>NC_137891.1:128939947-129661287 GCF_963455335.1 Martes martes | reverse complement strand
TTGTGTCTGTTTCCATGTGTTAGGAATATCAGCTATGTCTCCTGTTCCTGAAAGTAGTGACCTACAGTGCAATGTCACCCATTCCCCAGAACCTGGTGCTTCAGAAGTGTCCCCTATGTTGTGTGCATCCTGCTGTTATGGCTGAGCTGCATTTGCCTTTAGTCCAGTCATTTGCAATATCTCCCTTTCCCTGTTGTGGGCAGTGTTTGGACCCTGTGTCATCAGTGGGCCAGTCTGGGGCTGCCCTGGGCTTCAGTTGCATCAGTCTAGTTAGTAATTTGTCAGAGATGCTGTAGCACCGAACTGCAGGGTGCTTTCCCTTGTTTTCCTCTGAGAAGCTTTTATTGGTAGGGGGCCCACAGTCAGACCAGAAGTCTGCCCCCTTGCTAGGGCTGCAGTTGAAATGGTGGTTATCTTATCCTCTCCCTAGGGCAGGAATCACTTTGGAGAGCTTCTGACCCTTGTTGGGTGCTTGCACACTGCCAGGATCCTTCAGCAACTGATGTAATGGAGGGGGCAGGTCTGCAGGAGATTGCAGGGACAGAGTGCACAATATTAGCAAGGTTTGGACAGATCTGTAGTGGGAGGGGAACTGGAGCTGCTTTAGAAACTCCTGGCACAGGGTTAGAGGGGGCGACTCCACAAGAGAGTGTGGAAGCAGGGTGCACGGTGCCAGCAAGTTATATAGTTTTGCCATGGGAAGGGACCTGCCGCTGTCAGGCAAAACTCTTGCTGGGTTAGAGGGGATGAATCCACAGAAATGTGCAGTGGTGGGGCACACTGTTCATAAGCAAGGTAGAGTGTGTGGACACTATGCTTATTCTTGCAGGCTTCTGTGTATCTAGACTAGGAGTCAGGGGAAGGAAATGGTACCCTCCAGAAATTTTGTTCTCAAAATCTCTCAAAGATCCCTCCCCCTCCAGCACACACACTGAGGATAGTAAACAAATCTCCCTCCTGTATAGCCCAGACTTTTTCACACTGCAGCATCTGTGCAGTATTTCTGTGGGGATATTTGTTGTGCTGTCTCTTTAAGGGTAGGGACTCAGATTCTTATTGCCCTCCTAGCTCGCCCAGAGGCCAGCCTGCTGATTTTTAAAGTTGCAGATTTTAAGCTCCACTGATTGTAAGACTCAGAAAATCTACCCCTCTGGTTTTTCAAAGCCAAACATTATAGGGATTCCTCTTTCTTGTGCAGGTACCCGTGTGTGGTATGCCTAGTGTGAAGTTTTACTCCTCTCCCCCTCCACACCCAGGACATCCCTCCCTCCTGCAGACAGTACTATTACAGGTCTGTTTAGTTCCCAAGGCATCTCTGTCCTTCCTACCCTCTTTGATGTGACCTACATTTGATGTGACTCTACATTTAGTTGTGCAGAGTCTGTTCTGTCAGTCTTTGGGTTCTATTCTGGGTTTTTTATCCTGATGTAGATGTTATCTGGCTGTATCCCTTGGAGGAGGTGAGCTTAGGATCTTCCTACTCTGTCATCTTCCCTGGAACTCTTGATTGCTTTCAAATGTGCCATAATAGTCCCCAGTCTTCCCAGCACAAAAAACATTACAGAAGATATTGCCAGATTCTGTGCTGTTTTAGCTACCTTTTATTCTTGGAAAGTTGTGGAGAAGTTGGCTAATTTGGCCCGAGGGTCCATGACCTTGATGTTATCCTGATGTCCAAGCCTTGTATAATGTGGTACTCAATTTTCATGAATGAATCAATCACATTTGTTTTAGTGAGGGATAGCTTTGTTTTCTGGGAGATGTATAGACTCACAGGGGCCAGAAGTAACTTAGGTCCTCAGAGAAGTCTTCAATATCCATGTTAGTTCTAACAGAAAAAACATGATATATGGACAATTACTTTGGGAAAGTAAATTATTCCTGCTATATTGGTAAGCTATTTATTTTCATCTGTAATTTACTGAATTGTATTCTTATAATCATATAGCTATATTTTAAAAACAAACATTTAAGGATAATATTTGCAAAAAAAAAAAACTGGAAAAAATGTCAAGACACCATTTCATATACCATGGTCTGCAATAATAATTTTAGTTCAATTTTGTCCATCTTATGCCAACAAAGACTGATTTATAAAGCATGTTCCCCAGCCCAGAACCAGATAATACTGGAGATAATTATTGTGCCTGGTTAGAGTTTAAGAGCAATTTCCTGAGGCACCACTTGTAAAAGTGAAAGAACATACATTGGAATGAGTGCTATTCATCTATACAGTAAAAGAAAAATACAGAATTGTTACACAGAGCCCATTTCCAATATTAGTTTAAATAATAACTGCATTTTGCCTGGTGATTCTCCAGAACCTTTAATAGTGTAATTTTAGTGTATGGATTCACAAACTTCTTAAACTTTGTAGGCAACACAGAAAAATCTAATCATAGTCTAGTTTCAAACACTTTAGAAATAGGATCAGTGCTTTATCTTCTAAAAGTAGGAGTTATTAAAATCTAAAGTAGAATTTAGATTTCTTCCAGAAACCAAACTATATTTTTATTTTAAGTTAGTAAGAATCACTAATTGTATTAGCATCTAATTAGATTTGGAACATTTTAAAAGAACACTGAAAACTGCAAGAATATTTTATGTTTCCATTGAAAAAATCCATTAAATTTTAAAGAAAAATTAATTTTGATGATTTAAGATAATTAAAAAACAGATTCTTACACATTTGTTAAGGAAGAGCTGGATGTAAAAGAAAACTTTTAGCTTAAGAGAAGCTATTGATAGGTACACTTAATCTTGTCTTAGAAAACGATTGTTAGTGTTCACATTTTTTAAACCTTCTCTAAATTCATCCCTGCCTTTAAAATGATGAGATTTGCTTCTTCCAATGTTGGTAAAACCAAATGAGGGACTGAGAAAACCTTTGGTAAATTAAAACAAAGACCAACTAATTTAGGCCACTGTTCGGGTTTTAAAAATCCATCTCTTATCCATTTAGTTTTGACCTATTCACTTCATATAAATTATCAGTTTCAGTTATTTGACAATGCACAGCTAGAGAAAAATGGAAATTTTTGAAAATATAAATGTAGTAAAAAAAAAAAAAACCCACAAAACCCTTAGTTGATACAGAGAAGATTCTGTCAGCCTATGGTAGGTTTTAAAAACTAAAGCTTTTCTCATTTTCTAGCTTAAAGAAATAAAAAGACGGGCTTTTTTTTTTTATCTAAATCTTTATTAGAAGAAAAAAAACAGATTTAAAATGATGAGTAACAACAAATTTCATTTAATATTAAACATTTTAGTTATCAAAGATATTTAGACAATATGTTCCTAATATTTCTGCACAGCAGAAGCACACTGATTATAGAACTCAGACTGTCATGTGCTCATGTGAGTTTGTTTTTGGCATAAAAGAATATCTAAAGTCACATTTAAACAAATGTGATCATAGATAAGCTGATAGTAACTTACAGTTGATTCTCAACCCTTTCACAAATTATCATATCTGACTGACATTCCCTTGGGGTGAATACTTTAACACTGAGTAACAAACTGAATTCATTTTCTTTAAAGTTAGTAGTACTAGTAAAATTACTTAAAATTGAATTAGAAATCATGTTCCTGCTTATATTAGCACAATAAAAGTTAATATTATTAATAAACTGATTATTTCATATCAAAAGTTAAAAAATGAAATAACATACATAGACCACTTCTTGATGATAATAAACAATCATTTAAAACACAGCGATTCAGTACATGACACCTGTGAGCACCCTTTCCAGGGGTAAAGTTTCCCTTTGTAATTTCTCAAAATGTCCTTTTCCAAACTGTGTAAAACATTGAGGAATGTAATCTTATACCTATTTTCAAAGATCTACTATAGAAAAGATTAGATTTTTAAACTTTTTACTTTTAGTAAAAAAAACTAACAAGCATCCTTTCACTTTTTTTTTTCTTGCGTGTAGTACACATTCATGAATGTCCACTAGGCGCAAGGGAAATTGTTTATGCTGCAAAACATATTCTATATAGTGAGGATATCAAACATACTGAAATGACAAGTGGTTTCTAACCAGTGAGCTAAGAGGAAAACAAATTCAAGAAGACTTATTTCAATCATTAAACATTGCAGGTTGTTTTTTTTTTTTAAACAACGTTTGTAAACTTGCCCACAAAAGCTGGGTAATATTAAACAGCCAGTAAGGCACTTTGTCAGAGAGGACTAAGTAGTAAAGGCTAGATGATTGGCAATTTGTTTAATAGGAAACATTCTATACTTAAAGAGAGCAAAATCTGGAGCAGGCAGTCCTTTTACCAATTTACTGTCAAACAGGAGTGGGGAAAACTTTAAAATTTTCTATTTCACTTTGTTGACCAATTTTCCCTGCAGAAGTCTTTTAGTTGTAATTTAAAAAATATATTAGGAGCTATCGGTTTAAATAATGTTTCATTTTTCAATGTAATATATAAAGAATATGAACATATTCAGTAGTGTTTTCAAAACATCCAAGCCACTGTATTTAAAAATGAATTACACAACAAAAGATCTTAGTATAAAAATGTACCATGTTGTTAACAATTCCCTTGCGACTTCTGATGGCTTCACATATTACAGTATAAGCTTTGGTATTAAACATGCAAATAAAAGCCAACAAGGTGGTGAATACAGTGTCCCAAATACAAAGCACTTATGAAACAAGTGTTGCGCAGACACAGCAGATGAAGATTAGGTTACACACCACGCTGCAGGATGACCACAGTTTGCGCTTCTAATGCTTCTTAGTTTGTATACTTGGCTCGTTCAGAATCTTCAGCAGAGACTGACTCATGTAATAGGGCCTTTCAGGAGAACCATCGTTTCTTTCTATATCTTCCACTAGGAGGAAGAATGGCACAGAGTAAATATCAAAGCAAAACTGTAAGAGAAGTAACGTCGCCATCTGCTGCACACTTGCTTTACAGCAGTTCAAAACTTTCTCTCTCTCTCTCTCTCTCTCTCTCTCTTTTTTAAATAGCATAGTTTGGCATCATCATTATAAACATACCTATGAGAAAACAAGCAGCCCTTGTTATTATGTTAGTAAAACATCATCTAATTCTGTGTACCAAGTCATAGTCTGCCAATAATGCATGCCTCTCAGGGGCATGATTGAGGAAATAGCTTTTACCTTCTTTTGGATGGCAAACTAACCAAAAATAACAAAAACAAAAAGCCTCATCTGGAATTTCTAAATTCACTTTCAAATTCCTGAAAAGTAGTATGTACTCAATTTACTTTCTAAATTATTGTGTTCGTTCAAAATTGCTTTTGTTTTGCCATCAACAATTTAAGTAGCATAGTTTTAAAGATTTGTAAAGTTTTAATGTATTTCAAAGCCTTAAACTGCAAGTTTTGAAAAATATTGTTTTGCAGTTAATTAATTTAATTGCTTTATAAGATAATAGCTTCTAATTCCTTCCCTCAAAAATAATGCTCATTTTTATTCTCTTCTACACAAAGAAGTAACTAGTGAGGAAAACTTTTTCTGACTAGAACTAAGTCCATAATATAGTTAAAACTTCTGTACTTAGAGATTCTTCCTTTAAGTAGTAAAGAAATTACTTAAAAATATTGAACCAAATAGCATTTCTTTTCTTATGATTTTGTACCCATGGGTTATATCCTTAAATTATAACCAGCTATAGAATGTGCCTCCTTATAATTCAGTGAACACTCTTACTCTAGTGAACTTTTTGGTCTGATCAGCAGATATAATGTTAAACATGTAATACATGGGCCCCACCTAGTCTAAGAATCTAAAATACAGAAGTAGTTATGATTATTCAAAGTCTCCAAATTAATCTTTGTCTTAATTTTCTAACTCCTGAAACAGCCAAAAATATAATACAGGCAACTAGTTTCTTGCGCGTTGATTTGTATTTTATTCAAGTGATTTTCCAACTTTTATGTGTATCAGAATCAACTAGAGAACTTTGTAATAATTTGCAAGCTACCCCATACCCAAACACAACATATCAGAATCTGTTAGGGAAGGAGCACAGACGTCTATTAGAAGTTCTCAGAATGATTCTGATGCCTACCAAAAAGAATTAGAATTGTGTTGTTTCATCATTATGTATCATTCAACTACTCCTGAAGAGGATATATTCTCTATCTTTTTTTAACACTTAAGAGAGAGGTAACTGGGACACCTGGGTAGCTCAGATGGTTAAGCCTCCTACTCTTGATTTTGGCTCAGGTCATAATCTCAGGGTCATGAGGTCCAGCATTGGGCTCTGCACTGGGTATGGAACCTGTTTAAGATTCTCTTCCTCTCCTCTTTCCTGCTGCTCATGTGTACACACGTGTACTTGCACTCTCTCTCTCGTTCTCAAAAAAAAAAAAAAAAAAAGAAAAAGAAAAAAAAAAGAGAAGTAACTATTTACTAGATCTTGGTTGAGACTTCTGTGTTGTTGGATAACAATAACCATCCAGAAAGACAGATTATCACTGTTCTCTGAATTTATACTTCAAGGAGAATGAGAGTGAAGGCCCTTTACCATGAGGTGAAGCCAGGTGATACTTCTGACTCTAATAATCTCAAGAAAATAAGCCAAGAACAAGATGGTAGCCATTATAAAGACCTATTTTGAAAATCTTCCATATTCATTGGCTTCTTGCTATTAAGCTGTCAGAGTCAGTCTAAATCTAGGTTCCCATGCTTCAGGATCATTAAATAAGTTGGTTTTTATATTAATTTGTAACACGATGATACATTTCTGACTCTTCTTAAATACATGGATCATAGTTAGATCACATTTTGACCACAATCTTAGATCAACACACTTCTTTCTATCAATACATAAATAATCCTTATACACAAGCTTAGTGTAAATGCCCAAGGATACTACTTGATTCAGTGTTCCTTTGGGGTAACTGTTAGCCAAATCATACACATGTGCACACAGGAGTAGACAGGCAAAGTACTTGAGTGTCTGATTCATGTTCTGCTCCACCATGCAAAAGACTAAGGTATGAATGCCAGCAACCAGCTTGTTGCTGTGACCAGCAAGGATGGAGTATAAAAATAATTTTCCTACTAAACTCTCAAGGGAGAGATTTCCTAATGCACAGTACACCCCTGTAAAGGTACAAGAAAAGGTAACAGTAGAGTGCTAGTAATATATTTCCTTAGGGTAAAATCTGTAGTGTCTTACTCATCTTTTCTCTTTCCTCATATAAGTTGAGCTACAACTAAACCTTTTGTAGAATGAAGTAAAAAAAATCTCTTTCATCTAGAAAAACAGATATGCTTGTGAAAGATAGAATCACTCTTCTGAAACAAATCCATTCCAATTTTCTGTATGGTGGAAATAGGAAAATAGGAATTGGTCTCCATCTGGGTTAGAGACAAAAGGTATAAGTTACGTATCTATTTCAGTTTTGTTCAGAATATTTTCATGGTGGCTAGATGTTCATATTATTGGAAATGATGTCCCAAAACCCAGATTCAACTTTACTACGAATATAATTGCACTAAAACAAAGTGGGCTATGAGGTTCCCCAGTAATTTTTACCTAGCAGCGTTCTCTATGGAACTTGTATAACATTAACATCTCTGTTTGAAACGGTCTTGAATCACACACTGAAATATACTTCCTAGGAAAACATTTATACAAGTTTAATCACAGTTGAGAAAGCTGTCCACTAGCTGGAGCAGCTATAACCATAGCACCATATTTACAAATTTAGTACCATATGCTGGTTAGCTATATCAATCTTTTTTATGGCTAATTGACTATACATTTATAGTGCTTTCAAAAAATTGCCTGAATATCCTTTACAAATATACATTTATAAAAAGAAAGGCGAGCAAAATGCTGCAACGGGAAACAGCCCTCTGAGTTATAAAAGTCTCATTTAAAACACTTTTGGCTATAGGCTTTAAAAATATGTTTGACATTTACACCTTGCTTACACCTTGCTTTTCAGCTGGGACCACAGTCTATAAAGTATGCTAGTTCACAGAGGCTACTGTCATCAAATGCTCGTCACCTCAGGTGGTACCATGTTCTGGCTTTCCAGGAATAAGCTCAGAAATTTCACATTACTCAAAAGCATCATTTCAAGTTGCAAATGATCTAATTTACAAAAGTTCTATTTAAAAACGAATGTCACTGTTTGGAGCTTTTCTACTCTTTCTGCTTCTGGGGAACTAGTTGCATCTTGTTCAGAGTTCCGTGCAGGGTAGGGGCTATGTAGTAGGGTTTTTCTCTGGATCCATCATTTCTTTCCAGATCTTCACCTGTAATGCAGCAGCCAAAGCAGGCAAAAGCAGCAAGCAGCAGCAGAATTAAAGGTATTTTTATGAATTGGAGAATCAAACAAGGAAAAATCAGAGAAATTAGTGTTAGAAAGTCAAATATAAGACAATTAGTACTGTTAAGTTGCTGGACCAAGTAAGAAACTTCAATCTCTGCCAGGAAGCACTGAAGCTTCCTAAATCCCACCAATGCCCAAAGAGGTTTATTTTGATAGTTTAAAGGTTAATAAGATCCTTCATGTGCTTTCAACAGAATCATCTCTAAATCTGTGACTGTTCATGTCACAAAGGTAAAATGCCACGTCTTCTGAGAGGAAGCTGAATAAAAAGTCTGTGATAAATGTAGAATGATAATTGAATTTCAGAGTCCAAAGTCACTTTTAATGAAAGTCCATACCTGTAACATTACAGATGAAGAAACGGAGACCCACGTATTGAAATGATTCTCCTGACGTCAAAAGCTCTGGAGCAGTCAGAATGAGGTGAGGACCCAGCCTCTTGACACCTAGTTCGGTTCTGGTTCTACTTAACTATAAGTCATCCTGTCTTAAATCTCCTCAGAATTGCATTAGAAAATTAGTGGCAGTGTTTTCTGACTTCACATAACATATGAATTTACCTTCCTGCTTTGCCTAGGCTAATAATAAAATGACGGAGTGTTCACTGAGCACATACTTATCGGGCGATTCAGGGAAAGCCCCAAAATGATGCTGAGGTGTAAGAAGTTGGCACAGAATTAAGCTTCCTAAAGATAGAATTCACAGCCGATAATATCTCTTAATAAGTATACAAGTACAACTTAACTCTATGTTTTCACTAAGTGTATTAAAGATTTTGTTATTCATAGCCTTTATTATGACAAAGGATAAGAAATATTATGTAAAAACATACAAGATAATCATAGATTTATGGAATAATTCTAAATTGTTTTCCATCCTTTTGGGGGAATGGTTGGATTACTGATTTAGATTTTTTATATTGGACCTCGCAGGGACCTTTCTCAGACAAAATGGAAAGCTGAGAAGTGAATATGATGGACACATTTTTTTCTTTCTTCCTTAACCATATTTCTATATCATATATAGTATATCTATATTGTTATTACCCTTGAAGCATTATTAGGAAGCCTGGTGTGAATCACATTAATAATCATCAATAACATTACTTTTTTCTCAAACTGGGACCAAAATTCTCATTGCCTGGTAATATTAAAAAGATGCCATGTTTCTATAAACACAGTGTTTGCAAATGGTTTGCATTTTTAAAAATACCAGCTGTCTGGCAGCCAAGAGAATAAGTATAAAAAGAGATTATAAAAGATTATATAAAAAATTATAAAGATTATATAGGTTCAGTTATACACAATCAGAATTTGGCTTACAGCACCATTTAAGAAGAATGTTTTCCAAAGTAAGATGTTGCCCATAGTGAAAGTTAGGGAGGGAGGAGAAATAGAATTTGGTATCCCTTGTTCTTTATTCTCCAAGACAAGAGTCTCCAGAAGGAAACTGTTCATGTTCAACACACAAGATTGAGTAAAGCTGAAATTATACCTGATTTTCAGAAGTTGGCAATTTTTAACATAAAAAATTGGGAAACAGTTCTTACCACTCAAATTTAAAATCCTTGTCAAATTTAAAATCCGTAAGATTTTTCCAAAGCTTCCAAAGATTGGGAGCTAGTGGCTTCTATGCATTTCCTGAGATACATTTTCAGAAACATTTTCAGTTATAAGAATGGGGAAGATCCTAAAGGGATCTCCCACTGTTGCTATAATTAGTATCCGAGATGAAAAAAGAGATCTTTGAACATTTAAGACCTCTGTCTCAGGCACTACAATTCTGTGCTCCTTCCTCCATCTCCAACCTGAGCTGAAGTTTGTTCATGTGGCATGTTGTAGATGGCTTCTCCTAATAAACCTCTGAGAGTGTCATTAGAAGATGATTAAACATATCTGTTTTGTTCATAGCCAGAGAGAGAACGAACTGCTATGTACAGTTTTCTTGATTTCTGAATTGTCCAGCTACTGAAAATAATTTTTAAATATTAAGGGAAAAAAAGGCAAACCACTTTCTAGGAGGTTTTTCTTTTCCCTTGAATATGTCTCCTTATAAGTATTATCTCCTCCCCTGACCCCTGTGTAAAGTTGGTGCTGTGAGTGATGCCAAGAAATAAACTTAATTTTATACAAGTGGATCACTCAGTAATGACCTATCATAGAATGTTTTCTCTGGGGCGCCTGGGTGACTTAGTGGGTTAAAGCCTCTGCCTTCAGCTCAGGTCATGATCCCAGGGTCCTGGGATCGAGTCCCGAATGGGGCTCTCTGCTCAGCGGGGAGGCTGCTTCCCCATCTCTCTGTTTTCTCTTCTGTTTCTCTGCTTCTCTTAAGAACAAGGTGCCAGAGAAATAATTTCTCTAGGGTATAGCTGGAGGGCTTAACAATTTGTTCTTTCACCTGCTGAGCCTACTTTCTCTAGGCTGAAGGTAAGGGCCAAGTCAAGTTCCTAGGGCACTAGGTTCTCCAAGGCTTTTAAGATGAGATACTAATAGAAAATCTATCCATTATGAGTTACAAATGCCACATAGAGGCACAGCAAATAAGTCAGTGATGAAAGCTCTCAAGAAGTATTTTAACTCTAAGCATCAGAATTGATCGAGCTGTTTCCCAGACATTCCCCTCAGTGAATTTAGTGTGAATTGGCTCTATGTGTCTCTGAAACCATTGCCAGCTTGGCTTTATCAGAATTATGAAAGCGCTCCTCAAAGTTTCATAGTCCGGTCTCAAAGCCCAGTTATGTCCTCAGTTCTGTTAATGATTCGATTCTGTTGTGGTTTATCATTAAAACTTGAAAATACTAAGAAATGAAAAAAACAGTTTCATGCTAACACCATGCAGTAGAGCCTGAGGTTCATTTCCGTAGCTGACTCTCCTGTGCTTTGCCAACTCCATTCTCTCATCTGTTAAGGTTTAAAGAGCATCTACTAAACAGAGTCTCTTTCCAAATAAACAATATTTGGTAGTTGCAGCCAAACCATGGCAAATCCACAAGCCAGCTAAGTACATGGGTCTTAACCTTCTTATCTTTCAGTTACTCTCCAAAGGGAGAAATCGCATATACTGAAAACTTACAGAAGCAGATGAAAATTGTATCAATACACATTGCATAGACGCTGAAGAATCCATGGGCAACTAGGTAAGATCCAATAATGACTGTCTGTAAATGAGTAAAGAACAAAATGAAGATGTCATTAACTTGTCCAGAAGAAAAATAATGCAGCTTTAAATGAAAGTCAGGATGAGAAACATTGAAGTACCCTATGTAGAAAAGATTTCAATATAGAGACCAAAAAAATCCAATAACAATTTTGGGTACTTTGTACTAGGATTTAAATATATTATATTACCTGTTAATTTTCTTACCACTATCCCCAATGCCTACAAAAATACCCCAGATTTAGGATCCTGTACACTAAGGCAGGAAAGCATGCGAGTTAAGAGCACACACTGCCTAGGGGTTGAATCACTTGCCAGGCACTCACTCAACAAGTTACTTAACCTCACTGTGCCTCCTGCCTCCTATAAAAAATTACTGGTGAGTGAGGGGAGAATGTGAATAATAACAGTATTTATGACATATGGATTGAGCGAATGAGTTAATTGCTATAGATGCTGCCAGGCTCCCATGAGGTCCTCTCCAACTGCTACATCTCTCCTCCAGTTGTTAGGAATGTAGGCTGCAGAAGACTGAGAGGCTTCCCTCACTAGGAATTGCCCTTGTTGCCGGGAACTGCCTCATCCCCCATCCAGGGGGCAACCCCTGGCCAACCACGACATACAGAGGCCTAATTCTTCCTTCAGAAGAATTCCTGCCAATATGTCTGAGGCCCCCACTCTAACTGGAGCTTTTTCCTTTGCCCATGCCTGCCCTCCCCACTTCCTTGTTACAAGGGTATCCCAGGAAAACACTTCCTAATAAGCATTCTGCATGCAATCCTGTCTCAGTGGTTGTTTCTAAGGAATCCAATCTGAAACAGAATAAGGCTTGGCACAAAGTAGAACCAATAATGTTAACTATTATTATTTTTCTTGTTCCCTTTTTTTTTTGCCATCTCTGATAAATCAGAGTCAATATTACCCAGTGGCTATGAATGAATTGTGTTCTCTCAAAATGCATATGTTGAACCTAATCCCTCATGTGATGATATCTGGAGGTGAGGTTTGGGGAGGTAAGTAGGTCATGAGGGTGGAGCCCTCATGAATGGGATTAGTGCCCTTAAAAGACGAGATAGGAGAGAGGATGAGATCTCTCTCCACCATGTTAGGATACAGTGAGAAGTAGGGGGAGAGGGGTGTCTCTTTGCAAACCAGGAAGAGAGCTCTCACCAGGAACTGAATCTGTGGGCACCTTAATCTTGGACTTCTCAGCCTTCAGAACCGTGAGGAATAAATTCTTGCTTAAGCCATCCAATCTATGATATTTTTATTATAGACACCTGAACTCAGACACCAGATCTTACCAGCAAAGGTACCCAGTAGTAATTTAAAGATGTCGGTCCTTCTATCATCGTTGGCAATCTGTGTGTGAAGAGTAAAAAGGCCAGCACACCTACATTGGACAGGCAGAACATGCATCTTATGTATTTGCAAAGAAACATAGTTTTTTATAGCAAAGAAGTTTTTCCAAGTACCTTTTAGACTTACTATATTTATTATTATTACTTACCTATACATCCAGCAACTAGAATTTTCCCCAGGATTAGTACAAAGTCTGTAACTTTATCCATAACTGCAACTCTGAGAATCAGAAAAAAAAGAAAGTATAATTTTGTGTTTAAATTACATTTGTCACTTGAAATTTATGAGAGTAAATAATTCATGAGCTCGTTTTGCTATGTCTTTGCTGGAAATTTTATTTGGCCTTTGTTAAATGCAAGAAATGAAGGTAGACCTCCCAAATGAAGTTCTGATTTATTTTTGATGAAGTAAACAGAAGATGGCATTGTAGGGCTATCTGGCATAATTCGATATGTCAGCCTCTGTTTCCAAGCCCAAGACAGACACCCTGAATTTTGAGAAGGTTTCATTTCTTCCCTGCTTTTGCTCACTCAGACTCTGTCAATTTGGGGAGAAGGAAATGGTCAGAGACATGATGTTTGTGTGGAGAATTTCTTGAGCAGAAGGGAGAATAAAAATCAATAAAATGCCAGTGAATGTGAAGATGTAGATGGATGATAGAAGCAACTTTCTAAGATGCAAAAAGAAATAGTGTGAGAGAGATTTAAATCTATCCAATTGAAAGATAATATTCATGTCTAATAAGATCACCATCAATTTAAATCACATGTGAAGTATTTGATGCTCAAGGTTCACCAAATTTTCTTTTGCAAATTCAACCTGATTACTTACTTTAAAACATTTCTCATCAGCAGATTGAAAGCCTCTCTTGCTGACCTGCAGAAGTTTTTGCCATATATTGCAATCTGAGGAAAACAGTTATTATTCTGGAGTCAGTAACATGCCCTAACAAGACCAACAGACAATCCAATGACAGGAAAATGAATTAATTCTCTTATCACCCAGCCTGCTACTGTCATTCCTCTTTCTAGCTGTTGGGTACATGTGAGACCAGAGAACTGTACATCCTCAACTCTGCACAGCTGTCAGGGGCGTTTACAATAAGGTGTGCTCCAGATGCTATATGCCTGTTAACTCCATGGGAATGCACACAGAGGTAGATCTTTTTCTCAAATCCCAGGATATGGTTTCTGTCTTTGAAGTGTCTGGGATATGTAGGGGCTGTTGTGAATAGGAGAAATGTTGCAGCATTCACTTTAAAGATTATTCTCAGGAAACCAACACCTTTCGATATATTGATTTATTGATTAAAAGGCTCAATACAGTATTTTTACTGGAGGTAAATTAATGACTATTTAAATCTTCAGGACTATTTGAATCACCCCTGCAGATTCTGTGTCATGGTGATAATAAGCAAGTATCATAAGGTTGTAGTTACTAAATTTTAGAAGAATTATGGTTTTGGAACCCCTGTTTTTAAAAATCTCCATATTCCCCATTGGAAAGAAGTAACACTTTAGTTAGACCTTATAGATTCCCAAACATTTCAACATAAGATTTACAAGAAGAAATAGACCATTCCCTAGAAATATGTAAATCCCAGAATTAGAAAGACATTTTTTTTTTCTCAGAGTGGAATATAGACTAACCTCTCCTTCCACTAAACAATGTCAAAGACACACAAAATCTTTTCAATCTAGCATATTTAAAAATTTCTAAGGTAAATAATATTTTCCCTCTTTAAAAAATATTAACAGTAATAGTGAGGTACAGTTAAGATGTTATCTCAACTAGGAAAGCATAGCTCTGAATCATACATGGGAATCACAAATCCTTATATCAACATGGTGATAAATTCAACCGCATGAGGTAAAAAGTGTTAGAGATGGAAATGTGCAAATGGGGTTTGGGTTTGCAAAGAAGAAATTAGTAAATAAAAAATAATCTACTTACCATAACATAGGCATTTCTGTTAAAAAACTTTACCATTCTTTCCAAACACCAGAAACAGCATTTTAGGCAGCATTGTAGAAATTTACAAACGTTGTTCTGGGCCTCTATGAAAATGAAATATTCAAATCTATTAATGATTTGTAACTAAACTTTATGATCAAAAAATAAAAATTTAAAAAATAGGCTTTTTAGGGGCGCCTGGGTGGCTCAGTGGGTTGAGCCTCTGCCTTCGGCTCAGATCATGATCCCTGGGTACTGGGATCAAGCCCCACATTGGGCTCTCTGCTCAACGGGGAGCCTGCTTCCTCCTCTCTCTCTGCCTGCCTCTCTGCCTACTTGTGATCTCTGTCTGTCAGTCAAGTAAATAAATAAAATCTTTAAAAAAAATAGGCTTTTAAAAAAAATTTGACAAAATATACAGTTACCATTTTAACCATTTTAAGTGTACTATTCAATTATGTACAATACTGTATAAGTCAATTCAATTCAATCCATTAAGTGCATTCACAGTGTTGCACAATCATCATCACTATCCATTTCTAGAACTTATCATCTCAAATAGAAACTCTGTACCTATTAAACAATAACTTCTCATTCTCCCCTTCCCTAAGCCCCTGATAACTTCTATTGAAGTTTGTATGAATTTGCCTCTTCTGGACACCTCATATAAGTGGAATGATACAATATTTATCCTTTTGTGTCTTATTTCACTTACCAAAGTTTTCAAGGTTCATCATTTCATCCTGTTTTAGAGCTAAACAACATTCCATTGCCTGTATATATCACATTTTGTTTATCCTTTATCTGTTCATGGAAATTTGGGTTGTTGGGTTGTTTCTACCTTTTAGCTACTGAGAATAATGCTAATGTGAATACTTGTATGCAAGTATTTGAGTCCCTGTTTTCAATTCTTTTGAGTTTATCTATGGTAGTGAAATTGCTGGATTATATGGCAATCCTACTTTTAACTTTCTGAAGAATCATCATAATGTTCTCCATAATGGCTATACCATTTTACATTTCTAGCAACAATACACAAAGGTTCCCAGTTTATCCTCATCCTACAAATACTTGTTATTTTACATTTTTAAAAAATAGTAGCCATTCTAATGGATGTGAAGTGGTAACCTTTTTATGATTTTGATTCGCATTTCCTGAATGAATTATATGGAGCATCTTTCCATGTGCTTATTCACCATTTGTATATCTTCTTTGGAGCAATGTATATGCCATTCCTTTGTAGAAGGGACCAAGGTGGTGACATAGGAGGCCCCTGAACTTCCCTCCTTCCACAGATGCACATAAAGTACAGCTACTCATGGAACAATTTCTGCTGCAAAAAAACTGGAAACTAGCTGATTGACTCCTACCACATCAGGCAACTAAAAAAAAATAACCACAGTGAAATGGGTAGGAAAGGATGAGACAAACATATCGTAAACCCATTTCTGGCACAGAACCATACTGTAAGGAAGATACCCCCAACTCTCAGCCTCTTCCTGAGGAGTAAAGCATTTGGACAGGACATATAGGATTCCAACTTTTAAGGCTCCTACCCAAAGGACAGGTCCCCAAAATTCCTAGCTCTGAAAGCCAGTGGAGTTTATAACCACAAGTACCACAGCACCACAGAAAACAAAGCTAGTTCTTTACATGCTAGCACTCCCTGTGACTGTCCTCCAAGAGGCTTAGTACAGAGGAAGCAGGGGGGAAAAAAAGGGTCCATTTTCCAGTCTTTTCCTGGAAGGGAGTGGACTACATCCTTTACAGCCCACTGCCTGAGGGCCTGGCTTATAATTTGCACATATCTAGTTGTTAGTTACAGTCCTTAATGGAGTTGTCCAGGGGAGCTAGTGGGCACTTCTACTACTTTCTCCCTCTAGCTAACTCCAGTTATATAATTAGGCCACCAACATCTCTTTGGAAGGAGATTTTACACATACCTACTGCCCTAGTTTTTACAGTTGCTGCCTGAGGATGGTCCACACCTTCCCTGGCTCTGATTGCCGGTGGGGGTTGCACTGGAAAGTCCTACAGGACTATAACAAACAAAGAAGCAGTTTTTAAGTGGTGCAGGAGCACCCTCCTCCAATCCCAGCATGGATACACACCCTGGCTCAGTGCAGAAGGAACAGGCAAATACCTACTTCTCAGTTTCTCCGTGAAAGAGGCTCACCTACATACTTTCCCACCTACTGCCTGAGGGTCTGGCTTCTAATTTAGCCTGCATATAGGTTCTGACTGTGATCCTTCTCTTTGGAACACTGAGGTCTTGGCACACATTCAGCTGTTGGGGAACATTAAGAATAACTGGTGGGTAGGAGAATCACAAATGCCTGAGAGACCTAGAAGCTTGAGCTTGGCTGACTGATGAAATTCATCTCCTGTATAAGACCAGTCTGTCAAGACTGGGAGAAGTGATTGTTTTATCTAATACAATGAATCCACCATAGAGACTCAAGGAAAAAATGAAGAAAGATGAGAATATATTCGAAATAAAAAACAGGATAAATCTCTAGAAACTGATATTTCAGAAGTAAGTTGTCTACCTGATAGAGTTTGAAATAATGGCCATAAAGATGTTCATCAAGGTCAGGGGAACAATGCATGAACATTGAGAATTTTAACAAAAAATATAAAAAAGCACTAAACAGAATTTATAGAACCAAAGAAAACAATAACGGACTTAAAAAATCCAATAGAGGGTTTTAATAGCAGACCAGATCAAGCAGAGGAAAGGATCAACAAATTCAAAGACAGGGCAGTGGAATTCATCCAATTAGAGAAGCAAAAGGGAAAAAGAATGGAGAGAGGGATGTATTTATTGGACACCAACAAGCAGATCAAATTGGAGGTCCCAGAAGGAGAAGAGAGAGAGAGAAAGGTGCAGAAAGCTTAATTGAAGAAATAATGGCTGAAAATTTCCTTAGTCTGGAGAAACAAACAGACATTCAGATCCAGAAAGTCTAAAGAATCTCAAAAAAAGATGAATCTAAAGAGATCCATATTGAAACACATACAAATAAATTTTCAGAAGCTGAAAGGCAATTAAAGGCAGCAGAAGAAAAGTGATTTCTGCTTTTTTCAGGATAAAAAAGTCACAGAAAAGTGACTTTTTCAGCAGAAATTTTGTAGGCCAGAAGAGAGTGGAATGATATATTCAAAGTGTTGAAGGAAAAAAACTGCCAAGCAAGAAACTCTATGGGGCAAAATTGTCCTTCAGAATTGAAGGATAAAGTTTTCCAGACAAATAAAAGCTAAAGAGTTCATCCTCTCTAGTCAGCCTTACAAGAAATGTTAAAGGGAGTTTTTACAGCTAAAACAAAGGAGCTAATTAGTAACATGAAAATATGTGGAAGTATAAAATTCACTAGTAAAAGGTAGACATATAATTAAATTCAGAATACTATAAAACTAATGGTAGTAGGTAAATCACAATTCTAGTATAAGGATTAAAATACAAAGTATTAAAGATAACTGTAACTACAGCAAGTTGTTAATGGATACACAACATAAAAAGATGTAAATTGTGATCATCAAAAATGTAGCATTAGGGACGCCTGGGTGGCTCAGTTGGTTAAGCGGCTGCCTTCGGCTCAGGTCATGGTCCCGGCATCCTGGGATCGAGTCCCGCATCGGGCTCCTTGCTCGGCGGGGAGCCTGCTTCTCCCTCTACCTCTGCCTGCCTCTCTGTCTGCCTGTGCTCACTCTCTCTGACAAATGGATAAATAAAAAAATCTAAAAAAAAAAAAAAAGTAGCATTAATGTGGGAAAAGTGTGAAAATGCAGAGCTTTTGTACACATTTGAAATTAAGTTATCAGCTTAAAATAGATACAAGATATTTTATTTAAGATATAAAACAGCCAGAAAACAATCAACAAAATAGCAATACTAAGTCCATAGTTATCTATAATATAAATGAATGAAATTCTCCAACCAAAAGACACAAAGTGGCTGAGTGCATTAAAAAAAAACAAAGACCTTCAGTTATAAGCTACCTATAAGTCTCACTTCACCTGTAAAAACACATATAGAATGAAAGTGAAGGACTAGAAAAAAATTTTTCATGCAAATGGAAACCAAAAGGAGAATAGTTAAGTCAAAAACTAACATAAAGGTCATTATACTGTGATAAAGGGGCCTATTCATCAAAAGAATATAAAAATTATAAATATTTATGTACCCAACATTGGAACACCAAAATATACAAAGCAAAATATAAACAGATATTAAGGGGAAAATATATAGCAATATATTTATAGTAGAGGATTTCAATACCCCACTTTCAACAATAGATAATCCATATAGAAGAGCTAAAAGGAAGTACTGGACTTAAACTGTACATTGACCAGACAGATAGACATTTACAATACAGTCCTTCCAAACACAGCAGAATACACATTCTTCTCAAGTGCATATGGAACACTGTCCAGGATAGATCATTGCTAGATCATAAAACAGGTCTTAATAAATGTAAGAAGACTGAAATCGTACCAAAAACCTTTTCTGACCACAGTGGTTTGAAACTAGAAATCAATTACGGGAAGAAAACTGGAAAATTCACCAGTGTGTGGAGATTAAACTACATACTACTGAACAACCAATGAGCCAAAGAGGAAATCAAAAAGGAAATCAAAGAGTATCTTGAGACAAAACTGGAAACACAGCATGCCAACATATGGAATGCAGCAAAGTAATTCAAAAAAGAAAGTTCATAGCAATGAACACCTATATTAAGAAAAACAAAAGATATCAATCTGACTTTACACCTTAAGGAACTAGAAAAAGAAGAACAAACTAGCACAAATTAGTAGAAGGAAAGAGAAGGGAAATTTCAGAGTGGAAATAAATGAAATAGAAATTAAGAAAACCATAGAAAACATCAGTGGAAATAATTGTTGGTTTTTTGAAAAGATAAACAAAATTAACAAACCTTTAGTTAGACCAAGGAACAAAAAGGAACATGCCGTTTCAGAAATGAAAGAACAGGTATTACAATCAATATCACAGAAATACAAAGGATCATAAGAGACTGCTATGAACAATTGTGCAAAAGTTAGATAACCTAGAAGAAATGCATAAATTCCTACAGATATACAACCTAGTAAGACTGAATTATGATGAAATAGAAAATCTGTAAAGACCAATTACTAGTAAGGATTTTGAATCAATAATCAAAAACTTTCCAACAAACAAAAGGCCACAACCAGATGGCTTTACTGGTAAATTCTATCAAACATTTAAAGAATTAATATTAATCCTTCTCAAACTCTTCTAAAAAACTGAATAGGAGAAACATTTCCAAATTCATTTTACAAGGCCAGCATCACTGTGATAATCAAAGCAAGAAAGACACTACCCAAAGAGAAAGTTATAGACCAATATCCCTAATGATCATAAATGTAAAAATTCTTAACAAAATATTAGTGAACTGAATTCAGCAGTACAGTAAAAGGATCATATACCAAGAACAAGTGGATTTATCAAGAGATGCAAGGATGGTTCAGTATATACAAATCAATAAATGTGATGTACCATATTAACAACATGAAGGATCCAAATCATGGTCATCTTGGTAGATGCAGAAAATTCACTTGACAAAATTTAGCCTTCTTTCATTATAAAAACTCTCAATAAATTGATTATAGAATGCCTTAAAATAATGAAAGCCACATATGACAAGGCCACAACTAACATGATACTCAATGGTAAAAAGCTGAAAGCTTTTCTTCTAAAATGAGGAATAAGACAAGGATGTCCACTCTTGCCATTTTTATTCAATATAGTACTAGAAGTCCTAGTCAGAGCAATTAGGCAAGAAAAAGAAATAAAAGGGATTAAAACTCTAAAAGAAGTAAAATTGTCTTTGCAGATCACATGATATTATTTATAGAAAACCCTATAGTCCACCAAAAAAAAAAAAAAAAAAAAACCACCAAAACCCCAACCTATTAGAACTAATAAACGAATTCAGTGAAGTTGCAGGAAAGATAATCAATATACAAACTCAGCTGCATTTCTATATACTAACAACTAACTATTGAAAAGAGAAATTAAGAAGATAATCCCATTTACAACTGTATCAAAAACAAGAAAATACCTAGGGAAAAATTAAGGTAGGGAATTACTTGTGCATTGAAAACTGTGAGTCATTGATGAAATAAAGACAAATAAGTGAAAAATATCCTATGATCATGGCTTGGAAAAAATAATATTGTTAAATGTCCATAATACCCCAAACAATTAACAAAATCAATGCAATACCTATCAAAATTCCAATGGCATTTTCCACAGAAATAGAAAAAACATCCTAAAATTTGTTTGGAATCACAAAAGACTCTGAATAGCCAAAGCAATTGTGAAAGATGAATAAAACTGAAGGTATTACATTTCCTGATTTCAGACTATATTACGAAGCATGATAATCAAAATATTATAGCGTTGGGAAAGAAAGAGACACACAAATGAATGGAACAGAATAGAGAACCCAGAAATACACACACACACACACACACACACACACACACGTACACATACATGCATACATATATGGTCAATTAATTTTCAAAAAAGAAGTAAAGAATATACAATGGAGAAAGGCTAGTCTCTTCAATTCTATGTTCTGGGAAAACTGAATGTCCACATACAAACGAATAAAATTGGACTCTTACATCACACAAAACAATTCAAAATGGATTAAAGATTTGAATGGAGATCTGAAACCATAAAACTCCTAGAAGAAAACAAGACATTGGTCTTAGCAATGATTATCTGGATTTGATGCTAAAAGCAAAGGCAACAAAAGCAAAAATAAACTAGTGAGACTGCATCAAAGTAAAAAGCTTCTGCACAGCAAAGAAAACCATCAACAAAATAAAAAGGCAACCCATGGAATGAGAGAAATTATTTGCAAACCGTATATGTGATGGTGAGTTAATACCCAAAATATACAAGGAACTCATAGAACTCAATAGGGAAAACACCAACAACCCAATTTTTAAAAAAATGAGTAAAGGACCCAAACAGACATTTTTCCAAAGAAGACATACAGATGGCCATATCCTTGGCAACATTGGCTGTTTCCTGTCTTATTAATTTTAGCCATTCTAATTATGGTTTTGATTTGTACTTCCCCCATGACAAGTGATATTTCCTGGTCATCCATATGTCTTCTTTGGAGAAGTGTCTATTCATGTCTTCTGGCCATTTCTTGACTGGATTATTTGGTTTTTGGGTGTTGGGTTTGATAAGTTCTTTCTAGATCTTGGATACCAGCCCTTTGTCATTTGCAAAAATCTTCTCCTATTCTGTAGGTTGCCTTTTAGTTTTGTTGGCTGTTTCCTTTGCTGTGCAGAAGGTTTTTGTCTTGATGAAGTCCTAATAGTTCATTTTTGCCTTTGCTTCCCTTGCCTTTGGAGGAGTGTATTGCAAGAAGTTGCTGCAGCCAAGGTTGAAGAGGTTGTTGCCTGTGCTCTCCTTAAGGATTTTGATGGATTCCTGTCTCACATTAAGTCTTCCATCCATTTTGAGTCTGTTTTTGTATGTGGTGTAAGGAAATGGTCCAGTTTCATTCTTCTGCTTATGGCTGTCCAATTTTCCCAACACCATTTTTTGAAGAGACTGTCTTTTTTCCATTGGACATTCCTTCCTGCTTGTCAAATATTGGTTGACCATTGAGTTGTGGGTCCATTTCTGGGCTTTCTACTCTGTTCCAATGATCTATGTGTCTTTTTTTGTGCCAATATCATACTGTCTTGATGATCATGGCTTTGTAATGTAGCTTGAAGTCCAGCATTGTGATGCTACCAGCTTTGCTTTTCTTTTTCAAGTTTGTTTTGGCTATTTGGGGTCTTTTGTGGTTCCATACAAATTTTAGGACTGTCTGTTCCAGCTTGAACAATATTGATGGTATTTTGATGGGGACTGCATTGAATGTGTAGATTGCTCTGGGCAACAGAGACATTTTAACAATGTTTCTTTTTCCAATCCACGAGCATGGAATCTTTTTCCATCTCTTTGTGTCTCCCTCAATTTCTTTCATAAGTGTCCTGTAGTTTTTAGAGTACAGATCTTTACTTCTTTGGTTAGGTTTATTCCAAGGTATCTTATGGTTTTTGGTTCAACTGTAAATGTAATTGATTGCTTAATTTCTCTTTCTTCAGTCACATCCTTAGTGTATAGAAATGCAACGGATTTCTGTGCATTGATTTTGTATCCTGCCACATTGCTGAATTGCTGCATGAGTTCTACCAATGTTGGGGTGGAGTCTTTTGGGTCTTCCACATAAAATATCATGTCATCTGTGAAGAGTGCGAGTTTGACTTCTTTGCCAATTTGAATGCCTTTTATTTCCTTTTGTTGTCTAACTGCTGAAGCTAGGACTTCTAGTACTATGTTGAACAATAGTGGTGAGAGTGGGCATTCCTGTCGTGTTCCTGACATTAAGGGGAAAGCTATCATTTTTTTTCCCCATTGAGAATGATATTTCTTGTGGGCTCTTCATATATGGCTTTTATGATATTGAGGTATGTACCCTCTATCCCTACACTGTGAGGAGCTTTAATCAAGAAAGGATGCCATATTTTGTCAAAAGCTTTTTCTGCAGCAAATGAGAGGATCATATGGTTCTTACCTTTTCTTTTATTAATGTGGTGTATCACACTGATTGATTTGGGGATATCGAACCACTGTTTAATCCCAGGAATAAATCCTACTTGGTCATGGTGAATAATCCTTTTAATGTACTATTGGATCCTATGGGCTAGTATCTTGCTAAGTATTTTGGCATCCATGTTCATTAGGGATGATGGGATATTGGTCTGTAATTCTCTTTTTGATGGGGTCTTTTTCTGGTTTGGGGATCAAGGTAATGTTGGCCTCATAGAATGAGTTTGGAAGTTTTCCTTCCATTTCAATTTTTTGAAACAGCTTCAGAAGAATAGGTATTATTTCTTCTTTAAATGTTAGGTAGAATTCCTCCTGGGAAGCCATTGGTCCTGGACTCGTGCGTTGGGAGATTTTTGATTACTGCTTCATATTCCTTGCTGGATATTGGTCATTTCAGATTTTCTATTTCTTCCTTTTTCAGTTTTGGTAGTTCAAAAGTTTCCAGGAATACATCCATTTCTTCCTTCCAGATTGCCTAATTTGTTGGAATATAGTTGTTCATAATATGTTCTTATAATTGTCTGTTTCCTTGTGTTGGTTGTGATCTCTCCCCTTTCATTCATGATTTTATTAATTTGGGTTCTTTCTCTTTTCTTTTGGATAAATCTGGCCAGAAGCTTATCTTTATCTTTTAATTCTTTCAAAGAACCAGCTTCTAGTTTCGTTAATCAGTTCTACTGATTTTCTGGTTTCTATTTCATTGTTTTCTGCTCTAATCTTTATTATTTCTCTTCTGTTGGTTTAGGATTTATTTGCTGTTCTTTCTCTAGGTCTTTTGAATGTTAAGGTTAGCTTGTATCTTTGGGATTTTTCTAATTTTTTAAAAAAATATTTTATTTATTTATTCAACAGAGAGAGATCACAAGTAGGCAGAGAGGCAGGCAGAGAGAGAGGGGGAAGTAGGTTCCCCACTGAGCAGAGAGCCCGATGTGGGGCTCAATCCCAGGACCCTGAGATCATGACCTGAGCCGAAGGCAGAGGTTTAACCCACTGAGCCACCCAGGTGCCCCTGGGATTTTTCTAATTTTTTGAGAGAGGCTTGGATGGTTATGTACTCTCCTCCTAGGACTGCCTTTGCATTATCCCATAGGTTTTGATCCGATGTGTTTTCATTTTCACTGGTTTCAATGAATCATTTAAGTTCTTCTTTAATTTCCTGGTTGACCCTTCATGCTTTAGCAGGATGTTCTTTAACCTCCAAGTGTTTGGGTTCCTTCCAAATTTCCTCTTGTGATTGAGTTCAAGTTTCAAAGCACTATGGTCAGAAAATATGCAGGGGATAATCTCAGTCTTTTGGTATCAGTTGAGACCTACTTTATGACCCAGTATGTGATCTGTTCTAGAGAAAGTTCTATGAGAAAGTTCTATTGAGAATAATGAGTATTCTGTTGTTTTAGGATGGAATGTTCCCTATATATCTGTGAAGTCCATCTGGCCTAGTGTGTCATTCAAAGCCCTTGTTTCTTTGTTGATCTTCTGCTTAGATGATCTGACCACCGCTGTGAGTGGGGTGTGCAAGTTCCCTATTATTAATATATTATTATCAATGTGTTTCTTTACTTTGGTTATTAATTGGTTTGTATAATTGGCTACTCCCATGTTGGGGCCATAAATATTTATAACTGTTAGATCTTGTTGGGTAGACCCTTTAAGTATGATATAAGGTCCCTCTTCATCTCTTATTACAGTCTTTGGTTTAAAATCTAATTTGTCTCATTATGAGGATTGCTACCCCAACTTTCTTTTGAGGACCACTAGCATGGTAAATGGCTCTCCAGCCCCTCAGTTTCAGACTGGAGGTGTCTTTAGGTCAAAAATGAGTCTCTTATAGACAGCATATAGCTGGGTCTTGCTTTTTTATCCAGTCTGATACCCTGTATTTTTTGATTGGAGCATTTAACCCATCTGCATTCAGAGTAACAACTGAAAAATATGACTTTAATGCCATTGTATTGCCTGTAAAGGTCCTATTTCTGGGTAGATTGTCTCTGTTTCTTTCTGGTCTATGTTACTCTTGAGGTCTCTTTTCTCTTACAGGATTTCCCTCAATATTTCTTGCAGGGCTGGCTTGGTGGTCACACATATTCTTTCAGTTTCCACCTACCCTGGAAACTCTCTATGTCTCCTTCCCTTCTGAATGACAGCCTTGCTGGAAAAAGAATTCTTGGCTGCATGTTCTTCTCATATCGTACCCTGAATATATCATGCCAGCTCCTTCTGTGGATAGGTCTGATGTTAATCTGATGTTCTTCCCTCTGTAGGCAAGGAACTCCTTTTTCTCAAATTCTCTAAAATTTGCAATTTGCAACTCCTTTTTCTCAAATTCTCTAAAATTGAGCAATTTGGAATTTGCTCAATACCTTCTGGCCCTCTCTCTTTCCCCACAGGTGTATCAATAGTTCTGACATTTGTTCATTTCAAAGCATCATTAAATTCTTGAAGCCTTTTTCATGGGCTCTGAGTTGTCTTTCTTTATTTTCCTCTATTTCCTTCCTTTCTATCAGCCGGTCTTCCAGATCACTTATTCTCTCTTCTGGCCTCGTTCACCCTAGCTGTTAGAACATCCAATTTAGACTGCATCTCAGTTATAGCATTTTAAAATTTGGCCTGATTAGATCTCATTTTGCACTAGGAGATTCTCTATTGTCTTTTAAGCTTTTTTTTTTTTAGCCTATTAACTTGATTTTTTAAAAGATTTTATTTATTTATTTGACAGAGAGAGAGAGACAGAGATCAAAAGTAGGCAGAGAGTCAGAGAGAGAGGGAGAAGCAGGCTCCCCGCTGAGCAGAAAGCCTGATGCGGGGCTCAATCCCAGGACCCAGAGATCATGACCTGAGCTGATGGCAGAGAGACTGAGACACCCAGGCACCCATAGCCTATTAACTTTATAATTGCTTTGTGTTAGAAGACACTACCTCTCAAAATTGCAAAGGAAGCAGAACTTATCTATATATAAAAATAAAATTGAATAGAGTGAAGATAAGGATTAAATGAAGCATATATCTACTAAACATATATGTAAAAAAAAAAGTTAAAAAGTGACTTGATACATTAGGAGGGTGCCTGGGTGGCTCAGTCGTTAAGCATCTGCCTTCGGCTCAGGTCATGATCCCGGGGATCGAGCCCCACATTGGGCTCCCTGCTTGTGGGAAATCTGCTTCTCCCTTTCCCACTCTCCCTGCTTGTGTTTCCTCTCTAACTGTGTCTCTCTCTGTTAAATAAATAAAATCTTAAAAATAAACAAATAAGTTGGTAAAATAAAAAACTTGTTGAAATGGGGAAAAGTTAAAAAAAAATGGAAAATTTTAGACTGAAAGATAACCAAATCATGAGAATGAACCTCAAGCTCAATATACTATTTTCCCCTGGCTCTGGAATTTTACAGTCTTGTGGGATTGGTAACCTAGTTTGTACCTGTTCTTCCAGATTACCTTCTTGGGCGGGGCCTGCTGTGCAGCTTCTCAGGTCTTTGCCTGGTTGGATTTGCATGGCCCTTTGCTAAGGGGCTGGGCTCAGTGTAAGCTGGTCCTCTGTGTGGCTTTTGTTTCCTAGAGGCTTTCTGCACCTCTTTAGATGTGCCCAGATCCCCAGTCCCAGACCTGAAAGACTGTAGCCCCTGCCTTCAATAAACCCTCTGGGACAAATAGTCTTCACTTCTGTGTGTGTCCATCTCACAGTCTCTTGCAGTGCATGCCCACTGTAATCCTCCTGGCAGGCACCCAAATGGCCTGTGTCGCTGCCTTTTGGGTGCCCAGGGACTGAGAGTAGTTGCGGGCTCATGTGCATACCCTGCTCCATTGCTCCCAGGGGACTGCTGGGTGTCACCGTACTGTCCTTTCCAGGGCTGCCACCTTGAGAGCTGTTGTTCAGTCATGGGTGCAGCCTTTTGCCCCCTTCTGGGGTAAGGCAAATGGCCACATGTTCCAGTTCTTTTCAGGGTGCTCAGGCAGAGTGGTCACCCAACCAGCTTGGCTTGCAGTTTATGGTGACCTGGGCTGAAAGTCCCCTCCCTCCTGGGCTCACTGACTATAACCAGTTTCCCCACTCCACTGTTTGGGCACTCTACCAGCTCAGACACCCCATTCATTCTGTGACTCCTGGGATCCTGAGACCACAATGACCCACCTAGAATTCTGCTCTTTTCATCCCCTGAGCCCCCTTCAGACAGGAAATCTGCTCACTGGAGCAGATTTCTAAGGTTTCCGATTTTGTCCTCTGGGGCTGTATCACATTCCAGTAGCTGGCTTATGGAAGCTCCCTCTCCCTCCATTTATCTTCAAATATCTCCCCGCAGATTGACGTCTCCATACCTCCTACCTTGCAAAATACAGTTGCTTTTCTACTTGTAGAGTTCCAGATATATTTTTCTTATATCTCAGGATGAATTCATGGGTGTTCAGCATGGTTTGACAGATATCCAGCTAAATTCACAGGACCAGATGAAATAAGGTCCCCTGTTCCTCCATCATCTTGCTACCGTGGAAGCTCTTTATGTATTCTGAGTATTAGTTGTTTATCTGGTAAATGACTTGCAAATATTTTTTCCTATTTTATGGGTTGTCTTTTCATTCTCTTAATAGTGTCCTTTGATACACAAACTTTGTGCATGTATATAAAGTCTGTTTTTTTTTTCTTTTATTACCTGTGCTAAGAGATCTTCAACAATTCCAAAGTCCTAAAGATTTCCTCCTATGCTTTCTTCTAAGAGTTTTACTTTTATTTTAGCTTTTAAGTCTTTGATCTATTTTTTGAATTAACTTTTGTATATTGTGTAAGGGTCCAACTTTATTCTTTTGCAGGTAGATATCCATTTTTCTAGTAATGTTAGTTGAGAAAACTGTCCTTTCCTCATTGATTGGCCTTATGTATGAGGGTTAATTTTGGGGTTTCTATTCTATTCCAGTTCTACGTGTCTGTCCTTATGCTAGCACCACAATGTTTGATTACTATAGTTTGATATTAATTTTTAAAATCATGTAACAGGGAATGTCCAACTTAGCTATGTTTGAAGACTGCTTTGGCAATTAATAATAAAACAAAGTGCATTCAAAGTAGAGTTTGTAAACTATATGTGTTATGTGTAAAGATTTATGCTGATGACACCCATATTTATATTTTAAGCCTGACTCATCCTGAGCTTCAGACTTAAAACTACCTGACATCTCCACCAAGCTTCTCAATATCAACATGCCCCAAACACTGTTTTTCATCTCTTCTTTGAAATTTGCTTCTCCTGGTTTCTACATCTTACTAAATGGCATCGCACACTTTTTGTCTTTTTTCTTTACCCTGCTTCTCTTCACATCCTCTCCTGTCCCATATCTTATCTCTCAGCAAGTCCTGTTGGCTTTTCCTTCCAAACATATCCCCAATCTGACCACTTCCATCCTTATTCCTTAGTCCAACTTGTAGTCATAATATTTCCCTTAACTCCTTGCCCCAAACCATTATTTTTACAAAAGTCAGGAAGTCTGAGAAAAGATGAATTCTAGAGTCTTACCTTTAAGACGGCGGTCCAGGTATTCTAGGATGAATTTAAACATTTGAACTAATGCAAGAATTAAAGATCCAAATGCTAGGGATCCTGTGTGATATCTGAGCAAAGATAAAATGAGAATCAAAGTTAAAATAATATCTTCATTACTAACTAATAGGATGCTAAATAATTTTAGTAGGTATAAAGGATCTGCAGAAGGATAAGAAAGGGCTTATCCACTTTCTTATTCAGGTTGATAAAGGTCTCCTTAGAGGATTTTAAATGACACACATCTATAATGCCCTTCATCTACAAAAATGATACCAATAGCCTGTCATCATAAAATACAATGTTTGGGCTAAGCAATAGAGAGACAGAGTCCAGTTAATTCTTAATTTTTATTTTGGTGCCCTCCCCTACTATTTGTCTTCAGCAACTTATGGCTTTTAGAAGGATGTTGGCCTGGGTAAGGATTGTAAAACTATGGCTATAAAACCAGACATAAGCAATGGACATCCATGAATCTTAAATCATAACTTTGACCTCATTTGTATTTTGCCACTTGAATTATATAAGCATAAGACTGAATTTTAAGCACACTAAACATAACTGGGATGATAGATGTAGGATTGAACGTGGAACTTACCGTATGGCTCGCCCAAATGCAGTAAAAAGTGGATATGGTGGGATGTCATCAGGTTTTTTCAAGGCCCAGTAATAAGAAGCAAAGGCACCAGCAAGGGCACACTGACCCAGTGCAATGACAAAGTTTATAAGCCAGAGAAAGACAAATAGATTGAAAATCTGGAAGGTAGGGACATATTGATGGTACAGACTCTTTCCACCATAGAAAGCAAAGTTACACTGAGCCCCAGGGCAAGCTTTGGCAATTTCAGTTGTATTAAAAATCTGTACTCAGAAAAAAAAAAAAAATACAGATAAGATAGTATGAAACGCCACTCCAAAATAACACCTTCCCTGCCTTCTCTTCTTTTGTAACCCTCAATTGCATGTCCTACTCTTTTCCCATTAACTTCCACTGTTAGTCCTATTTTTTTTTTAAACATATAGTGTTTTTTTAAGATTTGAGACTGAGTGAGCACAAGAAACAGCAGGAGCACAAGTGGGGAGATGGGCAGAGGGAAAAGGAAAAGCAGACTCCCCGTTCAGCAGGGAACCCAACAAGAGACTCAATCCCAGGACCCTGAAATCATGACCTGAGCCAAAGGCAGATGTTTAATGACAGAGCCACCCAGACACCTCTGTTATTCCTATTTTCTATCCCATCATTTTATATTATTCCTTAATGAGCACTGTAAAGTATTTCATTTTCTGTCATATGTTTACCACTCTGCACCCACTAAAATTTCACATTTATTAATGTTGTTGTTAACCATTCCTGCCTCTTCCATGGGCTCAGGAAATAATAGTGCTTTTCCTCTATTCTGCCTATCATTTCAGTGCTCTCCTGCTAACACCTGATCCACCCTGCCCTTCTTAACAGTTATTCCCATTAAGTTCTCTATTTCTGAATGGTTTTTATAACTGCTAGGTGAAATGTAGTAGAGTGCTATACTGAAGTAAGTAAAAGAGAGAGTTTCTTTGACTTACCTCTGGGTCACAGGTTGTATTTTCGTGTTTACATGTCCTTTCTGGGGATATGACTTTGTATATAGGTACTCCCGATGTAGCCAAGTAACTGGGTTAACCTATTAAGGAAAAACTATTTGCTGGTAGAAGGAAAGTAGATGGACAAGAAAATAATGCAAAAAACTCAAAAGTCTGCAGAGAGATTAACTTTGAAAAACTTCTAATCTTTTAATAATTCATACATTTTTTTCAGACCCGGAATAATATAACATGGGTCAGCTACACTGAGCGGCCCCTTCATAGTCAAATACAAAAGAATTTCCTTAGGTTATTGCCAAAAAGAAGCACCATATGTGAAGACAAAACAAAATCTACTGCATGACCTATCTGGGGGGGAGGGAAATTCAATAAGTAGACAAAGATTTTTTTAGAGCTTAGTAAAAAAACAGACAAATGAAAAACCTTTACAATGTTCCTAGACTTCCTAGGATGGAAAGCACCGGACACAATAGTAGTAGTGTGAATAGTAGTATGGATGTGAGGTTTAAAGATGTCAGTTAACAAAGGATACATTGCTGTCACTGCCCAGTAAGCAATACAGATGGAGAGGAAAATGAAAGTTAAAACTGGATAAATTAACGTAGTAGGGAGGTATCCAATGGCTCTGAAATAAAGCAAAATAGTTGAAATTTAAAATGATTCAGAGATATAATTTCTCAATTAAATCTTTACCTGTTAAAACTAGAAATAAGCTTTAAACTGAATCCATTTAAGAATGATGGTAATAACCATTGCCTCTTTTTTGCTGATTGTTCTGGCATTTTCTTAAACATTTTTAAATTTTTTGATTGGCTTTTAAATTTTACTTAAATATTATTTATTTGTTTTTAGTAATTAGAAGCCTTCCTCATTGTTCATATTTGATTCCTGTCAAAAGTTCTCCAAACTTCCCCCAAGTTTCTGTATGACTCAAAGATTTGATACCCTAAATCTTCTCCTCTTTGGTTATTTCTGTATGACTCATAAAGATTTGATACATTATAATCATAGTTCTTCCTTTTGTTAAGATTCTTAGACTCTCAAAATTGGGGAAGACCTTGAGATCATCTGATCAAATGTGAGAATCCCTTCCTAATTCAGGAAGAATAGAAGGGACTATACTATCTTTTAAATATGTTTATTAGTTTCTGGTGACCATATGGAGTGATAAAAACTTACTTTGTATGACAGCGCTTAACAACAACCAAAATATTAGAAAGTTCTTCCTTATCTGCTAGCCTGCTACTAATATCCACTACCTTTAAGAAAAGAAAGGATCACTTTCCCGTATAGCACTCCTTCAAGGAACTCCTTATTCTTTTATACTCCAGTATAATCATTCCTTTAATATTTCCTCATAAATTGTGGTGGTGTCAAAATGTTCACCATCCTAGTTCCCCCATTCCTACTTTTGAATGGTTTTTTCAGCATATGACATTGGAAGCCCAATACTCTTTGATATAACCACCAAGAACTATGATGGGACTATTTCCAGTTCTAATGTAATGCATTGGCATAGTTTAGATGCCTTTTGCATCCGTTACCTCATTCACCTCACTATTTGAGCTAAGTTCCCTCCTTTCTCCAGATTCTGCTATTAAGTGAAACTGAGCATCTCTATGTTTACCCTGTATTCTCACACCAATTTTTTCCAGCTCTTACTTTCCCTTGAAAAAAAATTGTTAACATGTCACAGTTGTATTGGCACTTTCACACACACACACACACGCATACACACACACGTGTAACAATGGGGCAAGTTACAGTGAATTGTATGGTATCATTTTATTTAAAAAATAAACAGCAAATCAGAGTTTTCAGGGGCTAATGATAGGGTTTCAGTTATGAAAAGGAGAGAGAATTTAAACTGCTTATTAACTAAACCATTGGATTCAAGTGGCACTATTACTATTATAGATGACAATTTTGTTAAAATAATCCTTACAGACTATTTAAAATAATTTTGGCTTTGGTCATTAATAACTTAGTTTTTCATCATTCTAAATAGAAAGAGCATGGTCTGTTGGCTTGATAGTAATGCTTTTTGTTTCTTCCATGCATTATTCAAAGGTTTAAAGTATTACCATCAAGTGACCTTTGGAATAGTTTAGAACCTGTAGGGATCATTATCTTCCAACATGAATTTTGGTGTTTATTTTACAGGATTTTTTAACCAAAAAGTCTCCAGGTATAAAGTGTTCTGAATTAAGAGCTATAGATACAAAATGTATAGTCTGGTGCTCCTAGGATCAATTATTCCATCTATAAGCAAATTTTGTCATTCATATAGAAATGGTAATAGCACATAATTAACTTCATAGAATTATGGTGATTTATGGCAAATGATCTCAATCATCAATATTAACATATGATTCAGCAGGGGAATAATACAATATATAATACAAGTTACCTTTATATAGCACTTTATCATACTTTCACACATTATTCTAATGTGTTCAAAAAGTGCTAATACCTACACTACACAGGTTTGAGCCTTAGTTCATCCTATGATAATTGAGGTGTGGAGACACTGAAGGATTTGTTAGAATGACATTTCTAATAAGTGGCAAAGTCTGAACTTCAGTCTTCTTGAATGGAAAGCAGATTTCTTCAACAAGTCTTAAAGGGGAAGTCATCTGGGGGCATCTACACAATAGGCAGTGACTGATTTGAATGACTGATGAAAGTTATGTGAGTTTCTCCATCAGGGCCTTACTTGCTCCCTTCCTTCAGCAGGGCAATGGAGATGCAGATTCGTTCCCTGAGGAAGATCAGCATGAGGATGATAAACACTTCAAGAAGGCAGAGTATTATCACTTTAAACAGGGAAAAAAAAAAAAAATTAGTGTGTGATTCAAATCAACCCAAAAAACAAACTTCTCTGCAAAAGTCAGGACTGAGTTGCATGACTTTTTCTCCCAATTCTGACACTCTAATTTAAGCAGTGCTATGTCTCCCAAAATGCTAATCTTAGAAATTCACTTTCAAAACCTCCAAGAAATCTAGATTAAAACATCTAGCTAGAGTTTGAGCAACTCAACTGGTCAGGCTTCATTTTATCTATAGAAATATTTCACACCATTTGTAGAAATGAGAGGAGGAAGGACTGCTATAGGCAGCTCTATTTCAGATGTTTTCACTTTCATTTCGTTGAGTAAGAGAGTCATTACAGGAGAAACTTTTTGAATTGCCCACCCCGTTCACAATGCCTCTTCATTAATTGACCTTGCAGACTGACAGGGCAGGCTCTTGGCTGCCGCATTTTTATTTTGTGACTCTACCCTTCATTGCTACCATTGATGGAATCAGGATGTAAACACAATAAAAGTCTCTAATAAAAGTCTCAGGATTAGAACTAAGGGAGTCTACTTCAGTTTTGAATTGAAGGTTATGGACCTCTTGAACTTTGAGTTATACAAACAATGAATGGTGTCACCTTTATGTGAAATAGGTGAATTTGCAAAGAAAGAATAAAGTGTATGTGTGTTAAAGAAACACAGCAGAGAGGCAATCTTGAGTTCTTTTGGCTTTCTGTTTGCTGGATCCAAGTACACTTGAAAGTCCAACTGTTTTTCTGGTTTTTTGACTTCGATGAGCCACTTCCATATTCTTATAATAAGTACCAATCCCTTGCCCCCAGCTTGTTCCAATTTTCTTTTCTTTTTGGCTACCCTCAATTAGCTTCTTTTTACTTTAAGCCAAATGGTCATAATCACCATATTTCCTCAATTTTATGACACATCTTTAATTAAGTATTAACTTTTCAGGAAAGGATTTTATTTTTCATTTTTCATCTTTTCATTGATTATAAGATGCATCCTGACTTCAGATATGTTGAAAAGTGAAAAGTCTGGATCTTAAAATTAAGGAAATACAGCACTGCTAATCATAAAATCTGAAATTATAGAAGAAACTTAATGGAAATTTAAAGTCCCACCTGCAAAAGAATCTGCTCTATTACATCCTTTGCTAGACAGTTATTCTGTTCATGTCTGAGCACTTTGAGTGATAGGCACTCATTATTTCATTCAATTGTTACACCACTAAGATCCTGATGTCACCAAACACATGTCTTCTTTTAGTTAGATTATGTATGTTGTCATGCATATTTGATTCTCTTAAAAAAATAAACTGAGTCCAAAATTATGGGGTATGGCCATATTAAGCTAAAATCATTATCTTCAGACAAACCTGAGAATACAAGATATACCCAGAATCATTTTATATTCTGAAATTGCATTGATGAACAACATTGCATATGAAGCTTATACAAAATTGCATATCCAAAACAATTAGAGAAATTTTATTGTCTTTTGAATTTATGTATTATATCCCTTTCTTGTGTTTGAAATTTATTTTTTGAGACCCTGTAGAAAAGCTGGTATAACTCTAACTCTTCTGAGGAGGAGACTGGGAAAACTCATAGCAGAAATGAGAATAGAACCATGTCCTAACACATCTAAGACTCATAAAAATGATAGTTTTTATATGTATAATTCTGCTTATTTTTTCAGCGTTTCCATCAAAGAGTATAATTTTACATTATGCCCTTCTCTCTGATACCTAGAATTTTGTCCATTCACAGAGTAAGTAATCAATTAATGTCCAGTAAATGGGTTGTGAAAGTGGGGACTAAAGGAAAGACTGGTATTGCCAGACTTAAAAATAAAAGTAAACTCTATATTTTCCTCAAAGGACATTTCTTAACTCCTCCAATGGCAGATTCTCATCATGTCAATAATTTTTGTGTTGAAAGCCCTTAAGAAACAACAGTGGAATGACCACAGAACCTGTAATTAAGAGCCACCTGAGAATAAAACTAGAGGTTTCAATACATAATGGATGAGATTCATCATCTCTAGATATGACAGATAATTGCAAGTGAATTGCTGAGAACGTATGGAATCACTCAAATTCAGGGAAAATGGTGAGAATATGAGTCCCAAGATGCCTGCTCTTTATAATTAAAAACAAATGGCTACAAATGAAATAATCTTTGTGCAACATATTTGAAAAAAAAATTGTTAAATAAAGGAACTAATCTGTACGTGAACTGAAGTGGGAAGCCAAGGAACAAGGCTGTGGCATTTTGATCTAACACTGCCCAAGGGAAAGAGAAAAACTCAATGTGGCAGACAAAAGGAATCTGGTGGGGGGCTTCTGTGCAAGGCTAGGTCATCAAGCTTGCCAAGAACATATAGAATAAAATCTCTTGAAGCAAAAACCTTTGCTAAAAAGGCTACTCATTATTAAGTTTGTTCCTCACATGCCTTGATTCCAGGAAATCAGTGTCCTAGATGGACTAGGTCTGCATTATGGTCAGGAAGGGTATCCTAGTATAGAAACAACTAAAATGGCACACTAGTTACATAACATGAGCCTGTCCTTGAAAGCCTGAAGACTTCTGGGGGAAGTGGTAAAACCAAGTTTTCACATTTATGGAGATGAGACCCATACGTGGACCCGTGATGCCCCCCATCAAAATACTGGTCATCTCTGAGGCAATCTCTGGGCTTCTTATCAGGCCTCCTTGAAGTGCCTTGTTTGGCTCTCTAACTTAAACAATATGAAGAATTCTTTTTTAAAGCAACATGTAATTAGAGATTATTTTAAATCTTGATTAAAGAACATGAAATTGGAGGAATTTTTTTTTTAAAGATTTTATTCATTCGACAGAAATCACAAGTAGGCAGAGAGGCAGGCAGAAGGGGGTGGGGGAAGCAGGCTCCCCACTGAGCAGAGAGCCAGATGCGGGGCTCAATCTCAAGACTCTGGGATCATGACCTGAGCCGAAGCCAGAGGCTTAACCCACTGAGCCACCCAGGCACCCCGAAATTGGAGGAATATTATAATAGAACCATTTTAGGAACAAATTAAAGCTATATAAATAAATGTAAATATAAATATAAATAAATTAAAGCTATCTCTGAAATCATCTTGCTTTAAATTTTTTGTTAATATTACCCTTAACTAATTCAATAATTTGAAATAAACACTTCAAAAATATAAATTTATTACTCATTATTTCAGTTCCTGTAATAGTTTAAAAGTCTTGTGAAAAAAAATTGGTCTTTTTCTGTTTTTAAAACAAGTTTAAAAAATCAAACATTTTTTTCCTTTTAAAACACCTTTCTTGGGTATCGAGTTAATGGCTATAAATGTCCACATCCAAACCATTCTAAGGTGTAAGCAAATAGCATGACATCATTGTCATGTACTATTTTCTTAGATTATATAATAAATTCCCCACAATGACTTTGCCATTTACTCTAGCTATAAAGATTACAGACACATTTACTTTAATGACATTGTGATAAGTGTATCGAACAGGTTACACCAACCCAAGATTTCCTTTAGACAAAGATTCTCTTTCATTATTACTACTTTAACAAAATTAGTTTTTTAAACTCCACTCACTAAATGCGAACCACGTTTGTTTCAGTTGGAAGTACATGCTTATATCAGTCTGAATCCCGATGTCATATATAGTTAAGTGAGAATTTGGCCGTCCCTGAAGATTGCTATATTCCTGGTAACAGTACCATATTCCTTGAAAAGAAAAGAAAAACAGACTAATATAAAATTCCATTTCCTGAAATATAAGCTACACACTTATACATATCTACATGAAATCGAATAGATGGTCATTTCTACGAAGGCAAGATTCATATTTACAAAGTAAACATTTTATATGGCTCTAATATTCTAACTGTATATTCTATATTCAAAATAAATGTTATCAGTATTTACCTGGCTGACTATGGTGACTTCTGGCTTTAAATGTCCTTTTGACTAGAAATAACCTCAATGTCCATCAACAGGGACTGGCTAAATAAATTATGGTATATGTGTACAGTAGAATACTAGCTTTTCATATAAATAAAAGAAAGTATACTGATATTCAATGATCACTAAGTTATTTTGATAAGTGAAAAAAGCAAGGTACAAAATGACATAAAAGTATGCTATAATTCACATAATAAGAATAATCTTTATATATATTTTCTTATATACACATAAAGTATCTCTGGAAGGATACACAGCAATGTATTTTTTTACCTCCAGGGAAGGAAACTTACCGACCAAGGAATAGAACAAGAAGGATATTTCACTGTATAGACTTTATACCTTTTGAAATTTGAAGCGCATAGATATATAATCAATTTAAGAAGCAAATTTGTAAAAATCATGAAGTTGAAAAAATACTTTAGAGTTCAAAAAAAATATTTTTTGGAGGGAGGAGCAAGATGGCAGAGGAGTAGGAGACCTAATATCATCAGATCCCAGGTGTTCAGCTGGATAGTTACCAAACCATTCTGAACACCTATGAACTCAACAGGAGATTGAAGAGAAGAAGAGCAGCAATTCTAGGAACAGAAAAGTGACCACTTTCTGGAAGGTAGGCTGTGCAGAGAAGTGAATCCGAGGTGACATATAAGACGATAGACCAAGGTGGGGAGGGGCCAGCTCCTGGCACGCAGTAGAGCAGCAGAGCACAAAATCAGAACTTTTAGAAGTCTGCTACACTGAGGGACGTTGTTCCAGAGGCTAAGCAGGGGGTGGGACAGTGTGCTCTCAGGACCTGTGGGGGTCACAAAAAGACCAGGGGAGTCTGAGAGTCCCAGGTGTCAGAGCAGGGAAGCCGGCTGCAGACAGAGCCAAGAAGTGGGCTCTCAGCTTGGGGCTTCCTTAAACCATGATCCAAGGCATAGTAGGGCCACTGCTCTTCAAGCAGGGACCCCACAAGTGGCAGATCCGGAGACACACCCTCCTTCCTCTGGGAGAGCAGTGCAGGAGCATGCTGCAGGAATATGCTGGGTTTGGAGACTCCAAAGGGGGCCATGCACCAGAGATACAAAATGCTCAGTCAAAGGCCTCAATCACAGGCCAGGTGAGCATGGAGTGCAGCCAGAGACCAGGGAGACCGGAGTAACTGACTGATTTTCTCTGAGGGTACACTGAACTGTGAGGCTCTGAGCTCTTGGCTGCACTGGGGCCAGAGATGGGAGGCCACCATTTTTATTCCTGTCCTCTAAGGCTATTCTGAAAGTGTTCAGGGAATAAAAGCTCCCAAGAGTGAACCCAAGCAGGTTACTTAGCCTGGCCCTTGGCAAGGGTGGTGCAATTCTGCCACAGGCAATGACATTTGAGAATCACTGCAACAGGCCCCTCCCCCAGAAGATCAGCAAGAACACCCAGCAAAGACCAAGTTTACAAATCAATGAGAACCGCGGAACTCCAGAGCTAGGGGAATGCAACACATAGAGTTCATTTTAAAATTCACTTGGAATTTTTCCCCATGATTCTTTAGTTTTTCAAAGCTAAATTAAAAAAAAAATGTTTAATTCTATTTTTAAAAATTATTCTTCTTTCCTATTTTTTAAACTATTTTATCAATACCTTTTTAAAATTCTTTTTAAATTTTCATTGTTATAGTCATATTCAATCCCTTTATTGTATTTAGCCTTATTTTTTTAATACATATAGGTTTTTCTTTCTTTAAAATTTTGGGAGATAGTTTCTTCTAACAGCTCAAAATATACCCTAAATCTAATATATGGCTTTGTTCTAGTCTCCAGCCTGATCACATTCTTTCCTCTTTTTTTTTTTTTCTTTTTTCAACCAACTTCTTTTCAATTCCTTTCTTAGGATCTTTTTTAAGTTTCACTTTTATAGTCATATTCCATCCCTTCATTGTGCTTACCCTTATTTTTGTATATATGTAAGTTTTTCTTTAAAATTTTGAGAGGCAGTTTCTTCTAATAGACCAAAATACACCCAAAATCTTGTGTGTGGCTCTGTTCTATTCACCAGTCTAATATATATACGTGCGTGTGTGTGTGTGTGTGTGTGTGTATATGTATATATATACACACATATACATATGTATTTTTTCACCTTTCTTCTCCCCTCCTCCCCACCAAAGGTTTCAGGTCTCTTCTGATTTGGTTAGTGTACATTTTTCTGGGGTCATTGCTACCCTTTTAATATTTTGTTCTTTAATTCATCTATTCTTATCTGGATAAAATGACAAGGCAGAAAAATTCACCTCAAAAAAAAAAAAAAAAAGAACAAGAGGCAATACCAACGGCTTGGGACCCCATCAATATGGACATTAGTAAGATGTCAGATCTAGAGTTCCACGTGATGATTATCAAGGTGCTAGCTGGGCTTGAAAAATGCATGACAAATACTAGATAATCCCTTTCTGGAGAAATTAACTAAAATCTAACCAAGTTGAAATTAAAAAGCTATTAATGAGGTGCAAAAAAAAAAAAGGATAAATGCTACTGCTAGGATAAATGAGGCAGAAGAGAGAATTAGTGATACAGAAGACCAAATGATGGAGAATAAAGAAGCTAAGAAAAAGAGAAATAACTACTGAACCATGAGGGGAGAATTCGAGAGATTAGTGATACCATGAGACGAAACAATATTAGAATAATTGGGATCCCAGAAGAAGAAGGGAGAGGAGGCAGAAGGTATATTGAAGCAAATTATAGCAGAGAATTTCTCTAATATGGTGAAGAGAACAAGCATCAAAATCCAGGAGGCACAGAGAACCCCCCTCAAAATCAATAAAAATAAGTCCACACCCCATCATCTAATAGTAAAACTTACAAGTCTCAGTGACAATGAGAAGATTCTGAAAGCAGCTTGGGACAAGAGGTCTGTAGCATACAATGGTAGAAATATTAGATTGGCAGCAGACCTATCTACAGAGACCTGGCAGGCTAGAAAGGACTGGCATGAAATATTCAGAGCACTAAATGAGAAAAATATGCAGCCAAAAATACTACATCCAGCTGGGCTATCACTGAAAATAGAAACAGAGATAAAAAGCTTCCAGGACAAAGACTAAAAAAACTTGCAAACACCAAATCAGCCCTACAGGAAATATTGAAAGAGGTCCTCTAAGCAAAGAGAGAGACAAAAAGTAACAGACCAGAAAGGAACAGAGAAAATATAAACAGTTACCTTACAGGCAATACAACGTCACTAAATTCATATCTTTCAATAGTTACACTGAATGTAAATGGGCTAAGTGCCCCAATAAAAAGACACAGGGTATCAGAATGGATAAAAACCCAAACCCATCAATATGCTGACTACAAGAAACTCATTTTAGACCCAAAGACACCTCCAGATTTAAAGTGAGGGGATGTAAAACAAATTACCATGCTAATGAACATCAAAAGAAAGCTGGGGTGGCAATCCTTATATCAGGTAAATTGGATTTTAAGCCAAAGACTGTAATAAGAGATGAGGAAGGACACTATATCATACTTAAAGGGTCTGTCCAATAAGAAGATCTAACAATTTTAAATATCTATGCCCCTAACATGGGAGCAGTCAATTATATAAACCAATTAATAATAAAATCAAAGAAACACATCAACAATAATACAATAATAGCAGGGGACTTTAACACTCCCCTCACTGAAATGGACAGATCACTTCAGGAAAAGATTAAAAGGAAATAAAGGCTTTAAGTGACACACTGGACAGGATGGACATAACAGATATATTCAGGACATTCCATCCCAAAGCAACAGAACACACATTCTTCTCTAGTACACATGGAACATTCTCCAGAATAGATCACATCCTGGGTCACAAATCAGGTCTCAACTGGTATCAAATGATTGGGATCATTCCCTGCATATTTTCAGACCACAATGCTTTGAAACTAGACCTCAACCACAAGGGGAAAGTTGGAAAGAACTCAAATATGTGGAGGCTAAAGAGCATCCTACTAAAGAATGAATGGGTCAACCAGGAAATTAAAGAAGAACTTTAAAAATTCATGGAAACAAATGAAAATGAAAGCACAACTGTTTAAAATCTTTGGGACACAGCAAAAGCAGTCTTGAAAGGAAAGTATATAGCAATACAAACCTTTCTCAAGAAACAAGGAAGGTCTCAAGTACACAACCTAACCCTACACCTAAAGGGGCTAGAGAAAGAACAGCAAAGAAAGCCTAAACCCAGCAGGAGAAGAGAAATGATAAAGATAAGAGCAGAAATCAATGAAATAGAAACCAAAAGAACAGTAGAACAAATAAACAAAACTAGGAGCTGGTTCATTGAAAGAATTAATAAGATTGATAATCCCCAGGGCAGACTTGTCAAAAAGAAAAGAGGAAGGACCCAAATAAATAAAATCATGAATGAAAGAGGAGAGATCACAACCAACACCAAAGAAATACAAACAATTACAAGAACATATTATGAGCAACTAAACACCAGCAAATTTGACAATCTGGAAGAAATGGATGCATTCCTAGAGACATATAAACTACCAAAACTGAACCAGGAAGACAGAAAACCTGAACAGACCCATAACCAGTAAGGAGATTGAAGCAGTCCTCAAAACTCTCCCAACAAACAAGAGCCCCAAGGCCAGATGGCTTCCCAGGGGAATTCTACCAAATATTTAAAGAAGAATTAATACCTAATCTACTGAAATTGTTCCAAAAAATAGAAATGGAAGGAAAACTTCCCAACTCATTTTATAAGGCCAGCATTACTTTGATCCCCAAAGCAGACAAAGACCCCATCAAAAAGGAGAATTACAGACCAATATTCTTGATGAACACAGATGCAAAAATTCTCACCAAAATACTAGCCAATAGGATCCAACAGCACATTAAAAGGATTATTCACCACAACCAAGTGGGATTTATTCCTGGGCTGCAAGGTTGGTTCAACATCTGCAAATCAATCAATGTGATACAATACATTAATAAAAGAAAGAACAAGAACCATATGATACTCTCAATAGATGCTGAAAAAGCATTTGACAAAGTACAGCATCATTTCTTGATCAAAACTCTTCACAGTGTATAACTTTTTGATGGGGTCTTTGTCTGGTTTTGGGATCAAGGTAATGCTGGCCTCATAAAATGAGTTTGGAAGTTTTCCTTCCATTTCTATTTTTTGGAACAATTTTAAGAAAATAGGTATTAATTCTTCTTTAAATGTTTTGTATATCTCTTAAGCAAATTAAATCCCTTCTATCTCTAATAATGCTTTTTATTTTTAAACCTGTTTTGTCTGGTTAATATGGCAACTGCAGCTTTCTGTTAATGATTTTAAATAAATTTATAACCATTTCACCAATTTCTTCCACCCCCACTCCCCACCTCCTGCCTCCGGCAACTACTCATCTGTTCTCTGTACCTACAAGCTTGGTTTTTAAATTTTATATTCTAAATTTTTAACTGCAATATAGTTAACATACAATATAATATTAGTAGAACAGTGATTTGACAAATTTATACATTACAAAACACTCACTAGAAAAAGTATAGTTACCATCTGTCATCATATAAAGCTATTTTAATATTATTATTATTTTTTAAGATTTTATTTATTTGACAGAGATCACAGGTAAGCAGAGAGGCAGGCAGAGAGAAAGAGGAAGGGAAGCAGGCTCCCTGCTGAGCAGAGAGCCCAATGCGGGGCTCGATCCCAGGACCCTGAGATCATGACCTGAGCCGAAGGCAGAGGCTTTAACCCACTGAGCCACCCAGGCACCCTATTTTAATATTATTGACTATATTTCCTATGCTGTACTTTGCATCCCCATGACTTGATGTACCTCTTAATCTCTTTCACTTATCTCACCCATCTCTTCATTCCCCACCCCTCTGGCAACCACCAATTTGTTCTCTGTATTTATGGGTCTGTTTCTGTGCTTGTTTGTTTTTTAGATTCCACATGTAAGTAAAATCATATGGTATTTTTCTTTATCTGACTTACTTCAGTTAGCATAATACTCTATAGATTCATGTTGTCACAAGTGGCAAGGTTTCATTCTTTTTAATCCATTTTTTTTTTATCAATTTCTTTATCCATTCATCCATTGATGGTTGTTTCCATATCGTGGCTATTGTATATAATGTTGTAATGAACATGGGGGTGCATATATCTTTTCAAGCTAGTGTTTTCATTTTCTTCAGGTAAACATCCCAAAGTGGACTTGTTGAATCAGATGGTATTTCTATTTTTAATTTTTCTTAAAGATTTTATTCACTTATTTGACACACACACACAGAGGGAGAGAGTACAAGCAGAGGGAGTAGCAGAGGGGAAGGGAGAAGTAGGCTCTCCACTGAGCAGCAAGCCCGATGAAGGGCTCGATCCCAGGACTCTAGGATCATCACCTGAGCTGAAGGCAGGCACTTAACCAATGGAGCCACCCAGGTGCCCCTCTATTTATAATTTCTTAAGGAACCTCCATAATGTTTTCCATAGTGGCTGAACCAATTTATATTCCTACCAACTGTGCACAAGTGTTCATTTTTCTCTACATCCTTGTCAACACTTAATCATTTTCTTTTTGATAATAGACATTCTAACAGGTGTGGGGTGCTATCATATCATGGTTTTGATTTGTATTTCCCTGATGAATAGTGATGTTGAGTACCTTTCATGTAACTGTTGGCCATCCTTAGGTTTTCTCTGAGAAAATATCTACTCATATTTTCTACCCATTTTTAAGTTGGGTTGTTTGAATTTTTTAACTTTACCTTTTTTGCTACTAAGTTGTATGAATTCTTTATATTAGCTCCTTATCAGGTATCTGATTTCCAAATATTTTCTCTATCCAATAGTTTATCTTTTCATTTGGTTGAGGGATTTCTTTGCTGTTCAGAAGCTTTGTAGATTACATAGTTCCACTTATTTATCTTTGTTTTTATTGCTTGTGATTTTTAGGTCATATTCAAAAAAATCATTGCCAAGACCTGTATCAAGGAGCTTAATGCCTATGTTTTATTCTAGGAGTTTTATGGTTTCAGGTCTTACATTCAAGTATCTAATCCCATTTTGAGTTAATTTTTGTGTATGCTGTAAGATAGTGGTCCAGTTTTATTCTTTTGTGTGTGCCTGTCCAGTTTTTCCAACACAATTTACTGAAGAGAATGTCCTTTCCATTGTATATCTTGGCTCCTTTGTCATAAATTGATACATGAGTAGGTTTATTTTGGGGCTCTCTATGCTGTTCCATTGATCTATGTGTCTGTTTTTATGCGAATACCATACTGTTTTAATTACTATAGCTTTGTAATATAGTTTGAAATCAGGGCATATGGTACCTCCAGTTTTTTTCCTCCTTTCTCAAGATTGCTTTGGCTTTTTGGTTTTGTGGGTTTGTGGGGTTTTTTGTTGTTGTTGTTGTTGTTGTTTGTTTGTTTGTTTGTTTGTTTTTTGTGGTTCCATACAAATTTTAGGACTATCTGCCCCACTTATTTTATTTATTTATTTATTTATTTATTTGCCCCACTTATTTTAAAAGTGCAGTTTGAATTTTGATAGGGATTGCACTGAATCTGTAGATCCTTTGGGTAGTATGCAGATTTTAACAATATTTATTCTCCCAATCTATGAGCATAGAATATCTTTCCATTTTTTGTGTCTTGTCCAATCTTTTTTTATTAATGTCTTATAGTTTTCAATACATAGGACTTTCACCTCCTTTGTTAAATTTATTACTAGTTATTTTATTCTTCTGATGCAACTGTAAATGGGATTATAAATGGATAGACCACCCACACAGAACATCAGTAAGGAAACACCAGCCTTCAAACAACACATTAGACCAGGTGGATTTAACAGATGTATATAGAATATCCCAACAAAAACAACAGAATACACATTCTTCTCAAGTGCACATAAAGTCTTTTTAAGGGCAGATCATATGTTAGGCCACAAAACAAGTCTTAATAAATTTAAAAGAACAGAAATTATATTGAGTGTCCTCTTTGACTGCACTGGTATGAAACCAGAAATTACATGAGGAAAACTGAAAAATTCACAAATATGTAGAGATTAAACAACATATTACCAAACAACCAATAGGTTAAAGAAGAAATCAAAAGGAAAATAATATCTTGAGACAAATGAAAACAGAAATATACCAAAATCTGTGGTATACGGTAAAAGCAGTTCAAGAGGGAAGTTCATAAGGGCACAGCTTTACCTCAAGAAATAAGAAAAGTCTCAAATAACCTAACGTTATACCTCCCTTGAGGTATAAAGAAAAGAACAAATGAAAGCCAAAGTTAGAAGGAAGGAAAAAGCAAAGATTAGAGCAGAAATAAATAAGACAGAGACTAAAAAGACAATACAAAAGATCAATGAGACTAAGAGATGGTTCTTTGAAAAGATGAGAAAAATGGACAAGTGTTTAGCTAGACTCACCAAGAAAGAGAGGACTCAAAATCAGAAAAGAGGAGAGGCAACTGATATTACAGAAATACAAAGGATCATAAGAGACTCCAGTCAACCCTTAAACAACAGGAGGGTTAGGGGTACCTACCCCAATGCAGTCAAAAACCCATATGTAAATTTTGACTCCCCAAAATCTTAACTATTAATAGCCAACTACTGACCAGAAGCCTTACTGATACCACAAGCAGCTGATTAACAGTTAACATTAACCCCTAACACTTAGTATGCTATATGTATTATGTTTTCTCATAATAAAGTAAGCTACTGAAAAGAAAACATTATTAGGAAAATCATAAGGAAAAGAAAATTCATTTACAGTACTGAGTTTATTAAAAAATCTGCATATAAGTGGACACATGCAGCTCAAATCCATGATATTCAAAGTTCAACTATACTATGAACAATTATATGCCAACAAATTCAACAACTAAGACACGAATGAATTCCTAGAAAGATACAGCCTACCAAGACTGAATCATGATAAAATAGAATACCTAACACACCAATTACTACTAAGAAAATTGAACTGGTAATCAAAAATCTCCCAACAAACAAAAGGCCGGGACCAGATAGCTTCACTGAAGTCTACCAAAATTCAAAGAAGATTTAATACCAACCTACTCAAGCTCTTCCAAAAAAAAAAAAAAAAAAAGTGGAGGGAATATTTCCAAACTCATTTTCCAAGGCCAACATTACACTGATAGCAAAATCAGACAAGCAAACCACAAGAAAAGAGAACTACAGGCCAATATCCCTGATGAACATAGATGTACAAATCCTGAACATATTAGCAAACTGAATTCAACACTACATTAAAAATATCATACATCATGGGATTTATCCCAGAGATGCAAGGATGATTCAGCATCCATAAACAAATAAATGTGATATACCACATTAATAAAATGAAAGATAAAAAATCATATGATAATCTCAATAGATGCAGACAAGCATTCAAGAAAATTCAACACCATTCCTGTGTTAACAACTACAACCGAGACTTTCTACTGAACAATTAGTAAGTACTAAGCCTCTTTCAAAGGGCTTTATGTACATTATTTTTTAAAATATTCACAGAATCCTATTGTATAGTCGAAGAAACTAGTAATTAGACCGTGTACTTGCAGAGCATCACATAGTTCATGTGCAATGAATCTGTGCCTTTTCAAACTCCAAATCCATGTCTGTAACCCCACTGTTCTATGACCTCTCCTGTATAAATCTTAACTAGTTCTGGTCAATAAGAATTGTTCCACTGATGTTCAAGGGCACTTGCCCACAAATAGCCTGGCTTTTTCCTATGTTGCTTGACCTAGGAAACAGGGTGTTGTTTGTAGGAAATGATTGGTTTCCCAAGATACAGAGAAAATCGGTTGCCCCAGGTAGTAGCAAAGGTGAGTCACACAGTGTTACACTTCTCAGTCTAACTGGACATTTCCCCACCCAACGAATGGCTTTAAGCTGACTTGCCACACCATTAACTGCTGAGTTAGAACTACCTAGGGAGTCAACAGGGAGCTGAAATTGGTTGTTTCTCCTGTATTTTTGACATATTGACTCTCTCTCTCCTTCTTGCCACTGTCAAACTTGAACTATAGCCAATCTCAGATTTTTCTCGCTCCCCCTACGACAAGTCACTGAAATAAGTATCAGATTTTACTGTCTTTCCCTTCTTGATGACAATAAGAGTGACTGAATCACATGCCGAGGCTATATAGTAGTAAAGGGCAGAGTTTATTTTGAGCTCCAAGCAGAAACATACACAAAAGACTTTTATACAAAAAGCTTTCTTGGGAGTCTTTGATTAAGGGTAGCAGTTCTTACATTCCTCCACCAGACTGACCCAACCTTTTCACTTGCAGCTGCACAGAGGGAGCAGATAAGGAAACCCTGAGGAGACCTGAAACTGTCTAGAAACCTATTGAGGATAACAAGGAGGATAGTAACAATAAACCAACACATACATACTGAGAGTTTATTGTTTTTCAGATATTGTTCTAAGAGCTTTATATTCATTGTCTCAGTTAATCTTCACAACCTCGTGAGAGGGAGATACATACCATTACTGTGCTGTTATGGATAAGAAAACTGGGTCTTATAATCATTAGGAAGCATTTCCAAAGTGCCTCAGTTATCCGTTATGAAGCTGGGATTAGAACTTGGCTAACTACACAACCCGGGGATTCAACATCATTCTTATATTGATATGTGTAAAGCTCTTCTTCAGGTGACAATAATAGGAAATTTCTCTTTTTGGTGTCTGCTACCATAAAAGTGCATTGTCAATCCAAATGGTGTTGCAGGGGAAATTTCTCCTGAATAGAAACCTTACAAACATTCATATATTGGCCCCATATGTTTATTAGCACTCTGAAGGAAGCTGCCATAAATGCTACACTGCTCCTTGGAAGAAACTTCAGTTCCTTTTTTGGTGTTCACACTGTACCTGTACTGCTTTTGAGGGGATTGGGTGACTGGTTAGATTTCAAACTCGATACAAAGTAATTCTCCACCCAAAGAGTGTAATTCAGAATACCTGCCTCTAGAGGGTGGTGCCTCATTATGGAGTACTGGTCAACTATTAGAAAGTGTGACAGTACCTGGATTAAAATTACTAAATTGAAAGAGAAAACGAGATCACACTTCTATAACTACACAGACCTAGCCTTTGATCAAACAAAAAAGTTAAAGGAATAAAATAAGTTTTCTGAAATGTTTCTCATTAACCTAAATGGTGTTCTTTTTATCTCCATCTTAATAACCATAAGGCATGGGACCAAAGGTCACTAAGGAAAACGTGTAGAACATTGTAATAGCACTTTTTTTTTCAAGATAAAGAAGATGAAAGTTATAGAAATAATATATGCAAAATTAAATAATTTTTCTTGATTTAATACTTTGGGGTGAGAAGTAAATAATTAAACTTACTGCAAGTTAAATGTTTTCTGGTAATTGATAATGGCAACTGGAAAGAAAAGGACTATTTTGATACTTAGTGATTTTTAAGAAGGGCGATACCTACCGTAACCTATAATTCCAATCACACCCACCATGAAGACCCAGAAAAGGAATCCAGCTATGAACCTCAGGAGTATCACAAACATCCAACTAAGGAGCATGGCGATAGTCAGGCCACTAGAGGAAAAAGCATACAACACACAGGGGTCAAATGTGCTAAACATAACATAAACAGCAAGACAACATTTCTATTCAGAATAATCTCAGATTATTCTATTTTAGCTGGCTATAGAAATATTTATAATATTAAAAAGTACAAACAATAGTTTCTATTAAGACTTTCATATGAAAGAGTAGGACCGTCAGGAACTTCACACCTGAGTCAAAATTTGTGTACCTTGCTAAATGGAAGTTCAGTAGCAACCACTGTTCAAAGAAAAACACAATTCCTTCAACCTACAGTTTTGGCCTACCTGCCACGGTTGTCATGCTGTATTTTTTTTCCCCTCCACACGTCTCACTAAGTGACAAATTATAAAACATATCCATGATACTAACAGAAGGAAACCTTATGAAACAGAACTGTCTAGAAGTAAGGAGCAGTCTTAGGGCACAAAAGAGAAGTAATTGCCCACACAGTTCCTGAATTCATGGCTTTGTAGTCATTATTATAGTCTAATTATTTTTAATAATTTGTGATGTTTGACATCACCAGACATCTATTTCAGGTCCCCGGTGATCTGTGGGCCATTATATGGAGCCATGATACAGCTTCTGTATCTCCTGGGCCATATGACTTTATCAAGCAATCAGCAGCATGACTCTGTTTTTCGTTTTAATTTTATCCTGGAGTTTGAAATACTAGAGATACTTCCCCACCCCCCCACCTGCAGCCCATATATCCAGGTTAAATACATATTGAATTCTTCTAGGTAATTTCATTAAACAGAATTCATTAAGATTAGAAATTTGGATGATGTTTCCATTAAGAACTGATATCTCTGATACTCTTTGTAAGTTTCCAAACAGAAACATTGCCTGGTAAATTTACTGAGTTTATGGTCTCTAAGTATTATCTTTAAAAAAAAATCTTAATAAATACTGTCACTGGATAGATGACAGCATTGTATCAAAGTAACTTCTAAGGTCACAATTCTTGCAAAGCCTATGCTTTCAACTCCAGAAGCCATTCCCTATTAAAGTCACAGATACTTTAATGCTTAAATATTCAATATTTAATTGAAAGATTAAATTTTGAAAAGATTATTCTATGGCATAGTCCCAGAGGAATAAGCAAAAAGGTAAGGGGGGAAGAAAAGAAATATAGCTGTTTATTCTCTGTGTTTTTAATTCCTGCATAAAATTGTAACTGAATAAACTAAGCCACAGCATATTAGTCTTTGACTTTATATTTGTGAGATAGATGGAGAACCAGAAGAGTCGAAGATAAGAAGTATTTATGTTCTAGTGGTGTGAGCTGTGCCTGGGTGGAGAGGGTTTCAGTGTATGTTGGGAGTGAGGTAAATAAAAAGGTCTATCATAATGCATACTTTTTCAGATAGTAGTTAAAAAGCCAAAATAAAGAAGAAATGTGCAAATTATCTAATGATATTTGAGTATGACAATAGGGGAACAAGTTTAACTACTGTCAAGTGTAGACTACAATCTCTGCTATGGAAAGAGATCCTGAAATACTGATACACACTGAAAATAATTATTGTGTTTAAGACAAAGCGTCGAAATGAGTAAAATCTCAAAAACACTAGCTAGTTTTACAGCTCTACAAACTAATCACTAGTATTTTACACACAAAACAATTTTGACTTTATTAAGTATTATATATTATATTATATATATTATATCTCTCTTGTTCCCCTCATGGTTTTATAACTGTTCCTTGAACCCACATTTTCTATGCATCTATGTTTCAAGGACCTCACTGGGAGGTAGAAAAATAGAAATGAGTTAGACATAATTATGTAAAGAATTCATAGTTTATCAGAGAGCCAGGTAAATAACATACAATTCTAGGTGCTATTTGGATGATAGGCATGTGTGTATGTATAGGTATGTGTGTGTGTGTGTGTGTGCGTGTGTGCATGTGTGTGGGTAGGAGGAACACAGAGGGGGAAATGTAATTATACCTGGAGAAGTCAAGAAAGACTTCACAATTTACACAAAAGATGATTTTAAATAATTTGACAGAGTTGCCCAGGTCACAGGAAGGATGTGCTAGGAAAGAGAATAGAATGTGCAAAAACAGGGGACTTGACAGTCTAAGAATGGGTGTGTTATTTCATGTGTTTATAGGGTTAATCAAGTAACATGGGTGGAGATGAATCTGGGAAACTAGCTCGACCAGGCTATAAAGGGCCTTATAACTATCTGAAGGAGTTTTCTCTTTGCTCTTTGATCACTAGGGAACCATAGATGCTTTTACAGCATAAGAAGGTGATATAAGCGCCAGAGAGTAACAATAGCCTTAAATATATCAGACACATGCACCTGCTCCAGTAGAGTGATTGCATTTTCCCATACCTTTCAGGGATGTCTAAAAATTTTTAATCTCCTCCTCCTTTCATACATATTTTTCAGCTCTTCATAACTACAGTGACCTTTGGTGATGACGATAACAAACATTATGTGGAAAGGATGTGTTAAAAAATAAAAGTGATCCTTTGGAGGTCAAGGGAAGTACAAATGAGAAAACAGACCCAGAGAAATAAAACTGCATTCACTGTAACGTAACAGTAAGAAGCAAACATACTACAGATGTTGTCCCCGCATGACTTCAAGTATATTTATACAAGTACTTTTATTGGGAATTTAATGAGTAAAGTTCAAATTTTCATTCTCATAACTTTTGTAACACTGGGTATATTTGCAAATATCTTTGCCCCATTTTCAGCCTCTATGAAAAAGAAAATGACAGGAACTGAGTCAAACTTTTATTCACAAATATGAATGGGGAATTTCTTTTTTAAAGATTTATTTAAAGATTTGAGAGAGAAACAGAAAGATCAGGAGCAGAGGGGAAGGGTAGAGAGAGAAGCAGCCTCCCCACTGTGCAGACAGCTGGATGTGGAGCTTGATCCCAGGGCTCTGGGATCATGACCTGAGCTGAAGGCAGACGCTTAACAAGCTGAGCCAACTAGACGCCCCGAATGGGGAGTTTGACAAAAGCGATAAAATAAAAACACAGATAAAATGGGGCTGGAGAAGAAACACCAACATTTGCACTTACATGAGAATCCAATACCAAGTTGTTGCATAGTCTTCAAATACTTTCATTCCAATTGCCCTTGCATCAAGGATTTTATTGACACGACTGAATTCAAAGAAGGAAAAAAATCAATTATTTTGACTGCCACTAAACAGAAATGTTCTTGTTATGATAAAAGGGGTTTTGCAAGATGCTGTTCAAAACATATTTTTAGAAACCATTTATCAAGAGGCACTCCTTCCCCAGCCACCACAATATGTGAGATGTCACTTTGGTATACTACAAAGGCAGCTATAGCTACACACACAGAGAACGGGGCTTTCAAGAATGGTGAACAGATCCCTTTTCAACGTATGTGACATGTCCTCAATACTGCAGAAATCTCACTGTAAGAAATGAATTTAAATAAGATCAGTTTTTAGCTTACAAAATCCATAGAATCAAGAATGAACATCATCCTTAATTCCCTTTTCTAATCCTCTGACAGCTGTTGCAGGAAGGCACCATGGAGCACATACAGAAAAGTGCACAAATCATTACTGTCCAGTTTGACGAATTATCAGAAGTGAATGTACTATGTAACTACAACACTGTTGTCCCTTTCTTTCCCAGTGTGCCCCAGTTACAAACACCTCCTCCTTCCACTAAGGTAACCACAAAACTGACTTTTGTGCTAATAATTCCCTAGTTTTCTTTTTCAGTTTTACCACTTACATATGCATCGCTGGGTAATTCAATTTAGTTGCACTTGGTTTTGAATTTTTCTATCAGTGGAACTGCACTTGTACTATTATTTTGTGATTTGGTTCACATAGATTTATATTCGTGAAATCCATCATGTTGCTATTACATTTGAAATATGCAGGGCCTATAGTATTCTACTTGGACTGCTAAACTCTTTGAAAGAGAAAAACATTTTTAGAGTATCTTTATGTTTCACTTTTAATTCAACAACTGAGCTGTACAATGATACTCTGTTTGTGCACACATGGGACTTTACCCATCCAGGGAATTATATTTCCCTATAACCTGAAACATCATGATGTGTATGCAAAGGGAAAGAGTAAACTGACTTCCTTGTAATTAGTACATAGAAACATTACCATGGTTGTCTTGACTTTCTTAAAGCCCTCTTCCCTTTAAGACATCTGGCAGTTTCATTATTTTAGTCAATTTTTTGAATGGTGATTTAAAAAGCATCTTTTTATTGTGTTCCCTCAACAAGTACATTAAGGTCTTTCAATATGCTTACTGAGATCTCATTTCTGTATCTGTTGATAATGAAAGATTTAGCCATTTAAAAAAACATCCTTGCACTTTCTAATTCACTTTGGTTTCTCCTTTATTGGTTTTTCTTAACAATACACACCAGGTTCTCCAAACCACGGTGACATGTGTATTTCATAATAATGCATATTCTTCCTCTAAACCCTTAACCTAACGGAAGTTTCATTTTTGTGTACAGTAATAGGATTCATCCAAACTGAAAATAAGAATGCAAACAAACATACTTTGCAGCTGTCCTGAGTTCTATAGCATTTCTTGTTTTTCCACTTCCATCTTCAAATGTTGTTTTATTTCCTACTGTCAAAGTGCCATTTTTAGTAGTGAAGTCAGGGAAACATCTCTGGAGAACTGTTAAAAAGATAAAATTATGGTAGTCATTTTTCTACTTCTTCTATGTAATGTTCTCCCTTTCTTAAGCTTTCTGTTATTTATAATCAAATTCTTGCTAGACAATGTATAGGCATATTGCTCAACATAGATAATTGCCCATTACTTTTCTTGATGGTCAGAAGGTTTTCTGATGGTTCTCAGACAGCTGTAGAAAGCAAATATGATCACAATCTGAAGCTACACTCTAAACTTGTTATTTTACACATGGTACATTCATCAAGTCGCTAATAAGATGCACAGCATAGTTTTTTTAAAAAGAGTAATACTGATAACATCTCACATGGTAAAAAATTTTTAATAAAAAGGCTATCTTTACTTGTATGACCAAGTTTATTTCTTTTTTTATAAAAGATTTTATTTATTTAAGAGAGAGAGGGAGGGCACATCAGCAGTGGGGAGGGGGAGTAAAATGGGAGAAACAGACTCCACGCTGAGCAGGAAGCCAGGTGTGTGGGGGGCTTCATCCCAGGACTCTGGGACCATGGCCTGAGCTGAAGGCAGATGCTTATTAGGCTGAGCCCCCCAGATGTCCTGAGTTTACTTTTTCTTTCTTTCTTTTTTTTTTAAGAATTTTTTATTTATTTGACAGAGAGAGACCACAAGTAGGCAGAGCAGCAGGCAGAGGAAGAGGAAGAAACAGACTCCCTGCTGAGCAGGGAGCTCTATATGCGATATGCGGCTCTATCCCAGGATCCTGGGATCGTGACCTGAGCTGAAGGTGGATGCTTAACCGACTGGGCCACCCAGGCACTCCTGAGTTTACTTTTTCTTATATAAGAAAAAAAAATTTTTTTTAGATACTCCTTGACTGAAACCTTGAAAACTGGAGATTAGTTAATAATTTCTTGAAAAATAAGAACTATCTCAAACTTCAGGCCATTAAGACAACTGAATTTTTATTTGTGAAGTCTTAATAATTTGTGTCTTCCAGCTTTCTCATTTACCTGGTTTTTTGGAGGGACTGGAAATAGAAATTCTAAAGCTATCAAAATGGCCCACACTTTGTAGACTAGCATAATTTCTCAGAATAGTTACTTCACTGTTCAATATTCCATATACTTATTTTGATTAAATAGAATCCTTGCTTCTTTACATATCTCTATTACTAAAAATATTTTAAAACTCCAATTTTAAATCAAGAGGGAAGAGAAATCAGAAGTGGATCATTTTCATATTTTTTCTTACAGGAAGCATCACAGATTTGCATGACTTTTCAGGGAATTTAAGCTTGAAAATATTAAAGTAGTTGATATAAGGAATGAAGAAATAGGTCTTTACCAAGCCTTTCCTGACTTTTTGGGCTTAAAATGATCTCCTGTCTACCTACTTTCATCTCCTAGAGCATTTAAAATAAGGCTGAGCCCTTCAGTATCTTCCTCATCTTTTTCTGGTTCTTCCCTGGCAAATTCGGACATAGTAGTCTTTACCAGCTTCTTCTAGTCCCTCTCAAACCAATCACATGCTGCCCCCACCACTCCAAAGAAATTTTCCTCCCAGTGATCCCATTAATCTTTTAATGGCCAAAACCTCCAAATATCTTTTAGTCATTATCCTGCTTGAACTCAACCATTACCTAGCACAGTGTTTGGTACATAGTATAACTCAGTCAATATTTGCTGTTAATTGAGCTAACTTTTCTGAGTCTTCAACATGGTAGACAAACCCTGTCTTTTGAAACTCTCTTCCTTTGGCTTACATACCCAGGCTCTCTCCTGCCTCCCTTTAGTTTTACTGTGCATTCTTTCCTTTGCCACACCTTAAATAGGACTGTTTCCACCCACAGAGTCCTCCAACCCTGTTCTGGGCAATTTTATTCAATCAGTTAACTCCAATGGCTAAATATGTCCATTATATATTTGAAAAGTAGAGAAAATAAGAAGGAAAATACAAAACAATACATAGTCCTACCACCCACAATGAACTCTAACATTTTAGATGAATTTCTAGACTAGAAGTCTTTCTCTACAAGAAAATTTTTTGAGAGTCATAACCATAAAATAAATGCAGGGTTTTCCTTTGTTTCTTTTTAAAAATATTACTTATTTCCTTTCATAAACTATTTAATAAGTGAATTTTATTAGCTGTATACTATTCAATTAAGTAGTATGCTTAATTACCTGTTGGGGGGATGAACACAAGTTGACTGTGATGTTTACTGTAATGTCTCCTTTACTGTACTGTGAGGGACTATGCCTTATTCATTTTTGTATCCCCAGTGTACATTTTATATTGTGTGATTTAACCAAACTATACTTGTAAGGGCAGGGATGTCTTATATTCTTATGCCTATTATATCTTCACTAAGGATTCGTTTTTATCCTTTTGTAACATTATTCTTGGCAACATGAAATTGTTTGAAAGACCTACATCTTTACATCAGGGTCCTCAATGACCCAAAGAAAAGGGAGAGAGGAACGTAAGGCATTGTGTTTGGTGGTAGGTACTTCAATGGTACCTGACTTTCTACTCAAATAGAAAATGGTACGTGACCTTCTACTCCAATTGAAAAAAGAAAGAAGAAAGGAAATGTCCACAGTCTTGCCATCTCCAAAATATCCATACTATTTTGGCATATTTCTTTCTAATATTTTTCTTTGAATAGCTTTTGTTTATTTTAATTTATACATTAAATTATTATAATTTATAATAATTTATATATAATTATATAATAATTATAATTATATAATATATAATTAAAATCATTATAATGTATATAACATATTATTAACATTATATTACATAGAACTTATATTTAATAACTCTAAAATAGTCCATTTAATGAATACATTATAATTTATTTAAGCACTTTCTTGCTCTTGGACATAAGAGTATTTCTTTTTCTTTTTTTTTTTTCTCTTTATTTTTAGTTCTTCTGAATAGCATTGTGATGGTCATCTTTATGTAACATTGTTTCTCTTGGGTAAGGATTATATTTGTAGGAATGGATATTAGTGATTGTGTAACTTTTTAAAAAAGAAAATGAAACAAAGTTTCATTTGTTCATTCATTTCAAACTTTAAATAAAATTTATAAATATTAAAAATATAAAATATCGATTCCTTTAAGAGATACATAAATATTTCAAATTTCAAATTATAGGACAAGTTTATGTCCCACCATCACACCCCAGGCAACTTCAGAATAAACTCTTTGGCTGAATTTGGGGATGAGTATGCAAGATTATGTCTGTGTATGCTTACATGTGCTTATAGAGCACCAAGTAATCAATCTGGGCTTTTAAAATCAGTTTTTAATCTTTTCTGTGTATCTTGATGCAGCAAACCCCCAAAACTAACAGATCTCTGTGGAAATGTCTCTGACTGGAGTCAGGAGAATAGGCTTTGGCTTTGTTTTCCTCCTACTTAATTCTGGGACACTGGGCCAGTCATACAACTATTCTTGGCTTCAATTTTGTCAACAGAGAAATTAAGGAAACTGAATTAAGTAACTTCTTATATGTTATAAGATAAGATAAGTAATAACCACTTACATGGTTTGCTTGGAAAAATTGCTGTTGGACAATCATCATCCAATAAGACTTGTGAGAGAGTCTAAAATGGAAAGAAGAGTATGTTAACATTTCAAAGGCTATGTAATGACAACTTTTATTCTCAGTATAAAAATTGTGTTCTTTGAAAATTTAACTCCATAATTATCTCATTATTTCATGTTACTCCCCTATAAGAATGATTTTAAGATTATTATACACACATACTTATTTGACAAATTCTCTAAAATGTTCTAACTGTAATTCAATCAAATCAGCAATAATAAAACCAGACCCACTAAAGTCAGGACACACTTGAAAGTGTGTATCTATGTCTTAGTCACATTTTGAGTCTCTAATTCTTCATTTTTTTTTTTCTGGAAAAACAGCATCTTCTCTAAGTTAGAAGCCATTAATACTATTTAACATAAAGGGGCTTTAGAATTCCTTCTTAAGCCTCAAACCTAGGTAGGGTTTGAGGATTTTTTTTTAAATGAATAATTATCAAATTGGGTTTGGAAGTAAAATTCTACTTGTTACTAAGTCATGGATCTTCATCACCACATTAATGAAATGATAATATTAATATTACCATTATTTAGCTCCTAGATCTTGATGACAGCGTCCAGCCAAGTAGAGAATTTGTTGGTTTCAGGGAATAATTAAAGCTAAAGGTAACTTACCAGGCTTAAGAGTTTTGCACAATACCCAAAGTCTACAAAATGATATGCTATAAATGGTGCATGTAAATTTGTATGTACACGTGCATTTTTGTCTTAATGGAATAATACATAATCATTTCCTAGATGATTTAGGAGCTTGTCCATTACAAATGCTCATCTTACACTTGAGATTGAAACAAGAGTTAAAGTCTTCTCTAGTTTTAAGCTTAAACACACATACCTTCACAGGCTTAACAAAAGGGGATTTGCAGAATTGGCTGTAGTATGTCCAATAGTGCTTGTTTGTTCTGTATGAAAATTGTATTTCCATGTAGGTTAGAAACTTTTCTGGGCACTTGGAGACACAGATCTGTGAGGAAAAGGAAAACACAGTGGTGGAGACTCAACTGAATTGAATAAACCAAGAAAGTATCTGTAAGATTAGATTTCTAAGCTATCTACCACTACAAGAAGCAAAGCACCATTTTCCTTCAAAGAAACTTACATCAATTTTCTAATTTACGTAAAAAAATAAAATTTCATGTAATAGTTATCAATCTCTACTTCTTGCCTTTTGAAAATGATTTGTGTTAGGACAATAGATGTTGTACAATGACAGGCTTGTTTTTAACATCTGATTTTGGAATAATTGTAGATCTACTTGTAGCTGTAGAAATAACATATTCCACCTAGTTTTAATCAGTGATAATAACTTGTACAATTACAGGACAATATTACAACCAAAAAATTGATATTGTTACCACCCACTAACCTTATTTAGATTTTACCAGTCTTACATCCACTCATTTATTTGTGTGTGTATGTGTGTATGTGCATGCATGCATATACATTCTTATGCAATTTTATCATGTTTAGATTCATGTGACCACTACCACAGGACAGTGATGGATTTTTTAATAAAATATTCCCTTATTAGTTTCTGAGTTAGTAGATAAGAGTATAATGCAAGATTAATTTTTTGCAAGATTAATTTTGCCTGTGTAGTTTATGTATTTTCAGGGTTAGAATCTTGCTTCCTTTTCTGTAGATGAATAAAATGGTCATTAAAAATGCTCCAAATATTGATAACTTATGCCACTAATAGCTATCCATGTCAGTGAATTCTCAACAATTCTCAAAATATAATATTGGACTCATTACTATAAGAAAATAACAAAATTGGGACAGTTTGTGGCAATCATTATTATAGTCTTTTACCAACAACACCAGCCAAATGTGGGCAGAGAGGTCACCAATGCAATTATTTTACATTAATGACCTTAGAGGGCCTATTAATACCAAACCAGATCACTATGCTAGTAGTCCACAGAGCCATTGTGGAGTGACTGAAATCTAAGTAGGAACTCCACAGAGAGAAAGCAGAATCCAAAAAGATACACTCTATTGGTTTTGCTTTTGTTTGTAATTTAAAAAAACAAAAAGCAAAGATCCCATTAAGCCATCAGAGTTGCAGTCTGTAGACATTCTCTCCCCCACCTTTGGTTCTTCCTTATGAAAGCCTTCTCAGCTCTGACTTGCTCCATAAGCCTGCTGTAATTTGTTAACTTCTCAATGGCCAGATTCTAGCTCAATCCATTGGCAGCTAGGTAAAAACAATGCTGCTGAGCTGCATTATTTGTGTCATGTTGCTACTGCACACAAAAACATTTGGTGTCAACTCCACAGCTAAGGTAAGAGGTGGAAAACTAAATGGATATGTTACATCTCACCGTTAATGTTGTTTTGTAGTAGCAGCAGCAACAACCGAATTTCTTCTACAAGTTCTGACATGGCAAACAACCTGTCTCCACATTCACACCTCTGTATGTATTTTCTCTTTGTCAGTTTCTCATATATACATAAGCATTCATGCGCAGGTGTGCGCGCACGCATGCACGCGTGTGCACACACACACACACACACACAGTCCCACACCTCTAGAGGAAATATTTAAATTTCACAGGTATCTTTCTGCAAAAGACAAAGAACTGTTTAGGGACATTCAAAGCCCCCAAGATGCTCACTTTTTTTTTTTTTCTTAAAAGAAGGCTTAGGTTATCATCAATACAAATGTCAAAATTTCACTCTGATTAGAGCTAAGCTGACTGAGTAAACCTTTAACATATTGGAAGATACTTTACATTTAGACTTTGACAATAATATGGTTTGAAACATAACTTCACTAGTTCCCCTATCAGGTAGATTTAAATGGATTTATAAAATGAATACTGAAAGTACTAATGCTTTCACAGGCCTTAAATGACAGTAGGAACTACTGAGTTGGGACCATGCTTTCTATATTCCTAAATATACACACATACAATGTATACTCCATATTAACAGTGCTGTGTAGGCAACGTATACAAGAAACTAATTAAGATGGCAAAAAGTGGTTTGTTAAAGAGAAGCACATCAAATTTCATTCCAGACACAAATGAGCTGTTAAAATACAATATAGCAACTGCTCTTTCCTCTCTCCCTCTAGCAGACCAATTTGTTCATTTCAAATACGATGCTGATTAGTAGCAATCAACATATAATTAGCCAAAAATGAAGGTCACATTGAGGCACAGTATCCTAATTGATCACAGTCTGTCCTCTAAACGCTTGTGACACATGTCTGGACTATGCTGGCAGTTAACAAAAAACATAATGCATAAAAATATGGCTTGGATCAGTAGATACACTAATGCCTGGCAGACTAAAAGCAAGTCTCCATGACTGGCAGCAAAAATACATTCGGACTCAATTCTGCTTCTTTGTGTGACCACAAAGGGGCACTTAAAATGTAGTTCTTCGTCATTATTTTTATATCTGCAATTCATATAGTTTAACATTCTAATACAAATCAGAATTTGGTGAGTAGAAGAGCTATCTGTAGGTTACAACACTATATTTGCTATGAAAAAAAGCATGATCTAGTGGGATACTTTACATAAATGTAAATAAGATGTACATGGGTATATTAAAAAAATATGTACAAAGATATTTTTGTTTCCTCATGGGAATGATGGATCTATACAGTGGAAAATTTCCTAGACTGGGAGTAGGAAGATATTAATTCACTCATTTATTCCTTCAGCAAATACTTATTGATCATCTACTCTGAGCCTGTTCTAGGCACTGGAAACACAGTGAATAAAACAAATAAAATTTTTGCCCTCAAGCTGTTTACTTTCTAATAGAGGAGAGATGGATAACAACAAATAAGTAAAATTGTTCGTTATAAGATGGTAATAAGTGCTATGGAGAAAAATAAGGCTAGAAAGTTTAGAGGCTAAAAGGTAGCTGAGTAAGATTCCAGTTTTATTTTATTTATTTTATTTATTTTCAATATTCCAAAATTCATTGTTTATGTACCACACCCAGTGTTCCATGCAATATGTGCCATCCATAATAACCACCACCAGGCTCACCCAACCCCCACCCTCTTCCCCTCCAAAACCCTCAGTTTGTTTCTCAGAGTCCATAGTCTCTCATGGTTTGTCTCCCCCTCTGGTTTCCCCCATCTCACTTCTCCTCTGCATCTCCCAATGTCCTCTATATTATTCCTTATGCTCCATAAGTAAGTGAAATCATAAGATAATTGACTCTCTCTGCTTGACTTATTTCACTCAGCATAATCTCTTCCAGTCCCATCCATGTTGATACAAAAGTTGGGTATTCATCCTTTCTGATGGAGGCATAATAGTCCATAGTGTATATGACCACATCTTCTTTATCCATTCATCCATTGAAGGGCATTTTGGTTCTTTCCACAGTTTGGTGACTGTGGCCATTGCTGCTATGAACATTGGGGTACAGGTGGCCCTTCTTTTCACTACATCTATATCTTTGGGGTAAATACCCAGTAGTGCAATTTCAGGGTAGAGGGTAGCTCTATTTTTAATTTCTTAAGGAATCTCCACACTGTTTTCCAAAGTGGCTGCAACTACTTGCATTCCCACAACAGTGTAAGAGGGTTCCCCTTTCTCCACATCCCTTCCAACACTTGTTGTTTCCTGTGTTGTTAATTTTGGCCATTCTAACTAGTGTAAGGTGGTATCTCAATGTGGTTTTGATTTGAATCTCCCTGATTTGCTAATGATGATGAACATTTTTTCATGTGTCCATTAGCCATTTGTATGTCTTCTTTGGAGAAGTATCTGTTCATGTCTTCTGCCCATTTTTTGATGTGGTAATCTGTTTTGTGTGTGTTGAGTTTGAAGAGTTCTTTATAGATCTTGGAGATCAGCGCTTTGTCTGTAGTGTCATTTGCAAGTGTCTTCTCCCATTCAGTGGGCTGCCTCTTTGTTTTGCTGACTGTTTACTTTGCTGTGCAGAAGCTTTTGATCTTGATGAAGTCCCAAAAGTTCATTTTCGCTTTTGTTTCCTTTGCCTTTGGAGACATATCTTGAAAGAAGTTGCTGTGGCTGATGTCAGAGGTTACTGCCTATGTTCTCCTCTAGGATTTTGATAGATTTCCTGCCTCACATTGAGGTCTTTTATCCATTTCGAATTTATCTTTGTGTATGGTGTAAGAGAATGTATGAGTTTCATTCTTCTACACAGAGCTGTCCAATTTTCCCAGCACCATTTATTGAAGAGGCTGTCTTTTTTCCACTGTATATTTTTTCCTGCTTTGTCAAAGATTATTTGACCATAGAGTTGAGGGTCCGTATCTGGGCTCTCTATTCTGTTCCACTGGTCCATGTGTCTGTTTTTGTGTTAGTATCATCCTGTCTTGGTGATCATAGCTTTGTAGTAAAGCTTGAAATCAGGAAACGTGATGCCCCCAGTTTTGTTTTACTTTTTCAACATTTCCTTAACAATTCGGGGTCTATTCTGGTTCCATACAAAGTTTAGGATTGTTTCTTCCAGCTCTTTGAAAAATGCCAGTGGAATTTTGATTGGGATGGCATTGAAAGTATAGATGGCTTTAGGCAGTATAGACATTTTAACAATGTTTATTCTTCCGATCCTGAGTATGGAATGCTCTTCCATCTTTTTGTGTCTTCTTCAATTTCTTCATGAGTGTTCTGTAGTTCTTTGAGTATAGATCCTTTACCTCTTTGGTTAGGTTTATTCCCAGGTATCTTATCGTTCTTGGTGCTATAGTAAATGGAACTGATTCTCTAATTTCCCTTACTATTTTTTCATTGTTAGTATATAAGAAAGCAACTGATTTCTGTACATTGATTTTGTATCCTGCCACGTTACTGAATTGCTATATGAGTTCTAGTAGTTTGGGGGTGGAGTCTTTTGGGTTTTCCATATAAAGTATCATGTCATCTGTGAAGAGAGAGAGTTTGACTTCTTCATTACCAATTTGAATATATTTTATTTCTTCTTGTTGTCTGATTGCTGTTGCTAGGACTTCTAGTACTATGTTGAACAACAGTGGTGAGAGTGGGCATCCTTGTCATGTTCCTGATCTCAAAGGGAAGCCTGTCAGCTTTTCCCCATTGAGAATGATACTCTTTGGTTTTTCATAGATAGATTTTATGAAGTTAAGGAATGTTCCCTCTATTCCTATACTTTGAAGCATTTTAATCAGGAACGGATACTGTATCTTGTCAAATGCTTTTTCTGCATCAATTGAGAGGACCATGTGGTTCTTCTCTTTTCTTGATTTGTTCTATCACATTGAGTGATTTGCAAATGTTGAACCACCCTTGCATCCCATGGATAAATCCCACCTGGTCATCGTGGATAATCTTTTTAACGTACTGTTGGATCCTATTAGCTAGGATCTTGTTGAGAATCTTAGCTTCCATATTCATCAGTGATATTGGTCTGAAATTCTCCTTTTTGGGGATCTTTGCCTGGTTTGGGGATCAGGGTAATGCTGGCTTCATAAAAAGAGTCTGGAAGTTTTCTTTCTGTTTCTATTTTTTGAAACAGCTTCAGAAGAATAGATATTATTTCTTCTTTGGATGTTTGGTAGAATTCTCCAGGGAATCTGTCAGATCTTGGGCTCTTGTTTTTTGGACAGTTTTGATCATTGCTTCAATCTTGTTACTAGATATTGGTCTAGTTAGGTTGTCAATTTCTTCCTGGTTCAGTTTTGGAAGCTTATAGGTTTCCAGGAATGCATCCATTTCATCTAGGTTGCTTAACATATTGGCATATAATTGTTGATAATAATTTCTGATGATTGTTTCTATTTCCTTGGTGTTAGTCGTGATCTCTCCCTTTGCATTCATAATTTTGTTAATTTGGGTCCTCTCTCTTTTCTTTTGGATTAGTTTGGCCAGTGGTTTATTGATCTTATTGATTCTTTCAAAAAACCAGCTTCTAGCTTTCTGCCCGTGGACGCCACCGAGTAAGCATCGTTAAAGTCTCCCCTCCCACCACCATCATGTCTAAGCCAGAGTCTCCCAAAGAGCCTGAACAGCTGTGGAAGCTCTTCATCAGAGGTCTGAGCTTTGAAACAACCGATGAGAGTCTGAGGAGCCATTTTGAGCAATGGGGAACACTTACGGACTGTGTGGTAATGAGAGATCCAAACACCAAGTGCTCCAGAGGCTTTGGGTTTGTCACATACACCACTGTGGAGGAGGTGGATGCAGCCATGAATGCAAGGCCACACAAGGTGGATGGAAGAGTTGTGGAACCAAAGAGGGCTGTCTCAAGAGAAGATTCTCAAAGACCTGGTGCCCACTTAACTGTGAAAAAGATTTTTGTTGGTGGCATTAAAGAAGACACTGAAGAACATCATCTAAGAGATTATTTCGAACAGTATGGGAAAATCGAAGTGATCAAGATCATGACTGATCGAGGCAGTGGCAAAAAGAGGGGTTTTGCTTTTGTAACATTTGATGACCATGATTCTGTAGACAAGATTGTCATTCAAAAATACCATACTGTGAATGGCCACAACTGTGAAGTAAGGAAAGCGCTCTCTAAGCAAGAGATGGCTAGTGCTTCATCCAGCCAAAGAGGTTGAAGTGGTTCTGGAAACTTTGGTGGTGGTCGTGGAGGTGGTTTTGGTGGGAATGACAACTTTGGTCGTGGAGGAAACTTTAGTGGTCGAGGTGGCTTTGGTGGCAGTCGAGGTGGTGGTGGATATGGTGGCAGTGGGGATGGCTATAATGGATTTGGTAATGATGGAAGCAACTTTGGAGGTGGCGGAAGCTATAATGATTTTGTAATTATAACAATCAATCCTCAAATTTTGGACCCATGAAAGGAGGCAATTTTGGAGGCAGAAGCTCTGGCCCTTATGGTGGTGGAGGCCAATACTTCGCCAAACCACAAAACCAAGGTGGCTATGGTGGTTCCAGCAGCAGCAGCAGCTACGGCAGTGGCAGAAGGTTTTAATTACTGTCAGGAAACAAAGCTTAGCAGGAGAGGAGAGCCAGAGAAGTGACAGGGAAGCTACAGGTTACAACAGATTTGTGAACTCAGCCAAGCACAGTGGTGGCAGAGCCTAGCTGCTACAAAGAACACATGTTTTAGATAATACTCATGTGTATGGGCAAAAAAAACCCGAGGACTGTATTTGTGACTAATTGTATAACAGGTTATTTTAGTTTCTGTTCTGTGGAAAGTGTAAAGCATTCCAACAAAGGGTTTTAATGTAGATTTTTTTTTTTTTTTGCACCCATGCTGTTGATTGCTAAATGTAATAGTCTGATCATGACACTGAATAAATGTGTCTTTAAAAAAAAAAAAAACAGCTTCTAGTTTCATTGATGTGTTCTTCTGTATCTCTAGTTTCTTTTTTTTTTTTTTTAAGATTTCATTCATTTATTTGACAGACAGAAATCACAAGTAGGCAGAGAGGCAGGCAGAGAGAGAGGAGGAAGCAGGCTCCCCGCCGAGCAGAGAGCCTGATGCAGGGCTCGATCCCAGGACCCTGGGATCACGACCTGAGCCGAAGGCAGAGGCTTTAACCCGCTGAGCCACGCAGGCGCCCCTGTATCTCTAGTTTCTATCTCATTGATCTCTGCGCTAATCTTGATTATTTCCCTTTTTGTGTGTGGGGTTGTCTTAATTTGATTCTCCAGTTGATTCTCTAGTTCTTTAAGGTGTAAAGAGAGTCGGTGTATTCTGGATTTTTCAATTTTTTTGAGGGAGGCCTGGATGGGTATCTATTTCCCCCTTAGGACCACCTTTGCTGTATCCCATAGGTTTTGGACCAAAGTGTCTTCATGCTCATTGGTTTCCATGAATTGTTTAAGTTCTTCTTTGATTTCCTGGTTGACCCAAGCATTCTTAAGCAAGGTGGTCTTTAGCTTCCAGGTGTTTGAGTTCCTTCCAAACTTTTCCTTGTGGTTGAGCTCCAGTTTCAAAGCATTGTGATCTGAGAATATGCAGGGAATAATCTCAATCCTTTGGTATCAGTTGAGCCCTGATTTGTGACCCAGTATGTGGTCTATTCTCGAGAAGAATGAGTATTCTGTTGTTTTAGGGTGGAATGTTCTGTATATATCTATGAGGTCCATCTGGTCCAATGTGTCATTCAATGCTCTTGTTTCTTTATTGATTTTCTGCTTGGATGGTCTGTCTATTAATGAGAGTGGTGTGTTAAGATCCCCTACTATTAATGTATTCATATCAATATGACTCTTTATCTTGATTAACAGTTGTCTTATGTAGTTGGCTGCTTCCATATCGGGGGCATAAATAATTACAATTATTAGATCTTCTTGGTGGATAGACCCTTTAAGAATGATGCAGTGTCCTTCTGTATCTCTGAGTACAGTCTTTAGTTTAAAATCTAATTTATCTGATATGAGAATCCATATCAGATGGATATTTTCTTTCTACCCCCGCTTTTTTTTGAGGCTCATTGGCATAAAAGATGCTTCTCCATCCCTTCACTTTTAGTCTGGGTGTATCCTTAGGTTCAAAATGGGTCTCTTGTAGACAACATGTGGATGGGTCCTGTCATTTTATCCAATTTGGAACCCTGTGCCATTTTATGGGAGCGTTTAGGCTATTCATGTTGAGAGTGGTTTTGAAAGATAAATTTTTGTTGACATCATGTTGCCTGTGAAGTCCTTGTTTCTACAGATTGTCTCTGTAAATTTCTATTCTATGACACTCTTAGGTTCCTTCTTCTTTTATAGAACCCCCCTTAATATTTCTTGTAGTGCCGGCTTGGTGGTCACATACTCTTATAAACCTTGCCAGTCTTGGAAGCTCTTTATCTCTCCATTCATTTTGAATGTCAGCCTTGATGGATAATGTATTCTTGGCTGAATGTTCTTCTCATTTAGTGCCCTGAATATGTCTTGACAGCCCTTTCTGACTTGTCAGGTTTCTTTGGACAGGTCTGATGTTATTCTGATGGACCTGCCTCTGTACATAAGGAATCTCTTCCCCCTAGCTGCTCTCAAGAGATCTTGTCTAAAATTATGATTCATCGGTTTCACAATCAAGTGTCTTGAGGTCTTTCTAGATTCATTGATTTGAGGGGTGATCTTTCTGCCTCTAGGACAGGAACAGTGGTTCCATTCCCCAGATTGGGAAAATTTTCATGGAGAATTTGTTCAGGTATATCTTCTAGTCTTCCTTCTTTCTCCTCCCCCTCAGGGATCCCAATAATTCTGGCATTGGAACATTTCATGGCATCATTTATTTCCCTAATTCTGTTTTCAAGGCTTCTAAGCTTTTTGTACCAGGCCTCCTCCTGATCCTTTTTCTCTATCAGTTTGTCCTCTAGATCACTAATTCTATCTTCTGCCTTGAAGAAGAAGAGAGTTCCGTGTGGGCACTAGCCAGTGGTCTCTAGGACTGGCCGAGAGTCTGAACACTCCCAGCCTGGGCTTGAAAATCTCAGCATGCTATCTCTAGTTGGGATCTCTCAGGAGGTCTGGACCCCAGACAGCAGGCCCAGCAAAGGCTGCCACTGGAAGTGGGATCCCCGGACCAGTATTGCTTATGGTTTTAGTGGCACAGGGGTGCAGAGATAAGCAGGTGCTCTGGGTGACCCCTGAGACAGTGGCTGGGGATGTGCACTGCCTGTGCGAGGTTGCCCGGCTCAGCAGAGTTTGCAAAAGGGGATTCTGTGTGTTCTGGACAACCCAGAGGGAAGCAGACTGAGGCTTCTCTCTGAGATGGAGGTCTGGGTGCAGTTTGCTTTTCATTAAACCTCTGGAAGGCCACAAAAAGCCACCAAAGGGAAAAAAAAAACCTCCAGAGAAGAAAAGCCTGAAAAAAACGGTTTCCACAGAGCCTAGCACCTTGAAAGGGAGCAGGAGGACTCAACCCAAACAAGACTGACTGAAAAGCAGCACAGCAGGCCCCTCCCCCAGAAAGCCAGCCAAAAGAACAAGAGGACAACCACCACAGGGTCCCCATAAAATTGTAAAACCCAAATATCAGGGGAAAACAAGATATTAAGCTCCCAGTATTGCCCTAAAACCTGTTATTTCATAGATACAACTTTTATTTTTAATTTCTTCTCACTATTCTTATTATTTTTAATTTTTTAACCTATTTACCATTACAATGAGAAGTTTAATACAACATATTCCATAATTACCTTTTAACTTGAACTTTTTTCACACATATACCTGTGTTTTTCTTTTGCTTTTCTATTTTTTTAAATATACATATAGGTATAAGCTTCAAGGTAATCCTCTTTCCCTAATCAACACTACCCCTATATATAAACCAGTTTTAATCTCCCTTTATCTCTGGAAAGTTGAGTCCTTTAACAAAGATATCAAGATACACCCAGGAAGAATCAAAATAACCTTCCTTGCCCACATTGAGGATTTATAACCACCCTCTCATCTTTTTCTTCCATCAGTGTTTCTGTGTATTTGTTTTTGTTCTGGTTTGTTTCTGTGTATTTGTTTTTGTTCTGTTCTTATATAAATCTTATCCTAGGGGTTCATTTTGGCTGGGTTCTTTTTCTTTTCTTGTCATTTACTTTTTTTTTTTAAGATTTTATTTATTTATTTGACAGAGATCACAAGTAGGCAGAGAGGCAGGCAGAGAGAGGGGGGAAGCAGGCTCCCCACTGAGCATGGAGCCCAATGCAGGGCTCGATCCCGGGACCCTGGGATCATGACCTGAGCCGAAGGCAGAGGCTTTAACCCACTGAGCCTCCCAGGAGCCCCTTGTCATTTACTTTTGTCGGTCTTTTTGTTTGTCTGTTTTTGTTTGTATACCTTATAAACCTTACCTTTGGGGCCCATTCTGGCTGGGTCTTCTCTTTTTGTTTTCTGTCTGTCTGTCTGTCTGTCTCTCTCTCTCTCTCTTTTTCTTTTTTCTTTCTGTTTGGTAGTGACTTCCGATTGCTCAGAAGCATTCCAGGGTGCACCTTTCCTGGATCATGGTTGATATATTCAGCTACACATCCCCTCAACCATCTCTCACCAAAATGACTAGGAGGAGGAATGCCTAACAGAGGAAAAATTCAGAGACTGTGCCCTCTCCATCAGAGCTATTGGATATGGACATAAACAGTATGTTGGAAAGGGAATTCAGGGTAACAATTATCCAGGCAATGGCTAGGTTGGAGAAAACCATTAATGACAGCATGGAATCGATTAAGGCAGAAGTGAAACTGCCCAGGAAGAAGTGAAAATTGCTATCAATGAGATCCAATCTAATCTAAATTCTCTAACAGCTAAGGTAACCAAGATTCCAGTTTTAAATGGGTAATCAAGGGAGGCCCTAAATAAAAAGGTAACATTTGAGGAAAGATGTGAAGACTATTCATCAAACCATAGTCATTTGGAGAAAGAGTACTCTAGGCAGAGAGAACAGCAAAGTCCAAGCCTCTGAGGCAGGAGCACTCCTGGATCCTTTCATAGACAACAGATGGGTAATATAACCTGAGTGCAGTGAGCAGAGAGTAACAGCAAATGTAGTCAAAGTTGGACAGACCGTGAAGGATCCTGTAAGGCCACTGTTAAGACTTTGCTTTTAATCTCAGTAACCTGGGAAGTTATGGGGACAAGGCCTGAATGAAGGCAAAACATAAATGTGACATATTTAATAGGATCACACTAGCTGCTGAGTAGAAAAGAGACTGTAAGGGGTAGAAATTAGGGCAAGGACAGAGTCAGAGACACCAGTCAGAAGGTCATTGAACTAATGTAGATAAGAGATGATGGTTTTTTTAAAAAAGGAAGAGATGGTGAAAACTAGTTTGGTCTAGACGTATTTTGAATGGAGACCAGAGGAATTAGCTGAAGATTCATACGTGAGTGTGAGAGAAAAAGAGGAATGAAGAATTGATTCCATGGTATCTGGAGCTGGCCTTAACTGAAAGAGGGAAGACAGCTACGATGGGAAAATAGTTTTAAGGATAAAGTCATAGGTTAGGAATTGAGTTTTGGAGATGTTAAATTTGAGATACCAACTAAATGTTGATGTAGAGACATTGCACAGGTGGTTGGATATAAAGATCAGGATTTTAGGGAGCAGATTTATCTGGAGATATAAATTAGGGAGGGCAGCATATAGATGATGTTAAAACCATGAGACTAGATGAGATCACCAAAAGAGTAAATGTAGATTTTGAAAAGGACTAAGCTTGGTGATGGGAGGGAACTCCAACATTTACAAGGTGTTGGAAAGATGAAGAAAAGCCAGCAAAGGAGATTAATGAGGCGTATCTAGAGAGTTGGGAGGAAACCTAGAAGAATGTTGTGTCCTAAAAGCCAAGTCAAGAAAGGGTTTTAAGGAGGACAGCTTGAATGAACAATGCTGTTAGAGCAAGTAAATGTGGAAATGAGAACTAGCCACTCATTTAATAATACAGAGTTCAATGGTATCACTTGGAAAAAATTGGAGTAGGAATAAAAGCCTGAATGAGAATAGAGGATTTAGACTCACTGAATAGAGACTATTGTTCTGAGGACTTTTGCAAAAAAGAGGTACAGAGATGTGAAGCAGTACCTGGAGGGTGGGGTGTGTGGGATCAAGGAGAGAATTCTTTGAGACAGAGAAATAACAGCATGTTTGTATACTGATGGAGATGATTTAGTAGAGAAGGAAAAATGGTAATTAAAAAAACAAACAAACAGAAAATTCTTGGAGTGCTGTTGCTTGAATATGTGAGATATAGTGCACAAATGGATGGGCTGACCTTAGGACCACAGGCAGTTCATCCACATTATGACAAGGAAAGGCTGAACAAATAAATGAACACAAATGATGACAGATAGGCAAGAGGATGTTACTATAGGAGCTTTTAAAAGTTGTCTTCTGAACGCTTACACTTTCTCAGTGAAATAGGAAGAAAAGTCAGAGGCTGACAAAGAGATTGACACAGAGTTCTTAGAGGTTTAAGAGGAAAAGGTGTGAAATTGTTTTCTAGAAGTCTAGGCTAGTGAACAGACACGGGGTTTGTAGCATGGTTGTGGGATAACACTAAGGGCCCACTGAGATTAGTGGTTCTGAATCGAAAGAACTATTATACATGTTTTCTCCAACAATTCACAGCTGCCTGCATTCAGGCATAGAATAGGCAGAGAGTTGCACTTAGCTAGGGATGAAGTTTTGCAGGGAAGTACAACTATGTGGGAGGGGGCAAAGGAATTGAGGGTTTACATAAGGGAGTTAATTTAAAGAGGGGTCATGAAATCTAAGTCAGACAGAGATGGAAATGAAAACATGAGGGAACTAAGGGATACTGTGAAGGGGTTAACATTAGGGATTGGTAGGTCCCAGTGAAGTAGAAGGATTGTAATTGGAATGTTAGATGGACTGAGATATTCAGATATAGGGATGCTTGAAATTGAGATGATGAAGGGTGGTAACTACTGGTATGAAGAGTTCAAAGATTTGATCTTGGGAGTGGGTGGCTGTGATAGAAAACAAAGTCTTGTGGCAGAGGTAGTCACAGAAGTAAGATGCCAATATCTCAAGTTAGCTTTTGTCTCAGCAGGAAATAAGATATCAAAATTCTTTGAGAGAGATGAGGAAAAGAGCAAGCAAGCAGATTTACAACTAGATCAGAGAAGATCTTTGGGTGTGGTTTACTAGTACATGAAGCAAAGAGGAAGCAAATAAGGTAGAAACCTATTACATTTTTGAGGCAGTTATGCTGCCAAAGAATTCATGACCTATTCTGAAAAGGTCTTTGACTATTAAAATAATCTCTGAGGTGCTACATTTGCACAACAGGAAGGGAGCTTCAAAGTTCTATGGCCCTCAAAAGAGCATATATCTCCAATGCTCAGTAATGAGGTGGTCTGAGGATAGCAGAGAGGAAATAACCTTCCACGTAGTTGAGTAAAGGACCATAGGATGAAATGGGGAATATAATGTAGGTTGAATAAGAATGTTTTCTAATGCCATGTACCAGAAACCACTGTGCATTTATCACTCTTCCTTTTCCGATCTGGAGTTTGTATTCTAATAGTCCTAGCCTCATTCCCCATTGTGCATTCAATGTAAAGACCTTATAGAGGACTTATCACCCAGAGATCCTGGACTTTGGGTTAAAGATAGTACTAAGTGGGATGCTGGGTTATCTCCCTTGGGAAGAAGAGTATTCTGGAGGACAGAGGGATAGACTATGGAAGACCCAACTAACTGCCCATTGAAGTCTGTGCTTTATCCCACAGTGGCAGTCCTTTAGTTCTTCCTTCTTGCATATAGGTGTGAACATATAAAAATAATATGCATGTTGTTTAAGTAGAAATGCAATGTGTGAACACTTCTAAACCAAGGCTTTTAGGAGCAGAGATGCTCAAATAGCCAGAGGAATGTTGAAAAAGAAAGCCAAGGTTGGTGGCATCACAATTCTAGGCTTCAAACTCTACTACAAAGCTGTCATCATAAAGACAGTATGGTACTGGCATTAAAACAGACACATAGATCAATGGAACAGAATAGAAAGCCCAGAAATAGACCCTCAACTCTATGGTCAACTAATCTTTGACAAAGCAGGAAAGAATGTCCAATGGAAAAAAGACTGTCTCTGCAACAAATGGTGTTGGGAAAATTGGACAGCCACATGCAGAAGAATGAAACTGGACCATTTCCTTACACTACACACAAAAATTGACTCAAAAGGATGAAGGACCTCAATGTGAGAAAGGAATCTATCAAAGTCCTTGAGAACACAGCATCTCTTTGACCGCAGCTGCAGCAACTTCTTCCTAGGAACATCACCAAAGGCAAGGGAAGCAAGGGCAAAAATGAACTATTGGGACTTCATCAGGATCCAAAGCTTCTGCACAGCAAAGGAAACACTTAACAAAACCAAAAGACATCTGACAGAATGGGGGAAGATATTTGCAAACAACATATCAGATAAAGGGCTAGTATCCAAAATCTATAAAAAGCTTAGCAAATTCAACACCCAAAGAACAAATAATCTAATCAAGAAATGGGCAGAGGACATGAACAGACATTTCTGCAAAGAGGACATCCAGATGACCAACAGACACATGAAAAAGTGCTCCACATCACTCAGCATCAGGGAAATACAAATCAAAACCACAATGAGATACTACCTCACACCAGTCAGAATGGATAAAATTAACAAGTCAGGAAATGACAGATGCTGGTGAGGATGCAGAGAAAGGGAACCCTCCTACACTGTTGGTGGGAATGCAAGCTGGTGCAACCACTCTGGAAAACAGCATGGAGGTTCCTTAAAAAGTTGAAAATAGAGCTACCCTACGACCCAGCAATCACACTACTGGGTATTTACCCTAAAGATACAAATGTAGTTATCCGAAGGGGCACGTGTACCCAAATGTTTATAGCAGCAATGTCCACAATAGCCAAACTATGGAAAGAACCTAGATATCCATCAACAGATGGATGGATAAAGAAGAGGTATATATACACAATGGAATACTATGCAGCCATCAAAGGAAATGAAATCTTGCCATTTGCGACAAGAGGCAACTTGGATGGAACTAGAGGGTATCATGCTTAGTGAAATGAGTCAATCAGAGAAAGATAATTATCATATGATCTCCCTGATATGAAGAAGTTGAGAGGCAACGTTGGGGGTTTGGGGAGTAGGAAGGGAATAAATGAAACAAGATGGGATCGGGAGGGAGACAAACCATAAGAGACTCTTAATCTCACAAAACAAACTGAGGGTTGCTGGGGGAAGGAGGTAGGGAGAGGGTGGTTGGGTTATGGACACTGGGGAAGGTATGTGCTATGGTGAGTACGGTGATGTGTGTAAACCTGGTGATTCACAGACCTGTACCCCTGGGGCTAATAATACATTATATGTTAATAAAAAAATAAAAAATTTAAAGAAAAAAACAGCAGGGATGCTTATTTATCTTCTCTTTCCTTCTGGCAGGTAGATACAGATGGTAAGGACTTAAGGCAGAGCCACCAGGTGAAAGGAGCTTGGAGAAGAGCTGCCCACTGACCATAAACACCAGCCTTATACTGTAACATGACCAGAAATAAACTTTATTGTGTTAAGACACTTAAAAAACTCAAGTTTATTCATTATACTAGCTAGCTTTGCTCTTCCTAATACTGACCTTAAGAAAAAAAAAATGCCATTTCTCATAACAGCAGTTTGTTCATTTTATAAAATCAGGTGGTTCAACAAAATCACTGACAATCTTTAGTGATACTACAATAATTAACCCTGCCTCATTTTGATGGTATATGAACAAACGTGCTCATGCTTAAGTCTTCCCACCTTCCATAAATTTATCATTAACTATACACACTCAGGATTCAAATGGAATTGCTTATTCTTTTATCCAAGAATGTTCAAAATTGAAACACATTTTCTGCCTTACCTGTGTAGTGGGGCACTGTAGGTTTACCACCACGGAAGGACTGGTACAGCTGAACAAGTTAAAGTAAAACAAAATGGTCTTGTTCCTGTTAAGAAAACAGCATAAAATAATCTTTTTAGTGACTGTGGAAATAAATCTATATCATTTCAGACCCTGTACACTTTTAATATAATGACCTTTAAAATTTGGCTTCATTTTCCCCAGATAGCTACAATATAGTCCCCAACTCCCCTTTAAGCTGCTTAACATTCAAAACTTTTTGTAAGAATAAAAAACTGAAATAATGAAATTGTCCATCAACAGTAGATTAGTTACAGAATTTTATGTCCACAAAGAAGACTATATTACCATTGAAAATAATATTGAAGAAAATGTTTAACAGATGGGTAAATTCACAATACATTAATTTTAGGAAGCAGGTCACTAAAAAGTATTAAAATATAATTAGATTTTAGTTTTTCAAAAACAGATAAAAAATATATAGAAACAAATTAATATATATGAATAGTAGGATAATATGTTTAGTTAATTTTTGTACCTTTATGGATTTTCTAAAATAAAGGTATCACTTTGGTAAACTAAAAAAAGATAAATAAATTCAGTGAAATGTTCTGTTTGAAATTGTGGGCAGTAGCATAATAATGAGGCAGGGTGATATTCACTATCACTAGCATTGTGTGGAGTAGTAATCTGCCATTTAGCAATCCATGATTCTCTTTCGAATCTCAATTTAATCTGTACAATGGGGGATAACACCTGCCCTACTAACTTCACAGTTGTGTTGGGAGGACATAAGAGAATATGTAGTGAACTCAAGACAAGTGGCTGTCCAACTCCAATATGTATCTCTAAAATTTGGAAGTCTTTGTTGAAAATCGTGATTCCTGACTCTTCCTCAACCCTTGAGAGCCAAATCTCAGGAATTTGGGGATTCACATTTTTTCCCCTATTCTCTCCAGTGGGTTTATTTTTCTATTTATTTTTATGTAATTTCAAATAGCCAACATATAGTATATCATTAGTTTCAGATGTAGAGTTCAATAATTCATCAGTTGTAATACCCAGTGCTCATCACAACACATGCCATGCCTAATGCCCAACACCTGGTTAGCCCATCTCCTACCCCTTTCCCTCCAGCAACCCTGTTTGTTTCCTATAGGTTAGAGTCTCTCATAGTTTTTCTCCCTCTGATTACTTCCCATTCAGTTTTCCCTCACTTCCTCTATGATCCTCCATGCTCTTTCTTACATTCTACATATGAGTGAAACCATATAATTGTCTTTTCTCTGACTTACTTCACTCAGTCTAACACCCCTCAGTTCCATCCATATCATGTAAATGGAGTATTCATCCTTTCCGATGGCTGAGTAATATTCCTGTGTGTGTGTGTATACACCACATCTTTTTTATCCATTCATCTGTCAATGGACATTCTCAGCTCTTTCCATAGTTCAGCTATTGTGGACTTCTATAAAATTGGGGTACATGTGCCCCTTCAGATCACTACATTTGTATCTCTGGGGTAAATACCTAGTAATGCAATTGCTGGGTCTCAGGTAGATCTATTTTTAACTTCTTGAGGAACCTCCATACTGTTTTCCAGAGTGGCTGTACCAGCATGCATTCCCACCAACAGTGTAAGAGGGTCCCCCTTTCTCCACATCCTTGACAACATTTGTTGTTTCCTGACTTAATTTTAGCCATTCCGAGTGTGACCCAGTATGTGTGAGGTAGTATCTCATTGTGGGTTTGATTTGTTATTCCCTGATGCCAAATCATGTTGAACATTTTTTCATGTGTCTGTTGGCTATTTGTAGGTCTTCTTTGGAGAAATGTCTGTTCAGTCTTCTGCCCATTTTTTGATGGATTATTTGTTCTTTGGGTGTTGAGTTTGATAAGTTCTTTATAGATCTTGGATACTAGCCCTTTGTCTGATTTGTCATTTGCAAATTGATTTTCAAATCAATGATTTGATTTGTCATTTACAAATATCTATATTACTTAATATTAATGTAGTATCCCACACTGATTGATTTGCAGACGTTGAACCACCTTGCAGCCCAGGAATAAATCTCACTTGGTCTTGGTGACCAAGACCTTTTAATGTACTGTTGGATTCTATGGGCTAGTATCTTGGTGAATATTTTGGCATCCATGTTCATCAGGGACATGTCTGTAATTCTTTTTGGAGGGGTCTTTGGTTTTGGGATCAAGGTAATACTGACCTCATAGAATTTGGAAGTTGTCTTTCCTTTTTTTTTTTTTTTTTTTTTTTGAAAAAGCTTCAGAATAATGGGTATTAATTATTCTTTAAATGCTTGGTAGAATTTCCCCTGGGAAGCCATCTGGCCCTGGCCTCTTGTTTGTTGGGAGACTTTTTTTTTTTTTATTACTGCTTCAATTTCCTTACTGGTTATGGGTCTGCTCATGTTTTCTGTTTCTTCCTGGTTCAGTTTTGGTAGTTTAGACATCTCTAGGAATACACCCATTTCTTCCAGGTTTCCTAGTTTGTTGGTGTATAGTTGTTCATAATATGTTCTTATAATTGTCTATTTCCTTGGCGTTGGTCATGATTTCTCCTCTTTGATTCATGATTTTATTAATTTGGGCTTTTTTTCCTTTTTGGTAAGTCTGGCTAGGGGTTTATCAATCTTATTAATTCTTTCAAAAAAACAGCTTCTATTTTCATTAATCAGTTCTATTGCTCCTTTGGTTTTAATTTGATTGATTTCTGTTCTAATCTTTATTATTTCTCATCTCTGGCTAGCTTTAGGCTCTATTTGCTGTTCTTTCTCCAGCTCCTTTAGGTGTAAGGTTAGCTTGTGTATTTCATACTTTTCTAATTTCTTGAGAAAGGTTGTATTGCTATGTACTTCCTCTCTTTGGACCACCTTTGCAGTATTCCAATGATTTTGAGTAGGGTTTTTGTTTGTTTGTTTGTTTAATTTTCACTTGTTTCCATGAATTTTTAAAATTCTTCTTTAATTTCCTGGTTGGCCCATGCATTCTTTGATAGGATGTACTTTAACCTCCAAGTATTTGCGATCCTTCCAAATTTCCTCTTGTGATTGAATTCAAGTTTCAAAGCCCTGTGGCTTAAAAATATGCAAGGAATAATCTCAATCTTTCATTACCTGTTGAGACCTGATTTGTGACCCAGTATGTGATCTATTCTGGAGAATGTTCCATGTGCTCTCAGAAAGAATGTGTATTCTGTTGCTTTAGGATGGAATGCTCTGTATGTATCTGTGAAGTCCATCTGGTCCAGTGTGTCATTCAACGCCATTGTTTCCTTGTTGATCTGCTTAGATGATCTGTCTATTGCTGTGAGTGGGGTGTTAAAAATCCCCTACTATTATTGTATTATTATCAATGTGTTTAATTTTGTTATTAATTGGTTGATAGAATTGGTTGCTCCCACGTTGGGCACATAAATATTTATAGTTATTAGATCTTGTTGTTGGATAGACACTTTAAGTATGATATAGTATCCCTCTTCATGCCTTACTACAGTCTTTGGTTTAAAATCTATATTTGCCTAATATTAGGATTGCAACCTAAGCTTTCTTTTGATGTCCATTATCATAATGAATTGTTCTCCACTCTCTCACTTTCAGTGTGGAGGGGTCTTCGGGTCTAAAATGAGTCTCCTACAGACAGCATATCAACAGGTTTTGCTTTTTTATTCAATCTAATACCCTGTGTTTTTTGATTGGAGCATTTAGCCCATTTACATTCAGAGTATCTATTGAAATATATGAATTTAGTGCCATTGTATTACCTGTAAAATCACTGTTTCTGTGTATTGGCTCTGTTCCTTTCTGGTCAATGTTAATTCTGGGCTCTCTCTTCACTTGAGAGGTCCCTTCTAATATTTCTTACAGGGCTGGTTTAATGATCACAAATTCTTTTAGTTTCTGTTTGTCCTAGAAGCTCTTTAGCTATCCTTCCATTCTGAATAACAGCCTTGCTGGATAAAGTATTCTTGGGTCTATATTTGTCTCATTTAGTACCCTGAACATATCATGTCAGCCCTTTCTAGCCTGCCGGATATCTGTGGATAAGTTTTTTTGCTGGTGTAATGTTTCTACCCTAGTAGGTTAAGGACCTCTTGTCTCAATCTGCTTTCAAGATTTTCTTTATCTCTGAGATTTGCAAACTTCACTGTTATTTGTCAGGGTGCTGATCTATATTTATTGATTTTAAGGGAGATTCTCTGTGCCTCCTGGACATGAATGCCTATATCCTTCCCCAGATTAGAGATGTTCTCAGCTATAATTTGCTCAAAGATATCTACCTTCTGCCCCTCTCTTTCTTCTTCCTCTGGAACACCAATAATTCTAATCCTGTTTTGCTTTATATTATCACTGATCTCTTTAATCCTGCCCTTATGGCCCAGTATTTGGTTATCTCTCTTTTGCTCAGTTTCTTTATTCTCCAAAATTTTATCTTCTATATCACTTATTCTCTCTTCTGCCTTATTTATCCTAGCAGTAAGAGCCTCCATTGTTGACTGCATCTCAGCATCAACCTTTTTAATTTCAATCTGATTAGGTCTTAATTCTTTTATTTCTTCAGAAAGGAATTCTCTTGTGTCTTCTGTGCTTTTTTAAAGCCCAGATAGTGTCCTTATAATCATTGTTCTTAATTCTAGCTCTGACATTTTACCAATATCCATATTTATTAAGTCTATTACAGTGATTACTTCTTCTTGTTCTTTTTTTCTGGGAATTTTTCCTTCTGCTCATTTTTTCCAGAGAAAAAATAGATGAACAAGAGAACAAAAAAGAAATAAAAAATAAAAATATCAACCATGACCCCAGTAAAATATACACTAGGCAAATCAGAAGAGATTAAAAACCAAAAAAGAAAAGAAAAAAAAAGGTAGGAGTAGAGACTATAATCAAACAGGTAGAACAGGGTGCTACCCTTGGTCCTGGATATACTTTTGTTTGTTTGTTAGAAGACACTTGATCCCAAAACTGTAAAGAAAGAAAGAAAAAAAAAATACACATACACACACACACACACACACACACACACACAAATAAAATTGAATACAGTGAAAGGAAGCCAGAAATGAAGAACATATCTATAAAATGTATATGTAAAAATGAAAATTGAAAAAAGACATAAGGAGTTGATAAAAGAAGCTAGTTGAAAAGGAAAAACAGAGAAAGGGCTGGCAAGACGTATTCAGGGCACTAAATGAGAAGAACATGCAGCCAAGAATACTTTATCCACCAAGACTGACATTCAAAATGGATGGAGAGATAAAGAGCTTCCAAGACCAGCAAGGTTTAAAAGAGTATGCGACCACCAAGCCAACACTGCAGGATATATTAAGGGGGGTTCTATAAAAGAGGAAAAATTCTAAGAATATCATTGAACAGAAATATATGAAGACAATCTATAGAAACAAAGACTTCATAGGTAACATGATGTCAATAAAAACGTATCTATCAATAATCACTCTCAATGCGAATGGCCTAAATGTGCCCATAAAATGAGACAGGGTTGCAGATTGGATAAAACGACAGGACCCATCCACATGTTGTCTATAAGAGACCCATTTTGAACCCAAGGATACACCCAGACTGAAAGTGAAGGGATGGAGAAGCATCTTTATGCCAACAGGCCTCAAAAGGAGACCAGGGTAGTGATTCTCGTATCAGATATATTAGATTTTAAACTAAAGACTGTAGCCAGAGATACAGAAGAACACTACATCATTCTTAAACGGGCTATCTACCGAGATGATCTAACAATTGTAAATATTGATGCCCCCAATATGGGAGCAGCCAACTGCATAGGACAACTGTTGATCAAAATAAAAAGTCATACTGATATGAATACATTAACAGTAGGAGACCTTAACACACCCCTCTCAGTAATAGACAGATCATCCAAGCAGAAAATCAATAAAGAAACATGAGAATTGAATGACACAATGGACCAGATGGACCTCATAGATATATACAGAACATTCCACCCTAAAACAACAAAATACTCATTCTTCTCGAGAGCACATGGAACCTTCTCCAGAATAGACCACATACTGGGTCACAAATCAGGGCTCAACTGATACCAAAGGATTGAGATTATTCCCTGCATATTCTCAGATCACAGTGCTTTGAAACTGGAGCTCAACCACAAGGAAAAGTTTGGAAGGAACTCAAACACCTGGAAGCTAAAGACCACCTTGCTTAAGAATGCTTGGATCAACCAGGAAATCAAAGAAGAACTTAAACAATTCACGGAAACCAATGAGCATGAAGACACTTTGGTCCAAAACCTATGGGATACAGCAAAGGTGGTCCTAAGGGGGAAATAGATACCCATCCAGGCCTCCCTCAAAAAAATTGAAAAATCCAGAATACACCAGTTGTCTCTACACCTTAAAGAACTGGAGAATCAACAAAAAATTAAGCCAACTCCAAACACAAGAAGGGAAATAATCAAGATTAGCGCAGAGATCAATGAGATAGAAACTAGAGATACAGTAGAATGCATCAATGAAACTAGAAGCTGGTTTTTTGAAAGAATCAACAGGATCGATAAACCATTGGCCAAATTAATCCAAAAGAAAAGAGAGAAGGCCCAGATTAATAAAATTATGAATGAAAAGGGAGAGATCACAACTAACACCAAGGAAATAGAAACAATCATTAGAAGTTATTATCAACAGTTATATGCCAATAAGTTAAGCAACCTAGATGAAATGGATGCATTCCTGGAAACCTATAAGCTTCCAAAACTGAACCAGGAAGAAATTGACAGCCTGAATAGACCGATATCTAGTAACAAGATTGAAGCAGTGATCAAAAACCTCCCAAAAAACAAGAGCCCAGGACCTGATGGATTCCCTGAGGAATTCTACCAAACCTTCAAAGAAGAAATAACACCTATTATCCTGAAGCTGTTTCAAAAAATTGAAGCAGGAGGAAAACTTCCAGACTCTTTTTATGAAGCCAGGATTACCCTGATCCCCAAACCAGGCAAGGAACCCACCAAAAAGGAGAATTTCAGACCAATATCACTGATGAATATGGATGCTAAGATTCTCAACAAGATCCTAGCAAATAGGATCCAATAGCGCATTAAAAAGATTATCTACCATGACCAGGTGAGATTCATCTCTGGGTTTCAAGGATGGTTCAACATTCTAAAATCAATCAATGTGATAGAACTAATCAATAAGAGAAGAGAGAAGAACCACATGGTCCTCTCAATTGATGCAGAAAAAGCATTTGACAAAATCCAGCATCTGTTCCTGATTAAAATGCTTCAAAGTATAGGGATAGAGGGAACATTCCTCAACTTCATAAAATCTATCTATGAAAAACCCACAGCAAATATCATCCTCAATGGGAAAAAGCTTGGAGCCTTCCCGTTGAGATCAGGAACACGACAAGGATGCCCACTCTCACCACTCTTGTTCAACATAGTATTAGAAGTCCTAGCAACAGCAATCAGACAACAAAGAGAAATAAAAGGTATCCAAATTGACAAGGAACAGGTCAAACTCTCTCTCTTCGCAGATGACATAATACTTTATATGGAAAACCCAAAAGACTCCACCCCCAAACTACTAGAACTCATACAGCAATTCAGTAACACGGCAGGATACAAAATCAATGTACAGAAATCAGTTGCTTTCTTATATACTAACAATGAAAATGCAGAAAGGGAAATTAGAGAATTGATTCCATTTACTATAGCACCAAGAACGATAAGATACCTGGGAATAAACCTAACCAAAGAGGTAAAGGATCTGTACTCGAGGAACTATAGAACACTCATGAAAGAAATTGAAGAAGACACAAAAAGATGGAAGACCATTCCATGCTCTTGGATTGGAAGAATAAACACTGTTAAAATGTCTATACTACCTAGAGAAATCTATACTTTTAATGCCATTCCAATTAAAATTCCACCAGTATTTTTCAAAGAGCTGGAACAAATAATCCTAAAATTTGTATGGAATCAGAAGAGACCCCGGATAGCTAAGGAAATGTTGAAAAACAAAAACAAAACTGGGGGCATCACATTGCCTGATTTCAAGCTTTACTACAAAGCTGTTATCACCAAGACAGCATGGTACTGGCATAAAAACAGACCCATAGACCAGTGGAACAGAGTAGAGAGCCCAGATACGGACCCTCAACTCTATGGTCAAATAATCTTTGACAAAGCAGGAAAAAATATACGGTGGAAAAAAGACAGTCTCTTCAATAAATGGTGCTGGGAAAATTGGACAGCTATATGTAGAAGAATGAAACTCGACCATTCTCTTACACCATACACAAAGATAAACTCAAAATGGATAAAAGACCTCAACGTGAGGCAGGAATCCATCAGAATCCTAGAGGAGAACATATGCAGTAACGTCTTCGATATCAGCCACAGCAACTTCTTTCAAGATATGTCTCCAGGGGCACCTGGGTGGCTCAGTGGTTTAAGCCGCTGCCTTCGGCTCAGGTCATGATCTCAGGGTCCTGGGATCGAGCCCCGCATCGGGCTCTCTGCTCAGCAGGGAGCCTGCTTCACTCTCACTCTCTCTGCCTGCCTCTCTGCCTACTTGTGATCTCTCTCTGTCAAATAAATAAATAAAATCTTTAAAAAAAAAAATTAAAAAAATTAAAAAAAAAAAAAAAAGATATGTCTCCAAAGGCAAAGGAAACAAAAGCGAAAATGAACTTTTGGGACTTCATCAAGATCAAAAGCTTCTGCACACATCGCTTCTTGGCCTTTTGGCTAAGATCAAGTGTAAAAGCTTCTGCACAGCAAACAAAACAGTCAACAAAACAAAGAGGCAATCCACTGAATGGGAGAAGATATTTGCAAATGACACTACAGACAAAGGCTGATTTCCAGGATCTATAAAGAACTTCTCAAACTCAACACACACAAAACAGATAATCATGTCAAAAAAATGGGCAGAAGACATGAACAGACACTTCTCCAATGAAGACATACAAATGGCTGATGCACATGAAAAAATGTTCATCATCACTAGCCATCAGGGAGACTCAAATTAAAACCACATTGAATATCACTTTACATCACCTTACACTAGTTAGAATGGCCAAAATTAGCAAGACAGGAAACAACAAGTGTTGGAAGGGATGTGGAGAAAGGGGAACCCTCTTACACTGTTGGTGGGAATGCACGTTGGTGCAGCCACTTTGGAGAACAGTGTGGAGATTCCTTAAGAAATTAAAAATAGGGCACCTGGGTGGCTCAGTAGGTTAAGCCTCTGCCTTCGGCTCAGGTCATGATCTCAGGGTTCTGGGATCAAGTCCCACATCGGGCTCTCTGCTCAGCAGGGAGCCTGTTTCCCCCTCTCTCTCTGCCTGCCTCTCTGCCTACTTGTGATCTCTCTCTGTGCGTCAAATAAATAAATAAAATCTTTAAAAAAAAATTAAAAATAGAGCTTCCCTATGACCCTGCAATTGCACTACTGGGTATTTACCCCAAAGATATAGATGTAGTGAAAAGAAGGGCCATCTGTACCCCAATGTTCATAGCAGCAATGGCCACGGTCACCAAACTGTGAAAAGAACCAAGATGCCCTTCAATGGATGAATGGATAAGGAAGATGTGGTCCATATACACTATGGAGTATTATGCCTCCATCAGAAAGGATGAATACCCAACTTTTGTATCAACATAGATGGGACTGGAAGAGATTAGGCTGAGTGAAATAAGTCAAGCAGAGAGAGTCAATTACATATGGTTTCACTTATTTGTGGAGCATAAGAAATAACACGGAGGACATGGAAAGATGGAGAGGAGAAGGAAGTTGAGGGAAATTGGAGGCAGAGATGAACCATGAGAGACCATGGACTCTGAAAAACAATCTGAGGGTTTTGAAGGGGTGGGGGGTCGGAGGTTGGGGGAGCCTGGTGGTGGGTATTATGGAGGGCACGTATTGCATGGAGCACTGGGTGTGGTGCACAAACAATGAATTCTGTTACACTGAAAAGAAATTAAATTAAATAAAAGAAAAGGAAAAACAGAAAAACAAAAGAAAAAGAAAATTTTAAATTAAAAGACTAAGGAATTATGAGAAAAAAAAAACCCTTCAAATTCTATATACTATTTTCCCCTAGTGCAGGAGTTTTCCAGTTCTGTGTGATCCATAAACTTGGTATTCGCCTAGTATTCCTGCTGATCTTCCATGGGAGGAGCCTGCTGTGCTGATTCTCAGGTGTCTTTTCCTGGGCAGACTACACCACCCCCTGCCAGGGGGCTGCGCTCAGTATAATCTGCTCTAAGTGGCTTTTGTACCTTGAAGCCTTTTCATGCCATTTTAGATGAAAAAAAAAAATGGTGGCAATCCTATCTCCAGCCCCTGGGCTGAATGATTGTGGCCCCCACTCTTCAGTGTACTCTCAGGGAAAAGCAGGCAATCACTTTTGTGTACATCAAACTCCACAGACTCTTGTGGTGCCCACAGACTCCTGCAGTGCACCAATCTTCCCAGGACTGGCCTCTCACCTAGCTGAGAGGCCACTCAGGGGCTTGCTAATGGTAGCTGGCTTTCCCGCACCAATGCTTGGGAACTCTGCTGCACTCAGGCACCCCCATTCTTTCTGTGACCCTGGGGATCCTGAGACCACACTGTCCTGCCTAGCTTTCTGCTCCACTTCACCACCTGAACACCTTTTAGGCAGAGATGTCACTCACCTGAGAAGACTTCCAAAAGTTCCGATTTTATGCTCTACTGCTATATCACTTTCCAGTTGTCAGTTTATAGAGGCTCCCTCCCCCTACAGTTTTTCTTCCAATATAACGCCCAAGATTCACTTCTCCACACCTCCATAGTTCTCTTTGCAGAAAGCGGCTGATTTTCTATTTGTAGAATTGCAGCCATTCTTTTCTTAGATCTCAGGTTGAGTTTGCAGGCATACAGAATGATTTGATAGATATCTAGCTGAAATCAAGGGACCAGATGAAACAAGGGCCCTACTGTTCTGCCATCTTCCCTTCACTTCCTTCCCAGATTTAGATACAGGTGGTTTATAAACCATACCTTGAGAAACACAGCCCTAAACATTCATGCATTTGTTAAGTCCCCATTAATTAATGTGACTACATACACAGCAGAATGTATAATAGATTGTTGACTCAGAATTGCCAAGTAGGATCCAAATGTAAAAATAAAGAAAGCTCTCCACAATAAATGATGGCTAGATTCTTGCATCATTTCTACCCTCTTCCTCCCCTTGAATGGGTGAATTTTTTCCCAATTTCAAATTGCAGAGGGATCTGAGAGAAGTTCTCATAAAGACTGAGGGTACCTATAGGAAGGGCAGACCAGCATCTCATTTTCAATTGTACGTCTTTTCTGTGGCAGACTTACTTTGTGCCCATTTTAGAAGTGAGAAATGAAACCCAAAGAGACCACAGAGGGTTAGAAAAGCCAAAGGCACAGAAAAAGGGCAGCCCTGAAGCAGCCTCTTAAGGGAGGATGTAGAATCAAGTAAATGGGCTTGTACTTCCCTGGTGATACCTCATCTGACACCAAGAGACAGGAGGTACGTCACCAGAGAAGGAGCTGAAGGGGTTTGGAGGGGGACAAGCCAGAGTTGATCTCTCAAACTAAAGTACTATTTAGTAAGGAGTTTCCCCCAGAGAATCACCATGAGAGAGCCAACTTTTAGATGCTTACTCCAAAGAAGGTGTTGATGTCTATTTAATCATGTCTTAACTGCAGTAGCAACAACCACATGGGACTAGGGCCATGGCCAGACACTCCTCCTCCTTCCATCCCTCATAACACAAAGAAAGAGCCAGAACCAAAAGAGAGGGAAGGGAAGAGAAATATCAGACCAGGCCCTCTCTTCCTCTCTCAGTTCCCTTTCAGAGTTCAAACTTGAGCTGGGGGATTGGAAGAAGAGAGATTCAAAGTTTAAACTGGGCAACACTAAACTCTGTAACAATAGAAAGGGTCTGGAAAAATACAGAATCTACCAGAAATGTTGAAGTAAGAAGACAGACTTGAAAGAACTTTGTTCAAGGCAAGGATAGGGGAAAAATAAACCCATTTCATGTTTATAATCGTATCAAGTTCAGAGACCTCAAGAATATTGCCATCATCTTACACATAGTATGCACACAGGTATTTCATGATTCCACAAGAGCCAACTTTGCTCTTTCACCAAACAGCCCTATCATCTACACAGTCTTGTGGTACAGGTGATTCGAATTTGCATCTATGCAAATGAATAAATTATTGCATGTCATGCATCATTGGAGTTCCTTGGGAGTAATTAAAACTGTGAATGGTAAATCACTAAGTGTCAAGAGTTCCCTATAGGTAAAATTGATTTATAAACGGCAAAATACTACGTAAACTCAAGTTATTCACCAGATTATGCTATTGTTAAGGGTAAGGTTTATACCTATTTCACCTTTATATCCCACTTTTCCAACACTTATCCTAGTACTTGGCCCATTCTAGATATTTATTAAGTGTTGCTGAATGAATGAGAATAACTCCAGAGTAAGTTGTTGTTTCATCTTAGAAACCTCCTTAGATTCCCAGTACAAATCTACATTCAACCCCGGTCTGTCTGACATCTTTAAACATCAGTGAACCTCATGGGGTGCCCCTGACTCTTGATTTCAGCTCAGTGTCATGATCTCAGGGTTCTGGGACAGAACCCCACGTTGAGTTCTGTGCTCTTTCTTTGCAATACCCACCACCCATGTACTCTTTCTCTAAAATAAATCTTAAAAAACAAAAACAAACTTCAGTGAACCTCATATGCCTCAGGTACAGCCTTGGGGATGGTGGTTGCAACTGAGCAATCCCATGGGAGTGAATGAGGGAGTAACTAACTTAAACTGTATTTCCATCAAGAAACAACAAAGTAAAATCAACTGTAAACTACTAGTTCGAAATGATGTACCATGCACTTAAGACTTCTCTCCTCTTTCCTGAGACTCACAGAAATAAAAGAATGGAAGAACAAAAAGGAATAAACCTCACCACACCAGCTGAAGGTGGGAAAGACAGGATCTGTTCACAACTGTATGAGAGTTCAACAATTTCTGGAAGATGGAAAGCATATGAGAGTATGTTGAGTGATGAATGCACCACAGAGGGGTAGGGAAAGGGTGAGATACAACTTGCCTGTTAGAAATCATGAGATGCTGGATTCAGAGTTGAAAATGAAAAATGCAGCTGATGACAAGAGTAACTGAAGGTTTATATACAGAGCTATAGTACAAACCAGCACCTCTCTGTTTTTCCCATATCTCGGCACTTGGAATTCCGGCATCCAAGAAAAACATGCAAAATTGAGGCCTCCGTTGTGGAATAAACCTTCTGGGGTTAGCAAAGGCTTTTATGGAATAAAAGTGTCCCAGCCTACATGCCTTCATATTCTGGCATTTTCGCAAGCACATGCCTAAGAGCCAGCTTCCCATCAGTTCATGCTGCAGTGAAATACAACAGCAAACATGGCTTCATCACCTTCTACAGGGCAGAGGTCTCACAGGAAAACGGACTTACTAACATAGCTGTGGGACCAATTCACACAAGTGACTTAGTTCTTTCTTTAATAATAATGGGTAATCAAGTAGAATCAGAAATGTAAGGAGGAATCAGAATATGAAAGAGAAACACTAAAGTAAAAAAAAAAAACTAAAACTGATGTTGAATGAAACAAAATAATTTAGTGCATAGGATGGATCTTGAAAGAAAATCCAGTATTTTCAAAGTAATTCAAGCAGACTGTCCATAAAATAAAAATATTATATCATTACAGAGGAATAAATGGAGGATAAAGCCTTTAAAGATGAAAAAAATGAGGAAAATGGAAGAGTAGGAAGACTGTAAGGTCACCACATCCCATGGATACAACAAGAGAACACCCCCATCAGTATAAATAACCCAGAAAGTGACCCAAAGACTGGCAGAACAGATTCCCCAGAGCTAAACGTAAAGAAGAGGTCACCCTGAAGAGGGTAGGAAGAACAGAGATACAGAGAGGAGTTAAACAGACCCACGGGACTGTCCCCAGAGGGACAATGCAAGTAAATCAGGTATCCCAGGCATAGAGAATCTGCATGGAGAAGATAAACCACCACAGCATTTGGCTTTGAAAACCAGACAGAACGAGTTTTGTGAGTTTTTACAGTCACTGGGGCTTAATACCTGGAACTTTAAAAGTCAGCAGAATGGACTCTGGAAGAGCTGGGAAAGCCTGGAAAACAGGAGGAAATGGAGTCCCCACCCTTAAAAAGATAGCCCAACAAACAGTCCCACTAAGATACAGTTTAGAAGCAGCAGTTTGAAAAACACCTGGGATACACAGGATGGAGATTTGTTTACTAATCTTGGAGTGAAGGCTGGAAGGGCAAGGATTTGGGAGGATTTCACCAAGAACAAAAGAGGACAGGTGTCATTCCTCCCCTGACAATGCCCCTCAGCTTAGACACAGAGACACCTGTGTCTAACCAACATAGTGCCAACACTTGATATCCTCACTTGCTAACACTGTACCCTTCCCTTGCAGTCTCCAGCAGACATGCCCCTCCACAGCCAAGCCTTTATTCTAGGGCCACTCCCAAGCAGACCTGAGCAAAGCTTCCTGACACCGTGCACCTCACCCCTATGTTCTCCTGTGGACTTGCCCCCTCCAATACAACCATGGAGAGACCATTCAAAGTCCTGCCATGAGCCTGGCAGTGTGCAAGCAGCCCTGAGAGATGCCAGCACAACTTCAAAGTGACTCCTGCCCAGGGGAGAGGGGGTGATAACCACACATACCAGACCGAATTTGGCCACAAAGTTAGGATGGGCAGACATCTGGTCTGACTACTGGCCCTTCCCACCAACAAAAGCTTCTCAAGGGACAGCAGAGAGGAAAGAACCCCACAGTTCAGTGCTACAGCATCTCTGGCAAACGTTTAGTCTGACTCAACTCAAGTGCAAGGTGGCTGCAGACTAGTCCACTAACACAGGGCGCAATGCTGCCCACAAAGAGAGAGCCATTGCAGATAACTGGACTAAAGGCAAATACAGCTCAGCCACCACAGCAGGGCACACGCAACACACAGAGAGACATTCCTAAAGTGCCAGGTTCTGGTAAACAGAGAATATTGCAGGGCAGGGCACTGCAGGACCTCCCCTTTACAAGGCCATTACTTTCAAGAGCAGGAAATATAGCTGACTTTCCTAACACATAAAAATAGACACAGAGTTCCATGAATTAAGGAGACAGACAAACTCGTTCCAAATAAAAGAAGAGGACAAAATTATAACAAGAGCACTAAATGTAATGAAATAATATATATACCTTCTCTTAAAAAGAGAATTTAAAATAATGGACACAAAAATACTCAGTAGACTTGAGAAAAGAGTGGAGGAACTCAATGAGACCTTCAACAAAGAGACAGAAAACAAAAACAAACCAGAGATGAAGAAATAACAAAAATTTAAAAAAAAAACCTAAATGGAATAAATAGTGGACTAGAGGAGACAGAGAAAAAAAATTAAAGATCTGGAGGACAGACTAATAGAAAGCAATCAACCTGAACAGGTGAGAGAAAAAATAATACAAAATGAAAAAGGACTTAGGGACCTCAGTGACACCTTCCAGTGTATCTACATTTGCATTATACAGATCCTAGAAAGAGAAGAAAGAAAAAAGGGAGGTAGAAAGTTTATCTGAAGAAATAATAGGTGAAAACTTCTCAAATCTGGGGAAGGAGACAAAAATCTAGATCCAAAACTCCCGGAGAACCCCCATCAAAATCAACCCAGGAAGGTCCACACCAAGACACATAGTAATTAAAATGGCAAAAAGTAGTGGTAAGGAGAGAATTTTAAAAGCAGCAAAAGAAAACAGGTGCATACATGGAAAATCCCATAAGATTATCAGCTGATTTTTCAGCAGAAATTTTGTAGGCCTGAAGAGGCTGGCGTGATGTATTCAAAATACTGAAAGAAAAAAACCTGCAACTAAGAATGCTCTATCTGGCAAGGCAATCAGAGAGAATAGAAAGAAAAAAAGAATTTCCCAGACAACCAAAAATTAAAGGAATTCATGACCACTACACCAGCCCTACAAAATATGTTAAAGGGGACTCTTTGAGTGGATAGGGAAAACCATAAGCAATGCCATTTACTGGACACTTTCCTACACCATACACAAAAATAAAAATGGATTAAAGACCTAAATGTGAGATAGGAAACCAGCAAAATCCTCTTTGATGATAACCTCTTTGACATCAGTTGTAGCAGCTTCTTACTAGACCTGTCATGGGAGGCAAGGAAAACAAAAGCAAAAATGAACTATTGGTACTTTATCAAGATAAAAATCTTCTGCACAGCAAAGGAAACAATCAACAAAACTATAAGGCATCAATAAAATGGAAGAAGATACTAGCAAATGACACGTCTGATAAAGTGTTGGTATCTAAAATCTAGAAAGAACTTATCAAACTCAACACTCAGAAAACAAATAATCCAGTTAAAAATATGGGCTAAAGACATCATCAGACATTTTTCCAAAGAAGACTTCCAGATGGCCAACAGACGCATGAAAAGTTGCTCAATATCACTGCTCATCAGAAAAATGGAAATAAAACTACAATGAGATATCACCACATTCCTGTCAGAATGGCTAAAAATAACAACACAGGAAACAACAAATATTGGTAAAGATGTAGAGAAAGGGAAACACTCTTACACTGTTGGTGGGAATGCACACTGGTGGAGCCACTCTGGAAAACAGTATGGAGGCTCCTCAGAAAGTTAAAAATAGAACTAGTCTATGTCCCAGCAATGGTACGACTAGGTATTCAGCCAAAAGATACAAAAATACTCATTTGAAGGGATACATGCATCCCGATGTTTATAGCAGCACTATCAACAATAGTCCATTGTGGAAAGAGCCCAAATGCTCCTCAACTGATGAATGGATAAAGAATATTTGGGGTGTGTGTGTACACACACATACACACACACACACACACACAGGAATATTACTCAGCCATTAAAAAGAATGAAATCTTGCCATTTGAAACAAAGTAGATGAAACTAGAGAGTATTATGCTAAGTGAAATAAGTCAGTAAGAGAAAGAAAAATACTGTATGAGTTCAGTCCTATGTGGAATTTAAGAAAACATGAACAGAAGGGGGAAAAAGAGAGGTAACACATAAAACCAACTCTTAACTATAGAGAACAAACTGAGGGTTGCTGGAAAGGAGATGGGTGGGGGGATGGGTTAAATGGGCACTGATTGCGAGCAGCATTGGGTATTATAGAAAGTGATGAATCACTAAACTACACCTGAAATTAACATTACATTGTATGTCAACCAACTGAAATTTAAATTAAAATGTGAAACCAAAAAAAAAAAAAAAAAAAAGAAGAAGAAATTAATCCAGGAAGTCCAAGGTGTGAATAACAGAATTCCAAAGAGACAACCAATAAAATGGAAAGAATGAAAACAGCAAAGAAATAACTGAAGAAAATTTTCCAGGGCTAATAAGAATCCTAGTTTTCCAGAATTAACAGACTCAGGACTGAACAAAAAGAATTTAAGAAGAGAAAAAGTTCTATGTCACATTGTGGGATTTCAAAACACTAAGGATAAAGAAATGATTTTAAATGTCTTTTCCAAAAGGAAAAATGTCACCACAAAGTATGTGAATCAGACTGGCATTAGCCATACTGGACTCCAAAAACACTGAAAAAATGTCTTCAAATCTCTGACAAAAATTGTCTTTCAAAGGAGAAGTGAGTTGGGGGAAATCGGAGAGGGAGACAAACCATGAGAGACTGTGGACTCTGAGAAACAAACTGAGGATTTTGGAGGGGAGGGGGGTGGGGGGTTGGGTGAGCCTGGTAGTGGGTATTAGAGGGCAGGTATTGCATGGAGCACTGGGTGTGGTGCATAAACCATGAATGCTGGAACACTGGAAAGAAATAAAATAAAATAAAATAAAATGAAATGAAAAAAAAGTACAAATCTTTCAGTAGGCCATCAATCAACTATAAAGAGAGAAAAGTATTTCTAGGGACTCGGGAAATATACTTCCTGTGCTTACTTTTCCTAAGAAGATCGAGAATGTTCTCCATCAAAACAAGGGTGTCAGCAAGGAATATGAATTGGCAAACAGGAAACAGTACATGGGACATGTACATACTTTAACAAGTGTCTGTTGTTTATCTGAAATTAAAATTTAAGTGGGCATTCTGTGTTTTTGTTCACTAAATCCGGCAACTCTAGAATCAGGATCCAATCTAATGGGGTAGACAAGTCCCAAAATTAAAGTTAAGCAGTAGATCTAAAATTTACCAGGTCCTGAGTGAAACAAAAGGACAGCGGTTCTGCAGGGTTGTCTTCAGAAAAAAGGGGCCTCTGAAAAATGGGGTGATTGGGTAGCAAAACTTGTGGTCCTGATAAAGGTTGTTCATTAAAAAACTTCACATAATACCTTCTAGTTCCATCCATGTTATTGCAAATGGCAAGATTTCATTCCTTTTTAATGGCTAATATTCCATTATGTTTATATGCCACAAAACAAGTGAACACATGAATACAACAAAAGAGCAACAGACTCATAAATACAGAGAATAAACTTGTTGTTGCCAGAGGGATAGGAGCAGAGAGATAGGCAAAATAGGCAGATGAGGATTAAAAGGTACATACTTTCAATTATAAAATAGATAGGTCACAGGGATGAGAAGCACAGCATAGGGAATAGAGTCAATAATACTGTAATAACTTTCTCTGAGGACAGATGGTAACTACCCTTGACATGGTGAGCATATGGAAATGTATACAGTTGTTGAATCACTACTGTTGCACACCTGAAACATTATGTCAACATTTTTACATATAATTACATATTATATTACATAAAAGGTAACACTATAAGTCAACTATAGGCCAGTTAAAAATTTTTTAAGGAAAAAAACTTGTTGGCAAACAAAATATAATTAAGAATGTTAATACCCTATGTTAAAGCAAACTAAAATGTGAGATGATACTAAGCCACTAATAAAGCAAAAGATTTGACTTTGATATGGCCTGGCATTGAATAAAGTTTATAGAGTTATAATACAGTCAAAGTCTTTTGCTTCCAACTTCTAAAATCAACCTACCAGTGGAACAAGAAAGTTTCTGTTAAAGTCACGGAACTGAACATCATAACAAATTTGATTACGTAAAAGGTAAATATAGAAAGTGGAAGGGGAAGGGAGAGCAGGGTAGCAGGATAATATCCTCCTTTTATATAAAGAGGAATCAAAACACTGACAAAAGTTAATGGAACAAGAAATAGAGGTGTTAGTATACTATTTAAAGTCACAGAAGTAACCATATGAAAATCTAAAGGTAATAATCTAACTGCAAACAAGGGAGGAGGAAAGGATCAGGTGAAGATCCTGAGTTAAATCTTCATTTTTCATAGCAGGCTGACAATGGATACTTTTTTTAATGCATACTTTCTAACATTAATAAAGCACAGAACAAAAGAGTAAGCATATTGCTTAAAGCTATGCAAAAAACCACCAGAGAACTAAGGCCAGTGTTACAGACTGAATGCCTGTGTCCAGCCACAAATTCATATGCTGAAATCCTAACCCCCAATGTGATAATCCTAGGAGGCAGAACTTTTGGGAGGTGAATGGGTCATGTGGGCGGAGCCCCCATGAACAGGATTAGTGCTCTTAGACCCCAGAGAGCTCTCTAGCCCCTTCCTCCATTTGAAGATGCAGAGTGAGGACTTCTGTCTGCACACTGGGGAGCAGGCCCTCACCAAAAGCCTGACCACACTGGCACCCTGATCTTGGACTTCCAGTCCCTAGAACTGTAAGAAATGAATTTCTGTCATTCACAAGCCACCCAGTCTATCGTATTCTGTTATAGCAGCCTGAATTCACTAAGTGAACCAGAGAAAGAAGAGAGGGTCTCTGGAATGAAATTGTCGGTAAGGAGTCATAGGACAGGAGACCATTGCTTTTATTGCCTTTATAAGCTTTTCATAAATATTCAGTTTATCTTTATATGCATATATTATACCTATTATATCAATATAGATTTTTTTAAATTAAATCAAGTAATACATCTGGGCTTGTAGTGTGTTCCAACAAATTGGTGAGAACTTCTTGCTATTTTAGGAGAGGTTCTTCAGTAAACTGAAGACAAGTTTTCTTGCTTGACTTAGATGCCAAAACTGAAACGGAAGAGTTTTGGCCTCTTAATCTTACCTGTGTCTCTAACTGAATCACATACTGGGGATGGTATTTCCCTCTGATTTGGTAACTGCTGCATCCATGTTCAAAACACCTCTATAAGCTGAAGTTTTTGTAGTAGCCAGAAGGTGGCATCAAAATCAATTGAGTGGAAATCCCAAAGAACAGGACCATATGCAAGTATCAGGAATAACTTCCCTGAAACTCAATAGGCAGAGAAAGTTACATCAACAGAGCACTCTGTTTTCCTTTGAGGTCTCTGTCTTATCTGTGTCAACATTTTAGAAAACTCCAGTGCTTCTCCAAGAGTCCTTTTGGTTAGGCATAGGATAAACAAAGCACAAAATGGCCAAATTCTACATCCCAAATATTATCATCATGCCATCTCTAAACACGAAATTTAAGCTTAGTTATAAGGAAGGTCTTTGAGAGCGGAGAATCTAAAAGTTGTTGTAAGTACATCATGACACTAACTTTAGTACAAATACTCTGTTACAATCTAACAAGAATTTCCTGGACTATTTCCTTTGGGGTTCTTAAATTAATTACACATCCTAACATAGATGCATTTCCTTTTACAACAGAAATGTGTGTGTGTGTTATTTTAATATTTTACCAGTTTATGTTCAAGATTTTTAGGACTGGTAAATATGCAACACTTTATCATAGGACTGTACTATAATTTATTTAATTAATCTCTATTGTTGGCCATGTAGGCTGTTCCCACTTTATTACTACTATTTCATAGTACCTGTATCACTGTAACATTAGGAAATTTTATGCAAATTTCCACTAGATAAGTTTCTAGGAGGAAAACTGCTGAATCAGAAATAACATACAAATTTGATGAGTATTTCGTAGAAGCTGCTTTTAGACAATAGGCTTGGGCAATGGAAACTTGATCAAGGCAGAAGGGCCCAAAGTGACCCTGACTGAATGAATACAACAGGCCCATCAGGGGACCCACCTCAAAAGATCCATAGGTTAGATAACCCATGGGCCACTTACAACCAGCCAGTTACCAAAACAGGGAAGTTCATGTTTCCATACCTCCTCACCTTCCCCCTTTAAAAACAGCCCCCACCCACTACCTTCCTTGCAGATCACCTCTCCTCTACTGTCTGGCCTGCCGCTCCCTTGAGGTGTATTCAATAAATAGCTGGGGGAGGGGCAGAAGGAGAGGGGGAAGAAGGCTCCCCACTGATCAGGGAGCCTAAAGCAGGCTCCGTACTGATCAGGAAGCCTGATGCAGGGCTCGATCCCAAGACCTGCAGATCATGACCTGAGCCAAAGGCAGATGCCTAAACATCTGAGCCACCCAAGCGCCCCTGCCTCAGATGAATTCTTGCTACTGCAGCGCCACTGGCTTCCACCTGATAGTAACCCCACACCTGGTGTGTCCCATTCCATCTCCTGAGAGGGAGACACCACATTTAGATACCACAGTTTTGATAAATATTATATTTCATTTCATATATTGTATTTCATTACCACAGTAGAAAATTAGATGCTTTTTCCCCACTTATTCTGATTAGCACTGTAAAATTTTAATGTTTTAAATCTGACAACCTAATAAACAAAAAAAGTATTAATTTGCATTTCTTTAACTGTGGTTGTACAGTGCCTCATATGATTACTGGCCATTATGTTATTTTGTTTATGACTTGTTTATGACTATGTTATTATGTTTATGACTTTTGCCAGCATTGATACTGAATTATTCTTTTCCTCTTTGATTTTGTCATGCAGTTCATATAATAAAGCTATTGACCCATTGTTAGATACATACATTGAAAATATTTTTTTCTGGACTGCCACTTATCTTTTAACTTTGTATACAATGAGTTAAGTGGCAATACAGTGGCAATATATTTTTAGATAGACTTCCTTACCCATAATTCTATAAACATACCTCTATGTTTTCTTCTGTTACTTCTTTTATTGTATATTTTATGTACAAAATCTTCAGTGTTTCAATATTCATTTTGGTGTAAGGTAGGAGATAAATACCTAATTTTTGAATAGTATTTCCATTAATCCAGTACCATATAACAATTCATCTTTGTTACTGATTCAAAATCCCACCTTTATCACATTCCAAATTTATATTTATAAATGTATTTACTTCTTTCTGCCTATTTCTATGATAGTTCCACACTGTTTAAGTGATTGAAATCTGACATTCTCATAAATATTTTCACTTACGATTAAAAACTAACAATCATTTAAACCTTCTTCATAAATTTTCATATTAATATACATTTATTATAAGAATTAAAACAATTGAGAAGCTTAAAAATATAAATTTATTATGTATTATGTAATTATTACATGATAATTATGGTATCAGAAATCAGTGGGGAAAACATATTGCTCAACCAACTATTCTCAGATAATTGCATCTGTAGTTAGAAAAAATTTGGATTCCTACTTCAGTCCATTTACAAAAAAGAAATTCCAAGTAAATTAGAAATTTGAATATAAAATTAAGGGAACCACAAAAATACTAGAGAAATAAAGGTGAATGTTATTTTCAAGAGTAGGAAAGCAGTTCTAGTCATGACACAAAATCCAGAAACTAATCAGTTGCTTTCTTATATACTAGCAATGTAACTGTACAAAGAGAAATTAGAGAATCAATTCCACTTACAATAGCACCAAAAACCATCAGATACCTTGGAATAAACCTCGCCAAAGAGGTAAAGGATCTATACTCTAGGAACTACAGAACACACTCTTGAAAGAAATTGAAGAAGACACAAAAAGATAGAAAAACATTCCATGCTCATGGATCAGAAGAATAAACATTATTAACATGTCTACGCTGCCTAGAGCAATCTATACTTTCAATGCTATCCCAATCAAAATAACAACGGCATTTTTCAAAATGCTGGAACAAACAATCCTAAAATTTGTATGGAACTAGAAAAGACCCCGAATTGCCAAAGAAATGCTGAAAAAGAGAAACAAAGCTGGGGGCATCACACTGCCTGATTTCAAGCTATATTACAAAGCTGTGATCACCAAGACAGTATGGTACTGGCAAAAAACAGACACATAGACCAATGGAACAGAATAGAGAGCCCAGATATGGACTATCAACTCTATGGTCAAATAATCTTCGAAAAAGCGGAAAAAATATCCAATGGGAAAAAGACAGTCTCTTTAATAAATGGTGCTGGAAAAATTGAACAGCTATATACAGAAGACTGAAACTCAATCATTCTCTTACACTCTACACAAAGATAAACTCTAAATGGATGAAAGACCTCAATGTGAAACAGGAATCCATCAAAATCCTGGAGAAGAGCACAGGCAGCAACCTCTTCAACCTTGGCTGCAGCAACTTCTTGCAAGACTCTTCTCCAACGGCAAGGGAAACAAAGGCAAAAATGAACTATTAGGACTTCATCAAGACAAAAACCTTCTGCGCAGCAAAAGAAACAGTCAACAAAACTAAAAGATAACCTACAGAATAGAAGATATTTGGAAATGACACTACAGAGAAAGGGCTGATACCCAAGATCTATAAAGATCTTCTCAAACTCAATACCCCCCCCCACAAAAACACAAAACAAATGATCAAGTCAAAAAATGGGCAGAAGACATGAACATACACTTCTCCAAAGAATACATAAAATAGGCTAATAGACACATGAACAAGTGTTCATCATCCTTAGCCATCAGGGAGATTCAAATCAAAACCACACTGAGATACTACCTTACACCAGTTAGGATCAACAAAAATCAACAAAACAAGAAACAACAAAGGTTGGAGACATTGTGGAGAAAGGGGAACCCTCTTACACTGTTGGTGGGAATGCAAGTTGGTGCAGTCACTTGGGAAAACAGCGTGAAAGTTCCCCAAAAAATTAAAAATACAACTACCCTATGGCCCAGCAATTGCACTACTGGGTATTTACCCCAAAGATACAGATATAGTGAAAAGAAGTGTCACATGCACCTCAATGTTCATAGCAGCAATGTCCACAATAGCTAAATTGTGGAAAGAGCTTAGATGCCTTTCAACAGACGAATGGATAAAGAAGATGCAGTCTATATACACAATGGAATATTAGTTAGCTATCAGAAAGGATGAATACCCAACTTTTGCATCAACATGGATGGGACTGGAGGAGACTATACTGAGTGAAATAAGTTAAACAGAGAAATCCAATTATCATATGGTTTCCCTTACTTGTGGAACATAAGGAATAACATGGAGGCCGTTAGGAGAAGGAAGGGAAAAACAAAGGGAGAGAAATCAGAGCAGAAGATGAACCATGAGAGACTATGTACTCTGGAAAACAAACTGAGGGTTTTAGAAGGGAGGACGTTGAGGAGATGGGTGAGCTGGGTGATGGATATTAATGAGGGCACAGATTGCATGGAGCACTGGGTGTTATATCCAAACAATTTCTCATGGAACTCTACATCAAAAACTAATGATGTACTACTGTATGGTGACCAACATAACAATAAAAAAATCTAAAAACTATAAAGGAAAAAATCAACAGAATTACCTCCTAAAAACATAAACATAATTTTTTTTTAAGATTTTATTTATTTATTTGACAGACAGAGATTACAAGTAGGCGGAGAGGCAGGCAGAGAGAGGAGGAAGCAGGCTCCCCATGGAGCAGAGAGCCCGATGTGGGGCTTGATCCCAGGACCCTGGGATCATGACCGGAGCCGAAGGCAGAAGCTTTAAACCACTGAGCCACCCAGGCACCCCATAAACATAATTTTTAATGGCTCCATTACATTAGAGGCATCATAATTTATCATCATCCACACATTGATGGATATCTGTAGAGTTTCCAATATATTGTTGTTATAAATAACATGTTAACGAACATGTCTGTGTTACACTAGGATTGTCTTTGAATGATCTTTAGGTGCTGCAATTTGTAGTATCCCATTTTTGTTGGAAATAAGTAGGTCATTGGCTTAGATCTAGAAAACTTACTGTTACACAGATCCTTTTAAAAATAGCCTATTTTAAGAACTAGAGATTTAGACATTTGTATGATTTTTTTTTTTTACACCATCTGGTGCTTTCTTTGTCCTTCATAGTGTAAAAGTTTTGTTGGCAATATCTAGGATTTTCTGAGTTACTGAGGTTAAAATAAGAATTACCGCTCTAGATGAGGATTTAGTCCAGTCTCTAATGGGCAACGAGGAAATTTTGTAGGAGTTTGCTCCTCTATCATAAACTCAATCTGATATGATTAAGGATTTGATCCTCACCCACCCGCCCAAATTTCTAGTTTCTCTCGATCATCTGTAATAATTCTACTCTGTGAATTTTAATACTTTCCTGAATCTATTTTTTAAATTTGTATCTCTTGGAATAATAAGCTCCAAAGTTATGGGTGGGCAACATACTGAACACAACAAACATTCACACAAAAGCACACAAAAAATGTTTTGGGACTTACAGTTTTGTTGTTTTTGGTAGAGGTGAGGGCTGCTATTGTTTTTGTATTTTACCTATTCAATGCCAACTTTTATAGAAACAGATTTAGCTATGAAGAACCAGGAGATCTAGTAAAAACCCAGGTATTGCCAGAAAAGAAATGGACCAATGGGAAAGGAGAGGAGAGTTTCTAAAAATGTGAAATTTATGTTATTTTGTTTTTTTAAGGTAAAGAAATAGAAAACTTGCTTTCAGAAATTGGAAACTTTTGTTATGATTAACATTAGAAAGGAATTTGATAGAACATTCTCCTTTATTTCAGCTAGTCAGAGCCATTATCTGTGGTAACCAAGAAGCCCTGAAAAGCCCACCACTCACTGAAGACTTCTGGGTGACACACATTTTCAAAAGCGAAGTGATTTGTCAGTAGGCACTGTGGCAAAAACAATTCTAACTGTATTGTTTAGCTAGTCAGAACTCAGCCTTCCAAAAGCCTATTTCATAAGGCATTTTAAAATATGGCTTCTGATAAAAATCATTCATCCAATTCATCCACTATAATTATACTTTTACTAAGCAGAGTCTTCATGCATTCTAATAAAATGCTGCATAACAATGACAACTTGTCCTAAGTCATATAGTACGAAATTTCCCAATTGCTTATAAAAGGTCTCTAAGAAAAACTGGTGGGAAAAACTCCTTTTCGAATTTCAATCTTCCTACGAAGTCTAGTAGGATTATTGTACAAATTATTTTCTCACCAGCGAGACCCCAAGTCCTGGCCATTACGGCTCACCTGCTTGTACCCACCAACATTTGTCCCACATTTTCCTTAAGCTCTCCTTCCCAACTTAGCTCTTAACTCAGACAAAGGACCTCATGAGCACAATGGCTCATGATGGACATTGAAAATACCTCAAGCAATAATGACTGCCTGAGGAAGAGCTCCGGTGGCCCAGACCACCAAGCCAGTTTGAGCTAAACCCTGACTCACTTCTGCACAGATGGACCATGGAGTGACCTCTGGAATGACCCACAATTAACTTTACTTCATCGTAATACTAAAATCTCTGCCCAAGATGGAGCATGAGCCTTATTTACATACCATATGATACATATCTCAAAAGTATATATATATATATGTGTGTGTGTATATATACATACATATATATATATCTTTAGGCATAGTTCTTTAAGGTTCATGTATGACCTTATACCTACCTCTGCATACGATGACAAGGCTTTCCTATCTAAATATTCATCCTAACCTTAAATAAAAGGAGCCCATTCATCCTTCCTCAGAGAGTTACAACTTTATTTCCTGTGATCAAGTTATTTAGTGCAAATAAAATTCCTTTGTGTGACAACTCACCTGGTGTAGTTTCTACCTGAGACTCACCAAGGAGTGAACTCACGCTGGTTCAGTTACAATTTCTTGGCTCCCCCTTAGACAGTAATATCAGACAAAGGAATGGCAGCCATACTCACTCATTGGGGGTGCCCTTCTGGCCACAAAAGTGACCCTTGCTGTCTGTAGGGTAGGCCACTCTCCTGGGGTCTCCATGTACCCAGGCTGCAGGAACAAGAAAGGACAAAAACTCTATCAGCGACAGCTGACTAAAGGCAGTCTGATTTGAGAAATTAGAATGCATGAGTGCAACACACTAACCTCTCCCCTCAGTCACAGGAGATATTGATTTTCTTCAAAGAGTAATTTCTTAATGAAAAGTAAAATAAAATATGGATGAATCAGTCAGAAAACACATTTCTCTTAATCTCTCAGGACTCATCTGGGTTGTAGCCAAAACCTGAGGTAATGCACTTAGAAAATGACATTTATTAGAATGTGAATTAGAGGGCATACTACAAATGCTTGGTTGGCTAGAAGTCACTTTTTTCCTAGGGCTTAAAACTAAATGACTTCATAGCAGAGCTAATAAATTTACAGTAAATATTATGATGTAATTCTTTTGGATTATATATAAGTGAAAACCATTTAAAAATTCAACCGAATGAAACTGTAGTACCCAATTCACATTGACTAGTTCTTTATGACTTTATGTGCCATTATGAAAGGCAAACATCAGCAACTTTAGCGGCAATATATAATAAAGACTTTTTCTACATCTTGTCAGATAATCTCAAAGCTTAGTATAAATATCAAGTGTTCTCAAACTTAAGGAAAACTGAAGGCTTGATTCTATATTCTCAGAAAATGCTGGGCTTTACATCATATAAATTCATCACCTTTATTTTCCAAGAATCATGAACTTGACCGACAGCGAAAATATAGAATGACAGAAAGTAACAGGCATTAGCTAAATAGTACCACCTAATTCTAACTGAATGTTTCTAACTTTTTCAGTTTGATTTATATAGTTCCTGAAAATCTAGAAAATGCACTAGCCATCTGAAAACATTTGCCTCTGCGTATGGAAAACCTATCTCTTTTTCCTTTTCTTCCTTTAACAGTTGCCCAGCTATCTCCTTACTCACATTTATTGGATTTGACAGTTCATGTAATAATTCAATCACCCTTATGTACATGGCCTGTGTGACTCAGGAAGATAAAAAAAAATCAATTCTGAATGAGAATTTTAATATGGAAGAGAAATTTTTCTCAATAATTTTTCTCATCCATCCAAGTCTTTCCTTTTATTATCTAAGTACCCAGAAAAGTCTTTGTTTCGTTCTTTCTTCAATGTCACAGAGCCAAATAGGTTTCATCTTCTAATACAGTCTTATAAAATCTGACTCACTCAGGCAGTCCTCTGCTGCCTTATCTTCCTGTCTGTATTTCCCAGAACAAAGATAGTGGACTGTAAAGAAAGCATTTAAATGTCATCTAAGCATTCAGTGGCCAATGTCTCTGGATGCTATTTCATTATACTCTGCTTTTATGTCTTTTTTTGGAGTCACATTTTAACTAAAACTAAGAGGTCCACTTTTACCTATTTCCTGCAATATTCTTCTTTTATCCTAAAATATTTTATTCCTTTCCTATACAAATATTAACTCAGAAATGGCATGTAAAGAAGTATTTAGATTGCTAGGTTGGCTTCTTAATGTACTTATGATGTTGAACAAGTCATTTAATTGTTTTAGTTTCAGCTTTCTAATTTGTTGCTACAAAATGGGCATAATAATACCAAATCCCGTAAGAATGTTGAGAATATGAAAAGATAATAAAGTATAATGCCTAACATGGTGCTTTGCATGCAATATAGACTTGGTAACGTTAGTTCCTGTTTTAGGTTTCCCAGATGTAAATCCCGGAGATAAGGACTTTGCTGTGGGTAGGTTAATTTAGGAGATAATTCTAGGAAGCGTAAGTGGGAATGAGACAGGGAAGGAAGCAAAGCCAACAAAAGGCATGTTCACAAGTGGGGTACTGTTGGGGGCAGTGGTGACCCCATCCTGTTAAGGACCTTCTGAGGAACCACATAGAACAAGCTTATTAGGGGGCATGGTGAAATAGCCCACCATAGCTGCAAGCAAACCCAGAAGAAAGGAGGGGCTGTGGGGGGCATTAGCAGAATCTACCATAGTTTCTTTCCCTTTTTCATCAATTAACCAAAGAATTTACTAAGGGACAACTATGTGTCCTTTACTAGAAGTCAATACCAATATAGTTTATATCAGACTTCTCAAGAAAAACAGGGAAAGGAGACAACAAAATTTGCAGAAGCAGGTACCTGAGTGGCTCAGCTGGTTTAGCATCGGACTCAAATTCTGCTCAGGTCATGATCTAGGGTAGTGAGATTGAACCTCAAGTTGGGCTCCACCCTCAACAAGGAGTCTGCTTGAGATTCTCTCTCTCCCCCTCTCCTTTTGCCCCTCCCTCATGCCCATGTGCACTCATGCCCTCTCAAATAAATAAATAAAATCTTTAAAATTTACCGAAGCCATAGAGAAGAGCTGAACCTGGCAAAGACTGAAAAATGACTAGAACTTGGACCAGGTAGCCAGGAGCAGGGAAGAATTTATAGACTGAGGAAACAGTATAATGATAAGAGCTTCAATGTATTAATTACTTACAATGGGTCAAGTTCTATGCTAAATGTATTGTATCCATTGTCTCATTTGAGTCTCGCAATAATTCTATAAGGTAGATGTTATTTCACTCAGATGTTATTTTCACTCAGATTTTGTAGCAGAGCTGCAGTAAAGAGATGGCAGGGAGGGACAGAGAGAGAGAGAATCCTAAGCAGGCTCCATGCCCAGCATGTAAGCCCGACTGCACAATCCCAAGATCATGACCTGAGCCAACATCAAGAGTCGGACATATAACCTACTGAGTCACCCAAGCGCCCCTCAGAATTTTATTTACTTCTCAGGGTCATGGTTTTCAGTGGCATGAACCGTGCTTGAAGTTAGGTTTGTTGCTGTCTAAGGCTTAAGCTTTAACCACCAGGCAGCTGTAATGCTGCCTGCTAGAGGATAAATTAGGAATGAGCTTGTTAGCAGTGGGAAACTACATGGATATTGGCTAGATGAGGATCAGCAGGATGTTGGACACATATGGTAGGAAAGGAGATGTCACAGGTAATTTTGGAACTCTTTCATTTGAAAAGAAAAACTTTGTACTTGGCAGGAGAGGACAAGTATCTGGTTGGGAGGGATCTGGTGCCTGGGGACAAAGAAGAAAGGGACAAAGATTTAATTATCAAGGGAAGAATGCCCTTCCATGGTTCTGTAGTTTTAAACTGAGACAGGTGGCTGTGATATGAAGTCGCTGTTACACCTCTCTTGGCAAACTCTGGCACAGAAGCTGTGTTGCCGACCATCTGTGCTTGAGCTGGAACGTCAAATCTTTGCTAGCAGCTGCAAGGACCAGTTCAACCAAGTCACCTCAGCCAAGTGTATCTGGTTTTATCTCCTCCATCAAGTCCCCATCTTGTCACACCTTCACTGGAGGAATTTGACAGGGGAAAAAAAAGGAGGAAATGGAGACATGCAGCAACAGCATTTTATCTGTTAACAAACTAAGGGACTGCCACATTTTACTCCCTTTCTTAGAATTTCTCTATTCATGGCACTTTTTGGAATCTGCTGTCCAATATGGTAGCCACTAGCCACTTGAGTCCACTGAACACTTAAATGTGTCTTATCTGAACTGAGACATGTTAGAAGTACAAAATACACATCAGATTTTAATGACAGTATGCAGAGAAAAAAGAATTAAAATTTCAATAATTTTTATTTGATCATATCTGAAATAATAGTTATTATTAAATACAATATATTATTAAAGTTAATTTTTCACTTATCTCTCTTTATTCTCTTAACAATGGCTATTGGAAAATTTGACATTACACATGACTCACATTTTTTGCTCCTAGATAGATCTGCTCTAAAATATTTCCCCACAAATGTCAAGGATTTGTTATATAAGCTGATTAATAGTGCCATTACATCAGAGATTTGTTGGGGCACCTGGGTAGCTCATTCGGCTATTGTTCAACTCTTGATTTCAGCTCAGGTCATGATCTTGGGGTCATAAGATTGAGCCCTGCATCATGTTCTGTGCTTGGCAGGGAGTCTGCTTGAGATTCTCTCTTTCCCTCTCCTTCTACCCTTCCCCCAACTCACATCTCTCTCTCTAAAAAATAATTTTTAAAATCTTTAAAAAAAAATAGTGCCATAACTTCAGATTTGCAGGTCAGTCCTTCTCCAACCACATCGTACCCCATGCATCCTTTTTGTAATAAATATTTTGCCATGTTCCTTTTACAATTTTGAAACAATACACATAACAAACTCACCCACGTACATAATTTCTTTTAAAATATCAATATCATGTCCTCATGTAATGTAAATGAGAAATAAAAAATAGTTTATAAAGTATGCATATCAATATGCAAATGCTTAAGTGGCTAAACCAAAAGATAGTGAATGAAGCTAGCTGCACACACCTATAGATAGAATCACTGAATGTAATAGCTATAACTACAAGAATATGTAGGTGTACTTACTATGTAAGAGACTTAAATAATACAAGTGTGTTGTTAATGATATGATTTTCTTAAGTGAATAAATTTTAGTGATTTTTAACAAAAAATTACACTCTTCAAATTCCCTTGGTATTCACTGAAACCATGCAAAAATAACATTTGTAATTTTAAAACAGAAGTTCTAGATTCAAAGACTTAAAAATGAGTAGTCATCTACATGAGGGATATGAGGAAGTCAGGCAGTAAGTGAGACAATTCTTGGTTGTATAGAACTACCCCAGATATTGCAAAACATCTATGTTTCCTGGCTCCCATCCACTAAATGCCAGTAGCAATCCCCCTCAAACACTATGACAATCAAAAAGTCAACCCAAATTTTTTGAAAGACCTCCTAGTCAGTGGTACTGCTTCAGTTGGGGTCCACTGGTTTATATGTTCATTCACACACTCAAAAATATATAAAAAAAAATACATATGTATGTATATCCCAGATTATCTTTTTTGCTTCCATATTTTATGGGGGTGCATATATCATGATGTTCTTTCTTATAACTTGATACCATTTACTTTTATTCAGCTGACCACCACCTATGATGACTTTCAGATAGGTCCATAAATTATTTGATGTTTTTCCTTCTAGAGATGGTGCATAATTCCCCATCTCTTCCGTGTGGACTAGACTTAGTGACTTGCTTCTAATGAACAGAATGTGGCAGAAATTACATTTGGGTGACTTCCAAAATTAGGTCATAAAAGGCATCCACAGCTTCATCTTTGCTCTCCTTCTGATCACTAGCTCTAGGGCTTGAGTTACTCAGAAAGTCCTATAGGAAAGCCCACATGACTGCCAGCTGTCTGTGAGTAGTGAAGCTTCCTGCCAACATTCATGTAAGTGAGCCATCTTAAAGCCTGATCCTCCACTTTAAACAAGCCTTCAGCTGACTGTAGCCTAGGCTTAAATCTTGACTGAAACCTCATGAAGCCATGAACTTGGAGCCAAAGCCACCTGGCGAAGCTGTTCCCAATTCTTGACCACAGACACTGTGAAATAAGAAACATTTGTTGCCTTATGGAGTGATCAGCTATGTAGCAATAAAGAAGCAATTACTATACAGCTTTTAAAAATATTTTATATACTTGAAATATTTAATCATTTTCTCTTCTCCGATCTAAATATTCATAATAATTAAATCCTCTTTTCTATTTGATTTGTTTTGTTATGTTTCTTAACCCATAGCTACAATTGCTAGGATTTTAGTAATTTTTGTTTCTTCACTATATGATTTAATACATGGAGTCCTCAACTTGATATAGATATTCCCTAGGTCCTAACCAATTATATAGCACCTGATACCTATTAACCTTAATTCTTAAAAGAAAGTTAGCATGAAAAGCTTTAAAGTGCCAGTCTAGAATATGATCAAACTCCCATTCACTCATTCATTCACACCGAATTGTCAATTATCACATTTCTATCCATTTAGTCATTCACTCATTGGGCCATACTTACTGTGGTAGGCACATAAAGACTCTGAGGATGTAGAGATGAACACATTCATATTTAGTATATTATTTCATAATTAACACATTCTCCCTAAGGAAACTATATTTCATCATGATTAGCCATTGTAGCAAGAGAATGGCTTCTGAAGAATGCTAAGAATTATCTTTAGCTTAATGAAGTCACAACCTTAATTTTAACTGTTCTTCAGGTTGTAGTCTTTACTAGAACACATCAAAGTGGTCTCCGCTGCCTTGAATGCAGCAGCTGGTCCTTTCCTCCTTTCCCAATAAGTGGAGAACACCAAGGGAATTTGCTTTCACCTGGAAGAGATAGTATTGCATCTCACTATCTTCCTTCAAGGTCCTAGGACATCCTAGCTCTTTGCCACAATTTAGTCTGCCGAGTTTTGATACTCTTATTCCACAGGGCACCACACAAATTCCTTACGTTGGTGACATCCTGAGATCTGGAGAATACTAGAAAGCATGTGATCTCAATGCTTCCAAAAGACTTACGTCTAATGAATGGGAAATAAATCTTAGGAAAATGCAAGCCTTCTAAAACAGATTTGAGGAGTCCAGTAAGACAGCTCCTCTAAGGTGAAAGATAAGTTGCTGCACCTTGCATTCTCTGTTAAGAAAGAGGCACAACTCTAATCACCTACCAGATTTGAGCAAAACCCAGAGGGGAAAAAAATGTTTTTCGACACAATCAATTCTACTGTATATGTAGATCTACCAGTAGGTATGGCATAATGTACTCAATGGTGCTCAAAATATCTGTCAGAACCGGATGCTGTATGCAACCTATGGAAAATGTCTTTTAGAGAATCATAGTTGGGGGTCCCTAGGGTTTTGGAGAAAATTCATGTGGTTTCAAGCAAATAATTGTTCTTTTGAGAAGTTGCTCCTGGACCCTGAATGATCACTCAATGACATAAGAAGCCCAGCATAAACTAGATGTTATCTGATCCATCAAGCCTAAAGTTAGCTGTGCTCAACAGCACTCCATTATTGAGCAGAAGTGGTATATTCATGAGAAAGTCATGAAGGCACGAGAAAGTTACATAAAAATACTGCTTACAATAGTGTGTTGACTCTTGAGGCGCTGTCTTAACATGGACCTGTGACTCATGAAAGGGACCTTATGATAGTTCACTGGGGGAAAAAATTAAACTAGATTTATAGACGGTTACAGAGAAACTGTTGGTACCTATCAGGGGAAATGCTCCTGGTTATCTACTTTGACTGGAAGAAGAAATGACTTGAATTACTTGTTTATTCATAAATGGAAGTCAACAATTTGGCCACATTATCATGGACTTGAAAATAGAAATATTAGACAATCGGTGGCAAGGAAGTTTGAGAAATAACTAGAAGGACTGAACTCAAAATGGACCTAGAATATGAAGATGTTGAGGTTTCATATGGTTACTGAGTAAAGACTCTTTTGTAGAGTATCTTTTTTTTGTAGGTATCTTTTAATGATTAAATGTTAAGACATTCATTTAATGATTTTGTTGAAAAGTAATCATGACAACAGGGATGAAGATTATGTGGGAATTTTGAAAACATAGTTTTATCCAAAAAGGCTGACTTGGCTCCTAACAATGCTTATGTGACAAATTTGCCAGTAGTGGACGACCAACCCTGAACTAGCCAACCTTATGAACAGCTGAATACCCTATCAAAGATCCATTTAAAGCACTACTTAGGAAGCAATACCTTTCAAGTTTGGGTTGTTATTTTTTTAGAGTACAGCAGGATCCTAGCAGGAAATACATGTTATATTCACACAGAAAATTGTAGAGAGTTTAGTAAATAAAGATATGGGTAGAGTTATGGGAAATAAGAGTTGATGCAGAACCCAGAGGCTAGCAACAATTGGGAGCCATTTTCACTTCTATGACTGAACTGGCAAAGGGGGAAGAGGTTACCCGGATCCAGAAAGAGAAGCCAAATGGAAACGCTGACTGACAAGACTGGAAACCTTAGGGAGAGAGGTATAGCTAACCTGAGAGGACTTTCCAGGAAGAGAGCCAGAAAAATACATTTCACAAACTCATTCTCCTACCCTCCAATCTATTATTGATACCTCCCACTGACCAAACCATATCAGAAGCTGCAGGATAAGAGAACTTGTTGATGTAATCCTTAGGGTTATATGTGAGTTTCTCAGAGGACAGAGCAGGCTGAAGAGCAAGTAAAGAAGGAAACTAGAGGGGACAAAGAAAAATACACAGCCTCTATTCTGAATAAGTGACCAGCCTACCCAAGGGTAGAACTTTAGATACAATCAGCAAAACATTTAGACATGGGGTGCCTAGGTGGCTCAGTGGGTAAGGTCTCTGCCTTCAGCTCAGGTCATGATCTCAGGGTCCTGGGATCGAGCCCCGCATTGGGCTCTCTGCTCAGCAGGGAGCCTGCTTCCCTCTCTCCCTCTCTCTCTGCCTGCCTCTCTGCCTAATTGTGATCTCTCTCTCTGTCAAATAAATAAATAAAATCTTTTAAAAAACCCATTTAGAACATTATTAAAAACAAAAGAGTAAACAAAATAACCAGAGGTATAAGATTTCAGATTTTCTTTTGTCAGAATTTAGTGCCACATAGAGGAGCAAGAGAAAAGAGCAGAAAGAAGAAAGACACACATTCTAAACTTCAGAGTCTGAAATGGAAGGGGTGACAGTAGGAGGTAAAAGTGGGAAATGCATATTTTTAAGAAATCTTTGAAAAAAAAATAGACAAAGCATTGAAAGAAAATGGGAAAACAACCAAATACCCAAGAAACTAAATAAATCTTTTTACATCTTTGTTGTTTTCTTTATTAGCAAGTCTGACTCTATGCTGTTTACTTTAATATACTTTTTCTAGTTTTCTAGGTAATGTTGATCTATCACATTCATAACCTGTTTAAAGGTTTTGATTCACATTGGAAAAGGAGGGTTGTTTTTTTTTAAGGTAAGGAAGTAGTTGGAAATAATGACAGAAATTTATTCATTCTTCATTCTTTCTACAGATATTTTTTGAGTGCCTGCTATGTGTCCTTGTTCTCTGAGCCTAAAGTCTATTGGGGGAAAGAGATCTTAATGAGTGAATCACACAAACATAAAATTATAATTCTGACAAGCACTGCAAATGAGCAAAAATGGTACAAAAAGAAGGATTCATAGAAGCCAATGACCAAATGAAAGAGGTCAGGGATGATGTCTTTGAAGAGGTAATGCAGGAGCTGAGACTTGAGAAATGAATGGATGCACAAAGAGGCTTCCGTTAGATGGACACCTGGACGAAGTCCCTAGGAGGGGCGTGATGGGTACTGCAAAGGAAAAGGAAAGCAGTGTGGTGCACACACAGGCTGACTCACGGTTCAGATGTGAATAGACAGGCAGTATCCTAGGTTACTTTCTATATGAACTACAGAGAGATGGTTTTAGCATAATATGTTTATCAGTGCCAGCATACAATCCACAGCAGAAGCTCTGTTCTCTTCCTATTCAAATTTTCCTTGAAAAACCTCAAGGTCATCACATATTCACTCATCTTGGTGTTTGCTTAATTGTAGTTCCATAATTGGCAACACCCCTTGTTTTATATGAAGGAAGAGCTCTCATCATTCTTGAAAATTGGTGTAATTTATTACATCTGAAAATTCTCCATGTAATATTCATTAATGTCTACTAATAAATACATCTTTTTTGAAAGATCCATGAAATCATTTGAGGTCTTCCTGGCCAAAAACCCCCAAAGAATGAGATACTGTCTGACATAATTTTTTTTACTCTATAGGATGAGCATTAACTGAAGGAAAAAAAAAATCAAGCCTATATTAGTAAGTGTCTATTAGCATAAAGACTGTGCTCCCCTTTTTAGTGTATACTTATTAGAGGCTAATTTTGCAAACAACCACGGAATGTAGACAATGACAGCGCAGTGAAGTGAACACACACTCAGTCCCATAGAGTTAAGACCAAATCTATTAGATTATTCATGGCTTTTGCTTGCCGAAGAATACCTGCTTTCCACTTATTCCCCTGACACTTGCTGTTTTAAGCCCAACTCTATGTGTGAAATTAGGAAGGGAAGAGAAGGAGAGAGAGAAAAGCATTAGGAGACTATCATGGGGTTCTGGTCAGTCCCCTTTCTTAGTAACCTTTATTACTTAAAAGATTTCTTATCTTCTTCTTCATTAAATAAAAGTCACTATAGTATGGTGGTTAAGAGCACAGGCTCTAGAATTAAACTCTCTGGGTTGTATTGGTGAATAAAACTAAATGACAAAGTGACACAGCAATTGATACAAATCTAGATCAATTGCCTACTCCCCTTAATTTTCGGCTTTAGAAATAACTTTGAAAGACCACTTTAAGCAAAATTGGTACATTCGTGTGTGTGTGTGTGTGTGTGTGTGTTGCATATAGAGAAAGAGAAGTTATTTGTAAAACACTCCTATTTGGGTAATTCATAGCAGATAAGCAAACACTGGTAAGAGATGGGTAAAAGCTTTATTCAAGTAAATTATCCTTTCACTCCTATCAAGGATATGCATGTTATTGAAGTACCAGGAGCAAGCATTATTATCTAGTATTATCTTTCATTTCCAACATTTGCAAAACATGTGCCTGTTGTGCTCTAGGGTTGAGTCAGAAGTTGCAGCCATTAAAAAGCCCTCTGTCAAGGAGAAAACGTGATTAGACCAACTGCTTGCACTGACACTTAAAAATTAACTACAAATCTGTTTGGGGCAGCTAAGGCATTCCCTAAACACTTGCTGGTTGGGAATGTTGGCTTTCAAATCATTATTTTGTATCCCTTAAAGGTACATTTTAACTGTCTTAATATGTGAGAAACAGGCCTGCCAAATTGTGCTTATGGCTTTTTAACACAAGCAATTTACAAATGCAATGAAGCAGATAATAGGACACATGATACCAAATTTGAAAATCTGTGTTGATGACACTTCTGCTGTAGAAACATTTTTGGAAGCAGCCCTATATTCAGTTGACTGGATAAGAAAAATGTTGTCTACCATTTCACAGGTGGCCTCTTCCACCCAATGGTGAGCTTCAGGTCATGTCCTTGAGCACAAATCAGTCTCTCTCATGCTAACAATATTCTACTTAAAAAGATCGAGAATGCACGCATTCAGCAAAATATAACAAACAGAAAAAAATCTCACCAAAACACTAAAAAAATCTGTTCAAGTAACAAAACTAGGTGCTATCTCTCTTAAAATGAAGAATTCCTAAACAAGAGGAAGTTTAGGTATCTAGTTTAATTTACAAAATATTTACATATTTGTAAAGATTGAAAAAAGACATTTAAAACTGATTTTGGTTAATTATAAATATAATAAATTTTTCCTAATAAAAGATTACTTGACTTTTGGGAAAAAGAATGGGGACGACCCTAAACTCACCTCGTCCCATGTATACAACTAGATAACAACCACAACAGTGTAAACATCCAGAAAACAACCCAGAAACTGGAAGAATAGACTCTCCACAACTACATATAGAGAAGAGACCACATCCAGAGTGTAAGAAGGGTGGAAATGCAGTTGGGAGCTAAACGGACCAACAGGACTGCCCACAGAAGAGAGGGATGCCACAGGCACAAGGAGGGAAAAGAAACAGAACCTTGCACTCCTAGCAGGGGGCCTGCACTTGGAATACAAATACCCATAATATTTGGCTTTGAACACCAAAGGGGCCTAACTTTGCAAGTTCTTATAATCATGGGGCTTAACACCTGGAAATTTAAAATCAGCAACTTGGCTCTAGGAAAGCTGAAGGGCCACAAAACACAGAGTTCCCACCGTTAAAGAGACAGCACAACAAACAACCCTACTGAGATTTAAATTAAAAAAAAAAAAAAAGTGCTGCACCTATGTTGTAAGATTTTTATTTTTAAGTAATATCTACACCCAACATGGGGCTTGAACTCAGAACCTAGAGATCAAGAGTTGTATCCTCTACCAACTAAGTCAGACAGGTGCCCCTAGAAGCAGCATTTTTATAAAATGCCTGGGGCATAGGAAATGGAGATGTATTCACTAATCTTAGAGCTGGTGCTGGAGGGGCAGGGATCTTTGGGAGACTTCAAGAACAAAGGAACTGGCAGGTGCCGTTTTCCTTCTCCAATGCCAACCTAAATACACAGACACCTGCAGGAACCAGTGCAGCCTGAACACTTTTCACCTAAATTGGTAACAGTGTGCCCACCCCTGTGGGTTTCTATAGATCTGCCCCCTCCATCCTCTTTGGCCTCTGCAGAAATTCTCCCAGGCAGTTGCAGGTCCACTCCAGAAGTAGACCAGTGAGGACATTGCTGGCACCACATGCTGTGCCCCCACATTCACCTGTGGACCTGTGCTTTCCCATACACCCTTGGCCAGAGAACATCTAAGGCAGTGCCACAAACCTGGCAGTGTGCAAGTAGCCCTGACAGAGGCCAGTACAATTCAAAGAGTCTCTAAACCAGGAAGAGGGAAAGATAACCACAAGCACCAGACTGACTGGGGCTCCAGTAGGGGGCTGGGGAAAGATACCTGATCTGACTGCAGCCTCCCCCATCCCATTAATAAAAACTTCTCAGGGGACAATACAAGAAAAGCAGACTGCAGTTTGTTGCTACCTCAACTCTAGCAAACACCTTGTCTAACTCAACTCAAGCACAGTGGTCCCAGAATGGCCCATTAACAACACAGGTATCAAATGCTGGTCACAACAAAGAGTCATTGCAGACAAGTAGCCTACAGGTAAATGTAGCTCAGCCACAATAGTAGGGTGCATGCAACACACACAGGAGATACCCTTGAAGCACCAGGTTCTGGTGAACAAGGGACATGACACTGCAAGGCACTATAGGACCTCTTTTTGATAAGGCCGTGGCTGTCAACAGTAGGAGACATAGCTGACTTTCCTAACACAGAAACAGGCAGTTACATAAAATGAGGAGACAGCGGAATTTGTCCCAAATTAAGCAACAGGAAAAAAATCATAGCCAGAGAGCTAAATGTAATGGAGATAATTAATATATACGCCTGATAGTTTAAAGTAATGGTCACAAAAATACTCAGTGGATGTGAGAAAAGACCCACATGTAATGGGGGTAATTATTATATATGCCTGATTGAGAATTTAAAGTAATGGTCACAAAAATGCTCAATGGGCTTTAGACCATTGAGAACTTCAACGAAGAGACAGAAAACATAAAGAACCAATCAGAGACAAAGAAACAATAGTTAAATTTAAAAATATAGAGATAGAATAAATAGTAGAACTAGAGGAAGCAGAGAAACAGATCGGTGACCTGGAGGACAGAGTAATGGAAAGCAATCTGACTGATAGGAGAGAGAGAGAAAAAAATAAAATAAAAAATGAAAATAGACTTGGGGAACTTAGTGACACCACCAAAAATAATATTTACATTATATGGACCCCAGAAAGAGAAGAGACAGAAAAGGGGGCAGAAAATTTATTTGAGGAAATAGGTGAAAACTTCCCAAATCTGGGAAAGAAAGCAGAAATCCAGATGCAAAAGGCAGAGAAGCCCCAATTAAATCAACCCAAGGAGATCCACACCAGGACATATAGTAATTAAAATGGCAAAATAAAAGGGGCACCTGGGTGGTTCAGTTGGTTAAGTGACTGCCTTCGGCTCAGGTCATGATCCTGGAGTCCCGGGATCGAGTCCCACATCGGGCTCCTTGCTCGGCAGGGAGTCTGCTTCTCCCACTGACCTTTCTCCACTCATGCTCTCTCTCTCTCTCTCATTCTCTCTGTCTCTCTGTCAAATAAATAAATAAAATCTTTAAATTAAAAAAAAAGAAAAATGGCAAAAAAAAAGTGATAAAGAATATCAAAAGTTGCAAGAGGAAAAAAAGACAATTACATATTAGTGGAACCCCAGAAGCCTATCAGCTGAGTTTTCAGCAGAAATTTTGCAGGCAAGAAGAGAGTGCCGTGGTATATTCAAAATGCTAAAAGAAAAAGACCTGCAACCAAGAATACTCTATCCAGCTAGGCTATCATTCAGAATAAGAGAGATAAAGGGTTTCCCAGGTGAACAAAAATTTAAGAAATTCATGACCACTAAGCCAGCCCCACAAGAAATGTTAAAGGGGACTCTATGAATGGAAAGGAAAGACCATAAACAGAAGCAAGAAAAGTAGGAAGCACAAAAGCAGTAAAATTAAGTATACCTATAAAAATCAGTAAAGGGATTCACAAAATTAGAGAATATAAAGTATGACACCGTATAATTAAAATGGGGGGGTCAGGGGAAAGGAGAAAATAATTGATTCAAACTTAAGCCATCAACTTAATACAGACTACTATATGCATAAGATGAACCTAATGGCAACCACAAATAAAAACCTGTAATAGAGAAGCAAAAAACAAATAGAAAGGAATCCAAGTATATCACCAAAGACAGCGAATAAACCATGAAAGAGAGTATGAGAAGGAACAGAGAACTACAAAAACAACCATAAAGCAGGTAACAAAATGGCAACAAGTACATAATTTTCAATAATTACTTGGAATGTAAATGGATTAAATACTCTAATCAAAAGACATAGGGTAACAGAATGGATAGAAAAGCGAGACCCATTTATATGCTGCCTACAACTCATTTCAGACCTAAACACACATGCAGACTAAAAGTGAAGAGATAAGAAGCACTGAATATGCTTCCATTGAATATGCAATCACTATGCAACCATAGTGAAAAGAAAGCTGGGGTAGCAATTCTTACATCAGACAAAATAGACTTTAAAACAAAGACTGTTAACAAGAGACAAAGAAGGACAGTATATAATTATAAAAGTAACAATCCAACACAAAGATAGAAAAATTGTAAATATTTATGCACCCAACATGAGAGCACTCAAGTACACAGAGCAGCTAATAACAAAGGAAATGAACAATTGTAATACAATAATAGTAGGGGATTTTAACACCCCATTTATATCAACGGATAGATCACCCTAACAGAAAATCAGCAAGGAACAGTGGCTTTGAACGGCACATTGGACAAGATGGATGGATCTAAATGATACATCAGAACGGTCTGTCCTAAAACAGCAGACTACACATTCTTTTCAAGTGCATATGGAACATTCTCCAGAATAGATCACATATTAGGCCACAAAACAATCCCCAACAAATTCAAAAAGACAGAAGTCATAACATGCTTCTTTCTGACAGCAATGCTGTGGAACTAGAAGTCAACCACAAGAAAAAAGCTGGAAAGAATACAAATTCATAGAGGATAAATAACATGCTACTAAACAATGAACAGGTCAACCAAGAAGTCAAAGAGGACATCAAACAATATACGAAGATGAATGCAGATGAAAACCCAATGGTTCAGTCTTTGGGATGCAGCAAAACTGTTCTAAGAGGCAAGTTTATAACAATCCAGGCCTACCTCCAGAAGAAAGAAAAGTCTCAAACAACCTAACCTTACATCTAAAGGAGCAAGAAAAAGAAAAATAAAGCCCCAAGCCAGAAAGAAAGAATAAAGATTAGATCAGAAATAAACAAAATAGAAACTAAAAAAAAAAAAAAGAACAAATCAGTGAAACCAGGAGCTAGTTCTTTGAAAAGATCAACAAAATGGATAAGATTACACCCAGACTCATCCAAAGGAAGGGAGGGAGGGGGGAGAAAAAGGGAAAAAGAGAGAGAGGACTTAAACATAATCAGAAATGAAAAAGAAATCAACAATCTCACAGAAATGCAAACGATTAAAAGAAAATATTATGAAAAACTATATACCTACAAATTGGACAACCCAGAAGAAATGGGTACATTCCTAGAAACATATAACATCCCAAAACTAAATCAGGAAGAAATATAAAATATGAACAGACTGCTACCATCAATGAAATTGAATCAGTAATCAAAAACCTCCCAATAAACAAAAGTACAGGACCATATGGCTTCATAGGTGAATTCTACCAAACATTTAAAGAGGCAATACTTATTCTTCTCAAACTATTCCAAAAAAACAGAAGAGGAAGGAAAGCTTCCAAATTCATTCAATGAGACCAGATTCACCCTGATACAAAATCAGATAAAGACAATACAAAGAGAACTATCAGCCAATATTTCCGAGGAACATAGATGCAAAATCCTCAACAAAATATTAGCAAACTAAATCCAACAATACATTTTTAAAAAGCCATTCACCATGATCAAAGAGGATTTGTTCCTTGGATGCAGTGTGGTTCATTATTTGCAAATAAATCAACATGATACATACATACATCAAGAAAAGAAAATCCCTATGATCATTTCCATAGATGCAGAAAAAGATGTTATACATCCAACACCCATTCATGTAAAAACTTTCAAAGAAATAGGTTTGGGGGGGAACATACCTCAATGTAATAAAGACCATAAATGAAAAACCCACAGCTAACATCATATTCAATGCTGAAAAACTGAGAGCTTTTCCTCTAACATCAGGAATAAGACAAGGATGTCCACTCACCATTTTTAGTCAACATAGTGCTAGAAGTCCTAGCACAGAAATCAGACAAAGAATAAAAGGCATCCAAAATGGTAAGGAAGCAGCACTATTTGCAGATGATATGATACTATAAATACAGCAAACCATAAAGACTCTGCCAAAAACTACTAGAACTGATTAATAAATTCGGTAAGGTCATGGGTTACAAAATCAATATGGAAATTTGTTGCATTTCTACACACAAATGATGAAGTAAAGAGAAATTAAGAGAATAATCCCATTTATAATTTCACCAACAATAATAAAATACCTAGGAATAAACTTAACCAAGAAGGTGAAAGACCTGTACTCTGAAAACTATAAAATACTGAGGAAAGAAACTAGAGACAGTACAAATGGAAAGAAATTCTATGTTCATGGATTGGAACAACAAATATTGTTAAAATGTCTATACTACCCTAAACAATCTACAGATTAATGCAATCCCTATACAACTACCAACAGATTTTTTTTTTAACAGAACTGGAACAAATAATCCTAAAATTTGTATGGAACCACAAAAGACCCCCAACAGCCAAAACAATCTTGAAAAAGAAAAGGCTGGAGGTATCATAATCCCAGATTACAATATGTACTACAAAGCTGTAGCATCAAAACAGTATGAGACTAGCAAGAAAATAAGCACACAGATCAATGAAATAGAATAGAGCACCCTGAAATAAATCCATGATTACATGGTCAAATCTTTGACAAAGGAGGCAAGAATTTGCAATGGGAAAAGACAGTCTCTTCAACAGATAGCTTGGGAAGACTGGTTAGCCATATGCAAAAGAATGAAACTGGACCACTTTCTTACACCATACACAAAAATAAACTCAAAATGGATTAAGGACCTAAATGTGAAATCTGAAACTGTAAAAATCCTAGAAGAGAGCACAAGCAGTAATTTCTTTGACATTGCCATAGCAACATTTTCCTGGATATGTCTCCTAAAGGAAATAAAAACAAAAACAAACTATTGGGACTATACCAAAATAAAAATCTTCTGCACAGCAAAGGGAAAAATCAACAAGACTAAAAGGCAACTTACTGAATGGGAGAAGATATTTGCAAATGACATATCTAAAAAGGAGTTAGTATCCAAAATATATAAAGATCTCATACAACTCAACACCCCCCCAAAAAAATCTAATTTAAAAATGGGCAGAAGACATGAACAGACTTTTCCCCAAAGAAGATGTACAGATGGCCAACAGACACATGAAAGGATGCTGAATATCACTAATCATCAGGAAAAACGCAAATCAAAACCACAATGAGATATCACCTCACACCTGTCAGAATGGCTAAAATCAAAAACACAAGGAACAACAAGTTTCTTGGCCAGAATATGGAGAAACAGGAAACTTCATGCACTGTTCATGGGAATGTAAACTGGTACAGTCACTGTGGAATGCATGTATGTATGTATGTAGGTAGGTTACACAAAAAATTAAAAATAGAATTACCATATGATCCAGTAATTCCACAACTGGATATTTCATATTTCAAAGAATATGAAAACACTAGTTTGAAAAGATATATGCATCCCTATGTTTACTGCAGCATTATTTCCAATAGCCAAATTATGGAAGCTACCTGTCCATGAATGAATGGATGAAGTGGTATGCGTGCATGCGCGCGCACACAAGCATACACATATATGCTTACACACACAAAATGGAATATTACTGATCCATAAAAAAAAGAAATGTTGCCATTTTTAAAACATGAGTGTTGAGAGTAGACTGCTAAGTGAAGTAAGTCAGTCAGAGAAAAACAAATATAATTTCTCTCACATGGGGAATTTAAGAAAAAAACAAACAAACCAAGAAACAGACTTAACTATAGAGAACAATCTGATGGTTACCAGAGGGGAGGCTGGAGAGAAGATGGGTGAAATAAATGAAAGGGATTAAGAGTACACTTATAATGAGCACTGAGTCATTTATAGAGTTGTTGAATCACTATCTTGTATACCCAAAATTAATATAACTCTGCATGTTAACTATACTGGAACTAACATTTGAAAAAGAAAAACCTTAAAAAAAAAAGATAAAGTTTACTAGAACAATTTTAAAAATAAAGGAACTAGAATTCTTCAAATTTCTTGCTAAAACAATGTTTCCAAGCTGTGATCTGATAGGAAGGCACGTTTTAGTTTTAGGGTAGACTAAAAGCATAGTGGGATATCCTGTCAGAGCCGCTGTCCATCACCAGTTTCCCCTTACCGTGAACATTAGGATCATACCATCAAGATCACAAACTGTAACAGGATGCTTGGTGAGGCATAATTCATATTTATATTACATTTATTTATTAGTAAGATAAACTTCACTATTTCTGTGTATAGACAGAATCAAAGTCACCTCGGAATTACCTCTGCTCTTCAGAAGCTCACCTGAGTGATTTCTCAGTTAGGAAAACATGGTTTCTCCTTTTTTTCCCGCATTCCTTGGGATGGGGAAGATCAACTTTCTTCATGAGAAATGGACAAGAACTCAAACCTTACTGAGATTTCAATTTATGACAGGTAAGAATGATCCTGAACTACGTCTGAAGGCCAAAAGGAATACAAATACTCCAAAAGGGAACTCGTCATGAAGGCAGAGACTGAGTTGGTCCCCTAGGCTGAATACTAGGGTCCAAGAGTAGGGGCTGCATTCAGACACTAGTAGTGCTTCAGGGAGAAATGGCTGAGCACTGTATAAAGACCTATAGGCTCTATTTTTGGATCCTAGCGTAGGAAACCACTATAGTAGTTGAAGGATCCAGATGAGCAATTGACTGAGAAAGGATACCAAATGGCACCAACAGAAATGTTAGCGCTCCAGTAGACTCTAAGGTCTCTCTTTCCACCTAGACACCAGAAGTAAGACTTCACCCTCCTTGGCATTTGGGGTCAGTCCAAGTTAGGGAAGAGAATGATATGCTGGATTTCCTGAAGCAATGAATAGCAAAGTACACATAACACCATATTGTTACCCCATATACTGTAACACCAGAAATGATGGAGTCAAGTTTGACCACATTTAGTTATTAATTTAGCTCCTTTGTTTATTCTCTACGTCATTCTAGGACGGATTTAAGACTGAATGATGCAAAGCCTCCTCCTTTCTTTACTTGGTGCTTTCAGTCTACTGGAGAGTGCAGGGGACCCATGATGGCCTTCCTTTAATCCTTTGCCACCAATCTATAAATCACTTGCACATCAAGGCCCCTAACTAGTCTTATTTGGCTTAGTTCACTTCTCTATTGAAGAAGGAATCCCAAACTTCACCAGCAAATCGAAGCTTGGGATTCCATACCTCTCCGCAGAAATAGGGGCAAAGAAGTCACAGCCATGTGTTAAAACTACCTTAGTCCAGCCTCTGGCAACACATTTGTTACATTCTCTCTGCAATCAAATATGTTTATATTCTCCCAAGATCCCCAGAAGCCTCATCCAATTAAAGCATCCGGCTCGGGTTCCAAGTCTGGATCTCATCACCCAAGTCAGGGCTAGGTGTGGATGAGGCCCTTCAGGGTTGGTTCCTCACACAAGCGCGCTCTTCAGCTAGATCACTGAATTCATTAGGTACATTTCCTACTTCCCACATTACCATCTGCAACAGCGTTGCCAAACTGCCCCTTCCATGTAGTAAAGTGACCTCTCCTGTTTCCAATTGCATTTTTCTCATTTTCTTTCAAACTCTAACTGTTTCCTCCAAACCCATTGGGCTTCTGAACATACCTTGGCTTAAAAACCAATGCCTGTGTTTTAGGTTTTGTTAAGCAGCATCTCACGTCCAGGTACAAAATTTTGTTCTCCTTATCTATTTTTACACCTCCAACCCCCCTGACTTAATACAACCATTTTATTCTGCTAGTGATTTTGGCAGTCAGAAATCTGGAGAAGCCTCCGCTGGGGCCCCTGCAGTCCCATGTTGACAGAGGCTTCAATCATCTTAAAACCCTGTAAAGTGGACAGTAAATACTGTTCCTGGGAGCTCAGCTGAGCCTGATGGTCGGACTCCCACACAGGGCTTCTCCACGTGGTTTGGGCCTCTCACAGCACTGGGAGAGTTCTCAGTTTGTTTACATTATTTTACTTTTGTATAAATGTCCTATCATTTCAACTAATAGGAATAATTATTCTTAAGACTGAAAAGCAAAGCCAAAAAACAAACTTTGGACCCTAACTCCAAGGGCTTCATATGTAAATACAACAATGCACTGACATACTCAACTGAAAATACATTTAAAAAGAAAAAGAAATATGGCAAATGCCATAGAATTTCACTCATACACAGAATTTAAGAAGCAAAACAAACAGGAAAAATGAAGAGACAAACCAAAAAACAGACTCTAACCTATAGAGACAAATGAGGGTGGGGGGATGGGGGAACTAGGTGAAGGGGATAAAGAAGAGTCCACTTTTCTTTTTCTTTTTTTTTTTTTAAAGATTTTATTTGTTTATTTGACAGATCACAAGTAGGAAGAGAGGCAGGCAGAGAGAGAGGGGGGAGGCAGGCTCCCTGCTGAGCAGAGAGCCCGATGCGGGACTCGATCCCAGGACCCTGAGATCATGACCTGAGCCGAAGGCAGCAGCTTAACCCACTGAGCCACCCAGGCGCCCCAAAGAGTCCACTTTTCTTATGAGCACTGAGTCACGTATAGAATTGTTGAATCACTATATTGTACATCTGAAATTCAAATAACACTGTATGTTAACTATACTGAAATTAAAATTCTTTTAAAAAGAGGATATAAGAACTAAAAATTTATTAAATGTTAAAATTGTGCTATTATTGTATAATGTTAGTACAAGGATAACAAAGGACAATTTGCATAATAAATATTCCTATTCATTTTTCTAGTTAGTACAATAATTGGATAGCAACCATCAGCAAAGTGGGATAAAAGATAGCGATTATCATAAACGTTAGTTTGATCTCTCAAGATGTGATTATCTTCTACCCAGACTCCACTTTACTCACTTGAACAGAAGTTCTGCTTTTCATTAGCCGAATGTCAAGTGCCTTTGTTGCATCCAAGTGTTACCCTAGCTGGCCATATTCCACATAAAGGGCACAGAACAGTTTTTTTCCCCCGCAGCAGAATTTGCAAGAAACGTGGCTCTTTTATGGTAAAACTTCTTATAAAAAGAAATGGACAAAAGATATACCTTAGAAGGCCCTGGTCTAACAAAACAGCAAAAGATGTCAAACTACTATGAACCTTAAAAATAAAACTGCCAGTTGTTTCACCAGCAAAAATGGGTTTAACTCGGGAATAACAAGAGCAAGCTACAACAAAACTGAGCAAAGGAGATGAACACGGCTTTATGAAGAGGAAAAGGGAAGCTGAGAGGGCTATTATAAAAAAAAAGAAAAGTCAATTGGAGTAACCTGGAATTTGAAGTTTAGTGGTTTCTCATTGGCTGAGTTATGACTGTCTCTCAGTGGTCATTGCTGGGCTGTTGCTGGGGAAGAGAACATTTCTTCCTCCTTCTGGGATAGTAAAATAGCAGCAAAAGTAGTACTGACCTTGTTGAATCACTATATTGTACATCTGAAACTAAAATAACACTGTATGTTAACTATATGGAAGTTAAAATTTGAAAATAAAATAAAAACACATATATCTTTTTCAATAAATAAATAAATAAAGTAGTACTGACTTGGGGTACCTCTCTTCCTGTTGGATTTGCAATCAATGAGGAGTGGCAGGCAGGAGAGCGACTTAAAACAAGGTTACCTTTCATTGATTTCACACTACTTGCAATACATCAGTGAAACTGAGTTAGCGTCATCTTTCATCAGGTGAGGTATATATTCTTGTCAAAAAATTTTTCACACTCCTAGTAATCTCTGCTAATTGTTTACCTTCATTCTTCTTTTAACCCAACATAGGACATAACTGAAGACTAAAGTTTATCTTAGACTATTTAGGCTATCTGTAGTTCAGGAATGAGGAAGTGTATATATATATATAGAGAGAGTAAATGTGTATATATATACACATATATATGTATATATATAGTAAATGTGTATATATATAACTGTGTGTATATATATATAAGTATATATATAGTAAATGTGTATATATATATAAATGTGTGTATATATGTATATATATAAAGTAAATTTTATGAGTCATTCATTTTAATCAGTGGCATCAGGATTAATTTGGAAGAATCACTAAATCCAATACCGAACACAGTTTTTCATTGAGGAACATTTATCCTTCAATTTCTTTATGTAAATGAAGGTATTTATAAACCAAATCTGGAGATCTTAAACCAAGAGGAAAAATTCTTATCTTGCTCCAGAGGGGATGATGGGGTGCACTCCCATCCTTTTTCTCTACTGTGTCAGAAGGTGAGAGAGTGGCAGTGGCTTTTCCAGCTCTATATAAGGACAGAACACATTTCTCTGTGGACTACAACTTTGTCCTGAGAAATGGAGGAGACAGTATGAGATCCTTACGAAGTTCCTGTGTGCATTCAAACTTTAATAACCCAAATTATGGGCTGCTGTAGAAACAATATAGTACATTACACTTAAAAGCAATTTATTAAAATTCAGAACAACTAGATTACACAATAATAGCAAAAGAAATACTGCCTAGTAATTTGTATGTACCATTATTGGTGTACCTGGATATCATTTCATTTACTCCACACAGCAGCCCTGCAAAGTAGATGGTGTTTATATACTTCACACATGAGAAAACCGAGGTTAAGAAAGTAGCCCCAGTCCACTGAGTAATATGAGAAAACCCTAGAACAACCTGACTCTAGTCTTCTTTCTCTTATGCAACCAAAGTCAGTTCTCTGACAAAAAGTAAAAGTAACCAAAAAAAAAAAAATTAAGGCAAGATGAGTCCCAAAGTTAGAGTCCCAAAGTTAGAGATGAGTCCCAAAGTTAGAGAAGCTAAAATTCTTTTAACTGCATAAGAAAATTTACGATATTATAATATTCAACATACGGACTGTGTATTGTGCTACAACTGCCTTAATGTTGAGAAGTTAAAATGCTTGGAAGAAATAACAAAGGAATCTTCAGAAGGTCTTAGAGAACATTATTTAGTATTGTGGTTTCTTCTCTTTTACTCTTCCCTCCCTACTTTTCTTCTTGCCTTACTTTTTTGAATTCTCCAATTCTGCATAGTTTTTGCATGGTATTACTGAGGTGATCTTTTGAAAATTACTTTCAATTGCTATTCTCAAAGTATTTCTCCTATTGGGAGATAAAACTGAAGAACCGGAAAGAGCATTTTCACTGTTCCTCTGGTAGGCACAGCCTTCTTTCTGCTTATGCATTCTGTCCACACACTCCAGCCCATTCATTATTGGTACTAGAATTACTGAAGTTTTCTAACCCCTGCTCTCATAATAATATGTTAAAGTCTCCTGAGTCAGCATCTAAGGAACAGGACTTCAGTCTCAAAGGGAAAAGTGATACATTCACATGCAATTATGAAAACTTTTTTTACAGAAACTATTCACTACCCTTTGGTAGGTTTTAAAAAATGTTAATAATTTGTATATTTTTCTCTTTATTTTCACTTCAAAGAAAAATCTTTAACCTAACAGTAAATAACAGAATATCTCTTCCTTGTAGTTAAAGACAATAAGACTTCTTAAACATCAATGAATTATGTGGTGAAATTCTTTTTTTTATTATTATTAACATAAATGTATTATTTGTTTCAGGGGTACCGGTCTGTGACTCATCAGTTTTACACAATTCACAGCACTCACCTTAGCACATAACCTCCCCAATGTCTATCACCCAGCCACCCCATCCCTCCTACCCTCTTCACCTCCAGCAACCCTCAGTTTCTTTCCTGAGATTGAGAGTCTCTTTAGGTTTGGCTCCCTCTCTGGTTTCATCTTGTTTAATTTTTTCCCTCCCTTCCCTTATGATCCTCTGTCTTGTTTCTCAAATTCCTCAAATCAGGGAGAACATATGTTAATCATCCCTCTTTGATTGACTTATTGCACTTAGCATAATACCCTCTAGTTCCATCCACGTCATTGCAAATGTCAAGATTTCGGGGGTTTGATGGCTGTATAATATTCCATTGTATATATACAATGTGGTGAAATTCTTAATAATTCTTCCTTCTTTTTAATTTGCTTATAAAAAAAAGTTTATATATTATCTAAAGTAATCTAGGCCTTAGTGCATACTAGTAAATAGCAATGTGAACATAATTAGCTGCTTAAGAGAATTTCATGAGTAAAAATGATTAAAAAGAAACCATAAAAAAAAAAGAAACCATAAGTTTTGGGGTTTTTTAAAGATCTTTTTATTTATCTATTTGAGAGATCAGAGGGAGAGGGAGAAGCAAGCTCCCCGCTGAGTGGGGCCTTGATCCTAGGACCCTGGGATCATGACCCAAGCTGAAGGCAGACACTTAACCAACTGAGCCACCCAGGTGCCCCAAAACCGTAAGATATTTTTCTTCCTTCTTTATAATTGTAGGTACTTAAGTAATATGGACTTGCCTTTGAATAAACTACTTTTTGTTTATTACTGTTTGAGTCTGCTACCCAATGAGTACCTGTGAGGCACAGTCATTCCAGAAGAGACAATAATCAATAATAACAAGGTTTTGGGAAGAAAATGATTAATATTAAAAATGTGACATTGACTTAGTTGTTATTCCATTAGCAAATTTTAAATCTCTTCTATACCTGTATTTACTCACCCACGAATCCTAAAAGAATGTAGGCAATGATAAACAGCACGAAGATGATGCAGCACAGGACATCTGTACAATTCCTAAAGACAAAAAGGAATACAGAATTAAAAGGGGCCCAAAACAACATCTTACCTAGTAAACAAATATAGGAAAGGGGGAAAAGTAGTAATAGTAATTATGTCATTTCATATCCAGTATTTCAAAAAGGTATATCAGATGTATTCCTGTAATCAGAGATTTGGCAGCGATGGAAAGGTCACAGTTCCATGATTAAAGGAGCTCCCTCAGAATTCTTAGTATTTATTTTCTTTTGGTTCTTTATTTGTATGATGTTTTTAGAGACAAGTCTAGCAATATCAAGTAAATTTTTTTTAATTTGAAGTTGTAATTTATTTGATTTTATGGTTTTCCTCATTGTGCCTCCCCACTGTATTGTATAGTTAAAAAAAAAAAAGCCAGTTTCCATTTCTCCCTCCCCCCCCATTATCTTTCTACATACACATTTATAGGGTACTACTTATTGGGGCACCTATATGATTCAGTCAGTTAAGCATTCAACTCTTGATTTCTGCTCAGGCCATAATCTCAGGTTGTGAGATCAAAGCCCGGGCTGGGCATAGAACCTTCTTAAGATTATCTCCCTCCCTCTCTCTCTCTGCCCCTCCCCCACCTCTCTCCTTCTCTTAAAAAAAGGGTACTATTTATTAAGTAAAGGACTGACTACATAAACTTCTACAGGGGGTAGATTTGCAACCAAACTCACAATAATGTATATAATGCATTAAAAAATGAAATGGCTCAAAACTGTAATTTTCCCAGCCATTCCATAAACTAGATATTGTCAGACTTGGTTTGGAGGAAAACTGGCTTGATAGACACTCATTGATTTGCTAAGGATCACAAATCAAGCTCAGATCCAGCAGGGATTCAGGCTCTCTGCTCAGCAGGGAGCCTGCTTCCCACCCCCCCCCACCCCCGCCTCTCTGTCTACTTGTGATCTCTCTCTCTCTCTCTCTGTCAAATAAATAAACAAATAAAATATTAAAAAAAAGATATTGAATTTTGGGCACCTGGGTGGCTCAGTGGGTTATTATCAGCCTCTGCCTTCAGCTCAGGTCATGATCCCAGAGTCCTGGGATCAAGCCCCGCCCCGCCTCCTCGGGCACTCTGCTCAGCAGGGAGCCTGCTTCCTCTTCTCTCTCTGCCTGCCTTTCTGCCTACTTGTGATCTCTGTCTGTCAAATAAATAAATGGAATATTAAAAAAAAAAAAAAAAAGATCCAGCAGGGATACTCAAGGCTTTCAATTAATTTCCTAATCCTAATATTATATCTTGTTCAGCTTGTAAGTGGTCTGGAAGGCCAAAACTGTATCTTGAAAGTGAGAAATAATCCAACAATTCTCTATTTGAAACTTAATGAAAAATTTATTAGTAAAGAAAAAAGATCAAACTATTTGGCAGGATTAAAAGTTGCACATGAGAATTTTCGTAGCAAAAACTTCTTTGTTCCTGAGAGCATAAGGATATATCCTCTAATGTTTTAGCGCAGACTGGATGAAGTTACACACTATTTTTTGTGAAGGTAGTAGGAATAATAATGAATAAGTACAGTAACAGACACCGTAATACCTTCCATTGATAAAGCCCAGCTATACCTTTACTGCTTTCACATACCTTGTGAGTTTCTTAAGAATACCTTTAGGTTTTTAGAGGTAGTAAGGTGAGTTGACTTATTTAAGGTCTATGACAGAGAAGTAGAGAGAGGGTAAAGTAGAACAAATATCTAGATCTCCAATTCTTAACCCTTTCATTTAGCAGTTGTTCTAATATCATTTCAGTTTTCTGTAAAGCCTCAAATTGACCATATCTAAAATGTCACACATATCCCGATTACTCTATCTGGCAATAGGAAATGAATCATTCATGGAGAAAGTTAATCATGCTCAATCCACAAACTATCATTTGCTCAAATCCAATTTCAACCCAGGAATTTAAAATTTTACTTAAAGAATTATGATAATAATAATAATAAAAAGAGAAGAAAACAGGTGCTCTAGCTTTCTTTGGTTAACAATCATTGAAAAGCAAAAACCTGCTTGGAGGTGAGGAGAGTATCTGGTTCACATGCATTCTGACAGACCCTATTCAAGATCAGGTTCTCATCCTACCAGGAGGTTGTTAAATTGATAGCAGTAGTTAAATAGGGTGAAATCTAATAAGAAACGCCTGTAGGTAAAGAACTAAAGGAGAGAAAACTAGAACACTGGTGTGCCTTAATTAGAAATTTTGAAGTTGTTAAAGCCCTTCTGTTTAATCAGAACCACCAAGAAGAGGAAGATCAGGTGTGACCAGAAGAACCAGATTGGCCAGCATCCTATAATTATATACTTATAATATGTTTATACCTATAATATGTTTATACCAATAATTATATACTATATATATAATTATATATAATTATTTATTATATAATTATTTAATTCTTATTTATAATAATCTAATGTTACATAGTATTATAATGTTATATATTTATAACGTTATGTAGCAAGCACAAGGAGAGGTAAACATATACTAGCAATGACTGGAAAAAACTTGCCAATCTCAAAGGACAGGGCACATAGAAAGCAGCAGAGCCCAAAAGGAAATTTTTTAAAACTAAAACCTTACTCCTCAGCTACTAGCACTGATGAATGGGCATCACCTGGAATTTTGGTTCCATATGGGGTTTTACACTATGGTTTCTCTCTCTCTCCCTTTCTCTCTCTCTCTCTATCTCTCTATCTCTCTATCTTCTGGTGCCAGGTATAGGCTACAGCACCAGGGACTACTCCATGCCCACATAACCATCCCCTCAGCAGTCTCCCACCATGGTGGGATAGCATTTCTCAGTAATTCACACTTTGAGGTGTTTAGGGATTATATTCTTGGACCAGGGAGGATAATGTATCCAAATATACTTTGCTTTTCTGGTACATTGCTTTGGAGAAAGTAGACCATACCCTCTGGCCAGACCAGTGAATTTTCCCCCATAAAAAGCAAAGGGATGGAAGATCAGTAAACTGGTTGTCACTTGATACAAGTAAGGAAGGTGAGTTTAAGGTCCCATATACTTTTCTGGTCTGTGTGCAGAGTCATGGTCCAAACTAGTGCTGTGTTCCCAAAGGGTAGTGGTTCAGATTCTCTTTATTCATCTTTATAGCCAGGCATGAAGTGACTTCTAACTCTCCCCAGGAAAAGGGGATTACTATCTCCCCAGGAAAAAGGTCTGGCCCTGATGGGGGTAAGAAACTTGGGTCTCTCATGCTCTCCATGAAGCAACTTGGCATGCTCACTTTCCCACTGAGGAGCACTAGAAGTCAGTGAGTGCCTTCCACATGCAAGCTGAGACCTCCCCCTCATGGGTGCCACTTGACGGCCCCAGCTGCACCCCTAGACCAACCTAGCAGCCCTGAAATCAGCAAGCCAGCTACCCCCACCTTTTTTCACCTGGATCACTCTTTGTTATTTTAGAAACTCCTTCTTAAAAATAGGGGGCAGGGTGGCTGGGTAGCACGATGGTTTAAGGGTGGGATTCTTCGTTTCAGCTCAGGTCATGATCTCAGGGTTGTGAGATATAGCCCCACAGGTTGTGCACTCAATGGGGCTCTGCTTGAAGCTCTCTCCCTCTGCACCCCCATGTGCATCTCCCCCACATGCTCTCTCTTTCATATAATAAATAAGTAAATCTTTTAAGAAATGGGGGATGTGTATGTGTGTGTGTGCTTTCAGTTAATTACAATTACCTGCTATTTTTTCCCCATTAATTCATCTGTTTTTCTCCCTTTCCTCAGACATAATTCCTCCAGAAAGAAAAATATTACTGTTAGGAAACCATTGGAAAATTGAATTTGGACAAAATATCAGATATAACTTGAGCACTGTTTTGTAAGTCAGGGACAAAGCAGAAGCTTAATTCAAATTTTTACAAGTTGTAGCATCTAATTTTCCCTTTCTTTTGGATTTCAGGGCATCTGTCACAATTGCAAGTATTTTGTGGGAAATAGGTTATTTTACTTTTCAAGTTTTTATTTAAATTCCAGTTAGTTAATATACAGTGCTGTATTAGTTTCCAATATAGAATTCAGTGATTCATCACTTACATATAAAAACCCAGTGCTCATCACAAGTGCTCTCCTTAATACCATAGCCCATTTAACCCATCCTACAAGCCCCCTCCCCTCCAGTAACTCTCAGTTTGTTCTCTATAGTTAAGAGTTTGTTTTCTGATTTGCCTCTCTTCCTCCCTTCCCGCCATGTTTATCTGTTTTGTTTTTTAAATTCCACATAGGAGTGAACTCATATGGTATTTGTCTTTCACTGACTGACTTATTTCACTTAGCATAGTACCCTGTAGCTCCATCCACTTCATTGCAAATGGCTAGATTTCATTCTTTTTATGGTTGAGTTATATATATATATCATATCTTCTTTATCCATTCGTCAGTTGAGGAGCATTTGGGCTCTTTCCATAATTTGGCGACTGTTGATAATGCTGCTATGAACATCAGGGTGCATGTATCCCTTCAAATAATGTATGTTCGTATCCTTTTGGTAAATACATAGTAGTGCAACTGTAGGGACATAGACTAGTCCTATTTTTAATTTTTTCAGGAACCTCCATACATTTTTCCAAAACGGTTGTACCAGTTTGCATTCCCACCAATAGTGTAAGAGGGTTCCCTTTCTCCACATCCTTGCCAACACCTGCTGTTTCTTATGTTGTTAATTTAAGCCATTCTGACTGGTATGAGGTTGTATCTCATTGTAGTTTTGATTTGTTTTCTCTCATGATGAGTGATGTTGAGCACATTTTCATGTATCTGTTAGCCATCTGGATTCTTCTTTAGAAAAGTATCTGTTCATGTCTTCTGCCCGTTTTTAACTGGATTATTTGTTCTTTGGGTGTTGAGTTTTAGAAGCTCTTTATGGGTTTGCAAACTAACCCTTTTACTAGGTATGTCATTTATAATATCTTCTCCCATTCTGTAGATTGTCTTTTAGTTTTGTTGATTGTTTCCTTTGTTGTGCAGAAGCTTTTTATCTTGATAAAATCCCAATAGTTCATTTTTGCTTTTGTTTCTCTTGCCTCAAGAGACGTATCTAGTAAGAAGTTGCTATGGCCAATGTCAAAGAGATTACTGCCTGTGTTCTTCTCTAGGATTTTGATGGTTTCCTGTCTCACATTCAGGTCTTTCACCATTTTGAATTTATTTTTGTATATAGTATAGGAAAGTGGTCCTCCAGTTTCATTCCCCTGCATGTGGCTGTCCAGGTTTCCCAACATGATTTGTTGAAGAGATTGTTTTTTTTCCCCCTTCCATTGGATATTCTTTCCTGCTTTGTCAAGATTAGTTGACCACATTGTTGTGGGTTCATTTGTGAGATTTCTGTTCTGTCCCATTGATCTATGGGTCTGCTTTTGTGCCGGTACCATACATACTGTCTTGATGACTACAGCTTTGTAATAGAGCTTGAAGTCCAGAATCCTGATGCCTCCAGTTTGCTTTTCTTTTTCAAGATGACTTCGGCTATTCAGGGTATTTTCTGATTCCATAAAAATTTCAGGATTGTTTGTTATAGCTCCTTTAAAAATGCTGGTGGTATTTTGGTAGGGATTGCATTAAAGTTATACACTTCTTTCAGTATCATAGACATTTTAACAATATTTGTTCTTCCAATCCATGAGCATGGAATGTTTTTCCCATCTTCAATTTCTTTCATCAGTGTTTTATACTTTTCAGAGTACAGGTCTTTTACCTCTTCGGTTAGGTTTATTCCTAAGTATCTTATGGCTTTTGGTGCAACTGTAAATGGGATCAACTCTTTGATTTCTCTTTCTGCTGTTTCATTATTGTTGTACAGAAACGCCACAGATTTCTGTCTGTTAATTTTGTATCCTGAAACACTACTGAATTTGTGTATCAGTTCTAGCAATTTTTGGTGGAGACTTCTGGGTTTTCCATATAGAGTATCATGTTATCTGCAAATAATGAAAGTCTGACTTATTCCTTGCTGATTTTGACGCCTTTCATTTCTTTTTGTTGTCTGATTGCTAAGTCAAGGACTTCCAGGATGATGTTAATTAACAATGGTGAAAGTAGACATCCCGTCTTTTCTTAACCTTAGGGGAAATGTTCTTAGTTTTTCTCCATGGAGGATGATACTAGCTGTGGGTTTTTCATATATGGCTTTTATGATATTCAGGTATATTCTCTCTATCCCTACTTTGTTCAGGGTTTTTATCATGTGTGGATGTTGTACTTTGTCAAATGCTTTTCCTGCATCTATTGAGAGGATCATATGGTTCTTATCCTCTCTTTCATTAATGTGTTATATCATGTTGATTTGCAAATATATAACTACCTTGCAGCCCAGGAATAAATCCCACTCAAATGTGGTGAATGATTCTTTTAATATACTGTTGGATTCTATTTACTTGCATTTTTTGAGAATTTTTATATCATGTTAACCAGGCATATTGGCCTCTAGTTCTCTTTTTAATGGAGTCTTTGTCTGGTTTTGGAATCAAGGTAATGTTGGCCTCATAGAATGAGTTTGGAAGTTTTCCTTCCATTTCATTTTTTTGGAATAGTTTGAGAAAATAGATATTAATTATTCTTTAAATGTTTGGTAGAATTCTCCTGTGAACCCATCTGGTCCTGGATTTTTGTTAATTTTAAGATTTTTGATTACTGATTCAACTTCTTTGTTGCTTATGGGTCTGTTCTAGTTTTCCATTTCTTCCTGTTTTAGTTTTGGTAGTTTATGTATTTCTGGGAATTATTCCATTTCTTCCAGATTGTCCAATTTGTTGGCATATAATTTTTCATAATATCCTCTTATAATTGTTTGCATTTCTGTGTTATTGGTTATTATTTCTCCTCTCTCATTTGTGATCTTATTTGTTTGGGTCCTTTCTCATTTCTTTTTGATAAGTCTGGCAAGGGGTTTATCAAATTTATTATTTTCCTCAAAGAACCAGCTCATGATTTCACTGACCTGTTCTACTGTTTGATTAGTTTATATATCATTTCCAGTCTTGAAACTTGAAGTCAACCACAAGACCAGAAATGGGGTGTGTTTTTTTTTTAATTTAGTTTAGATAAATTTTAAGACTCTTAAGATAGCTATTGTAATACCTGGGTGATACCACCTCATGACTGAAAATCATTCTGAATCATATTCTACCTAGAGGCCTGTCATTGTTGTGCCTTTACCTCAAGTGCATTCATTTTTACTTTCAAAGCAAGCACTATGAGTTACTGTACTAAGTTAAAAATGGGTTGCATCCCACGAGGACCCAGAAAGAAGAAAGAAAGAATAGTTAAACATAAATATGCCCCAACCCTCTCTGTCACCCTCTTTCCAAATCAAAGTCCAACTTTTTCAAAACAAGATTTATCAGAAAGCTATTCAAAACTCTATTCAGATCAAGCCACTCTGATACAAAAGTATTTTCAAAAGTTAAACGACAGAAATTCCATTGCTATCTTATACCTATTTTTCCAAATTACAATATGAAGAATAGGGTCCCAATTATAGATGAATTTGTAGATCGCTCCTTCCTTCCCATCTGGAACCCACAAATATACTATTTGTATAGTAACCTCCACTTAAATCATGGGAGTTTCCTTTGACTTTTCCTTTCTTAGCTTATCTTTTGTATTGAATTGACAAGTTCTCTTGTCTACTTCTCTCTGATGTGTCTTTCATTTACCCCTTCCTTTCTATTCCTGCTGCCTGGACTTAATCCAAATTCTCTTATCCTGTCTTCAAACTAGTGCCATGGTCTCCCAATTGGGCTCCTGTATTTAGTCTCTGCCTGATCTGATTCATTCTGTAGATCACTGATTGTCACTTATATGTGATGATATCATTCGATTGTTGAAAAAAATAGCACTGCCTCTCCACCACCTGCTTCATAATTTCCAAATGTCTTCGCTTTATGTTTAAGAACCTACACGTTCAATCCTAGTTCAAGCCCCAGACTATCTTTCTAGCTTTTTCTCCCATTATTCCTCTCAATGTGCTTCAACCAACTCAGGATTTTTCATTCATTGAATACACCTATGCAGCCTCCCTTAACTACACTCAGGGCACTCTGTTAAATGGCCCCTTTAGATTCCTCCTCCTGGAATAACCCATATGTTTGGATTTGCATGGAACAGCCAGGGTTTAAACCTAGTGTCCTAGTAACCTAGTAACCTAGTAACCATTAGCAATGCTCCATTTTACTCACAAAAGTGCCCCTGTGTGGATCTTCAACCCATCTACAAAATCTCATTCTTCATATGATAGGATTCCCTTCATTTTTTAGGACTGTGTACTACTCCATTGTATGTATATATCACATTATTCATTCATTTGGCAATGGATGTTTCAGTTGTTTGTACATGATGTCTCTTGTGAATAATACTGCAGTGAACATGAGAGTGCAGATACTTGTTTGTGATCCTGACTTCAATTCCTTTGGATGAACATGGCTGAACCTAGAGGATATTGTGCTAGGAGAAATAAGCCAATCACAAAAGAACAAATACTACGGGGCACCTGGGTGGCTCAGTGCATTAAGCCTCTGCCTTCAGCTCAGGTCATGATCCCAAGGTCTTGGGATCGAGCCCCACATCAGGCTCTCTGCTCAGCAGGGAGCCTGCTTCCCCCACCTCTCTCTCTCTGCCTGCCTCTCTACCTACTTGCAATCTCTGTCTGTCAAATAAATAAATTAAAAAAAAAAAAAGAACAAATACTACATGATTCCACTTATGTGAGTTCTAAAGTGGTCACACTTATAGAAACAGAAAGTAGAATTGTGGTGACCAGAGGCTGAAGAAAGGGGCAAATAGGGACCTGCTATTCAATGGTTATCAAATTCAATTACACACAATGAATAAGTTATAGAACTCTGTGGTACAGCATCGTGCCTATATGAAACAATACACATAAAAATTTGGTAAGAGGGTTGATTTCAGGTTTAGTGTTGTTACCATAAAAAATAGAGCATGGAAAAAAATGATAATCATTGGTAGGCTATAATATACAGGAATGTATTTGTTCAGTGTTATATGTTATTTGGTTTTAAAATTTTGCTATGAATAAGCTTAATATGGGTATCAAATGAGTGCATGTAAATGTAAAAGTAATTAAATGTAAATTTTTGTTTGCTTGTTTTTAGAGAAAGAGAGAGCATGTGTGATCAGGGATGGGGGCAGAGGGAGAGGAAGAGAGAGAATCTTAAGCAGGCTCCATGCCCAGCACAGAGTCCATGTGGGGCTCAATCTCACAACCCTGAGATTATGTCCTGAGCTGAAATCAAGTCAGATGCTTAACCAACTGAACTACCCAGGTGTCCTTACATGTAAACTTTGTTTAAATTAAAATTCTATCCTTCAGGTGTGCCTTGGTAAATCAGTCAGTTAAATGTCTGCCTTCAGCTCAGGTCATGACCTCAGGATCTTGGGATCCAGCCCTGCCCTGGGCATCCTGCTCAGCAGAGAGCCTATTTCTCCCTCTATCTACCTGCTGCTCTGCCTACTTGTGCTCTCTGTTTCTCTGCCAAATAAATAAATAAAATCTTTAAAAAAAATTCATCCTTCAAACCAGTTCAAATATCACCTCATTCATGAAGTTTTCAACTAGAAGAGATCCCTTTTATCTCTGTAGACTTACCGACATTTTGTTTGTACATCCCCAAGGCAACTAGCTTCCATTTATTATAATTTAGACCAGGGGGTTAGATTAACTCAAATCTGGCCTACTGCCTGTTTTACATAGCTTGTGAATTAAGAGTGTTTTTTACATTTTTAATGATTAAAAAAATCCAAAAAATAATATTTTGTGCCATACAAATTATACAAAATTCAAATCTCAGTTTCCATAAATAAAGATTTTTGGAAAATAGCCATACTCATTCATATATATTTTTTCTAAGCCTACTTTTGTGCTACAAGGGCTGAGTTGAGTAGTTGCAGTAGAAACCATCTGGCCCATACAACCTAAAATATTTACTACCTGGACCTTTATAGAAATTTTCGCCTAGACCATTAAATACTCTATGGCAGCATTTGATACAGAGCCTTGCATGCTACAGACATACAATCCCATGAATGATCAGTAAGACACACGTCTTACATCTGACAGGCAAATGTATCCTAAGCGGGCTCTTATGAAATTAAAAGTGCTGTGTTTCAAACTTCAGGGTTTTGTGGGAGGAGGAGCCCGACATAGTGAATATGTTGCCTAGGGATTCAATTTTGTGGTCAAGCTTAAGCTTATGACATTACTGTGTCCAGTAAAATAAATCAATCTCTTTTCCCCTCCCCCTCTCTCTCCCTCCCTCCTCCACTTCACACAACCCCCATGAGAGTAAATTAGGAGGTCATAAGAGAGTTTTGTTTGTTAAATGCATATTTCAGTTTCACACTAGTTCTTATTCTCCAGGAACTATCATTCTGCTTCCTTTTCAGGTACAGTTTTGTACCTTCATTCAGAAACTGATTCATTTACAGGTTTTCTTTCTTTGTAGCAGATGAGACCCCACTGATATCAACCATCCTGAAAGGTCATTAATATCAAGCATTAGAGTGAGAATGAAAGTCCTGAAAGTCATTATTCTCTGACAGATCATCCATTTGTGTTTAATGAGTCAGTTTAGAGACTGTCCACTGCTTGTAATTCCAGTCGGATGATCACCTCCCATTCTTAAGTTCTTAGTGTCACCTGGATACATCTGTCAACAACATGGCTGCATTTATAACTCACAGTTTAGAACCACTGCTCCTCTGTGGTTCTGCTGGCACCTGCACAATGACATTAAAGTCATCCGTCACCTCTCAAATTCTCCCTGCAGAAGTCTGTCCCAGGAAATAGAAAGACTGCTTCACTTCCTAGAGACTTTATTATGGAACAATGCACTTTGGGGCCACCCTCCAAGCTTCACTGAGATACACTTGGCACCTATGGAGTGTGGCTTGAATTGGACAGATCATCTGAATCATCTGAATTGATACTAATACATCAGCAAACTCAAAATTTGGGCTATATCAGGGTAAAGTTAAGTATGTTAAATATATTTTATATGTTATATTTTATGTGTTAAATATATTTTACCTTTATTCTTCCACTCTTCACTATTAGTGGAGAATTTGGTAATTTTGTGAGAAACATTCTCTAAGAACTTGTGTTTGAGGGGGTTAATTATATCCTTTCCACTTGTACTTACCACTTCTACAAGGATAATATGAGGTTAAAAGAGTATCTTGAAGAATTCCACTATTCTGAAATCAGAAATTTAACAGGAAGCTGCAAGTGAGTTTTTAATTACATGAACTTGTTTTTTTTCAGGTGTTCAATCTCAATGCAAGTTTTTCAAATCTCAAAAAAGCTTTAAGGATGACTCAAGGTTAACATCTACCTTAAAATTTAATTCCAGCATCCAATCATTAAGGAGTGTTAATTTTGTGAGATTATTATTTTTTAGCACATTTTAAACTTGTTGAAAAATAAAATATACCAAATTACTTGGTATCCTAAGAAATTATAGGATGATGTTGATAATGTCTTTCAAATTTCTTAGATCATATAAGATGATATTTGGATCTAAAAAGCTTCTCTATACTCTATGGTTAGTCTCTTCTTCCATCCCATTTGCATTTGGGTTTCCACTATCTTGAGAGAATAGCTTTAACTGGATGTGGTTTATATTTTCTACTTGTAAAGGGGAAATAAAACCTCATTTTCTTACACAGAGTTTAGTGATGCTTATAAAAATGTCTCTTTTGTTTAAAATGGGACAAGGTCAGACATAATTGGTCTTACTATGTTATTCATCATCGTTGTGAAACTTGCATTCAAGAACCTGTCAGTAGGTGGAAACCACTAAATAAATTGCTAGTAAAGTGAGAGCCAGATCATAGTCATTGCTCGTATTACATGTGGTATTCTGGATAAAAGGTATTATATAGAAGAGGTGCTAGAGTTCCAGCTTAGAACAAACAGCCTTGGAACATTAGTCCAAAGTTATCAACTAATTTTAGAGAGAATCTGTATCAGTTTAGAATGCTCTTTAATCTTCTGAGAATAGGTTAGAGTCCCTTCTGCACAGAAATACAGAGTAGGTGCTCAAAATATTTGTTGAAACAATGAACATTCTCATAACTGGGATGGCTACTGAAATTCAGCTATTAATTTTTTTAAGCTTCATGCCTTCTAATAAATAATAAATAAATGATAAATAAATAAATAAATAATAAGTAGCTGATGTTTTTAGTAACCAAAGGCATGCACATTAAATAGAGAAGATTACTATCTGTCACCAAAACTGTTAATAATAAAAATCATCGCTTATTGATGATAGGAGCCTTAGAAAATTGTATGCTCTTTGAGCTAATTTCTTTTCTAGTAATTTATACCATGGAAACACATATAGAAGAAGTAAGGATTTGTAAGGATTTAAAACACTGTACTCCTTATAATAAAGGAAAGATGGGAGTACTTTTTAGAATAATAATTATAGAAAGACACATTCATAATACATTCAGTAAAAAGTAGATTATAGAACATGTTAGTATGCTTATAAGTGTTTATAAAATCTATATAAATGCTTAACAAGACAAAAATATACAAAATAATTAGTGGTCATTATCTCTGGGTGGTAATCACACACAGTTTTGTGTGATTCTGTTTTCCTCTTTTGCTTTATCTGTTTTTTTCAAAACTTCCACAACCGACACCAATTGCATTTGCAATAGAGACACAAACTACATTTGACAACTATAAATAGATTGTTGACTTATCTCATTATATTAATTTCCTTCTGATCCCATCAAAATATGTTTAAAAATTGATCTTCTGCTTTCACTTTTTTCTTGACCATTATTGATTAAAATTCAAAACACACACCTTTGTGTAATCTTTAAACAAAAATTGCACTACAAGTACGTGAGGGGATGAGGGATTGTTTTCTGGTTAAACTTTCTTAATGCTCAAACATTCATAAGTGAGAATGGAATTGAAAATGTGCATCCATAAATACCTCATTAAGACATCTAACAAGTCACAATTTCATCAACCAGTGAACATAATAATCTCATAAGCTTTCTAAGACATAGTCGTTTGAAGCATGGCATAAAATGAAAACAGAGTTGGCCTTTAAACTTCCATTAATCAAGTCTTTACAATTTGATGTTATGTCTATCTTTTGTCATTTCCTCTATCTATATTTAGCAAAGCTGAATAATAAAAACACCTCTGTTAATTATCTTAAGATGATATTTATTCAGTGGAGATCTTAGAACTTTGCCTCTGCTTAGAATGTTTATTATGTCCACACTAACCTTTAACAGTGTCCTATAATCATCCTTATATTTTCTGAACATGAAATAAAACTTCAGTTTGGAAATTAATTTAGCAGAGCAATCGCCTCAGTTGTAAAACATTTTTATAGATATAATTGTTTGAGTGTCCATTAGGTAAAGGAGTAAATTTAAAATAATTTTAGGTCAGACTACACAAGTAACTGGGAATAATAGATGTCAGAAGAGACCCCAAATTTCTAAGGAAACATCGAAAAAGAGAAACAAAACTGGGGCATCACATTGCCTGATTTGAAGCTTTACTACAAAGCCGTGATCACCAAGACAGCATGGTACTGGCACAAAAACAGACACATAGACCAGTGGAACAGAGTAGAGAGCCCAGATATAGACCCTCAACTCTATGGTCAAATAATCCTCAAGAAAGCAGGAAAAAATATACAATGGAAAAAAGACAGTCTCTTCAATAAATCGTGCTGGGAAAATTGGACAGCTATGTGTAGAAGAATGAAACTTGAACATTCTCTTACACCATACACAAAGATAAACTCGAAATGGATAAAGGACCTCAACGTGAGGCAGGAATCTATCAAAATCCTAGAGAAGAACATAGGCAGTAACCTCTTTGACATCAGCCACAGCAACTTCTTTCAAGATATGTCTCCAAAGGCAAAGGAAATGAAAGCAAAAATGAATTTTTGGGACTTCATCAAGATCAAAAAGCTTCTGCACAGCAAAGGAAACAGTCAACAAAACAAAGAGGCAATCCACGGAATGGGAGAAGATATTTGCAGATGACACTACAGACAAAGGGCTGATATCCAAGATCTATAAGGAACTCCTCAAGCTCAACACACACAAAGCAGATTATCACGTCAAAAAATGGACAGAAGACATGAACCGACACTTCTCCAAAGAAGACATACATATGGCTAACAGGCACATGAAAAAATGTTCATCATCATCTGGGAGATTCAAATCAAAACCATTTTGAGATACCACCTTACACAAGTTAGAATGGCCAAAATCAACAAGACAATAAACAACAAGTGTTGGAGGGGATGCGGAGAAAGGGGAACCCTCTTATACTGTTGGTGGGAATGCAAACTGGTGCAGCCACTTTGGAAAACAGTGTGGAGATTCCTTAAGAAATTAAAAATAGAGCTACGCTATGACCCTGCAATTGCACTACTGGGTATTTACCCCAAAGATACAGATGTAGTGAAAAGAGGGGCCACCGGTACCCCAATGTTCATAGCAGCAATGGCCACAGTTGCCAAACTGTGGAAAGAACCAAGATGCCCTTCAATGGATGAATGGATAAAGAAAATATGATCCGTATATACAATGGAGTATTATGCCTCCATCAGAAAGGATGAATACCCAACTTTGTATCAACATGGATGGGACTGGAAGAGATTATCCTGAGTGAAGTCAGTCAAGCAGATAGAGTCAATTATCATATGGTTTCACTTGTGGAGCATAAGGAATAACACAGAGGATACTGGGAGAGGGAGAGGAGAAGTGAGATGGGGGAAATCGGAGGGGGAGACAAACCATGAGAGACTGTGGACTCTGAGAAACAAACTGAGGGTTTTGGAGGGGAAAGAGGTGGGGTGTTGGGTGAGCCTGGTGGTGCGTATTATGGAGGGCACGTATTGCATGGAGCACTGGGTGTGGTGCATAAACAATGAGTTTTGGAACACTGAAAAGAAATAAAATTAAATTTTAAAAAAAGACAGGGAACTGTGTGTATGGGAAGAAATAAGGAAGACCTACTTTTCACATATGTTCTTTTTAACTTTTAAAGTGGGTATCAAACACAAATTAAAAACCTAATGAAAATAATTAAATTCTAAAACAAAATCATGTGAGCATGAATTTGCTATTATTTTAGAATAGAAACAACCTGAGAAATGTCAACTATTAACCATTAAAAAGAATGGGGGAGAGAAATAAACTTAATAGAAATCAAACTACAAACTATATCTATAAAGTCATCAGGATTATACTCAGTTAAAATCCTTTATTGGGATTATAGATCTACCCATTCATCTTGATTAAGAAATTGAATTTTGGTTATTAATGATTTAAGTCATGCACATAGAAAACAAAGTTTCTTCATCATAAAATTTTTTTACTTGTTTGTTTTGGCAATTATTTCAGTTTTCAGAGGAAAACAAAAAATGCAACATGATAAATTTGGCTTGAGTAATACTGGACATTATACCAGCATGCCATTGGTAAATCCTTACTGTGAAATAGGAGGTCTCTACCAGTTTTAGAAAAAAAATTAACAGATTTGTACAATGCTACAATAAGAAATAGAGAGTTTCCATGACACATCCATAGAAAAGAAGCAGGGGCATCCAACACATGACTTATGAATAAATGAGTCAAAGGGTTGCTTGAACATTAAGCATTAATACATTGTAGGCATTTTCAAAAATGTATAAAAATGTTTCATCCCTCTGTTCTCAACTTGTTCAGCAAAGTGGGAAATTCCAACCATTTGTCTAGAGACTGAAGTGGTATATAAATTGTTCATTCTTTGCTGCAAAGATCTGCTAATACATTTCATTCTAAAAGTTGTGTATACTATTAAAAAAGGAAAGTAAGAATAGGGTCATAGGTATTAATTTTAAAAAGGACTTAACCTTTTTAGGATGTTTAAGATAAAACTAAATGTTTTCTCAATGTTTAGTGGTAATCCAGTTTAAATTTGAGCCTGAGTGTATCAGTTAAGAATGGGTTCAGTTCCAAATAACAGAAAATTTATACTAGAAACAATGGTTTGATTCCAAGGAATTTATCTGTTTCACACAACAAGAAATCCTGTAGTTGGCAGTCCTGAGCTGGTATGGTGTGTCATTTACTGATGCCATTAGAGACCTAATTCATTTCATCTTTCTACTCCTTCATCCTTAGTTTGTAGACATTGAGCTTCATGCTGTACTTCATGTCACAAGTCGACTGCTTCACTGAAGATACCTCAATCTATTCAATAAAACTTTGACTTTTTACATAGAAAAGAAGGTCCTTCCTGACTTCCCTTTTGGTTTCTGGTCTAGAACTGTGTCTCACGGCAATCCCGCCTGGCAGGTGGTAAGGAAAATTGAGTGTTTAGCTTTTTAGCTTCTGTAATAGAAGAACCAAGAGAGAAGATGATTTGGAATGGATGTCCAGGGAGACAAATTACAGAATATGCCACAGCTACTAGTGAGATTTATTTAAACACCATAAAAAAAATAATAAGGGGCACCTGGGTGGCTCAGTAGGTTAAAGCCTCTGCCTTTGGCTCAGGTCATGATCCTGGGGTCCTGGGATCAAGCCCCGTGTGTCTCTCTGCTCGGCAGGGAGCCTGCTTCCTCCTCTCTCTCTTTCTGCCTGCCTCTCTGCCTACTTGTGATCTCTCTCTCTCTCTGTCAAATAAGTAAATCTTAAAAAAAAATTTTTAATAAGATTTTCTCATTCTAATAATTTGTAATCAACCCAATGGATTATGCCAAAGAATGTGTGTTTTCCTCTGCAATTATTATTAAATATTAAACATATTTTATAAGGTTAACAAAGGAAAACTGGATTGTGCATATTCTCGCAGAATTTAAGTCAAACCAATATTAATTTCATAGCAGAGTATATTCTAGAACTGATATTAATAACAGCAAAATAGCAAGTTGTTAGATCTTATCTCTGAATAATTTTATATTTCATATTCAATTAGTTAAGTAATTCTTGACATTCATGTTCAATGGAATAGGGTTTGAAATTTAAATCCAGTTATAGGAAATACATACAAATGCAGTTTTCCTAAGCTGAATATTAAAATACAAACCTTCCTTAAGTTCATATACATCTTCTATTAATCATTGGACATAAAATGTATCACATACTATGCCAGTAAGTCTCTTATTTCAACATAAGACATTCAGAGTAACATCTTAATAGTAAGTCTGGGAGTCATTGGGCAATCTTATACTCAATTTTGTCCAAGAATATTCCCAGTTTTCTTATAACAAAGCACTAAAATGCATCATACATAACAGGTTTCAGTTCCTATTACTATCCTCTTTCCTGGCATTTTGAGATGTAAGTTCATGGAGGACCCATATTTTCCAAGACTTTGCTAACTGTAAGTCCTTCCTCTTTTGTGTTTCACAAAATCTCCCTAGCACCTTTTCTCAATGGCTATTTGTTAAGTGTCTATTATTTGCTACTATGGTGAGAGATATGTATGTGCATGTGTGCACGCACACGTGTGTGTGTGTGTGAGAGAGAGAGAGAGGCAGGATGGAGATGAAGGGAAGCCAAGACTGTTAGGGGGGACGAAATACAAAGCAGAAAAATAATGTGATCCTACCCTTCAAATAGTCTAATTTCATGATTTAAAAATAAAAGAGTAATGCACTTAAAAGATTGACATTAGAAAATAAAGTTTAAAATGTAGAGGTAAAAATAACTACCATGGGTAGAAATGATCTAGATGGTTAAAGTGGAAAAATCTCAGTGTGATTTAGAGTATGTGAGACACTTTAATCACAAGAGATGGGTTACATTTTGAATTATAGAGATTTTGACTGGTGAAGAAGAGCGGTCTCTTTGAGGCAAAAAACAAGTCAAGGAACAAAGATGTGAAATTAAGGATGGCTGATAGGATTAAGAAAACCAGACTGGTTGATACTGGTACTGGTAGAAATTATAAAACAGAATACACTGTATCAGGGAACCAAAAAATATCCTCATTCTTATACTTATGTAATATTTACTTGATACCTATTCTATGCCAGATACTATGGTACATTCTGTAAATACAAGGTGAACCAGACAGACAAGATATCTTCTCTCATGGAATTCACAATTTAGTATGAGAAACAGGTAATACATAAGTAAAGATCAACAAATAAAATGATGATTGATTGCACAGTAAGTCTAGGAAAAAAATAAATATAATACTGTGAAAGAGAATAATAAGGATAGGATGCAAGGGAAAGGGCTCTCTAAAGAGGAAGTGAGTACCATTCTGTTGTGATAAAAATTCATACAGAGCCACAAAAGATGTCAAATAGCCAAAACAGTCTTGAGAAAAAAAAAAACAAAGCTGGAACCATTACACATCCTCATTTCAAGCTATATTACAAAGCTATACTAATCAAAATGATATGGAATTGACACAAAAACAGACTCAGAGATCAGTGGAACAGAATCGAGAATCCAGAAATAAACCCCCTAAGTATATGGTCAAATAATATTTGACAGAGGAATCAAGACAACTCAGTGGGGAAAGGATAGTCTCTGCAAGAAATGGTGTTGGGAAAACTGGATAACCACATACAGAAAAATGAAATTGGACCCCTATTTTGTACCACTTACAAAATTGAATACTCAACTCAAAATGGATTAAAACTAAAATGTAAATGAAACTGTAGAACTCCTAGGAGAAAATATAAGGAAAAACTCCTGTCATTGGTCTTAGCAATATAAATTATATATATATATATATACACACACACACACACACACATACACATATATACATATATATACACATATATATATATTCAAAAGTATAAGCAACAAAGGCAAAAATAAATAAGTGGGACTACATCAAACTAAAAAGTTGCTGCACAGCAAAGGAAACCACCAACTAAGTGAAAAGGCAACTTATAGAGTAGGAGAAAACATTTGCAAATCATGTATCTGATAAGGAGTTAATATTCAAAATATATAATATTCAAAATATATAAAAACCTCAAAACAACTCAATAGCAACAACTTGATTAAAATACACACACACACACACACACACACACACACACACACACCAATGGAACATTATTCAGTTATCAGAAAGAAGGAAATCCTGCCATTTGCAACAACATATAACTTGAAGGCATTATGCTAAATGCAGTAAGTCAGAGAAAGACAAACACTGTATGGTATCACTTATGTGTGGAATCCAAAAAAGCTGAACTTGTGGAAACCAAGTAGAATGGTGGGGGAATGGGGAGATGCAGGTCAAAGTACAAACTTGCAGTAAGAAGATGAATGCACAGTGTAATACAATACTGTATTATATACTTTCAAGTAGCTAGGAAATGAGTCTTAAATGTGCTCACCATACACACACACACACACACACACACACACACACACACACGAAGAAATGGTAAGTATGTGATGGGATGGAGGTGTTAGCTAACACTGCAGTAGTAATCAATTTGCAAGACATGTGTATCAAATGAACACATTGTACATCTTAAACCTATACAATGTTACATGTCAATTACATCTCAGTAAAGCGGGATGGGGAGGTGAAATAAAGGGTGGTGGGGGTGGTGTTTCAGGCACAGGAAACAACAAATGCAAAGGCCCTGAGAACAGGTGAGACCAGGGTTGTCCTGGAGGCTGACAGTCAGTGTGAACACAACGTAGAGGAGAAAGCACATGAGTAGTTTGTTACAACAGAATGACTAAGTAGTCCTCAGTTTGGACTTGTCTAACTGAGGACTCCAGTTACAATATTTTATGCATTAAAGGACTTGACAGTTCAAAGCTCATTTTGACATATATTATTTCATTTGGATGATTACAACAACTCTAACAAGTTGATATGAGAGGCGTTCTAACACATCATTTTATAAACTAGGTAACTCCTGACTACAATTTCAGCTCATTTTCTACTGAAAATTCTTGAATAGAGGAGCAATATGTCAAAAGCAGCATTTTAGTTAGGTTTATTTGGCACCAGGATGAAAAATGAACTGGGATGAAGGGGTGAGTGGATGAAGGGGTGAGAAGGATGAGAACTAGGACGATGAGGGCTGAGCTAGGAGGTGGCAAGACAGAAGAGAATGAGACGAGGGCCCATTCTGCTTCATCAGCATCACCAGCCTCCTATGCACGTCTGTTTTCCTGGGTCACCAGGATATTGTGAAGATAAATGCCACAGCATGGAGACAGTTTACAACTCCACAAAGATGCCTCATAAACTGGAATGGATGTGAATGGATTTCTCCCTCGTGGTTTTTAACACAGAGGGAGAAAGGGAAGCTCACAAATCTTTCAGGACCATCTTCAATTTCTCTCTCCTGTGGTCCTCAAAGCACTCTGTTCCCCTTTTTTATTATATCAACCTGATAAAAATATATTTTGTCTGAGCTTTTGGAGATCAAAGATCTTATTTTTCAGTTTTCTGCTGTGAATGTGGTTAGCTGACATCTGTCTTTTCTGTAATGGACATAAAGCGTTGCTCTTTTGTTGGTTTTAATCCCCAAGGGCCACATCAAAAGAGAGCTGGCCCCGAACGCTCCTGGATGCAGACTGTCCATTACTAACAATACATGTGACAAGTTACTGAATTGTGTTGTTTCTAGTTCTTGTCAACTGTATATAAATGGGCAGAGAGAGGAGAAAGGACAAGAAGGGAAAGAGAAAAGTGACATCTGAAGGCAAGATAAAACCGAGAGAGAAATAAACTGAAAAGAGATTTAAAGAAGAAAAACAAAGAGAAAAAAACTAGGGCTCCTGATGAAAATCAGAAGAACTAGGGTAAAGGCTGAGAAAAAAAAAAAGCAAAAGAGAAGAAATTAGAGAAATGAGATCAAGAAAAAATGCAGAGAAAGACTGATATGGCGTAAGGGGGGAAAATGGAGAGAGGCTGTACATAAGGAAGTTCACTGAAACCTGTTTGGGTTTGGAGAAAAGCTAAAAGCAAGCCCACACATCCAATTATAAGAGTAGTATTTTATATGTGTGCAAAGGAAAAAAATGCAGCAGATCATGGTTATTAAATTACCTGAAAATTAATTTCTCTATTCCTACTTTGTGGTTTTAAGTGATTCTAACAGTCAAATAATAAAGGTTGTACTCTAGATTGAAGTTCAAGGGCATGCGTTCTTTGTAGCCATTGTTCCCCTCCTCAAAACATTTATAGCTAATTCCCTTCTGATACAACTATTATGTGTCAGTGACCAGAAAGACAATCAATGGACCCATTTTCCTGTCTCCCCCATTAATTCACTTGGAAAATCTACCTAAACTTCATGTGTGTGCAGCCTGTTGCCAGAAGGGTCGCTAATTAATGCTGCGTAACAGGAAACATGGCAGCATCTTCTTTCACTTTGGTGTAAAAACTACATGCATTCAGCAGCAGTTTATTATTAAAGCTAGAATACTTGCAGATTCCCCCCCTTACTTTATCTTTTAGTTACATTTAGCCAAATGTGCCCTAGGGGGCAGCGGATCAGCCTGTCTTTAGCTTTTAATTGACTCTGGGGTTGCTGTATCAACAATAACCACAGCTAAGATACTGTCTAAAGACTTAAAGCCAGAATGAAATATGCTGGGTACAGAACGAACTTGAGTTTACTTTAATACCTGCAAGTATTTGGTAGGGTAACTGGGACTCCTAGAACTCTCTTCTCATGGAATCATCAAACAACTGAACCATCCTAGACTCTTGATGAATACTTCTGTTGAGCTTACTGGGAGCTTTTCAGAATTTCAATCCATCAAATTTGATCTTAAATCTAAACAAGCAAATTAATATGATTGTTTCATCTTAGTTTATGTTCACCAAGAGTTTTCCCAGAAGAATAAAGTCTTAATTTTAAGCAGCTGAATTGCATCTTTTAGTCTTTCTTCTCTGCCTCACTCACTGCAAACAGAGGGAAGATACTCAAAATATAATCTCTTCTCAGTCCGGGCTTTCGCCTTGAGATAAAGATTGCCTAGAGGACCATAGTCTGGGAATTTATGCTCTATCTAAAGTTAACACCTGGTGAGTCTCTTAGCACCCCTTTATGAAGCTTTGAGTACACAGTTATTATTTTTTAAAAGATTTTATTTATTTATTTGAAAGAGAGTGGAAAAAATAGCATGAGTCTTACTCTTTCTATCAATAACAGAGAGTGGAGGGGTGGAAATTGAATTATGCAACATCTATAAAGCATGTAGAACTCCCCGTAGAAAAAGGTGAGTTCGGAGTGTGTGCCCATGAATATATGTTTAGAAAAGCACATGGAGGGGTGCTTGGGTGGCTCAGTCGGTTAAGTGTCTGCCTTCAGCTCCGGTTATGATCCCAGGGTCCTGGAATCCAACCGGATGTTAAGCTTCCTGCTCAGTGGGGAAACTGCTTCTCCTGTCCCTCTCCCTGCTCATGCTCTCTCTCTCTCTCAAATAAATAAATAAAATCTTCCAAAAAAAAAAAAATAGAAAAGAACATGGAGAAGCAGAAAATTGAAACTTTGACATAGATTGAATTATTACCACCATTATATATAAATCCATATGCAAATGTTTGAATTAATAAAGATTTAAGGCTGGAAAAAGTTTGTACCAGTCTAAAACATCTTCATTTTTTTTTTAACATCTAAGGTCTGAAACCTCCCAATAAGATTTAATATTGGTTCTCATTTTACTAGGCAGAACATCACAATATATGATTACCTTCAGTGTACTGCCAAACATGAATTTTCCAGGAAACCACAATTATTAACTACTCCACCCTCAAAATCCTCTTATCGGATCTTCCAGAAAAACTCTCTCACATGCATACTTCTTTCATCTCTTATGCTCTTATGCTCCTTCTCAGTCTCCATGGACTGTTCTTTCTCTGTTTGCATCTTTTTGTTGGCATAATCGCAGGATTCTCTTCTGATCCACCTCATCTTCCAACTCTATCTGCTAATCTAAGGTGATCTCATCTATATCTACATGATTTCCAAAGCTTCAGCTATGAAGAGCCCTAATCTTTCTCTTGAATTCCAGACCCTTATTTTTAAACTGAAATGCCCAAAATTGAACTATATGTTGCTCTCAAAGGCCCAAAAGTTTTCTTTCTTTTCGTCTTTTCTATCACCCACTCTTAACTCCAAAATTGTGCCATTCTTGACTCTTTCCTCATCTTCCACATCTAGTTGATTCTAGAATTCTACTGATTCTCCATCTTACAATGCTCTGCTTCCTTTTCTCCAATCTTACTGCCAGTGGCTATGTTGGTGCCTCAACATCTCCTATCAGGACTGATACCACAGCCTCCAAATAGCATCTTGTTCTCTCTGACCCATCATACACACTTTATAAAATGCAGAACCTGACATATAAACCCATTGGTCAAAACCTTTAAGATTCTCAACCTTTTACAAAATAACATCCAAACTTCTTAGTCTGGCTCTCACTACGTTGCTCAAAATTACTTTCTATCTTCTATCTGCTCTCACAAATAACCTATGCTCTCTCAAATCTTAGTGGCTTTGTATTTGATTGAACCATATGAAATTGCTGATATTTAACTGGTTTTGACCTTAAAAATGGTAATTTCATATGGCTCAACTAATAATGTTTTTGCTCTGCCTTGAATGCCCTTTCACCCTTACTTGTCAAAACATCAAGAACCAGCTCAAATGTCTCCTCCTCTGGGAAGAAATTATTGGTCACACTAGGTTAAAGATCAGACCCCTTTTCTGTGCCCCCTTAACACTTTGTCATACCTCTGCCACAGCACTGTGTTTTAGTTATTTGTACATACTTGTCTCTGCCACTAGAATATGGGAAACGTAAGGGTAGAAACTGGGACTTAATTATATCTATATCATTACTTCCAGAACAATGTCTAATTAGGAGTTAATAAATATTTGTTGAATGAATGAATGAATTTGTTATACAAAAAAAAAATGCTAAGTGAAATAAGTCAAGCAAAGAAAGACAATTATATGGTTTCATGTATTTGTGGAACATAAGGAATAGCATGGAGTACATTAGGAGAAGGAAGGGGAAAATGAAGAGGGGGAAGTCAGAGGGGGAGACAAACCATGACAGACTATGGACTCTGGGAATCAAAGTGAGGGGTTTAGACGGGAGGGGGTAGGCAGAGGGGGGATGGGTATTAAGGAGGGCACAGATTGTATGGAGCACTGGGTGTTATATCCAAACAATGAATCATGGAACACTACATCAAAAACTAATGACTAACATAACAAAAAAAAGTTATTAAAAAAAAGCACTAATTAACTGAAAAAAAACTGGTTATATTTTGGTTAAAAATGAGAGGAGAGAGTGATTTAATATATTGTTGAATGCATTTTTCCTCTTTTTATATCATATTCCCATTTTTACTTCTTACTGGACAATGTATTTGTTCTTACCAGATGGATTTTATGTCGCTATGAAAGAAATGATGATACAAAACCAGACCACGTGGTCACAGTGAGTCCTGTTATATGTATGTAATCCACAGGGAAGCAGACATATATGATTCAACCAGCAAAACTCCAGGATGCAGCAAGCAGACTTAAGAAGCAGCTATAATGTGAATACGATTCTTGGGGTGCCTGGGTGGCTCTGTGGGTTAAGCCTCTGCCTTCAGCTCAGGTCATGATCTCAGGGTCCTGGGATCAAGCCCCACATTGGGCTCCCTGCACAGCAGGGAGTCTGCTTCCCTCTCTCTCTGCCTGCCTCTCTGCCTACTTGTGATCTCAGTCTATCAAATAAATCAATAAATAAAAATATCAAATAATGTGAATACAATTCTTAAGCAATTCTAAGATTATTTCTGGTAATACTCAACCAAAGGTGTTTTCTACTCACCAAAAGCTACAGAGATCAATGAAAGTCCTCCCTGAAAATGCATGAAGGACATTCACAGGAGGCATTTTATAGCAGACATTTTTGCAGAGCCTATTTATATTGAAAGAACGTAACCAGCATTTTACAAATCCGTGGAATTAGTAATTAAGAAAAGAAAATCCCAATTAACAATGGAAAAAGAAAAACTGAAGTCTATACTTTAGACTGGACTGCACATATGACTACAATATTAGATCTCAGACCATAGAATATTCTGTATTCAACATGTGTGATTTTAGACTGAGAGCCTGTGAATGCTCCAATTTTTCAATCACCTCCAACAACAAGAAGGTGGCTACTTAGCTTGGACTGATCTAGAAATAGACAGGATGTACAGAACAAAAACAGATCCGTGCAAGACCCAGGAAAGGCCAACACTACAGTCAGATTGAGACTAAGGAAGGACTTAACTGGGACTAGGATAGAGAACCTTCCCCAGCCAGTTTTCCCACATATTAATGAAACAGAATTGGGAATTAATACCAGAATCAGATTGTTCTGATGCCTATGTGTAGCCTATGGCTGAAATTGATAAGATTTGTTGAAAAATTATACACAGCAAATTCCTGAGTTGGGTTCAGATATGTATTCTCAATGTTTCTGTGGTTATCATAAAATTCCTTTCACACACAGCTAAGGAAAGTTTCTTTAACAAAGGGGATCCATACATCATTTAAAAAACACTATCCTAGTTGAGTACTTACTCTGATGATATTTATGCATAGTGTATTCAATACAAGAGAGTTAACAGTCAAAATATAATAAAATAAAAACCCTATCCTAATAGGTAGAGTGAACATCCTATGCATCTTACTCAGCTCAGGCTGTTGTAACAAAATACCATAGATGGAGCGACTTAAATAACAGACATTTATTTCTCACAGTTCTGGAGGTTGGGAAGGCTGGGTTCACAATGCCAGTATGGTCAGGTTCTGGCGAGAGCTCTCTCTTGACTTACAGATGACTGCCAACTTGTAGTACCCTCATATCCCCATATGGTAGAGACAGAGAGACAGCTGGCTTTCTCATCTCTTCTTAGAAGGGCACTAATTCCATTATGAGGACCCCACCCTCATAACCTTCTCCAAACCCAATAACCTCCAAAGTCTCTACCTCCAAATATCACCGGGGGAGTAGGGCTTCAACGTGTGCATTTGGGGGGATATAAATAACCAGTCCATAACAGCAAGTAGCGTCTGCTATAGTGTGGTGTCAGTGTAGAACCTATTCCAGACGGGGTATGCCAGCTATTTCTTTCTTACATTAAAACTTCTCTCTAAAAATAGAGTTGAATGGGGCGCCTGGGTGGCTCAGTGGGTTAAAGCCTCTGCCTTCAGCTCAGGTCATGATCCCAGGGTCTTGGGATCAAGCCCCGCATCGGGCTCTCTGCTCAGCAGGGAGCCTGCTTCCTCCTCTCTCTCTCTCTCTGTGCCTGCATCTCTGCCTACTTGTGACCTCTGTCTGTCAAGTAAATAAATAAAATCTTTAAAAAATAAATAAATAAAAAAAAAATAAAAATAAAAATAGAGTTGAAGAAGATAATTTAAATTTCCACAGAGACCAAAAGTAAAAGTAATATTTAAACATTTGACTTTTGCAAGTATATATTTCATTTTAAGCAAATGATCTTGTCTGTTTTATCCAAAATCACAGATAAATAAGCTATATAAAGTGGAGTTTTATGACATGTACATATGGGTTTCATATACTGACTTCAGGCTTCGTGTCCTTGAATCTTAGGATACATAAAACCCCAGAAGAGGCAAAAGAATGCCAGATACAAATGCCAGGTTAATCCACGTTGTTTTCTGGCTTTCGATGCAGAAGCATCCTCCTTGGCTGGCTCTTTAATATTCTACTCTAAGCTTCATTTTTGGTTCAGAGCTTTTGGCCAGCATCAGTCTTTGTGGCTCCCCTGTTACATGGTCTCCTTGGTATTCTTGGCAGCTGCCTCTTATGGAGAGGTGAGCACTAGAATAAAGTGAAGGGCAAAGCCTGCTTCCTATTCTTCAGAGCCAGTATTCAAAGTTAATCTAGCATTCTTCATTCCAAATATCCAGTCCAAATCTCACATCCAACACACATCTCCCTATTCCATATTTTCAAGGCCTTTCTGGATCTGCAAATCTTCAGAAATGTGTGCTTAGTTAACAAAGGCACATCGAGACTATCAACTAAGAAGGCCCCACAAAATTCTAGCCAAGCTGACATTTAGACACTAGACTGGTAAACAGTGCATTATGTTGATTTTTATTTAGCTCCATGTGATTCTGTAGAGACTTCTGTGTGCTTTGGGATACATTAGTATTTGTACAAAAGAGAAATATAATCTCTCCTTCCCCTCTCCACCCCGAAATCCCAGGCAAATACACCCTCTCCAAGTATATGAGCAGCAGACAAGAAAGAGCATTTGTCCTACATGCCATATCAATTCAGATGATAGAAACATTTATAAACATAACCGCTGGGTCATAGGTTTTTAAAAATTCGTTATGAAGTGTTTTCAGTTTGTTTTCATGCAAACTCAGTAATCCTGAGGGTATTAGTATACTATTCTTTCTCAGAGTTAATACTAAAAGATGAAAAAAAATCTTAGCCCTATTAAAATATTTTTATTATTGGTTTTTTTAAGTCATTACCAATTCTTCTAAGAGCAGTAAAGGAAAAGGATCTTAGTTCCAAGACCCAAGATCTGCCCTTTATTCTCCAGAACTTTATTTTGTAGACCCACAAAGACGTAAGTCTACCAGTGCATTTCTGCCTCCCTGCTATCATCCTTCTTCAAGGAGAGACAGAGCTGTGTCTGTTCAACTCTAGTGTAACAGGTTCAGTTTGAATTGTCTTGGGTCATGCATGTATTAGCTTTCTTAGGTTAGCATGGATCATTGAGAGCAGAACGTAAAATGATTATATATTATAAGCAGCTCAGCTGAAAGCTTCCAAAATAAAATAGGTAACATAATAATATATCCTAGACAAGGAAAGAAGATACACTTCAATAAAGGGAACAAATGATGAAATAAATGACTTAAATTAAGAATACACTGTAAAGTTCTCATTTCATTGTTCCAGGAAGTTATTAAATGCTTGGTTTTTGCACATGAGTTAGAAAACCAATTATCCTTAACTTTCCAAAAATCTTCTTCCCTGCCTCATTATTACCTGGTTCTTTTCAAAGGTTTTAGACCCTTTTAGCATAAAGAAAAGATAATTACTTATAAACAGAAAATGACCATTAATTATTTATAATTCAAATATGCTGGAAAGTATGGCATATAAGTTTCAGGTGAATAGGGTTTACATAAAAGCTCGAATTGAAATTTAGTAAAAGTTACCTACCAGCAGCCTCAAAAAGAAATACATCTTTGAAAACAATAATAGACAATGCTATCAAGCTATAACTGACCAGGAAAAGAAACAAAGCCTAAGAGCAATCAAAGAAATTCGTAGGAAGAAAAATGAACAATAAAAGACGAGGGAATTCTTCACACAAAACCTATAAATGAAAGATATTTTAAAAGCATGATTTTATAACTCATCTGCCCTGTAGCAAATATCAAAATTATGTGAAAAGTCTTTAGAGACTGAATACAACATGACATTAATTTGTATGGAAAGAAATACCAATCTTTTGTGCTCTAAGAGATTTAACATAGCCCAAGAAAAAGCCACAAAAATGTACATAGCTTTTCCTGTAATTTGAGGGAGGTTAAATCCATTCTATATGCCTAAGGATATAAATTCATCTTTAAGTTATAGCCTAAAGGGCTGAATGTTAATTGTTGCCATCATTCCCTAATGGGAGCAATATTTTGAATGACAAATAGATATTCATTAAATAGTATGGATCATTTAATTATATGTGTGTCTTCCTAACTGTTTAATATTAGAGAGGTATGTGACCTAAATAATGGTTTTGGTTAGGTGACCTTGTTCTTAAAGTTCTCTTTCTGTCCAATTACCAAGCAAGCTTTTCAAATGCACTCAGAGATTTAATTCACAAATCCCTGAAGAGCCTTCTGATAAAAGGTTGGGGCAGCACAAATAAGCTAGTGATACATGACCTTGTTTCAGAAAATCAGGCTGGGATTCTAAGTGAGTATGCTTATTTGTCATTGTTGTATTGCTATCAAAGGCAAAAAGCAAAGAAATATGAGTTTTCTATCATAAATATGTAAGAGAAAATACAAATTGGAATTTAGTATCATATTATAATGAGATAATTATTTATTTCTTTATGACATCAGAAAAAAAGCATTTATTTCTCAGAAATTTCTATCTATATATAATTACAGATATCTCAATTTTAATTAAAAAAAAGCCACTTTCCTTTATTTATTGGTATTTTGTCTCTAGTGAATGTATGCTCCATTCTCAACAAGTTTACTATTTTCCATTGCATCATCCTAAGAACTAACAAATCCTATCTCTCTACAAATACTAATTTTATAATTAGATTATTTGAAGGGAAAAAGCCAGAGAGAACCAATACTATATAACCAATATTTGGTGCCTGGGTGACTCAATTGGTTAAGGGACTGCCTTTGGCTCGGGTCATGATCCCAGGATCCTGGGATGGAGCCCCACATCAGGTTCCCTGCTCAGTGGGAAGCCTGCTTCTCCCTCTGCTGCTCCCCCTGCTTGTGCTCTCTCTCTCAAATAAATTAGAAAAAAACCTCCTAAAATTACAGCCCCAAATGTGTGGCAAGTTCCTATCTTCCCAGTGAGAAGATTAAAAACGGGGTGGTGGGGGGAAGCCTGGGTGGCTTAGTCAGTTAAACCTGAAACCTTGGTTTTAGCTCAGGTCATGATCTCAGGGTTGTGAGATCAACCCCACATCAGGCTCCAGGCTCAGCACAGAGTCTGCTTGTCCCTCTACTTCTGGTTCTCCTATTGCGTTCTCTCTCATAAATAAATAAAATCTTAAAAAATGATAATAATAAACAAGTAAGCAATGAAGATGGAGGGAGGGATCAATCAAAGTATAATGAAATAGATAAAGATCCACTTACGTATTTGATTTATATGTTTATTCACACATACATATGTAAAATCATACATTAAATAAATATAAATAATATATTAACTAGGTATTAGTGACTTTTTCTTTTTAAATTTCCCCAAAAAAGAGGTGCATTAAGTGTCTGTCTTCAGCTCAGGTCATGATCCCAGGGTCCTGGGATCGAGTCCTGCATCAGGTTCCCTGCTCAGCAGAAAGCCTGCTTCTCCCTCTCCCACTCCTCCTGCTTGTGTTCCCTCTCTCGCTGTGTTTCTCTCTGTCAAATAAATAAAATCTTTTTAAAATAAATAAATAAACAAATTTCACCAAAAAAGTATTTGATTCATCTTTAATATCCACATTTTTGTCATCACTGGATTTCTTAGTCATACAATCTCGTTGTCCAGACCACACAACACCTTCACCTGTAAGATGTCTAAGATACAAAGTTTTTTCATCTATTGGTGATATTCCACAGGAAATTTAATTCCAAATTTCTCATTTGTGGTCTCCATAATATAACTACTTACTGTACTACTTTACACTTGATCTTAGCCAAAAGGCCGAGAAGCGATTACTACTGTACTACTTTAAAAATTGATTTTTTTTAAACTTTTTTATTTATGTATTTGACAGAGAGAGAGATCGCAAGTAGGCAGAGAGAGGTGGGGAGGAAGCAGGCTCCCCGCTGAGCAGAGAGCCCGATGTGGGGCTCGATCCCAGGACCCTGAGATCATGACCTGAACCGAAGGCAGAGGCTTAATCCACTGAGCCACCCAGGCGCCCCTAAAAATTGATTTTTAATTGAGTGTTTTTATAATAACATCCAAAATTTCTTACAGCCAGAAGTAATAAATCTATATTACTTGTCCACTCTCTTTTTAAAATCTCATTTCATCAGGTGATCTCTAGAGCAATCCCAAAGTAGCTATTACTCACCAGTGTGTCTTCCCCAAATATTACTTAATTCTTCTAAATAAAGTAATTGAGAAATCACTCAGTAATTGGGAGATATTCTTAGGACTCCAGAAGTATTCAGCAACAAGGAAAAATAAGAAATTTGGAGTATTTTTGAGGGAAATCTGGACTTAGAACAATCTTCCTAGTCTGATTAATTGCTTCAATAAAGCATAATATGTTGCAGCCATGAGCTACCCTCCGAAGTAAATTTCAGCTGTTACAGAAAAAAATTATCCTTACTGGGCAGTACAAAAAGACTGTTAGGTTGAGTTGCTATCCTCTTCATAGTTTCTTTGAAAAGCAATAAAATCTTTTATCTCCTAGTGAAATCATTATCCTTATATCCTGTTTTTAGTAAGGCCCTGTCTGTAGGATTTTGAAGAACAAGACTATTTAGAGGAGCATGAGGAAAGACTGACTTTTTTTTTTTAAAGATTTTATTTATTTATTTGATAGAGATCACAAGTAGGCAGAGGCAGGCAGAGAGAGAGGAGGAAGCAGGCTCCCCCTGAGCAAGGAGCCCGATGCAGGGCTCGATCCCAGGACGCTGGGACCATGACCTGAGCCGAAGGCAGAGGTCTAACCCGTTGAGCCACTCAGGTGCCCTGAAAGACTGACTTTTGATGCCAGATAGCCCTACCACTTTCTTGATATACCAGCTTTGCCACTAATGAGTTATATGCCGTTGGATAGTGATTTGCTCTCCCTGAGTCTCAGCTCCTAATCTGTAAGTGGTAGATAGAAATAAAAAACCTTGGGGAGTTGTCCTGAGATTAAATTCTCCTAGGGATCAAGCGTCTGATACATAGCCATCGTGAAGAAGGAATCACCTTATTATATTTGAGTTCTAGCAGATTTCAACAAACTTACTGTGCACAGTAAAAGTATTAAAAGGGGCACCTGGGTGGCTCAGTGGGTTAAGCCTCTGCCTTCAGCTCAGGTCATGATCCCAGGGTCCTGGGATCGAGCCCTGCATCGGGCTCTCTGCTCAGCAGGGAGCCTGCTCCCCCTTCTCTCTGCCTGCCTCCTCTACTGCCTGCCTACTTGTGATCTCTGTCTGTCAAATAAATAAATAAAATCTTTTAAAAAAAAAGTATTAAAGGATACTATATCTTTTAAATTCTATAGTTGAATTCAATGGATAATTAAATATGTCTGGCTAATTCTTCCTGCTCTTACTCTCTTGCTTAACCTATTAACATCTATGTTTATCTGTAAGATTTAGTCTTTCCACAAAATCAGCTAAGTTTAGAGGTGCCTGGGTGGCTCAGTCAGTTAAGCATCTGACTCTGGATTGCAGCTCAGGTCATGATCTCGGGGTCATGAGACTAAGCCCCACGTCAGGCTCTACACTCAGTGGGAAGCCTACTTGGGATTCCCTCTCTCCCTTCTCCCTCTGTCCCTCTTCTGGCTCATGTGCTCACCCCCTTCCCTGCTCCTGCTCTAAATAAATAAATAAATAAATAATTCTTTTTTTTTTTTAAATCAGCTAAGTTTATTTTGGGTAAAAAAAAAAAATGCCTATTGAATCATTCAGCATGCTAGTATTTCAAAGCAACCAGCCAACAACTGCCATTAGCATTGTCTATTTCTCATGTCAGGCTAAGAGGAATGAAATTTACTGATGTTTTCCCAACCCAAGCTTTCCTACTGTGCAAAATGAATAGTTAAGCAGAACATTAGCAGAACAAGTCCATTTGTAACTCTAGCAGTGTAGACTTCTCACTACTGTGACACAGAAGATGCACACTTAAAGACAATACATTTATTTAGTGGATATGAACTTTTTTTTTTACTAGAAAAAGAAATAACAATCATCTGCAGTACTTTAAATAGAAAACATCTGTTTTTCTTAACATATTTCAAATACTCTGAATTTCCTGATTAGTTGTTATATGAGAACTGTATTTCTGAAAGACATAATGAGGCAGTTTAAAGATGAGTCTTAAATGATCTTCGAAGCAATGTGAAGAAAAATGCTCATGCTCTGAGTAAGGATAGTTAGAGCAGACCTATAAGCTCCGTACCATGAACAAATACAAAATAATTCTTTCTCCTATTTGCATTACATCAAACATTCTATTGTATATTGCAAGCAAAGGAGGACGATATAAATGAGTGGCACATAGTGCTATATGAATGAAAATACAGTTCTGTAGTCTTAGAGCATGGCAACAAAATCTAAGATGCTATTAAAGCACTTTTGCTTGACTAAGCCGAACATGACGATTTTCAAAGTAATGACGTGAAGCATCTTTGTGAGCATTACACAAAGTATGTGCATACATCAAGGAGTAGGTTCAAGAAGTATATATATATGCAAACACATCTATGGGTAATTCCTCCAAGCTGGAGGGTGTATATTTGTTTTAGCCACATCAGCCTTTCCTCAGCAATCTGTAACACAAAACGGGGAGGATCATCTATTTTTCTCATAAAAGTTCATAAAAGATGTATTGTATAAATATTTGCAGGTGATTTCTTTGTTTTATTTTTTGTCCATAATTCTTTTCCTGCTCTCTAGAGAATAAACAAACAAGAAAAGTAGTTATCATTGGGGAAATAAGTATTTCAAATCAATGCCAAAGGGTAATAGCAAGAAAACAAAAATATGGACTCTATGAAAAGTGAACGTTAAGGGCCTCATACTTTTTATTGAGCACCTATTATGCACCAGACTCTATACTAGGGAATAAGGATCCAGAGAGAAAAGAAAAGCTTCAAGGCACTCACAATCTGTGCATAGATAAAAACAGACTTTAAAAAGGCAAACAAAAAACCATCAATATGACCAGGGTCCTAAATGGAGTATGTATAATGTATAAAAGATGTAGAGAACACAGATAAGAGAGCAACTGATTCTGCCAGGGAGTAACTAGGGCTAAGAGTTAGACAAGAAACATGTGGATTTGGCCTTTATATGTGATTAGAAGACAAAGAAGAGTACTGAGGAAGTTATTTCTTGAAATCGTATGGATAATAATAAAATTTTAAGAATCTAATACATTTCTTTCAAGACCTCTCTTCAAACCCCTATGACTTCTCTGTATATATTGATGAACTGATTTCCCAGGTGTAGTGTTAGGTTAAAAACAGTAGAAAAAAAAATAAACAGTAGGGAAAGCTATTATGCATGCTATTATTTTTTATATGAAAAAGGGATATATAAGATATATATGTATATATGTGTATGTGTATATATATACACATACACATATATACTTTTACATACATACATTTATTTGAAAGGCTACACAAGTCATTGATAGTATTTGTTGTCTCTGAGACAGGATTCTGAGGTGCTAGGGACTCTATGACTTTTCTGCACTGTTTGAAAATTACCCACATGTATTACCTACTTAAATAAATGAATAAATTCCTTAAAACAAAATACTTTCTATGGCTGTTCCAGCAAGGAAATAACATAATCTTATTTTACTCTGCATATTTTCAGGGGTCTAAACAATTCAGCACTGGTCATACCAGCTTCTCATTTTTAAGGAAATTAAAATTGAACTCTCAAACCATAAGATTGTAGCTAAAGGGCTCCTCATATTTTAGTATATTCAGGCAACAAAAGTTAGAGATAATAAGAGAAAAATATTGTGCTCCTCATTAAAGATTCTGAGACTGTATCTACTCAATATCAAGTCAATTAGTCAATATGACCAATCCAAGGAAAAAACCGGTCTAGTTCAAAGAGGGTACAAGTCAAGTAAATTTCAATAACTGGGCTGAGCTCCTAATGCAAATTGGACTTGAGGATATCTACTAGAGATGAAGCCCTATGTTTAGGATAGTATTCCAAATGATTTTTATAGATTTTTTTTTTTATTTTTTTAACTTGGAATCCTTCATCCTTTTTTTTTTCCCCCCCAAATACTGATCCAATCCATCTTTCCAGGCTCAATTCAAAAGCTCTTTTGTACATTAATTCTGATCTTTATCACTTGACTGAGCTCTTTCTGCTGTAACTGGAAATTCTATTGCCCTTACAATCATCATCATGGTTTAGCACTTAACAACTTGCTAAAATTTATGTGTGTTAGTTTTAACTCCCCTGTGGAGCTGTAAATGATACAGACAGCATATCAGGTTAGAGATGTAGACATGGTCTACTAATCCAAAACAGATCACAGAGTCAATAAATAGCACACCAAAACTATAATAACATAGTTAAGGAACCAAGAACGTTAAATAAATTTATAAATTCAGCACAAATATTACACGTACATATCAAAGCGAGAGTTTTAGGAGGAAGATGAAGGCAGTGGGATGGGAAATCAAACCTCTTCCAGAAAGGAAGAGGTGGAGTTCCATTCCCTCTTTTATTGAACAAAATTAAATTAAATTTTGGATAATGCATATGGAGAAGGTGGATTATGTGGTTGTAACTTTGGTTTCCTAAATCTAAAAAACAAGTTGTGGTATCAAATGCACAAGTGTGAACTAACAGCGCCTTCCACACTTCCTCCATACTTATTGCAGGGCACAAGAGGGACCTATAAAATGTAAATGCACATTCCCATGGAATGTTTTTAGGAGGGAAACATTAAGAATAAGGCACATGGAGACCATCAACTCTAGTGTGAATTTTTTTACTTTAAATTTTGAGCAGGACACCTGGGTGGCTCAGTGGGTTAAAGCCTCTGCCTTCAGCTCAGGTCATGATCTCAGGGTCCTGGGATCGAGCCCCGCATATGGCTCTCTGCTCAGCAGGGAGCCTGCTTCCCTCTCTCTCTCTCTCTCTCTCTCTCTCTGCTTACTTGTGATCTCTCTCTGTCAAATAAATAAAATCTTTAAAAAAACTTTTTTTTGAGCAAACAACACTTTTCTTTCAGTTTTTGACGTTGAGCCTTTTTTTTCTTTTTTTTACATTTCTGACAGAAAGCATCCTATGAAGAATAGATGACAGTTACCAAAAAACATAAGATAAATAATATTTCACAGGACCACAACTTTACCAACATTAAGGAATTAATTCTTGAAGATATTTCACCAAATAGATAGGAGACTTCCAGCTTGAAATAAAGTCTAGAGCACATGAAGTGATATCTATACTTGTAAATCATGAAACACAGTGACATCTTGGATAAATGTTCAACAAGTAACTTAAATCAAAATGACAATATGACATGTGTTGGGAAGTTTTAGCCTAATTTTATCATGTCCTGACTTTTAAAATACACAGCTGTGAGGTTTGTTGTCACTTTGTCCATTTGGGTTTATAACATTAACAGTAAACAGCTGTTGTTTTGTTTTGTTTCTCTGAGAGGCTATATATAGGATTTGGACAAGCTCATATTAAGTGAAGGGCCATGCCTGAGTGACAGTTTCATTACCAAAATAGAAAGGCATTTCAAGTAATGCTTAACTCACATTTATTTAATAATTCCTTACTTAAACAACCAAGCAAAATAATCATCTAAAAAAAGCCTAATGCACAATTTGGAAAAGACTTAAATTAAATACTAATACCTAAATAAAGTTTGATAATACTTCTTCACGGATTTTTCCTCACAGATCTAACTGGAAAATAACCTTCATGTCAAACTGCTGCATAGTCATTACATTAAGAAAAGCAATTAAGGTCAGCTGTTAGTGAGTGGAGAAAATTCTAGTAGGCCTTTCCTTTCTGTCTCCTGATAATGCTCTTTCTACTCCTGGGTTTTCTGGAGTATTTCTGGAGTATAGAACCAGTATTAAGACTGGGGAATCTGGCTCCACACTGCTGGTGTCTGAATGACTCAGAAACTCCATAATGAGATGCTATTACTAGGATTGCCTCCAGAGGTTTCACTTCACAGTCACAGAGTGAGTCCCACAGTCCTGCACCCAAGCCTTTGGAAGCTGCTTGTTGCCTTCGGCCCTACTGGCTTCCCCACTGTGCCCACTCACAGGTCTCCCTAAATGGACACAATGTACTTCCAGTTTTTAAACAGAAAAATAGTTTCTCTCCCCATTGTCCTGCCCAAAGAATTCAAACTTTAAGTGTTATAATGGTGAAGAACAAATGAAAAACAAATTCATTCAGTTGTAAAACAGCCTGAAGACAACAATATTTGAAAAGTATGTGGTAGTAAACTCTTCTGACATAGGGATATAATAATATGGTGTGTGGTATACAGATGAATAGTAATAAAAGCAAGCATTAGCTTCTCCAAGAAAAGAAGCTATGGGTCTATGAGAAACGTTTTAGTTGTCATCATAGTAAAGGTGAAGAGTCAAATGTCTGTGGTGAGTGAAACATCAAAGATACTATTATCCAAGAATAAGAGACCAGATGGAAATAGACACAATATGTAGTCTATCTCTCTCCCCCGCCACACACACAAATTCATTAAGCAGCTGTGTTCTGTGGCAGCTCTTACTTCTAAGAGGTGCTGCTGCCCTAGCTTCACTACCCGGGGTTCTTTCCTGAAAGCAGAGCATTAAATGATCACATAGTCCTACATAACTTCCTTAACAAAGCCCCAAAGGAAAGGGAGTCCTAAATCTTCATCGTGCCCTTTAAACTTCTCCATAATTCCAAACAAGATGTTCAGCTTCATTCCCAAAGTGGGTTTTGCACGAGTGTTTGTTCCAGCCCCTCTGCAACACCATGGAACACACCATGCTCTCACATTCTGTGGTGCCCCTGGAGATGCACCACCCGGGTTCCCTTCAAGAAGGACTTACTGCCTGGTTGGGGCAAGTGTGGTCATAAACAGCCTTTACGTGCCAGGACCTTCACAGTCTGCCTCAGCCATTTCACACCAGGTCATGCCCTCCCAAAATAGCTGACAAACCAGGGACTGAGCCAAGTGGGCTCATAAAGATGTGGCCATTTCAGCGTTACTCCAGACTCCTGGGAGGGACAGTACTCACTCCAAAGCTCCCTGCTGGGTGGGCTGAGGCCTTGTGGTCACAGTTTGACATCTTGCTCTGTGCATTCCCACTTTCCTCCCTTCTTTTCACTGGTGTTGATCCCTAATAAGGAGCTTGCACCCCAAATCCAGCTCACCATCTGTTTCCAGAGAACCTAATCTGCAACATAGGCCTCCATGAGTCTGATTCTGTTCTTCATTCTCTATCAAAATCATTCTCCTCTTCCAAGGTCCAGCTCAAATGATACCTTCAAGAAACTTTTTTCATCCTTTCAATTGGGAATAATTATTCATTTCACTCATTTTACTCTATCCCCCTGAATTATGCCTGTATATCTGTGTATCAAGTCAGTAATTTTTTATATTGAAGTTAGTAGTTTAAGTTTTAAGTTTTAAGTTTTTTGAGAGCATAGTCTATGTCTTATTCATTTCTGAATGCCCACAGTACATAACAGATAAGAGCTATGAATGAAAGAAAAGACTAATGTGTGATCTTCCCCATTATAACTTAAAAAAAAGGGCTGCTGATATTTCATCTCCAATATTTCATACATATGCCGATCTTCTCTATTTTTCAGCTATGTGATATATATATCCCCTGCTTTCCACACTAGCTAAGCACATCTTCCTGGTATGGAACATGCTTATCCTGTCTTTAAGCCATCACATAAAAGAAGCCTCCTTTAATAACATGATTCTTTGTTCAAAATGTTATTCAAGACCTTCCTAGTATGTGAAGTACCCCTAAGGTACTGGTATTCAATTCCAGCTACCTCGGGATCTTCTTTTTAGTTTTTAAGATTTTATTTACTTATTTAAGAGAGAGAGAGAGTGCGAGGGGGAAGGGGCAGAGGGAGAGGGAGAGAATCTTAAGCAGACTCCACATTGAGAACAGAGCCCGATGCGAGGCTCGATCTCACAACCCTGAGATCATGACCTGAGCCAAAACCAAGAGTCAGTCACTTAGTCGAACGAGCCACCCAGGTGCCCCAAGGATATTTTCATTCACAGAATTTAGGTATCTAACATGTGTCTAAAAATCATTATGCTCCATTAGAACGGTGACCAAATTTTGGGTTCCCTTAAATCTTTGTAAGACTAGAATAATAAACTCTATATGGGAAATGCAAAATATATGTATTCTGGATTAATAATATATCATGTTCACCTCTTCACTTTCCGAAATGATTGCTTTATATGTTCTCCTCTCAACCCTCACACACATGGGCTACCACCTCTACTCCCACCATCAGCCTATCCTTGTCTAATGTCTCAATTTCATTGAGAAATTAAAAGCAAGAATTAAGAATCTCCCTCTTTCCATCATCAAAACTATTGACACCTAATTCCCTGCTTACCATCTTGCTATATGGATTAGGAATCTCTCTTCCTACCAAAGCCCACTCTCCAATCACATTCTGGATTTCATCTTCAGACTTTGTTTCTATAATTTCCCCTTTCATTTGCATCAATAGCGCCCTGGATCATCTCTAGCACCATACACTATCATGTTCTAGTATCCTCTATCTTTAGAAACTCTACTTTGATCCCAGATCCCCTCATCCTCCAATAAAACTTATTGAAAGAGTTGTATGTAGTGGGCACCTCCAGGTTTTCACCTCATATTCTTTAATTAACTCTCCCTAGTAAGACTTAAGTGCCCACTACATCACTGAGATTGAGTGGATGAGGTCACTAATGACTTTTGTATCGCCAAATCCAATAGTCACTTCTTAGTTTTTATCTTGCTTGATTTCCCAAAGCAATCAACACAGTTGATCACATCCATCCATCCATCCATCTATCCACCCATCCATCTCTTCTTGTATCACTACTTTTAGCTTCTAAAAAGTTGCAATCTCCTTGCTTTTCTGCTAACCCATGGGTGCCTTTTCTGCCTCCTTTGCTGGCTCCTCTACCTCTGCTTGATCCCCCTCAAATGTGGTCAAGTCCAGAGTTCACCCCTGGGTCTCTTCTTCACCCTCCTAAGTGATATCATCCAGACACTTGGCTTTAAATATTATCTCTATATCAATAATCTCCCCCCACCAACTCTCAATGGCTAGCCCTCACCTTATTCTTCACTGAGCTCCAGGCCCATTTATAGCATCATCACAAGAATATCTATGACTCTACAACTTAAACATAACACAGCCAAAATAGAAGTCCTATGATAGCAAACTTGTTCCTCTCTTACTATTTCCATTCTTCATATAGAGAATTATCATCCACCTAGTTGTTCAACTTACAAATCTAGCAGTTTTCCTTGACTTCTTTCTTTCTCTCATCTCACATTAGTAAGTACTGTCATCTCTACTACCAAAAAATAAATTGAATGTATTCACATCTATTCATCTCCACTACCACCACCCTAGTCTAAGTCTGACTCCTCCACTTAGATGACTGCAAAAGCTTACTATGGATATCCTTGCTGCTGCTTTTGGACTCTTAAAAATCATTCTCTATACAGCAGTAAAATGAGTTTTAAGAACATGTATTAGATTAACTCATTTCCCTAAAACCTTCCCATGGCTCTGCATCACACTTATATACACAAGCTGTAATGTGCTTGCAGGAATCACCTACCAACCCACTCCCAACCCCATCTCCTTTCCATCATACTGCAGTCACACCAGCCTTCATTCTTCTCTTTGAACACAGTAGCTTATTCCTGCTTTAAAGACTTTATATTTTGCTATTCCTCTGTCTGAAGTGCCATGTCCTCAATCTTTGTCTAGCTAGTTCCCCTTACCACTCAATCTCATTTCAATTGTCAGCTTTACAAAGAGGTCTACTGTGGCCACAAAGTCTAAATTAGAGCCCACCCCCATCCTCAGCTATGCATTATCACATCATACTGTTTTGTTTTCTTTCTCATAGTTTTCACTTCGTGATACTGTCAGTTCATTTTTCAGATGTTGTCTGCCCTGTCTCTTCCCTCTTCCAAAAAAACAGGTGCTGTATCTATCTTGCTTATCACTAGGTATTTAATACCTATAAGATATTGGGCAAATAACAGATGACCAATAAATATTTGTTGGATGAAAATAAATCAATACTAGTCTTCGGAATAGCAGCCACACAAGACTTCCACAGCTAAGAGGTTGTTTTCTCCCACCACTTGTACTTCCTACATTGAACCATAAAGTTTTTTTTCAGTTGTCTGTTTCTTCTATTATCTAATTCCTTGAGGACAAGGACATCTTATCTTTGTGTTATCACCAACTAGCATAATTCTTATCACAGAGTTACATGTATTAAAAATATCTGTTCAATGAATAAAGGAAAATGAGGCTGAGGAGGAAACAGAGTGACATAGAACCTATGGAAAAACACAAGAGGCTGCAGAGTAGCCATAGCACTATCATATTTGAGGCAAAACAGTCACCATATATAAGTAAAGCCTTACTAATGGGTTTGAACTCTAGGACTTTAAAGTCATATTTAAAGCTCTTACTGAGAAGCTATCCAAATTCTATACCATTTTCAGATGACATTGGTATGATATGGGAGTTCAAATTCCTAAATTCAACTCTCAGCTAATAAGGAAATAGCATCAGAGTTCTCTGAGCTACTTGCATTACTAGGGCTTTTGGAATATACCTCAGACTAATTTTCAATTCAATTAGCTTTTATGAAGTGTCCACAGAGGGCATGACACTGTATGCAGTGCAGATCCAAGTATTCTAGGTCAAGACAGGTCAAAGATTTATAGGTCCCAGTGTAAGAAGCTCAGTTTATTCTGTTTATCTCATTCATTTTATGTTAGAGCAAAGCCATTAAAATGTTATGACCATTTGCTTGACCTGTGGGTCCAAGTCTGAAAAAATAGAGTCCAAATTGCTACAGTCAGCACCCTATGATAAAGGTCATATGTTATCTTCTCAGGACATGGGGATGGACTTTGTTTATTTTATTTATTTTTTAATGGAAAAGTCTGAAAGGTGCAGATTAGAAGAATATTAACATTTATAAGCACAGCCATGAAAGAAATAACCCCATTCTTTATAATCAGAATGTCTTCAAAGGAACAGATGCTCTAGCTAGTGGTATATTGGGGGTGGGGGGAAAGACAGCACTCATCATTAATTACTCACGTATATACTGAATGCAGATCTCCGTCCTTCAAGAGAATTATAAGTCAAATGACAAAATAATAAATGAGTACAAAAGTTAAAAAGCAATCACAAGTAGAATGTACTGAATATCATTCACACCAAAAACTGCAGGATTTCAGTGGAGGGAAGATACACTGAGACTGGAGTCAGAAGGTGTGGTTCCTGAGCAGGGCCATTAAGCAAGGAACACTACCACTTTATGTAACAGTAAGGTGTTTCCCCAAAACTTGAGAGTACACAAAATAATGCTGCTTTCCAAGAATTAAACAAGAAATCAACACATAATTAAAGCAGAAATGTACATAATCAGTTCAATGATATTATAAGCCTCCTAGTCCAGCAAGCCTGATTTTAAACTTATTGGCTTTATTAACATATCTAAAGAGAATTGCAAATAATGATCAAACAGTTCTGCCCTTCAAGCACACTCAAGGTTAGGGCACCAAATCAAACTCATGTAAGGATCCCACTCCATTGAGAGATACCATAAGCAGCCAGCCCCTGATGCCATTAGAATTCTACTCATGCAATTCCCTTGTTCGAACTATACACTCATCAAGCAACCTTTTAATAATTAGGTTTCTCATGCAGTTTGCCTAAAGGGAGCAATGTGTTGGTCAGGCCAACATGAACACCAGGTCTGCTCAGCAATTAAATTTCTTAATGTAAATTACTGCATTGGTATTCTGGTGTTATACATCAGTCTCTTGTGACTTTGTTAGTGCCAGTTATCATCTCTGAGTTGTAATGCTAGGGCACTGACATAATAAATTTTCGCCCCTGCAGAAGTATACAGGACTGGTTTGATTCAACAGAAAGTTCATTCAAGGGTTTAGAAACTCCATAGAGAAAGAGACAGAGTGAGCGAGAGAGAGAGAGAGAGAAAGAGCATGGGGAGGAAGAGTAAGTAGTTTAGGCAGATACAGTAAGATAAATTTGTGTAGGGAGATGAATATATATTAGGCATGGGAATTAATGTTTAGCAGTGGGAACTCACTGGTGAAATTTGAATAGAGAGTGCAACATGATCAAAACTGTTACTACTTAGCAGAACCCATGGTTTAATTGAAGAATAAGCCAAGCAAACAACTAATTACAATACAGTATTGTAAGTACACAGAGTATTCTGAGAGCACCAAGAAAGTACTTACAGTTTACTCTATGGATGATCAGGGAGTATTTCTCAGAAGAGAAAACTTACACTTTTTTTAAGGTTTTATTTATTTATTTATTTATTTATTTAATATTTCATTTATTTATTTGACAGAGAGAGAGCACAAGCAAGGGGAGTGGAAGAGGGAGAAAGAGGCTCCCCACTGAACAGGGAGCCCAATGTGGGCCTTGATCTCAGGACCCTGGGATCATGACATGAGCCAAATGCAGATGCTTTGAGCCACCCAGGCACACCCAGACCCCTAAAGTTTTTTATTACACTTTAATATTCTTTAAAATTTTCCTCTTTATTTACATACTTTTTTAGTTAAAAGAAATATATCAATATTTCAAAGAGCCTCAGAAGTATATTCCTGACTTTGTACTAAATATTCCTCCCTGGGTATGCCACAGGAATCCCAAACTCAACACTTCTAAATCTAAACTTACTTACAGTTTTCTCTACCCTTCATAACCATCCTTCTTCTCCTTCTGTGTTCCCTGATTTGGTAATCATAACCACAGCCCATCTGACTTTCAGGCCCACTCATGCTAAATTCTCTCTTCTACCCGCAACATACAGTCAGTACGAAAGCCTTAAAGGTTTTGCTTTATCGTTAGCTCTTAAACTTCTCTCCCAGAGCCACTGCCTTAGTCCATGTTTTAATCATTTCTCAGCTGGATTACAGAAATAAGTCTTCTAAATGGTACCCTGCCTTTATTCCAACTAGCTTCCATCCTTCCCAGCACATCTCCAGTTTTGAAGCTGGGGTAATAGTTCACTTAGTTGTACAACAAATACATATGTGTCAGGGACTTTCTAAATCCAGGGGATAGAATGATCAACAAAACAGACAAGGTTCTTGTTTTTCATTGACCTGATATTTTAGACTGGGCATTAACTATGTAAGCAAAGAAAGGACGAAAGCAGTTTTTCAGTAGTGATAAATATTATAAAGTAAATACAATTAAGTGATGTGGCAGAGAGTGACTATGTTCATTAACTAGAATTTAAATAAAAAGTTGAAACTACTAAAAAAAGGTGGGGGGGAGAGTGACTGGGAGCCTGGGTTGTCATTAAGACCTCTTAGGCAATGGCAGTTAGGAGAGGGATGATAAGAGGCAGCCAGCCATATAAAGATCTGGGGGCAAAACATTTCAGGTAGAGGAATAACAATCACAAAGTCTGCAAGATGGATGTAAGTTTAGAATGTTCAAAAATTTCAAAGAATCCAAGTATAGCTACAAAGAGAGGTTAAAGAGAGAAAGAGTGGTGGAGAAAAAAATCAGTGAATTACACAAAGGGCACTCACATAAGGCCCAGTAAGTTTGAGATCTTATCAAAGTGCTATGGGAAGCTATTGAAAATATATAAGTAGAAGAGCTGCATAATTTCATCTATGATTTGAAAGTTCACTCAGGGTCTTGTGTGGATAATGGGTTTAAGAAAAGCAGGAGTGTAAAATGGAAGACCATTCTAGTGTCCAGTGCAAAAGTATAGGCAGGATGAAGGAGACATGGATGAAGGTGGTAGCAGGAAAGATGGAGAAGCCATTGGCCTGGAGGTATATTGTGGAGCTAAAGCCAGTAAGACTTTCTAATGGAGTGAATGTGGGAGATGGAAAAAAAAAAAAAAAGAAACCAAGGATCTGTAACCTAATGGATATTGGTGTTATTTTCTGAAATGGAGAAAACTGAGGGGGGAGGTTTAGAACTTGGGGTGAGAGTAGGAATCAAGAGGTTGGGCCACATTAAGTGTGAGTAAGTATTGAGAATTCAAAGAGACATGTCAAGTAGGCAGAGAAATCCAGAAATACCCAGGTCAATGGAAGAGTCATTGGTAACAATACAAGCTTGGGAGTCAATGACATACAGATAATACTTAAAGTTATTGGCTTAGTCTAAAAATAGACTAGAGAAGGAGAAGAGTAGATGGCCAAGGACTAAGTATTATGTCATTCCAACATTTGGAGATCAAGCAAAGATTGAAAAAACTGAAAAGTAGAGGCCAATAAGGTAAAAGAAGCTTCAGGTGAGTATGAGGTCAAGGAAACCAAGAGAAAAGAATGTTTCAAAAAGTAGAGTGGTCACCTTTGTCAAATGTTGCTGTGAGGTTAAAACAAAAGACAACACCCACTACCCCTGGAAAGATGGAAATCATTGGTAACCTTCACAAAATCAGTCTGAGGAGTGTGTTAGAGAATAAATCACTACTAGAAGAACATGAGGGAAGAGAGGAAGTTACAAGCCATTTTGGCTTGTAAAATAGTTTGAAATAAAAAGCCTACATCCACAGCACTCCCTTTGAAAACTTTAAAATAGTCTCCAAATATAAAAGGAAATGGAAGGAAATAAAAATAATGATGTTATAATTGGTATAACCAAAAAAGCACACCAATTATTTCAACAAGTAGCCAATGAGAACTGCATAAATTTAAGAGAAAGCATTATAGTCTCACAATAACTTGAGACATGTACTTGATAATGGCACTTCAGAATTCACAGGAGGATATCAGTACAGTACTTTACATGTTTATCACTTAGGCCAGAAGCTGGATTCTTCCTTTTATGCTTTGGCATTAATTGAATCAGTCATGAAATTTCAAGTTTGGAAAGGACTTAAGAGGTCATTTAGTCCAACTCCTTTGTGTGAATGAATCCCCTCTACCACAACCCTAATGAATCCTGCTTCTTTCTCTTCTTGAACTCCTTAAATGATTGTGGATTTGCCACATCTTCCCAATGCTTTAGGTAGAAATAAAGGCATCTTATTATATTTCAGACAGATTTTCCACCCTTCATAATAATAGTTATTTTCAGCATTGTGAAACCTACCAATTTGATTAGTATCAGTCATATGTCCTTCATCTGCTTTGTGTATAAAGGGAAAAAAGCAATTATGGAATATATAGGCCTTTTATTTCTATTTACCTGTCTACCTATATGCTGCCTCTTTCCAGAAAAAAAGAAAACTTAAATGAAATGACTTAAAACACCTGGGTGCAACAGTTATTAAAATAGAAATAGAAATTCAAACTTCTGAAAATAAATTCTTGACTCAAAGACTAATGTAGTTGCTGACATTGAAATTAAATTTATCAGCGGGCTTTCTAGAATTCAGTACAAAAGGAGAAATATTGTGGATTACACAGTTCTCCTTATCTAACAGAAGTATACTAATTCTCCATTAAATAAAAATTTTTTCTTGGTTCTAAATCACACGTGGAATTTCTCATGTAGCAGCTTACAAAAGAAACTTATTTCTTTGATTTCTATTTGCATTCATTTCACTGCCACTTCATTTTACCAAGCTCATAATCTCAATCCAATGTTTAAAAAAAAACTTTCTAAAAAAATCTGTTGAATATAGGGGACAAAGCCTGAGCACTGGATAACTACTTTTCAAAAGGGACTGGAAAAACAACTTCAACTATCAAAATCACCCTTCGGTGGAGAGGATCAATCTTATGGGTCATTGGTTCCCATAGGTCCAATTCTTAGTAGATGGGAACAAATGAGAAACTGAGTTAATATCTCCTATGGCCCTACCATCACTCCTTCACCTCTCCTAGAAATAACTACAGTTGGGTGATCACTAGGTACAAATGATATCCTTGTGAACGGAGACAGGTGTACAGAACAGGGTCGACCGACAAGGAGAGAATGCTGGAAAGGCTGGCCTGAATACCTGATAATAATGTGGATCTCTACGAGGGGAAGTGGTATCTGTGAGCAAAAGGTATTATTAAAGGAGGTAATGTGAAGAATCTGGACTTTCTCATTTGCTCATAAAACACCCCAATTACTTTCCCAGGAGGGGCATTATAGAAAAGTTACAAATGGGTCAACTGTGTCTTCGTAGAGTTAAGCCCCTGTGGTTTTACAACACTTTCCCCTGGTCTTGGATTTAAGAATGGGGAAGGTATGCCCAAATAATGACCATTTCACCTTTGAAGGCCTCTGTGGTGCCTAAATCATCCCTTCGTAAAAAATAAATTACCTTCCTCATAGTGATTATCACAGTAGTTTAGACTTTACCTGGATTACCTGCTTCCATCATTAAACTCTAAATAACTAAAGTCAGATCTCAACTCCTTCCCCACACCTAAAGCCAGCCAGGCATAACTCCGCCTTCTTCTCGATGGCTACAGAAGGCACACCTTTAATCTGTATTTTGTCTGTCCAAATGTGGCAGGACGTTATTATTACTATTATTATTATTATTATTATTATTGCTATAACGACTACTACTATTGAATCCGATTCTATCTAGAGGTCCCTTAGGGCCAATAAGCTAGATTCAAATCTCACAAATTAGTTATTGTAAAATCAATGCAAATGCAGTAAAAGTAACCTACATACTGAATGGGGCTGTTTGTATACCAGACAGCAGAATGTACCCATGGTGTTATCACGGAAAGAATGAGAGATTTCAGACTTAATCTAAAGAAGGCACTGGTACACCTTCAAATAAATAATCCCAAACAAATGACTTGGCTTTTTGCAGAATTAGAATACACTGAACGCATATTTGTTTACAGCTGGGATATTGTAGGCACGTAACAGTAAATGCTAATGTACATGCTGATGGTAGCAAGAGCAAACAAGCATGCTGGCCATTATTTCATCTAGCAGTTTATTATGACATACAAATACCAGAAATCAAAGTCAAAGCTAAGCAAAACCCAGCTACCAACAGCATGATTTTCTCCTCATTTTTACCTATTCTACCCTGGAAACCCCTTCCTGATTAGCAGGAAATCTGGGAATAGAGGGTGAAAGTAATAATAAAAGAGGCCTCGAGTTACTGAATAGTTTTTACATGCCACATAACTTTGAGAGAGAAGCACCGGTTGAGATAAGTACCTATTTCCCCAGAGCAGTCTAAAATATCTGAAGCTTACACGATGCAGTGGTGAATGGTGGTCTCTAAGAAAGCTTTCTGCTTTTGGAAACTGGGTAGCAGAAATACCTGGTGTGGAAGAAGTTGGCATAGCAACTCTGCATTGCAGTGGTGAAACACAGAGTAAACAGGTGCACAAAACAACGGCTTCAACGTGCTTGCTTCTCTACAGAGTGATTATGTCTTGTAGAACATTTTTAGGCTTCTCTTTTTGAGCAATAAAAACTCTTTGGTCTAATAATTGAATACGTTTCAGTTCCTGAATAGGAAAGGATATTCATGAGTCATGGAAATATTTATTTTCCATATTTTCTCTATATAAATAAGGTGAAATTTTGGCTAAAAATAAGTCATTTCCCCTTCAGAGCAGATACAATTTTACAGTGACCAGAAAATGGTACCAAAAGTAAGCCTTCTGTGTTTGTTAAAAAATATATTCCAAGGAAAAGAATTGCTTACCTTTTGGCAACAGGCCCCTTGAAATTAGGATCAAATGTCCTTGGATTACCTGCATTTAAAACAAAGACTTTTTAAGCATGTATGCCAATTAAATCACAAATAAATATATATAAAATATTAATAAAGAAAAATCTACATCTGGGCTACCACCCAGCACACTGTTGAATTCATCCTTTGGTCCAGGGAAACATCAGTTATGCCTTGGCTACATCTGCCAATCCTTTCCCTCTCTCCGATAAGAAGCAAGACTGGGAAGACTTATGGACCATAGTCTATGCATAGCGTACACATATCTCCCACTGTTCTATGTGGCAATATATAGACTCCATCCAGGGTAACAAAACTTGCAACCCTTCTGATCTGCAAAGCCATTCTACCATCTGCCATCACCAAGTATTGCTGAGTGCTCACAAGATGCACAGTATAATAGAGACGCCTGCTTATCTAGTTCTCCCCTTTCTCTCAGTAGATAAGACTTTCCTTCAAGAAGTTGAAATACTAGCTGGGTCTGCCACATTGGCTATATGGTATATACTAGTCATTATTATATTATATAAATATTATTTTTAATTGAATTTTTGAAGATCCTATTGGCAGGCTTCATGCCATCTGGGGAGATGTCATTTATTACTGCATCATGAATGTGATATACTATCCCTGTTTTTAAACAGGACAAGGTACACACAGAATGGCCTTTTCCCATGACATGCCTTGTGTAATGAGACCCAGGACACTAAGTTCTGTAAAATCTTCTCTGGTCAGTGACCTGTATTTTGCAATCCCAAACCCCTGATGCTTCTCTCCCAACCTAAGCATTCCCACCACTTCCTCTAGGGATTTGTCCCTGTGAGAAGGACTCATCCTGAAATTAAACAGAGCATTTCAAAAGGGACTGGCAAAAATCCCCATGTGTCAGGAATCCAACTCTGCCTGTAAATGGGGACATGAGTTCTGAGGACTCAGACGCCTCTTCGGTGTAATCACAGGCTGACGAAAAGACAACAGGAAGATAAGGGCACACATGGAACAGAAATCTAAGAGTCAGTGAATATTTATAAAGAACCTATGATATGCCAAGAGCACCAGCACCACAGAAGTTATATAAGGCATTGTCCCTGTCTTGGAGACCTTAATTGGTGGGACAAGATCAACGTTTGAGTCATTCAACAAATACTTCTTGAGAATCCTTATTTACCAGGCCCTGTGTTGTAACATATGAACAGTGAATATACCAAATGAAACAATTAATCAAGAACTCAATTGTGTGGTTATCTGCCTTAAGTGTTACAAGAGTTCTGAGAAAGTCGGTTTCATCAAGGACTAGAACCATCAAGAGGGTCTCATTCAAGGAGTAAGATTATGAAAGATTAGAATAAAACAAGAGCGAAAAGAGAAACACTTTGGGTGGATGAAACTAGAATTCTGTTAAATTCAGTAACTATTTATTGATCACCTGTTATGTGTTCTGCATTAAAATAGACACTGCAGGGGATACAAGATTACTGAAACAGTCTCTGTCTTCAACAAGCTAACGAACTGATGAGCAGGGAGAGAAATAAGAAAAATACAAGAATTGCTACAATACAAAGCAGAACATGATATCATAAGAAGGGTACAAAGAAAGTGTTATGAGAGCTCCAGGGAAGAAAAGGTCACTTTCAGTTGAGATTAGTAAGGAAGGGTTGCTAGAGCCACAACATTTGGGGATGGAAGGGTGTAGTTTAGACCTGTAGCAATGAATGGAGTCATGTAGCAATGAATGAAGGTAGAGATGATTAGTGTGGTTGTGGGGATAGTGAAAAACTCAGTCTGACTGGGGATAATAGGATAAGAGGAGGGGAAAATAAAGCTGAATAGATACTACAGAATCAGACTACAGAAAGCCTGAAAAATTGGGATGGAATTTATTTTATACATCCTAGGCCACTGGGAGCCATACAAGGATTTTGAACAAAGGATGACATGGGAAAAGCAGTGCTTAAAGAGAGCAATCTATCAGCAGTATACAAGTTATAGGGCAAAATGCAGTCAAGGAGATCAACTTTGGAGTCTGTTGTAATAATAGAGGTGAAGTAATGTGAGCCACTGCCCATGTGGTGGCAGAAAGGATGGAAAAAGAGATTCAAGATTCATCACGAAGCAGTTGTGTGGCATAGAAGCAATCATTTCACCTCTGAGTCTTGGTTTCCGTATTTGTAAATGGGAATAACAACATTGCTTATGCCATAAAGTTGTTATAAGGATTCAATGAATTAATACCTGCAAAAGTGCTTAGAACCGTGTCTGGCACTTAGTAAGTCCCCAGTGAATATTCATCATTAGTCAGTGTAATTACATGAAAAAAATAAACAGAACTTCATGAATGACTTGGAGGGTAAAAGAAGTTAAAGATGGCTTCAAATCAAGTGACTACAGACCAAGAACCCATAATTCTCAATCAGTTTTAGTCTTTTGCCTAGACTTAAGGAAAGACTGATGCTACTGAAATAGTTTGGGAACATTAGCAGGTGGAAGAAATTGCAAAGTTGCTATAAGAAAAAGAACATGAGGTTGATTTTGAAGTGACATCTGATTGTAAGTCCATTATTCAACCAGAGTTAAGAAACTGGAATCTTGGGTCAAGTCTTGAGATAAATACGTGGAAGTCACAAAGTTTATATCATGAAGTGATGAACTCCATAAAGGAGAACTTCAGGATCTGTCAGTTATAATGTTATTATAACAACAAGAACAATAGTATTTAACATGTCTTTAGCATTAAATGCTAAGTGCTGTTCCAAGTTCTTATTAACCTTATTATGTAGGTAGACTGAAAACCATTATTAGCCTATTAAGAAAACAAGCCATAGAGAGACTAAGAACCTGTCCCACCTGGGATTACCACTCTGTCTAGTCAGATCCCGCTGGCCATACCTTACAATGCCAATACTTGTTTCTACTTCAAGGGGAAGTGTGTAAAATGTTTCCTGTTTGAGATGGTCTATATATACTTCAGTGTTGAATTCTCTGACACACCGTCAACTTCTCTTTTCCTGACTGCTTGTGTGATTTTGCCCAACTGGCAACTGACTTCTTCACAATTAAGGGTTAAAGGTAAAATTAAACAGTTATAGGAAGGGAAACAGAAAAGTGACATTCAGGAAAGCTAAAGAATTCCAAGAAAGAGGGAAGAGTATAAATTCCACAGAAAAATGATGACTAAATGAATGTTTATTTGTATCTGGGACTACTATAAGTAGTTTGCACATGAATCTGCCATTTTGCACAGAGAAAACAATGTGAATTGTACTCCCTTGCACAGTGTATGTTATTTAATGCCCCATAATTCTGTAAGGTGTGTCATTGTTATCATTCCATTTTACAAGTGAGGAAATTGATGTACAACGGGTGAGCTAATTTGCCCTAGCCCCTCAGCTAACAAGAGGTGGAGGTAGGACTGGAAGATACATGGTCTGACACCAAAGCCTATATTGAGCCACTTGGCAGGAAGTTGCTCACTGGTGATCTCAGAAATTCCACAGATGGTTGGGGAGAGGAGGCAGATGAAAAGGGATTAGCAATTTACATTGATCTTAAATTATTCACTTTTTACATTAAAGATAGGCAAAACTGCTTTAAAAGTATCTAGGCTGAAGGGGCACCTGGCTGGCTCAGTCAGGAGAGCATGTGACTCAATCTCGGGGGTTGTGAGTTCGAGCCCCATGTTGGGTGAAGAGATTACTTAAAAAAAAAAAAAAAAGTATCTAGGCTGGCTTCCAATTTTGGTGTGATTTGTACCTTACAAAGTGAAAAAGTGGATCACAGTGTAAATGAAATGCTGTTGTCAAATCTGTCTGAAAAGCTGACACTTTCTGATTATAAATCCTGGCTGCCTTATATTTCAGCTGAAAATACACTAATGCCACAGTCGAATGATAAGATTTAGCTGATTCCATATAGTAATGACAGCTGGAAAGTGATGACTTCAGCCTGCCCCATGTGCTGGCGGAATTTATATTGTCATGCAAATTTTTTATTTCCTGAAATCAATACAGGCCCTTGCTTTCTCCGAGGCCCTCATGTGCTCTAATTGCATCTCTGGAATAAATAGACTGAAAGGCCAGCTAAGTGAAAAGAGCCACAATGCTGAACTATCACATGGCTTAGCTAGCTGAATATAATTCATATTTCTAACTTACAGAAAAAGTAATTATAATTAGGTAATCATTTTAAGAGCTTCTTGAGTTCATGTGATTTTCAGATCACCAAAACTATTATGACAACAGAGTCACTAAAAAATATTCATTATAGAAGTTATACACTTGTTATTATAGTTGACTGTATTGTACAGTGCAAAAATTACACAATGCAATTTTTGTTACTAGAAATTATTCATGAGGATTAAGGAAAATAGTCCAGGTAATTAATTCAACTCATGGGTGCAGATTTCACATGACTCCGTTGAATGCAAATGGTAGGATAAAGCAGCCAGGCATGCTTGGAAAGACTCTTTTCTTTAAAAGCAATCTGTTTCTGAAAGAAAAATGACAATGTAACTACCACTAATCAGTTATAAAAACCAAAAATCTGAGACCTTTACTTTTATTCCTTCAGGTATATTTTTCAGAGAATGTAGTGTGGTTTAGACAGCAAAAAAGAGAACTCTAAGGTGGGAAAAAGTAGGACTTGAAATTACTATGAATGACCAAGTCAGATAGCTTTCCGAAAAGCAAGGGAAAATGGTATACTATAAAATTAAGTCTTCCCTTAATATTCAACAACAGCTACCGGAAAATTGTGAATAATCAAATACTTGTTTTACACTTGATTTTTACAAACATGTTTATGGTTCTGTCTATAAGTGAGGACCCGCCACTTCATCTAGGGAAAGAAGTCTCTTTCCTCCAAGTCTTAACAAAGGATAAAGAATCATGTTCTTTGCCATTTCTTATAGGGAGATGTTCCTACTTCTCAGCCCAACACACATGGCCTCTCACAAACAGGCTCCTCTTCGCAGCCTCATCTCCTACCATCCCTCACTTCAAACCTGATCTTCTAGCAATTCTGTACTGCTATGATTCCATGCAAATCAGGTGTTTTGCATAGTGCCCTTTGAACAGTGTTCTTTTCCCCTCTTTGTGCTGTTGACAATGGCTAAGGAAATCCTATAGTTCTTAGAAATTCCCACTCACCCTCTAAGAGAAGGACAAGGACAAAAACCTTCTACTGGCTACTGTGCCATTAGAGACCAATGCTGAGAACTTGCATATAAGCCCATCCCAACGTAACTAATTCCATTCATCTCTGAGACACGCATACTTCTGTTACTTGCATTATTGCACTTGGTACACTATGCCTTAAGGCATGTGCTGTGGTAGACAGATGCCCACATCCAAATCCCACAAATTTGTGAATATTTTAATTTACACAGCAAAAGGGACTTTGTGGGTATGATTGAGTTGAAGGCTATGAGATGGGGAGATTCTCTTGGATTATCTGGTTGAGCCCAATATAATTACAACAGTCCATACATGGGAAAGAAGGAGACAAAAACATCAAAGAAGGAGATGTGACTATGGAAACAAGGTCAGACTGATATGATAGGAGAAAAACTCAACTGGCCATGGCTGGCTTTGAAGATGGTGAGAATCATGAGCCAAGGAATGTGGCATCCTCTAGAAGCTGGAAAAAGTATGAAAATGGATTCTTCCCTAGAGCCTCTAGAAAGAAATGCAGCTGGGCCTGTACTTTCATTTTAGCCTACTGAGATCTATATTGGATTTCTGACCGCCAGAATTATAAGATAACAAATTTGTGCGATTATAAGCCACCACATTTGTGGTAACCAGTACAGCAGCAAGAGGAAGCTAACATACATGACTGTTTCTCCTACTAGATGAATAGTCCTTTAAGGCAGACACCAGATCTTGGTTGTTAGTCTAATGCTATTACCTACTTTGGTATCTCATGTATACATATATAACAGGCACTCGATAGATGTTTCTGTAGTAAATTTTTATTAAATTTCAATGTAATTTTGAATTCATATCTTTCATTTAGGTTATGAAAATACAAATAGGAGATAAATCTTGACAATTACCAGCTAATCATTTTAGATGGAATTCAACCTGGATTAAAGGCAAGTTAATAGATTCCCAGAATTGCACTGATGTGAAAAATTACTCCATTAACTCAGCATCCAATTTGTAATGTCTTAGACCAGTAGGAGTTAACAAAGGAAGTAATGGAGATAATATCCCATACTGGTGAATAAAAATTGGGCATCAAATTTCATGGTATCAAATGTCATCTCTGCAATCTATAAACTGTGATCTTGGGAGGATTCCCATTTTTCTCTGTGAACTTCCATTTTGTCATCTATTAAATGATAGATAGTAGCAAAAAATGTTTTAAAAAATAACAAAAGAAGGAAACAATTTCTACCTTTGGGATGATCATTGGAAGCAGCAAAATATGTGTAAATTACCCTCATAACCAAAGTAGGTCATTGTAGAATCAATGCAACCCAACTTAAGTTAAATTGTCACAGTGACTATAAGTGACAATAATTCTAGAAAGGTTTCCATGACTAAGCTGGATGTGACACTTATGGAATAACTTTTTGGAGGAGAGAAATCTTGAGGATGCTTAAAGGGAAGACTGTACCATGTGGGAAAGCTGGAAAAAGCACACGCTCAGCCATAGCAAAGAGTTATTCCTGGGGGAGGAGACATGAGAGCAGTTAGAAGAAAAACACACATCATCCAGAGTTGGAGTAGGATTTACAAAGCTCCTCAAGTCTTCTGAGAAAGTAATACAACTAACATGTGTTTATGTAGCTGTATGATGCAGAAGAAACAGGAAAGTTAAGGCAGAGGGACTGACAAGAAGATTGCTGTCGTATTTCAGAGATAAGAGGGTAGATGCCTGACAGAGGCTGCAGCAGTGAGAGAGGATGAGGCAACCCCAAAAACACTGCAGAGGAACACACTTGGTGGGGGTGAAGGAAAGGGCAGGGCGCCATGCTTCATCGCCTGATGACGGCAGTGCCTCCTGTAGAAAATGATGTGCATTCCAGAAACTCGTCTAGGGCAAAAACATAACCCCACGTGGGACATGGCAAGATTAATGAAAATGCAAATGAGACTCCTTCAGCACTGATTCATGCCAAACAATACTGTGGCACCATGACCTTATAGTGGTTGTTTTTCTCCCAGCCTGAGTAACTTCCTAAACATACAGAATAATAAATCACCCACTGTTACATCAAGAATGTCCAATCTCCTGCTTTAAGAAAGGGTTTTCTAATCTGTGGGGTTGGTTTCTATATAGTTTGCATCATCATTTGAAATAATTCACTCTATATGAACACAAGTCATTAACATTCAGTTAAAATGTCAACCTTAGAAGTAATACCTAGAAGAAACAACCTCCACTTCCACTGAACAGGCAAAAGAAAACGTTCATAAAATACTCAGGCTGCTTCTTCATAGACTGATTTTATAGGCAGTGCTGAAAGATGCACGTTTAGGGGGCATTGGAAATGTATTTCTGAAAAAATGATTTTTCTTGACTACTGTGACAAAGCCGTGAATTTGCGCTATAGAACAGCCATGAATTATTGGATAATCACATATCTTCTCAGAATAAATAAAATTCTGAATCAATATTGATTTAAAAAGAGAGTCTGGAAGCAAACAAGAACATGAATTGAATTTGAAGGTTATCAGCTTGGGGTTTCTAATATTTCTTTCTAGCCATATTTGTATTTATTGCCTAGCATGAGGCACTCAAAAAAAAAAAAAAAGGAGCAACAGCATACTCTAATTATGCTGGAGAAATTCCTTATTTTCTTTCAGTATCATAGGTTATGCGTTTCATTATGACACAGGACACTATTCCCTTGGCTCCTATAAAATATAACAATTTCACAATCAGAGATAGGAAATGAAGAGTATATTTGCTTGCCCTGAATATAAAAATAAGTGACTTCATCTTGCCTTTCCATCTGCAGAATTCAGGCAATAACACAGTAAATGAATAAAGTTTGGGAGAAATGATAGTTTTCATCATTATACAGATACAAAAATGAACTTCTGTAAAGAAGAAGAAAATTTTTTTAAGTTATAGTTGAGTAAAAGACTTTCTGTTGAATTCAGGAATAAAAACTACTAAAGAAAAATAGCAAGAATTTGTCAATTTATCACAAACGCATAAAGCAGTTTGGTAGCTAGCGATAACATTTCTCCTACTTCTTCATATTGTTCACGGGTTATTGATGAGAACAAAATTAAACTGCACATCAACTCTGACTTTTGCCACAACTCAAGATGGTGGAAGATAATAATCACTGGCAAAACATCCCTATCCCTGGGCCTGAATGTAGGGAAGAAAAACACGATTTAGTGCGTACTTTCTACCCACAAGACATCATGATCCAACAAATAAAAACTCAGGTGGAATACACTATTAGAATCTGTGTTAGATGAACGCCTCTACTTACAGGATAATTGGGGAAAAATTGTGGTAAACTATGTTCTTTCACCAATGGGTCAGACTAGTCACTTAGAATGACAAATGGGGGAATAGCAGACAACAGGGATTACATACAACCTACTGGATGACCCACCCTAAATTGTTACATGCATTCAGAAAGAAGAAAGAGAGAGACTAAGATTCTTCTTCCTCAGAGCTGGGATGGGGGGGGGGGTGGATGTGTGTTACAGAACAAGATAATCACTTGGAATGGATGCCTGCGGACTTAGCTCACTTCCTCCTACAGTCCTGTCTCCTTGGATGGAGTAAAAAATAAAATAGCCCAGATTTTATACTTGTAAATTCTATGGAGCATCTGTGAGGAAGAAATGCTCATGAGTATTTTTTCCTCACAAAATGGATTTTCCACAAAGAGACTGAAAATATTGTGAACTCATTGTCAAAAGAAAACTTTGGTCGTACTTCTTTGACCTTCTATATAGATTTGGAGGTGGGAGTGAAAGAATAGGGAAGGAAAATCTAGCCCTCAAGACAAGTGTTTGACTCATAATCTGCCATGATGGTAGTAAAACAAAACTGTGAAGATAAATCTGCAAGTAAAAGTTTGTCAGCTCTAATTCCAGAAGTATGAGACGTTCAACTCTCTCCATATCCAGAATCTATAAGTTATGGATATAAAGCTTAAAGAGTATCTTCTAAAGAGCACTGAAAAGCTGACAAAGCAGTGAAGAAATACCAGGTCAAAATCAAAGTGAAAGTGGGGACCTGGAGAGAGCAAGATACTACCAAAGCTACCATAGTCTCAAAGATATTTACCAACTTAGCAAATTCAAGGAGCAAGGGGAACAGAAGACAGAGACCAGAGGCTGCTCAAGAGAAGAAGTCAAATGGGAAAACATCACTCCATTAAGTTGGAACTCCAAAGGGATACACCCTCAGGATGAAACCTACCTCACCCTTACCAAAATCACCTGACACTGAGCAGAAAGATAGGGGAAAGACCTTCATTTGAATTTGCAGTGTATGTGAAGTAATCTCAAGTAGGTTCAATCTGTAGGTATTCCTAGGCAGCTGACAGACAAACAGACTTCTGATGGACTGTATCTTATTCTAAGAATTCTCACAAATAAATTTCCAAAGAAAATATATAGCAAACAATTAAAAAATAACAAATTACATAAAGAAACAAGATACCGTGAAAGAACTAGATATACACAGACAACAGAAATAGACCCATAAAGTCTTCAGATATTTACATGATTAGTCCCAAATTATAAAACAACTAAGCTTACTGTTTTTTCTTTTTTTTCTTGTCAGCAATAAAATACAAACATGAAAACAAATGTGATGAACTATGTTTTTAAAACTACCTGGCAGATTCAGAAATGAAGCAAATTGAATCTGGAGGTGAAAAACACAATAAATAAAATGTACAACTCCATGGATAAGTTTGATAGCAGATTGGACACAGCTAAAGAGGCAACTGGCAAACAAGAAAGTAAGTCAAAATAAATTATTCAGAATATAGCAGAAAGAAACTAAGAATGGAAATTACCAAAGGCTAGTTGATAAAATGAGCATAGGGTGAAAGTTTTAATATACGTCAAATCAGATTTCTAGATTTATTCAAGTACAATTTGTTCAAGAAAAAAGAATGAAATAAAGAAACTTTCAGGGAAAAAAAAAGATTTGCCATCAGTAGAGTCTCACTAACATATATTAAGTATATATTTCTTTAAAAAAAAAGATTTATTTATTTATTTTAGAAAGAGGGAAAGAGTACATGTGTGTGCAAGTCGGGGGAAGGGCAGAGAGAGAATCTTCAAGCAGACTACCCACTGAGCGTTGTATCCTGACTTGGGGCTCAATCCCATGACCAGTGAGATCATGACCTAAGCTGAAACCAAGAGTCAGATGTTCACCCAACTGAGCCACTCAGGTGCCCCTTAAGTAGTTATTTCTGAGAGAAGAAAAAGTGACCCAGATGGAAGGTCTTTGATGAAAGAAGAAATGAAGAACTCCAGGGGGAAAAAGGAATGATCACTGGCTATATAAAACAATAATAATAAAGTCTTGTGGGGTTAGATAAAATGAGAGAAAATTATTTCAATAATAGAATGTAATCCAAAGATAAGGGTAAAATATTAATAAATTTTAACCTCAAAGTTGTGCATGCAACGGTATGCATGCTGCAGTTTTTAAAAGAGTAGAACCACCATATATTATTTTGAAAACAGTGGAGGAAGGAAAATAGAATAAGAAAAATTAGCCAATCCAAAATCAAAGAAGAAAGAGAAGAAAAATAAACACAGAACAGTCAGAGGAATGAGAAAGCACAGTGTAATGTGATGTATATTGTTACAGAGCAAATGTTTTTGTCTTCCCAAAATTCATATGTTGAAAGTCCTAACCCCCAAAATAATGTTATTTGGAGATAGTGTCTTTGAGCAGTAATTAGATTTAGATGAGAATCCTAAGAGTGGGATTAGTGTCCTTATAAGAAGAGGAAGAGAGATCAGAACTAACTCTCTCTGCCATGTGAGGACCCAGTGAGAGCCAAATGAACTGGTACCTCGATCTTGGACTTCCTAGTCTCCAGAATTGCAAGAAATAAATCTCTGTTGTTTAAGCCACCCAGTCTATGACATTTTATTATAGCAAACTAAGACATACATAAACTTAGATATATTGATACTACATTAACTATAAAGGACTAAACGTGCTTGTGAAAGATAAAAATTGTCATACTGGAAAAATAATTGAACAATATGCTGTATGTATATCCCCCAATAAAGGTTAAAGCAAATGGATGAAAAAGTAAATAGTATGTAAATTTTAACAAAAAGAAAGGAATTATAGGCAAAGTCTGAAACAGAAATTAAGGTAAAAAGCATTAGTAGCAATAAAGAGGATCACTTCTAATGATAAAGTCCAATTAACAAAGAAGAAACAATAATTTTAAATACATGCACTTAACAAAATTTAAAATGTAAATATTTAGAACTACATGGAGAAATAGACAAATCCACAGTCATAGTAGGAAATTTTAACATACTTTGTCAGTATTTCTCACTATTATAAAACATTAAAAAATCAGTAAATGTACATTCTCCTCAATAAATGGTGATAGGACAATGGATATCCATAAAGAAAAAATAATAAGCTTGGAGCCCTACTCACATCAGACACAAACATCAATTCTAGACAGAAAGACCTAAAGTGAAGGATAAAATTATAAAGACTTTATGACCTCAGAGAGAGGATTTATTAAGCAATAGTACAAAAAGTACTAATCATAAAGGATATAAGTGATAAATTTAACTACAATGAGAATAAGAAATTCTGTTCACCAAAAAACTCAATAAAGAGAGGGACATGACATCCATAGAGGGTGGGAGTGACAGGATAACATTTAATTATTAATACCGAGGATATATAAAGAACTATGGATCAAAGAGAAAAAGGCTGGTGGCAATAAAAAAAAGGAGCAAAAGACAGGCAGGAACTTCAGAGGAGGAAATCTAAATGGCAAATAAATAATAAAGTAGCATTCAATCTCATTAATAATTAGGCAGATATAAATGAAAACCACAAAAAGAAGTAACTATAGGCCCTGCAAACACTTGCAAAAAAGGGAAAAGTTTGATAATAGGATGTATTGACGAAGACATGGAATAGTGAGAACTTGTACACTGCCTGTGAAAATAAAATTGGTACGGAAAATACTGCTTTGGAAGTTTGGCCTGATCTCACTCTACGACAGAGCGATTTCAGTCCTATACTTTATCCCAAACTACTGCACGTGTGTATAAAGATACAGAGACAATAATGTTCATGGCAGCATTTTTTGTAATAGCCAAAAATTCAAAACAACTCAATGGCCATTGAAAGTAGAGAAGATAAATTACAGTATAGTCACAATGGAATACTAAGCAGTCACCTCCTTGTTCGAGGTAACAAGTGTCCTGAGTTTTGTGATCATTGTTTCCCTATTTTTATTGTAGTTTATCATCCCTTATGTATTCCTAAATCATATAACTTAGTTTTGGTTATTTTTGATTGTATACAAATGGAATGTGGGCTGGTTTGGGGGTTTGTGGAGTTTTTTGGTCTTTCTCCTTTATCATGGTTTGTGAGATTCATGTGCCTGTATGTGGGCTTTCTCTCTCTTTGTCCAACATGCACAGAAACACACACATACTCATGAACATGGAAGAAAGTAAAATTCTACTTTTTCCAAACAAAAAGTCCCACAAAGGATATTCATATTACTTCAGAGATGCAGGTCATCTAAGTTCAGAGATTCAAAGAGTCCCTCTAGTGAACCAAGTGAGAGACCAGCTATCTAGCATCTTGATTATAGCTGCAAAGCCTGTCTATTTTTAGCAAGTCACTTCTCTGACTCAAAGTACATAATATTTTGACTATATATTAGTCATCAATACAGTTACTTATTTAATCTTCTGTTATCTCCACTAGAACATAAGTTCTAAGAGGACAGGGGCTTTGTTTTGTTTACTACTGTATGTTCCACCACCGGGAACAGCAGTTCTGGTCCAGAGTAGCTGCTGATTCAATATTAGTTATGAACATATAATGGAGTATCTCTTAGAGCTGTCCTTTTAAAGTTATTTGTGCTACTACTTTATACTTTCTGTCCAACGTAGGCTGATGCCAGTTAGACTTTTCATAATGTTGTGCATGCAAGTGTTGGCCAGAATGCGTCATAATATTGCCTTAAGAAATGTGGCGCCTTCGTATTTTAAAAGCCTGACAGCCCTCCAGATTTCCAACTTGCTTTCTGGAGAGAGATAATGAAGATGAGCTTGCAAGGTGGGAGTACTTCTCAAGCACACTTTAGTCACTTGGGTTATTTCAGTGACGTTTCTGCCAATAGACGTTCCCGACTGCTGAGGCAGCCAAGGATGGGTGGCATTCCAGCCTCAGGCTCACAAAGAAGAAACAACATGGGGTAAGATTCTCAGCACTTTCTAAGGGTGATTCTTCTTTCACATTTTATTGACCTCAAAGGCCTGCAAATTAACATTACCTTCCCTCTCACTACTATTTTTTTAAATGAGTAAAATATTTTAGAGGGATTTTAGAGCAGTTTCTACCTCTCAAAAAACACTGATTCTATCTGTAGGATCACTGTAGTTATCTGTTTCTTTAGCCATAGATTCCCCTGTTGATTTCAGTGCCCTAGGAAAAAGTTCTCAGAGGACTGAGGTGGCATCCTTTAGAGGAGCTTTACAGAAAGGTCCACAGGGGCACCTGGGTGGTTCAGTCAGTTAAGCATCTGCCTTCAGCTCAGGTCATGATCCCTGGATCTTGGGATTGAGCCTCTCATTGGGCTCCCTGCTCAGTGGAAAGTCTGCTTCTCCCTCTCCTTCTCCTTCTGCAGTTCTCCCTGCTTGTACTCTCCCACCCCCTGTCAAATAAGTAAATAAATAAAATCTAAGAAAAAATAAATTAAAAAAAAAAAAGAAAGGTCCATACAGCTGTGTACAAGTGGGTATTCTAGGCTGAAGATAACTGAGGTCACAGCCCAAACCCAATCATTCTCACAGCTTCCTAACTGGTGGGATACCTGAATTAAGGTAGCTAGATTAGTTTACAAAATCAGACAATCCAACCAATGCAACCAACCAATCAAGCAGTCCAACCAACACTTGAGCTCTTAACTAAAACTTCCTGGGTCTTCTCATTCTTGCAGGAATCTCCAGAATTTCTGAGACACTTGTTTTTTACTCAGGTCTATTAGGTAGCCCTACGTTCTCAAGTAAAGAGCAGCTCTGGCCATCTTCTCTATGCCAAGATCATACCAATCGAAGGGACTTCACAACTGTTTTCCACTTAGACCAAGATTAGAATCAGAAGACTGAGAAACATTTCTCCATTACCTCTGAAATTTATATCTATTTCCGAATGTTCACTTTTCCCCCAATCTTAGTTAGATGTGCTTATTCATTTAGTAATATATAGTCAAAACTTTTAAATTATGGTATTCCCTGTTTAATACACAAAAATTTCCCATGCACATTCTAATTCATGTAAGTTTTACAACAAAATATAACCAATGATGATGCACATGAAGAAATAAAAATCTCTTAACAGACTAAAAAGATAACTATATAAAATAATTATCAAACTGCATTGTTGGGTATATAACACATAAAGATGTAGTAGAAAGAGAGTGAAACAGATAACAGTTTATATTTGAGTCCTTATGTCTTTGGCTCAATATGTAACATTCAACAAACCATTTTGCCTTTTGATGCTTTAGGTTTCTGTTAAAAGAAGGATATAACCCATACACTACTTTTGTCACAGATGGGAAAATCAAATGAAATCACAATGTGAAATCATTTATAAAAAGGGTATTTCCATGAATGTGAGAAAGTATGCTTATGATCATTATTACTGCTTTACAGTAGATAACATGTGTAAAATGTCTGACACATCATAGGTTCTCAATAAAAATTTTCCCTTCTCCTCCCTATTTTCCTAAGAAGCCAGCTCGGTTTTACTCCCCACACCCATGCCACCCACTCTGTCCTCTTTCATCTTATTAGTGAGAATTTAGAGGAAAGGATCATCTTTACATCTCCTTTCTTGGCTTTAGCTTCTGTTTTCCAGGATCCACCAGGGCTAAAAGTGCTCTCACATGCCCCACCTCCAAGAGCTCTTAAACTTAGAGGCTCAGGCAACCTATGATACTATGTATGGACTGAAAGACCTTAAAATACAAACCAAAACCTCCCCTTTCAGGTGATTTCAACCTCTGAAGTTTTCTCTGAGTATCAAACACGATCAATTTTATTTCACTGAGCACTTACATTGTGAAGCAGGACTAAACACAAAGATGAGTCCGAAACAAGCCCTCTGATGAAGAGCATTGCAGAGTAAAAGTGGGGATGCACATGCGCACGCACACAAACACAGGAAGAACTGAGAGCTTGGGAGTGTAACAAATGCCTCTGGAAATGGGAGGGATTTAGCTGCGGAAACCAGGAAGGCCTTTAAATTGCGGAGGTGCCATTTGATCAGGACTTGGAAAGATAAGAGAAAGACTGGGCCCAGTGGGTGAAGAAAGGAAAATGTGGGATGGGGGAATTCAGTGTCAGGAAATAGTGAATCATACAAGAAGAAAATGAGTAAATGTGGTCATGGCTAGCTTAACTTAAAGACGTGTTCAGATCTGCTAGTTTTACCTTTCTTAATAATTTGAATTTAACCTTGTTCTCACACCTCATTAGAAAAGCCAATGAATAAGAGTCATCAAGTAATATGTCACATATTGCTTCCAGAAAACCTATTCTGAACTTCAGAAATTTTGGATGATAACTTGTCTTTAAAATTTAACATGGCTTACTTTGGAAAACAGTGTGGAGATTCCTCAAAAAATTAAAAGTAGAGCTACCCTATGACCCTGCAATTGCACTACTGGGTATTTACCCCAAAGATACAGATGTAATGAAAAGAAGGGCCATCTGTACCCCAATGTTTAATAGCAGCAATGGCCACAGTCACCAAACTGTGGAAAGAACCAAGATGCCCTTCAACGGATGAAAGGATAAAGAAGATATGGTCCATATATACAATGGACTATTATGCCTCCATCAGAAAGCATGAATACCCAACTTTTGTATCAACATGGATGGGACTGGAGGAGATTATGCTGAGTGAAATAAGTCAAGCAGAGAAATTCAATTATCACATGGTTTCACTTACTTGTGGAGCATAAGGAATAACATGGAGGACATTAGGAGAAGGAAAGGAAAAGTGAATTGGGGAAAACTGGAGGGGGAGACAAAGCATGAGCAACTATGGACTCTGAGAAACAAACTGAGAGTTTTGGAGGGGAGGGATGTGGAAGGATGGGTGACCCTGGTGATGAGTATTAAGGAGGGCTTGTATTGCATGGAGCACTGGGTGTGGTGCATAAACAATGAATCTTGGAACACTGAATAAAATAAAATAAAATTAAGATGTTAAAAAAATAAAATTTAACATGGCTTTTGCACCAATCTGTTTCCAGCCCTCCATTTCTTTGATGTCACTTAAAAAAAAAAAAAAATTCTACACTTTTCCTTAGGAAAGCTTTTTACTCTATAAGTTACTTTATTTCATAATAGAAACTGTACCTGATTTGTAGTTTAAGTATTTTGTAAACATATAAAGAATAGAAAACAGACATGTTTGAGCAGTCAAGTTTCTTCAAAATGTGCTTTAGAAAAAAATGCTTGAAACGATGTAAATCAAGATGCAGTGAATATGTGAGGCACAGGGGCAATGTTATGAATTGCAGAAGCTTGATTGGCATGTGTGCCGTGTTTGGCATATTTAAATCATTGTTAGCAATGTGCTAATGCCATACCTTATATTTTTTAGACTCAGTATAATACGTTCATTATATGAAAAGCCAACTTTTGCATTGCATTTTTACATCATGTTCCCTATGCTTAAGGAATATATTAGTTTGTGTTTTTGCAAAAAAACATTTAGCTATGCTTATAAAAGTTTAACAAATAACTAACAATCTTTTGTCAATATTTATTCAGGCTGGTATCACATCACTAAGCCAAGTATTAGAAAAAAGTATCAGTATCGTCAAGAAATTTTACTTTACCAGAATTATTTGACAGAGCAGCCAATCAAGAAAAACAAAGAGTCTCCTGCTAAATATCACATTTAACAAGATCATCTGACCAATCAAGACAAGGTCCTTGTCACAATCACTTACTTGAGTTTTGTTCTGTAGATCCTAATGGGTTCTGACATAGGTGGCATAAACTCAGTGTTTTTTGAAAGATACATTTGTAAAATCTGCTCTAAGTGGGTACCTTGATATGACAATAAAATCAATTTTGGCTCTTCCTCTCTCTTTCACACTGTACACACACACAATATACTCAGAAGTTCAGAACAAATGCTCAAAATCAAGCATTGGTGTCCTGAAAATGTGTTCCAAAGAATGTCTATTATATTGTCAAAAGGAATTCTGCTCCCTGAGGCATATGCAACTATGAGAATGTTCTGTATGTTTACTGTTTCCACACTCTGCCACAATCTATTACAGGACATGGAAGTTTCTGTATGGAACATTAAATGTACTAACCAGTGAAATGAACATTAAGATTTGTCAACAATACTAAACTATGGTACAACAGAAATTTTCTCTGCAGGCACACATCTTTCTTATTCTTATGGTTTTATGGAAGACATCCAAAGAAAGCAAATGTAATCAATTCCATCCCTTCTTACTACTTAAATATTTTGGCATAAAACAAGTAATCTGTTAAGTATCATCACAGAAATACTTTTAAATAATGTTACTTTTTGTATTCTTGGTTTTAAGGATGCTTAAAACTTTTAGAATTCCTGTGGTAAGGAGAAGATAATTACTTGTTCTTTTCAATGCAATGATTAAAAATGAGATGATAACAGTGATTCACAGAAATCTGTCATGGTAAAACTTTCTATTTTGAGGATATATTATTAATTTATTTTTTAAGACAATTCAAATCAGTCTCCAAACAGAGGTTGATTTTTTAATTTTGTAATAATAACTTCAGCACACAAATTACTACTTAAAATCAACATCAAGGGGCATCAAGGGGCACCTGGGTGGCTCAGTGGGCTAAGCTTCTGCCTTCGGCTCAGGTCATGATTTCAGGGTCCTGGGATGGAGCCCGGCATTGGACTCTCTGCTCAGCAAGGAGCCTGCTTCCCCCTCTCCCTCTGCCTGCCTCTCTGCCTACTTACGATCTCTCTCTCTCTCTGTCAAATAAATAAACAAAATCTTTTTTAAAAAATCAACATCAAAATTTACTCATTCTTTTTTCACATTTCTAATTAAATGCCATTCTGTTGTTTCATCACTACAAAAAATAAATAGCTTTCTTTTTGAATAACTGAAGAAGTTAGATAAGTTTATAAAGAAAGGAAAAAATAAAACTTCACTAGGACAGTAGAAAATAAAAGTGAACCAGGTTAATCAAACACCAGGTTTCTGAGGCACCTGGGTGGCTCAGTGGGTTAAAGCCTCTGCCTTTGGCTTAAGTCATGATCTCAGGGTCCTGGGATCAAGCTCTGCATTGGGTTCTCTACTCAGCAGGGAGCCTGCTTCCTCCTCTCTCTCTCTGCCTGCCTCTCTACCTACTTGTGTTCTCTGTCTGTCAAATAAATAAAATCTTTAAAAAAAACACACACACCAGGTTTCTGGCTAAGCTTTTCCTTTTGTTTGACCATGTTATTGCTTTCAGCTCATAGTCCCAAGCCCCAATCATACTTCCCCACATAAACAATTAAGTTTTCTCAGCAAGCTCTGAGCTGCTAAGAAACCGTCTACGTTTCAAAGTGAAATTGAGTAGGTTAACTATTTTCCACTAAGGGTGGTCCTGACCAGATGAAATGCTTTCTTCAATGAACAGAAAAATCATATTTGTCAATGCTTCACTCTCTGGCTTTACAAGCCAGACCTGGTAACCTGGCAAAGAATGTCAAGTTCCTAAAATTCACATTATAGGCTTTCCTTTGGATCTAGGAGGAAAGAAAGTATTCCTGGGTTCTTTGTATTCAGAACGTTCCCAAGCATTGTTTCCTATTGCAAAGATGGCCAAGGCTTTGTGTCTACAGATGCCTAAAGGTGCATCTTCCACATAATCTATATGGAATAAGTATTCCTGACCTCTTGCCCTGTGCTAATGTGTTCTGTTCCGAACCTAGCCTACAAAAGCATACCGACATATGATAAATATGTAGCTATAGAAGTCGACAGAAATAAATGAATGGGGACTCTTGTTAATACACAAACACATAGGGTGACTGGGTGGCTCAGAGGGTTAAAGCCTCTGCCTTCGGCTCAGGTCATGATCCCAGGGTCCTGGGATCGAGCCCCGCATCGGGCTCTCTACTCAGCAGGGAGTCTGCTTCCTCCTCTCTCTCTGCCTGCCTCTCTGTGATCTCCATCTGTCAAATAAATAAATAAAATCTTTAAAAAAATATGCAAACACGTATCATGAATCTCTGATTGGAAACACAAGAAACATTTCGCATAATAAGGCATACTTGTTATCTGGTTACAAAAGCAAGAGGATATTTGTTAACATTTTTAAGTTTTTAGGGGAAATTTAAGGATATTATGCAAGTCTAGGTACAACCAAAAAACATTTATTTAAAGTATAAACACAAAAAAGCCCAGGTTCTAAGATCCAAACCTAATCCTGGCCCAGCACCAACAATCTTAGTGACATGGGGCAAGTTTTTTAAGTTTTCTGAGGCTCAACCTCCTAACCTTGAAACAAAGGGATCGAGCCAATCCCCAAATTCCTTTGGTTGTTGAATAAAAATACCTATAACTGCCAAAGATCAAGAGATAGAGAATTCAGGATAGAGCCTATCCAGACTGCTCTATTCCAAAGTTGTGTAAGTCGAGAACCAGGACACTTCAGAGTAGGTCTCCTAGGCTGTAGAGAGGGCACAGAAGCAATAAAATTCCTGGAGCAGATACCTGAGCAACTTTAGTAGAGATCATATGCAGGTTGTATTCAGAACATTCAAGGGAGGGGCGCCTGGGTGCCCCAGTCCATTTGGCCACAGACTCTTGGTTTCACTCAGGTTGTGATCTGATGGGTCCCTGGATTGAGCCCGACCTTGGCTCCTCTGTGCTCAGGGGGGAGTCTCCCCCTCACCCACTCAGGCACACACTCTTCCTCTCTCTCTCTCAAATAAATAAATTTTCAGGAAAAAAAAAAAAAAACATTCAAGGGAAATTCAGAGATGTATCTTGGTTTCCTGCAGAGATCAAACAGAAAGTTGAATAGTATTCCAAAGCTCTGATACAAGGTCAGAGTGGGAATGAGGTAGGCTAGTGACAGAGATCAGTGCTTTCAGAGACAGAAAAGCAGGAATGGGAGGGAAAATGTAACTTCCCTGTTTAAGTAACAGGAAACTGAGAATTTAATAAATCTCATCTGAATGTGGTTTGTCTCCACTTGGGGACATTAGTAATATGTCTATCAATAGGACCATTTTTGTTGGTTATATGAAAGACCACACATGTGCTAGAGGGAAGAATTAAACTAAGAAGCCTGTTAGGAAAGAGGAGTGAGTAGGCGGGTTGGGGCTGTGGTCTCAGTCTGAGACGGAGAAATCACTTAAGTTTCCCTGTTGCACATAGTTACCACCCAGCAAGTGGAGTTGTTTTACCAAATACTTTAAACTTCATGCTCTATCTATCTAGGGGCAGCAAGGATATGTAAATGGGAAATCACAGGCTCACCCCATTTCTTAAGGCAGGGAATCGAGTTTCTTTTAATCAAGAAAAAGTCTTTTGAAAAGTAGAAAACTTTATGCAGTTTGTCAGATCTTTATTGCACTTGTTTGCACAACTTACTTAACCTTTCTATGCCTGTTTCCTCATCTATAAAACAGAAACATAGAACCAACATCAAAGAGTTCTTCAGTGGATTGAGTAAATTAGCATAAGTCAAACAATTTAGAATAGTATCCAACAAATAGTAAGTGCCATATACACAAATATTTTGTTATTGTTGCCGTCACATCATCACACTCAACGACCAGATAGCTTTTTACAGTGCCTAACAATCAGACTTCTTGATTCTCAAGAAAATCCAAAAATAAGAAACATTTGGGAAATAAAATGAATTCCATTCCAGAATAACCAACTTTATCTGGTTATTTTCTTTCAAGATTTTATTTAAATTCAAATTAGTTCACATATAATGCAGTATTAGTTTCAGGGGTAGAATTCAATGATTCATCAATTTCATATAACACCCAGTGCTCACTTTATCAAGTGCTCTCCTTAATGCCCATCACCCAGTTAACCCATCCCCCCAACCAACACCCAGTATTTTCCCTATATTTTAGAGTCTCTTATGGTTTGCCCCCCTCTCTGTCTTTATCTTATTTTGTTTTATTTTTCCTTCCCTTTCCTTGTGTTCATTTATTTTGTTCTTAAATTCCACATATGAGTGAAATTATACAGTACTTGTCTTTCTCTGATTGACTTATTTCGCTTAACATAATACCCTCTAGTTCCATCCACATGGTTGTAAATGGCAAGATTTCATTCATTTTGATGGCTGAGTAATATTTCACTGTATGCATATGTGTGTGTGTGTATACACACACACACATATATCTATATCTATATAGATATAGATATAGATATATATACCACCTCTTCTTTATCCATTCATCTGTCGATGGATGTTTGGGTTCTCTTCATTTTTTGGCTATTGTGGATAGTGTTGCTATAAACATAGGGGTTCAGGTGCCCTTTCGAATCACTATTCTTGTACCCTTTGGAAAAATACCTAGTAGTACAATTACTGGGCCTTAGGGTAGTTCTATTTTTAATGTTTTGAGGAACCTCCATACTGTTCTCTAGAGTGGCTGTACTAATTTGCATTCCCATCAAGAGTGTAAGAGGGTTCCCCTTCCTCTGCAACTGTTTCCTGAGTTGTTAATTTTAGCTATTCTGACAGGTGTTAGGTGGCATTTCATTGTGGTTTTGATTTATATTTTCCTGATGATGAGTGATGCTAAGAATTTTTTCATATGTCTGTCAGTCATCTGTATGTCTTCATCAGAGAAATGTCTGTTCATGTCTTCTGCCCATTTCCTAAGTGGATTTTTTATTTTGGGGGTGTTGAGTTTGATAAGTTCTTTATAAATTTTGGATATCAGCCTTTTATCTGATACATCATTTGGAAATATCTTCTCCCATTCCAGGTTGCCTTTTACTTTTGTTGATTATTTCCTTCACTGTGCAGAAACTTTTTATCTTGATAAAGTCCCAGTAGTTCATTTTGCTTTTGTTTTGCTTGCTTACAGAGACTTGACTAGTAAGAAGTTGCTGCAGCCAAGTTCAAAGAGGTTGCTGCCTGTGTTCTTCTCCAGGATTTAGATAGATTCCTGTCTCACATGTAGGTCTTTCATCCATTTTGAATTTATTTTTGTGTAAGCCATAAGAAAGTGGTCCACTTGCATTCATCTGCATATTGCTGGCCGTTTCCCAACACCATTTGTTGAAGAGATGGTCTTTTTTCCATTGGATATTCTTTCTTGCTTTGTAGAAAGCAAGAAAGTTGACCATATAGTAGTGGTTCCATTTCTGGTTTCTCCATTCTGTTCTGTGGATCTATGTGTCTGTTTTTGTGCCTGTACCATACTGTCTTGATGATTACAGCTTTATAATACAGCTTAAAGTCCAGAATTGTGATGCTTCCAAGTTTGTTTTCCTTTTTTAAAGATTACTTTGCCTATTTGGGGTCTTCTCTGGTTTCACACAAATTTTAGAATTTCCTGTTCTAGCTCTATGAAAAATGCCAGTGGTATTACACTAAAGGGGTAGATTTCTCTGGGTAATATAGACATTTTAGCAATATTTGTTCTTCTAATCCACGAGCATGGAATGTTTTTCCATATCTTTGTGACTTCCTCAATTTCTTTCAAGAGAGTTCTATAGTTTTCAGAATATATGTCTTTTACCTCTTTGGTTGGGTTTATTCCCTGGTATATCTTGGTTTTGGTGCAATTGTAAATGGGATTGATTCCTTGGTTTCTATTTCTGCTGCTTCATTATTGGTGTATAGAAATGCAACAGACTTCTGTACATTGATTTTACATCTTGCAACTTTGCTGAATTCCTGTATCAGTTCTAGCAACTTTTTAGTGGAGTCTTTTGGGTTTTCTATATAGATTATCATGTCATTTGCAAAGAGTGAAAGTTTGACTTCCTCCTTGTCAATTTGGATGCCATTTGTTTCTTTTTGTTGTCTGATTGCTGCGGCTAGGACTTCCAGTACTATGTTGAACAACAGTGGTAAGAGTGGATATCTCTGCCTTGTTCCTGACCTTAGGAGAAATGTTCTCAATTTTTTCCCATTAAGGATGATATTAGCTGTGGGTCTTATGTATATAGCCTTTATGATGTTGAGGTATGTCCTTCATATCCCTATTCTTTTGAGGGTTTTTTTCAAGAAACAATGCTGTATTTTGTCAAGTGCTTTTTTTGCATCTATTGAGAAGATCATAGGATTCTTATCCTTTATTTTATTAATATGATGTATCACCTTGATCAACTTGGGTATATCAAACTACCCCTGTAGCCCAAGAATAAATCCCACACAGTTGTGGTGAATAATTCTTTTAATGTACTGTTGGATTCAATTTCCTGGTATCTTGTTGAGAACTTTGGCATCCATGTTCATTAGGGATATTGGTCTATAATTTTCTTTTATAGTGGGGTCTTTGTCTGATTTTGGAATCAGGGTAATGCTGGCCTCATAGAATGAGTTTGGAAGTTTTCCTTCCATGTCTATTTTTTAGAACAGTTTGAGAAGAATAGATATTAACTCTTCTTTAAATGTCTGGTAGAATTCCCCTGGGAAGCCATCTGGCCGTGGACTCTTATTTGTTGGGAGATTTTTGATTACTAATTCAGTTTCTTTGCTGGTTATGGGTCTGTTCAGATTTTCTATTTCTTTCTGATTCAGTTTTGATAGTTTATATGTTTCTAGGAATTTATCCATTTCTTCCAGATTGCCTAATTTGTTGGCATATAATTGCTCATAGCATTCTCTTATAATTGTGTTTCTGCAGTGTTGGTTGTGATCTCTCCTCTGTCATTCATGATTTCATTTGGGTCCTTTCTGTTTTCTTTTCAATAAATCTGGCTAGGGCATTATCAATTTCATTAATTCTTTTGAAGAACCAACTCTTAGTTTCATTGATCCAATTTACTGTGGTTTCTTTATTCCTCTATCATTTATTTCTGCTCTAATCTTTATTACTTCCCTTCTCCTGCTAGATTTAGGTTTTAAGAGTTGGTTGTGTATTTAAGACTTTTTTCTTAATTCTTAAGAAAAACCTGTATTTCTATATACTTCCCTCTTAGGATCACCTTTCCTGCATCTCAAATTTGATGCACTGTTGTGTTTTCATTTTCATCTGCTTTCATGTATTTCTTTTTATTTCTTCTTTAATTTCCTGGTTAACCCATTCATTCTTTAGTAGGATATTCTTTAACCTCCACGTATTTGTGGTCTTTCCAAAGTTTTTCTTGTGATTGACTTCAAGTTTCATAGCACTGTGGTCTGAAAATATGCATGGCATGATCTCAGTCTTTTTGTACCTGTGGAAGCCTAATTTGTGACCCAGTATGTGATCTATTCTGAAGAATGTTCGATGTACACTTGAAAAGAATGTTTTTCTTCTGCTGCTTTAGGATGAAATTCTCTGAACGTATCTGTGAAGTCCATCTGGTCCAGTGTGTCTTTCAAAGCCCTTGTTTCCTTGTTGATCTTCTACATAGATGATCTGTCCATCGCTGTGAGTAGGGTGTTAAAGTCCCCTACTATTACTGTATTATTATCTTTAAATTTATTATTAATTGATTTATATATTTAGCTGCTGCCAAGTTAGGGGCATAGGTATTTATGGTTGTTAAATCTTCCTGTTGGACAAACCCTTTAATTATTAAATAGTGCCCTCCCTCATTTCTTATTACAGTCTTTGGTTTAAAATCTAATTTATCTGATATAAGTATGTCTACTCTAGCTTTCTTTTGATGTCCATTATCATGATAATTTTTTCTCCACCCCCTTACTTTCAACCTAGAGGTGTTTTTGGATCAAAACTGAGGCTCTTGTAAGCAGCATATTGATGGGTTTTGGGTGTTTATTCATTCTGATACCCCATGTGTTTTGATTGGAGCATTTAATCCATTTACATTCACAGTAATTATTGAAAGATATGAATTTAGTACCATTGTATTACCTTTAAAGTTGTTGTTCCTGTAGATCATCTTTGTTCCTTTCTAGTATTTGTTGCTTTTGGTCTCTCTTTCCACTCAAAGGGTCCCTTTTAATATTTCTTGCAAAGCTGGTTTAGTTGTACACAAACTCCTTTAGTTTTTGCTTATCTTGGAAAGTCTGTATATCTCCTCCTATTCTGAATGACAGTCTTGCTGGATAAAGTATTCTTGGCTGCACAATTTTCCCAATTATCATGTTAAAATTCCCTTCCACTCCTTTCTGACCTTCCAGGTCTCTGAGGACAGGACTGCTGCTAACCTTATGTGTCTACCCTTGTGGGTTAGGTATCTTTCATCCCTAGCTGTTTTCAGAATTCTCACCTCATCTTTGTATTTTGTGAGTTTCACTATGATATGCCATGGTGTTGCCTGTTTTAATTGATTTTGATAGGAGTTCCCTGTACTTCTTGGACTTGAATGTCTGTTTCCTTCCCCCAATTAGGGAAGTTCTCAGCTATAATTTGTTCAAATAAACCTTCTGCCCCTTTTTCCTGCTCTTCTTCTGGGACTCTTATGATATGGATATTGCTTTATGGAATCGCTGAGTTCCCTACATCTACCTTCATGATCTAATAGCTTTCTTGCCCTCTTCTTTTCAGCTTCATTATTTTGTATAATTTTATCTTCTATATCACTTACCTTCTCTGCTTCTTCAGTCTTCGTTGTGATTATATCCAGTCAGTTTGCATCTCAGTTATAGCATTTTTAAATTTCAGCCTGACAATTTTTAGGTTCTTTATCTCTGCAACACGTGTTTCTCTGATGTCTCTTATGCTTTTCTTTCTCTCTCTCTCTCTCTCTCTTTTTTAAAAGATCTATTTATTTATTTTAGAGACAGAGAGAGAAAGGGGGGAGAGGCAGAGGAGAAGAGAGAATCTCAAGCAGACTCCCCAATGTGCCGATGCAGGGCCTGTCCCCACAACCTATGAATCATGACCTGAGCCAAAACCAAGAGTCAGATGCTTAACCGACAAAGCCACCCAGGCACCCCAACTTCTATGCTTTTTAAGCCCAGCTAGTAGTCTTATGACTGTTGTTCTAAATTCTTATTCAGATATATTGCTTTTATCTATTTTGAGCAAGTCCCTGGCTGTGATTTCTTCTTGAATGTTCTTTTGAGGAGAGTTCCTCCATCTTGACATTTGGCTAAGTTTTTATCTTTTGCGTATTATGAAAACTTGTTATGTTTCCTGCACCTGAGAGTAATGGTATATTAAAAAGTGGTCATACACTGTCCAGGACCTGGCACTTAAGGAAGTGTCTCTGGTGTATGCTGTGAGCACTCTGCTGATGTATTTTTGCTGCTTTTTCTCACTGGTTACTCCTCTGCAGATTCCCTCCTTTTGTGCAGTGGGGAGTGTCTGGACCTTTAACTAGGTGTGTTTTGCTTTATTTGTTGAAATTAGCCCAGATAGAAAAGAAAAGAAAATGCTGATCCTAAAGAGAGAAAAGGGAAAGGAATGAAAAAAAAAAAAAAAAAAAAAACCCAAAGCTACAGTAAAAAATAATTTTAAAAAACCTATAAGCCTGATTCCAAATAAAAAGGAAAAAAAAAGAAACAAAGAAAACAAAAGAAAAAAAGAAAACTGACCAAAAAAAAGAGAAAAGGAAATGAAAAAATAAGCTAACAAGCAAAGTAAAAACTATAAGCCTGGTCCCAAAGGAAGGAAGAAGGAGGAGGAGGAGCAGGAGAAGAAAAATACAGTTTCATCCCATTTCTATCAGAACTGCAGGTCAGCCTTTGAAGCACTGTATGTTCAGTAGACTTGGTGCATGTAGCACGCTACCTGTGCTGGTCTTCTGAGGGGGAGAGGCCCTCTGTGCTGGCTCAGAGTCAGTTCTGCCCTGGTAAATATGCCCTTCCCAGGCACAGGGTTTGGTGTAAGCAGCTTCCACCTCCACTGGGGGCCACTGTGTTTGCTGTTCTCTGAATTCCTACCATGTTGGTGGTGAAGGGAAAATAGAGCCACCTGACCCTCATCCCTGGACAGGAGATCTCACACCCCCTGCTGTTCAGGAAGCCCTCACAGAAAAGCAAGGGCTGTCTGCACTCATTGCACCACAGCTCTCTTGCATTTTATTTTTGGCATGCAGCTAGGTTTCAAAATTCCATATCCCAAAGGACTGGGCACCACTACTTCTGGAGTAGAGGCTCCCCACCATGCTGTGCCTAGTGCCCTTTGTCCCAAAAAACAGTCCATGTCTGTACAGTGCACAGAATGTATGTTGCAACACCGGGAAAAGCACCAATCAAGTTATTCACCTTGTGCAGGCACCACTGTCCCCTGCCCATGAAAGGCCGTTTGCTAGTGCCTGCAGGGTCTTTTGTCCTTGGAGAGGCTATAGGTAACGTTCTCTCCCAGTGTGACCCAGAAGACCTCTATGCCACTTTGTGCATTCTCCAGCTGGCAACCTCCTCCCCAGGAGCATGAGCCACAGCTCTGCTCCACTGAAAGTCACACACCTCGAAAACCTGTGATACACAGATCTCCTCACTCATCAGTCTGTGGTGTGGAGAGATTTTCTTGTGCAGACCCAACACTGTCCTCTCTCAACCCCTCTCACTTTCTCTCCCTTTTCTCTCCCTGCAGAAAGGGCTCCCTTCCTTCTGCAGCACAAGTTTTTCTCTCCCCCAATTCCCTTCCATGCACTCACACCCATCACACTCTCCCTTCAAATCATGGAGATCCTGCTTCCAAAACTCATATCAATTTCCTGGGTGTTCCAAGTGATCTGACTACAATACAGCTGTGATAGCTGTGTTTGAGGAACAAGGAAAGCCCAGGGTCCCCCACTTCTCTGCCATCTTAACTCTCCCTATGTTGCACCCCAACTTTATCCATTTTTAATAATTTTGAAGAGTAGGCAGGCAAAATCCAAACCATTTCAAGAATTTTTTTTTAAAGATTTTATTTATTTATTTGACAGAGAGAGATCACAAGCAGGCAGAGAGGCAGGCGGGGGCGGGGGGGGAAGCAGACTCCCTGCTCAGCAGAGAGCCCGATGCAGGGCTCGATCCCAGGACCCTGAGATCATGACCTGAGCTGAAGGCAGAGGCTTAACCCACTGAGCCATCCAGGCACCCCCCCATTTCAAGAATTATTAATGAGAGATATACACATTGCACCTACTTACAGCAACCTATCTAAAACTAAAATGAAGGGTGTCCTATTTAACAGTGTAAGGAGACCATATATATATATTTTTTAAAGATTTTATTTATTTATTTGACAGACAGAGATCACAAGCAGGCAGAGAGGCAGGCAGAGAGAGAGAGAGGTGGAAGCAGGCTCCCTGCTGAGCAGAGAGCCCAACGCGGGGCTCGATCCCAGGACCCTGGGATCATGACCTGAGCTGAAGGCAGAAGCTTTAACCCACTGAGCCACCCAAGTGCCCCAGGAGACCATATATTTTAATCAATTCCTTCTTCTAAGAGCTTTTGTTCACACAAATGTGGAATAGTTGATTGCAATATTTTGTGCCAAGAGGCAGTCAACGCTATCCAGAGAGAGAAAGCCAGCTTGGATTGCCAGGGGGAAATAAAAGCTTCAAGGTAAGTAAAGAGCTCTTTCCCAGGGAATGAGAAGCCAACTTTACATGTTTTGCCTAAAAAAGAAATGTGTCCTTTTCCCTTAAGTTTACATTTGTTCCCTTCAAGATCCCTCTAGGCTCTCTGGAATTTGTATTTGGAGTCAACCTTGTTTTAGCAGTAATTTTCAATTGTTACAGCTCTAGCTAACACTGATAGTCTAAAAGAAAAAATAAGGAGCAATTAAGATTATAGCTGGTATTTTAACCCTGGCATTTTGACCCTGAGGACAGTTAGCACAAAATACAACCTGACCCAAGTAAAATTAGATTAAGTAGAAATTATAATGACAAAATAAAACTATCAATGCTAAAAATATATATAGTGAAGCATTTTTCTTTTTTAATAAAAAATAGTTTGGGGGCGCCTGGGTGGCTCAGTGGGTTAAGCCTCTGCCTTTGGCTCAGGTCACGATCAAGCCCCTGGGTCCTGGGATCAAGCCCCACATTGGGCTCTCTGCTCAGCAGGGAGCCTGCTTCCTCCCCTCTCTCTCCACTCTGCCTCTCTGCCTACTTCTGATCTCTCTCTCTCTCTGTCAAATAAATAAATAAATAAATAACCTTTAAAAAAATAGTTTGAAGAATCACATATTACTAATAACAATAAAAACTGCAAAAATTGACCTCAGAAGTAATTTATTTTTTTTTTAAAGATTTTATTTATTTATTTGACAGACAGAGATCACAAGTAGGCAGAGAGGCAGGCAGAGAGAGACGGAGGAAGCAGGCTCCCCACTGAGCAGAGAGCCCGACATGGGGCTCGATCCCAGGACCCTGGGATCATGACCTGAGCCGAAGGCAGAGGCTTTAACCCACTGAGCCACCCAGGCGCCCCACCTCAGAAGTAATTTAATTTTTAGAGTAGTAACTAACAAAAAATAAACTAAGTAAAACTTAAGGTAAAAATGCTATTGACCAAAAATCAATAGAAGAACCATATCATCTTATAAAAATTTGATGTGGAAAAACTGAACTGGAACCACAAAAATATTTAATGAAGTTGATAAACCTTAATGTGGATAAAAACATAATCAATGAATCAAATCTTTATTTTAAAATTGACACAGAAAATATGGTAGTCTAATTAAAATAATCCTAGTAGAATAAAAAAGGATAAAGCCATAAATAGTTTAACACTGTTATACAAAAAAATTAAGGAATCAAGTTAACTAATAGAGTTTACTCTTCCCATCAAATAAAAGAATAGTTTACTGACCCAAATTCATTAATGTTGGTATAAATTGGATTTAAATGTTGGTGTACAGAAACAGCCAAAATATCCTCAGGTTTAAACGGGGTCAAAATGTCAGAAGCAAATTGCAGGAATCAGAAAGGCAAGGCCAAAATAGCCAATATCCAAAATAGTGCACTGTCCACTGGGCTAATATAATATTTGCTCTCATGATTCCTCCTTTTATGTACTAAGAATTCTAAAACTGACTAAATTGGTACATTAAATAAAGTGTAATTTCATATATTATAAACAAATATATATAATATATAAAATTTATCTATTATATAATATATATTATATATTATAAATTATATAAACAGATTCTTCTGTGGAGAATGGATTTATGTTAAAGAAAGCATAACTGTATTTAGGGCAATAACTAAAGCATAAAAACCATTGAGGAGGCTATTGTAAGTATCTAAATGCAAAGCACGGTTGTGAGAATGAAGTCTTGCAGTGGAGACCGTATGACTAGAGAACGAGGGATGGAAGATAGGCAGATGGATTTGGTGGGATGTGAAGCTGAATTAATGAGTCTGGAGCAAGATAGAGCAATCAAGGCCAGCCATATAAATTTAGAAGTAAGCAGTTTGTTTATGGTCTTTAAACTATGGGACAAGATGAAATCACCTAGAAGAATTCAAAAAGAGAAAATGTACCTGGTGTTCTCCAACATTCAGACTCTAAATGCTAGAGACTGGACAAAGGAAGAGGAGATATCAGAGAAAAAGGAGGGAAACCAGAAGAGTGTGGCATCATGGAAGGAGAAGAAAATATTGCAAAAAAGAGAGTGGCAACATGTGCCGAAGGAGAATAAGGTGAGAAAGAGAATAATTCTCCACTGGAGGAGCAAGAGAGATGTTCTCAGAAACGTGGATAAAAAGGCATTTCCCAGAAGTAGCGCAGATACAGTCCCACTTGGTGTCGGGTAATGAGAGGACAGGAGGGAAGAAAGTGGAGTCAGTCCCTAAAGACAACATTAATGGGAAGTTTCCTTCTTTCTTTCCTCTTTCTTTCTTTAAAGATTTTATTTTTTTATTTGACAGAGAGAGAGACAGTGAGAGAGGGAACACAAGTAGGAGGAGTGGGAAAGGAAGAAGCAGGCTTCCCACTGAGCAGAGAGCCTGATGTGGGGCTCGATCCCAGGACCCTGGGATCATGACCTGAGCTGAAGGCAGACACTTAACAACTGAGCTGCCTAGGTGCCCCTCTAATGAGGAGTTTCTATGAGAAAAAGCAAAGAAATAGAATGGTAGGTGGAAGATGGTAAGAGGGTCAATGGAGGCTTCACCAGTTTTTTTCACAGAGCTGGTAATTAGGCATGTTTATACATAGGTGGGAATGGTGGCAGAGGGACAAGGGACGATTTTACAGAAAGGTCCTTGAGGAGCTACTAGCCTTAAGAGGACAAGGGTTCCTCTTCCTTGTGAGATCAGAGCCGGTGGAGCCCTTGGTATAAAGTCACCAACTTCTCTGGCTCCCAGCTTTTTTGGAAGAGGAGGCTGCTGAAGAATATTTCCTGTGGGCTAACCTCAACAGTATTCCAATTCTCCCAAGCTCACTTACATTATTAAATACAGTTAAGCTTTCTTTAACATAAGACTCTTAAAAAGAAGTGTAAATGTTGAGTGAACAGGTCAAAGAGAAAAGACCAAAAATGGCATCCAATTCACCTGCCATTCCTACACAGCCATTTGTACACAGTCTATTGTATCAGAAGTGGAGGCGTATTCTTCTTTGGCCCATTTATCTCAAGAATTTTGTCAAAAAGATTATAATTTCATTATTGTCCCAATTACTATATCCTCATTAATACAAAGTTTATGAATGAAAATACAACTGGTCATATTGAGCAGTAAAACATCATTTTGAATCATGATACATTTTGAGTTAAAATAACTCACTCACAGATTTCTGATGGCCCAAAAGACTTGGCTTCTATTTTTTCCAAAATAGGAAAAAAAAAAATACTTGCTGGTACATTTTCCACCCCAAGTTTAGAAAAACACAAATGGAAATTTATAAAACAGCTTCTACAAATGACTATTTTTTACCTACCTTTCCATCTTACAGGATCATATGTGATCAAATAAAATCTGTGAGAAGGAACTTTGAAGACTAAAAATGCTATTATCTGTCTGAGCAAACCTTAGAATATCTACCTAGGTACAATGAAACCTAACAAGCATCAATAAAGAGGCTTTGAGAATAGAGATAGAAAAGTGCATATGTGATAACTCTTTCAGTTGAGGATTTGGGGTCCAAGTACTGTTGGAAGTCACAGGGGAAAACTACTTATTTATATATCTCAGGAATGAGAGCACATCAAGGAAGAACAACTCTTGAAACCAGTGCCTGCTCAAACTTTCATTTGTACATGAATGATTTGAGGAACTTGTGAAAATGCAGATTCTTATTCTGTAAGACTAGGTTGGGGCCCAAGATTCTGCCTTTCTAGAAGAGCTCAGAGGTAATGCCCCTGCTTTGGTCCACAGACCATATATTGCATAGCAAGACTCAACTCTCTGGGGTTAGCTGAGGAATGAGCCAGGTGTCACAAAAAGAGGACCAGGTAGGATATAGTATCATGAAACAGCCAAGAAGCCTGACAACAGACATCTTTGTTAGAAAGGGGGATTTAAATAAGACACATGTGTTAGGGTCATAAGCTGGGATTCAAGGATGGGAAGAAAGCAAGATATGGGGTTGCCTGGGTTAATGAAGCATCAACAACTATATGATGTTCTTTCTGAAGGATTTTTTTTTTTTAAATAACTCTAAAGAGAAGAAATCCCTTCAGAAAGAAGAAATCAGCCTCTTGAAAGAAAGACTAAACATGCCATCAGCAATTGGTCTTTACCAGCCAAATATTTAAGTGTTCCTAGATTTTGAAAGAATTATGTATTTCTTAAATGATGGACTGTCCTGAAGAATTCTTAGACTAACTTATCACTTAACACTCAAGACTATGACTTACCATAGGTCTCAACGTCTAAGGAAGTGTCTGGTTGTTCTTCTAGGAAAAAACACAAAGGGCAAACAAATCTTTATTTGTAGGGACTGGTGATTCTGAAGCTCCATACCCACCTCTCTCTGACATAAAAATTCTAGTTCTTAGACTTTAATACACAGAATAATATGAGGTCAGTCGGACTAGCTGAACAGATATTCAATACCCAAAGTCACTAATCATGAGCATTTAATCTTAGGAAGTCCAAAAAAAGTTGCACAAAGGTACTGGAGGTAAGAAGTTTGAGGTGGGGGAATAAAACTTCCATCTTCATCCACGCCCTGTACAGGGTGATATGCATAGTCTCAGGAAATTCAGCACCAAGAAATAAGGTGCTTTGTTTACTTTCACTTTATGTTCCTGCTTTGACCTCAGAAGATGTATTAGTCATGAAAAACTTAACATGCATTAAATACTCTCAATTACATGCAGAATTGTAAGTACAGGCTAGAGAAAAAAGATGTAACTGGAATTCTGCAGCCAAATTACATGTGACCTTTTGCTGTAACAGTAGCTTGCACATGGTAACTAGTAACGCAGCCTGTTCAATTTGGAAGATACAATTTATGGGTTTTGTGGGGGAAGGGAGGTGGCTATGGCAAGTTCCATAATGAACAATGATAGCACACTAAGGTTTTACTGCCCAAATAATCCCACACTTATGTGAAACAAAAACATTAATACTTTTTATGAACACTCCACTCTCTGGTACTTTATCACACTTGGGAAGCCTTAAAAAAGAATTCCCACTATAGAGCCAATGAGCAGAAATTACAACACATAGTCTAAGCATGGATGCTTCTCATCAATCTAACAATAGTAAATCATGGAGAGTCAGAATTGAGATAAAAACTCTAGGGAAGGTGAGCATTTGTAAACTGTGTTCCCTTGGGAAAGATAATGATAATTAAAATAGCAGCCAATTTTTGAATACTTATTATGCACTAGGAGCCATGCTTCATTTACATATTTCTTTTAATATTCACAGCATCCCTTGCTGTAGTCATAATAATCAATTCTCCTCTAAAACTGAAAAGCTGAGGTTCCCAGAGGCAATGTGAACCTTAGGGTCTAATCTTTGCATGGAGTCACCACCCTGCTAGTAAGCAATGGATCTGAAATTCAAACAGGTTTGTGTAGCTCTCACGTCCACTCATAACCAGTACAGCTTCCTGCCTCTGATACTAGCAATGTATCACAAAAATAAAGATTATTCATAAAGTTTTTTACACTCCTCTCATCCCCCACCAGATCCCCTTTAAAATAGGAATTCTGGACCAGATTCATTAGAATGATAAGCATTATCTAATATCCCAGATTTGCCTCGGGACATATAGGTTTCAGAGTTAACGTCTGAAAAGCCAAATAAAGCCTCCCAAATGTGGTAAGAACGGCCATCTCTCACTGGTTTTATTAGACTTAAAAGCATGTATGTTCAAGGCTGAGTACTTGAGAGAGAAAATAAAATGTCGACATCCAGGATAAGCTGCTTTATTCCTGTTCCTGGGCCCTAAGTAACTAGAGTTGCCTTTCATATGCCAAAAATAATTTAAAGAACAACAAAATTTGAGGTTTGTAGCCATATTTTTAAAAAATCACGTCACAGTGGTTTTTGTGAATGGCCCAAGACTACACCGTTCTAATCAAGTGCTAGCTCATACGATAAGTGCTTAGCCTCTGCCTCAAGCTCCCTACTGATCTTCCCCAACTCCTCCAGTTATAGACACTAACGAATTCCATCTGCCGGCTCAGGCCTACTGCAATCAGTGCTGGGTAGGGCAGGAAGCAGATCAGTAATCTCAGCCCCAGCAGTTGAAGGAGAAGGAAACTGGCTACTCACTGTAATAAAGGTGCTTTACAGACATAGTTAAATCCTCTGTAGCTGTACACTATGAGTGTAATTACTCCCATTTTATGGAATATGGAAAATCAGAGTGTTGAAAGTAACCAAGTTTGCATAGTCTTATTGTTTAAAAAAAAAAAGCAAACAAACAAAGCAGGACCTAGATGCTGGTCTCCCATTACCCAGACTGAATATCATATAATATAATTTTGACTCCTTCTGAGTTAAAAGATCCAAGTTCTCTCTCTCTCTCTCTCTCTCTCTCTCCGTTTGATCATTTCATAAGATGGCTGAGCCAGCTTTTTATATAACCTTTTATCTTTTTCAAAAGCTGTGAGAAAGTTGTGAGAACACTCATACATCATGAATGTATGTATACATACATATAACTGCCTTATCGTGTATAGACACACAAAAGTAAAATTATTTTGACCCTGGTAATAGTGGGGAAGACAGCAACCTCAAATGAAATGCGCTTCTGGATATGCATGCTGTTGCCTACTTATATCTAGTGTGATAGCATCAGCATATAGCCTGAGAGGGGAACTATTGGCCTATACTTCCCAGTCTGATTGCTGTATCTTTTACCACCTTTATTCCCTTCGGTCTTTCTTGCTTGAAAGGTGCTTAGGGGGATAATGATAAAGTTTGGTTGGAGAAAGGGATGGAGGAGGAAGTAGCAATGAGTGGAGCCAGGCTAGAAGTTGGCGAGAGTCATGTTCCTGCTGTGTCAGAGTCTGGAACATTACTAAAAAGAACTAGGGTGTCTGGGTGGCTCAGTGGGATAAAGGTCCACCTCTTGATTTCATCTCAGGTCATGATCTCAGGGTCATAGGATAGAGCCCTGCATTGGGTTCTGTGCTCAGCAGGGAGTCTACTGGGGACTTTCTCTCTCTCCCTCTCCCTTTACCCCTTCCTGCCCCCGCTCTCGCTCTCTCTCTCTCTCTCTCTCTCTCACACACACACTCTCTCTCTCTCTTTCTCAAATAAAAAATTGATCTGAAGAAGAAGAAGAAGAAAAAGAGGAAGAAAGAAGAAGAAGAACAACAACAACAACAACAACAACCAGGATCCTAGTCCTACATTCAAGCTCAGCATCACTAACAGTGAGTCAACCAGATATTATGTTTCTCCTGACTTGAGGCAATGGAGATCATTACAGTATACCTAGAAGGTATTCTGGTACAAAAATGTTTGACAGGTATCCACCAATCACTTAGCCTTAAAACCTAACCTGCACCTTATAGGAAATATAGGAAATAAAAAAAAAAACAATGTAAATGATACCCCTTGGAAGGAACCAAACATATCCAGAAAGTGAGATATTCAGCAGGACAACTGGCAGGACAGGTCAGTATTAGGAGAGAAGGGGGCCTTGCTAATTAGATTAGAGACTTGAGGGACATAACCACAAGATACAAGGTTTGTCCCTGGATTTGATCCTGATTTGGACAAAATGCTATAAAGACATCTATGGGGGCACAATTGGAGAAATCTGAATATAGAATGAATATTAGATAAAATTGACATTTGTTGAACTGGAAAAGTGGAAACTGTCTGCCAGAAGAAAGCAGGTAGCAAATAACACGTAAAGCAAATTCTTATTAAAAATACTACAGATCTGGAAGGAAATATGAGAAAGGTTGTATACAGGGGTGATTGTATCTATAGTACTTTATTTAATTTTACTTTGATATATTTTTTAACTTTCTACAATGTGCATAAAGCTGCTTTTATAGCAATAAAAATATTTTAATATAAAAAAGAACTAGGTATTTAAATGGAAGTGCATGGTCCCTCCCACAGAGCTGTTTTTTTAATATGCATAAAATACATTTAGTCAGTAGATAATCAAGAATAAAGCCCAAAGGCTGACATTTTTCAGTATGACCTTAATTTCTGTCCATACCCTGGGTTTCAAGTACTAGGAATGAGTCCCAGTATTTATGCAGCCTTAGCATTTCTGCTAGCTGTCTCTGCTTACCCACTATGTCAGGCCCATCAAATGGAGAACTTGGGCTTCTGCCTTGGATTTTTACCCCAAAGCTGCATTTCTTTTCCTGAGCTCACCTGGCTGGCTTTGGCCCTGAAGTTCTGCCTAACTCCTGCCAGCCCCAAAGCCTGGATCCTGTTCTCAGTACTCTTTGGCTTGGATAGGTCTGAATATAAAAAATGCTCAGAGTCACAGTGCTGCCATTTCTCTGAATTACCAACACCTTCTGGTAGCTGAAACCTTCACTACTGTGTCCTGCCTGTCAACCTCTGGTGCTATTGCCTACTCAAACTGTACCCGAACTTGTCATACTCAGTACACAGCAAGGAACAAGGTGGCTGGCCACTGGCCATTCTACTGACATCATTTCTCCCTCTGTCCTGGCTTCACTAATCCCTGCTACAGAGACCTGGCCGTCTGCAAACCCAAGACAGATGTGACACTAAGCCTGCAGCATCTGCTGAAGGGGAGAGCTGGAACCAAGGTGTGTGCACAACTATGCCCGTAGAGTCATTATTTCTTCTTGTCCTTAATTTAGTCATTCTAAATTCACTGACCTCTTATTTGCTATCAAATACTATGCTAGTCACTGAGACTTCCTAGGTGACCAAAGGAATCCCTGCCCTGGAGTTATTTGTAATACATCAGGATGGGAGACTTTAAGCAAATAAGTACACCAATAGTTATTTACTTCCAAATGTGATATGATAGGTGTTATGAAGGAGCAGTACAATGTATGAGGACAAGAAAACAAAAATTTAAAGGATGAGCTAGAGTTGGCATGATGGTCGGCAGTCTTGACAAAGGATACAGCATGGGCAAAGACCGTACGATAGGAAGGATCTTGGCTACTCAGGAGAGAATCAAAGCTGGCACGGCTGGAAGACAATGGGTAAGACGCTGAGTGATGTGAGGTGGAGCTAGAGAAGCAGGAAGGAAGGCAAATGGATACACCTGACTACCATATAAAAGGGCCAGATTGGGTCCCACTTAGACGCCCTTACAGGAATAATACTCGAGGTTGAGTTCACACTCAACTGAGTATCATCTGTAACCTTTTATGTTATCCAAAAGAAGAACTGCAGTTGAGTCTAAAAAGGTAACCATATTCTGGGTATCATGGTCAAGTACTGAAAACAAAAATCATTATCCTATTCATGAGTCACCTTATTTGCAGTTCTAGTAGCCACAATTCAAAGAAAATTATAGGGGATTGACGGAAGGCCCAGGAAAGTCAAGAAAGAAAGGGCCAGAAAATGTGGTCCAGAATCTTTCATAAAAGATGATGGTGCTGAAGAGGACCAGGCCTGGGGGTCTCAGGCATCCCTCATAGGGACAGCCTTGGCAGGACAGGTAGCGCTGAAGTGGTACAGGCTTGGGGATAAAATGATGGAGGTCTATGAAATCAAAAGCAACACAAGGTTACAGAGAAGAGGAAATTAAGCACTTGCAGTAGTTAGAAATGGTATATGATTTTATAGACTGTAAAATGTTTGAAAACTCATAGCCTTAAAAAAAAAATACAATTCAGACCAATGAAATCAAGTTCTGCTTTCTGTTTGGCCACAGCTCAGTCAGAGATACCCTCAGTCCCTCTGTGGCCTGTGTCACATTTGCTGTATCTGTCGTCTCAGCTGTAAAATGGGACAGACTGTCATCACGGGGTTGTTGTGAGAAATAACATAATACTGAAATGCTCACTACAGTGTCTGTCACATAACAGTCTGTGAATGTTAATACCTTTCCTTATAGAAATGAGGGCCCCGAAAGATGCTGGCACATGAAAATAAAATAGGTGGTAAGTTGTGATTAATAAAGAAGAAACTATTTTCCAAATCATTGATATTTCTTGAAATAATCTGAACTACGAAGGAAATGTAGGCACCTCAAAATGCACACAAAAGTATCCCTTCTAAAACCACAGTAATTCATAGATGATCACTGATTTTTTATATTTGGCAGGAGTCTCACACCACTCTTTTAAGAATCATGACCCAGACAATTTTGGCCCAAGGCTGTTTCAATGTTTACCCACTTGATTGTCTAGGGGCTTTTACCACTATGATGGACATCCTTCTCTGCATACATACATATATTTTCCAGGATTCTTGAACTCACTTTTTTTCACCTGTTCCTCCCTTTCAATTTCTCCTCAATTAGCTCAGCCTTGTTCCAGATATTCAGATATAATCTGTCCTACTTTTAAATTCTCTCTTAACAGATGTCTTGAATACTACAGTGTAAATTAGTGTAATGTGCTACATATTTTAGAATAAAACTGGATATTTTATCCATATTTGTAGTAACTACACTTTAAAAGACCAAAAAAAAAAAAAAAAAGAAAGAAACCGGGGCACCTGGGTGGCTCAGTGGGTTAAGCCGCTGCCTTCGGCTCAGGTCATGATCTCAGGGTCCTGGGATCGAGTCCCGCATTGGGCTCTCTGCTCAGCAGGGAGCCTGCTTCCCTCTCTCCCTCTCTCTCTGCCTGCCTCTCTGTCTACTGTGATCTCTCTCTGTCAAATAAATAAATAAAATCTTTAAAAAAAAAAAAAGAAAAGAAGCCTAAAGCACAAATTCCTTGCAAAAGTTGTGGCATCCAAATAATATATCTCAGACAAAGGGAAGTAAAGAATAGATTTGACAATAATTGTGCCATTTCTGAATTCATCATGCAATTACCTGCTATGCCTGTTTATAAGTCATGTCACATTTCCCAACATATACTATTGACTCTTTTTATTTGTGATCTTTTTTTAAAAGCCAATCCCTCTGTGCCCCAAAAAATGACCAAGTTCATTGAATAAAGAAGATCCATATGATATCATCTCAAGCAATGTCATCTTAAGTATATCCCTCCCTCTAGGATTCATCTTTTTCCAGATCAACACTATCCTTTGAATGAGGAAAGGTGCAACCTCTTTCCATATCAGCCTCTAAGATGTCATAGTGATGTGTGGTGGGGCAGGTGAAGAAAGGAAAGGTAAATATTAAGTAGAAGACCGAATCTAAAAGCTGCATATAGAAACACAAATTTGAGGGGTGCTCAGGTGGCTTACTCGGTTAAGTATCCGACTCTTGATTTCAGCTCAGGGTCGTGAGATCGAGCCCTGTGTTGGCCTCCATGGTCAAGGCAGAGTCTGCTGGAGATTCTCTGTCCTCTCCCTCTGCCCCTGCCCCCCCCCACTTGTGCTCTCTCTTACTCTTTCTCTCAAATAAATAAATAAAATCTTAAAAAAAATACAAACTTGAAAATCTCAAGTCTATGAAAAATTAACACCATTGATTTTACAAATTTTTGCACTGTGTTTTGGGAGAGGGAGGTTGTAGAAATGGTGCTTGTAATATTTATATACTATTTTAAAATAAAATTGTTTTGTATGGTTTTTATTCATTCAACCAGAATTTATTGAGCACCTGACCAATGCTAATAGCATAGCAGTAGGGCCACAAAGAAATAGCAAGACCCTGCCTCTGCCTTTGAATAGTTTATGCTTCAGTGGGGATGAGAATTTTACTATATCTCTTCAGGCAGTGACAATATATAAGAGTCTCACCATTGTAAGATATGGGGAAGTTAGAAGTGTCTGAAATATAGAGTCTGGAAGTTAGTAACTTTGGGGATTCAAATTTGACTATTGGCATAATGGTGTAATCCATGTTTGAATGCTAGAATTGTATCCAGGTCCATAAGACTAGAAAGCTTATTAGATAAAGAAATGGCATCCAAAAGAGATGAGATGCCCTTCAACAGACGAATGGATAAAGAAGACGTGGTCCATATATACAATGGGAACATCATGCCTCCATTGGAAAGGATGAATACCCAACTTCTGTATCAACATCAACAGGACTGTAGGAGATTATGCTGAGTGAAATAAGTCAAGCAGAGAAATTAAATTATCATATGGTTTCACTTACTTGTGAAGCATAAGGAATAACATGGAGGACATTAGGAGATGGAAAGGAAAAGTGAATTGTGGAAAATCAGAGGGGAAGATGAACCATGACAGACTGTGGACTCTGAGAAACAAACTCAGGGTTTTGGGGGCGGTGGGGGCTTGGGTGAGCCTGGTGCTGGGTATTAAGGAGGGCACGTATTACATGGAGCACTGGGTGTGGTGCATAAACAATGAATATTGGAACACTGAAAAAATAAAATTGAAAAAAAAGAGAGAGAAAAAAAAAGAAAAATGAAGGGGGGGATGCAGAGGGGGAGATGAACCATGAGAGACTATGGACTCTGGGAAATAAACTGAAGATTTTACAAGGGAGGGGGGTAGAGGGATGGGTGAGCCTGGTGATGGGTATTAAGGAGGGCATGGATTTCATGGGGCACTGGGTGTTATATGCAAACAATGAATCATGGAACACTATATCAAAAACTAATGATATTCTGTATGGTGACTAACATAAAAATAAACAAACAAACAAACAAATAAATGGAATGGCATTCAACAAACCAACTGATTCCATTCTATTACCTTAAGCATCTTTAGAGAGGAAGGAGAAGGGGGTTTCAAGAGTAACAAAGCAGTCAGAGTAAAATCTGCCCACGAAGTAGGTTAAGCAAATTTGTCTGGTACCAAAATACTAGTCAATTCCCCAACCTTCAGGAGACATCTGAAGGTTGGTCTAAAGATCACTTCACATAGACTCATCAGCCCCCGGAGAATACCCAGTGATGCTTCCCCTTGTAAAGGTCAGAAGTAAAAACAAGAGCCATACTTCAGTCCAGAGAGTGGACAAAGAAGGAAAAAAGCACAAGTTGAATAGGCATAAGCTACCGAGGATGTGATATATTGAATACAGGAAAAGACTAAACAGTCACAAAAAGAGAATGTGAGGGGTTCTTTCTTTGACAGTCATTGACCCATAACAGAATCCAATCACCACACACGGAGGGAACAAACCATGATCCTCAATGAGAAACAAGAAAACTCTGGTATGAGCAGTTGGAGGGTGGGGGGGGAGGAAGGAGAAAAATAGAGACAAAGAAATACAGAGAGATCATTATATATGCACAGATATACTCTTAATAAGACTTTTGGGGAATATTTTTCCATCTTTATTCTAAACAGCTGCCACACCACAATGTTATATTTCATTGTTGTTGTTGCCATGGGGTTTAGAGTGTGTGCCAAAATATAATTGTTAGCTCGGTGTAGCCCATATCCTTAGATGGAAATATTCTCTGTTGGATGACAATTCACTATGATTTGTGAATTTTGCAAGATTTTTCATCTCAAATTCCAAATGAGTTCAGAATGACAATTTTCAGCCTACCTTTAGTATTTAACTAAACTGAGCATATTTTATTCACTAGGATTTGATGAGAAAAAAAAAACAGAAAGAAAATGTAGCATTTCACAATACTGTTCAAACACTGAGACATGTCATTTTTTATGCAATAGTATTGTAGTTTTATTTTACTTGACTGTAAGTTCTTTTAGTGCAAAGATTATGTCCTTTTATCTTTGTCTCTCCCATACATAGCATAGTGTTAAGCACATCACATATTCAACAAATAATGAATAAATAAAAGAATTAATTTCAGCTAGGGAAGGGTGGATGAGTTCTGTTGAGAATGGATTCCTAACATGACTGCTTCTGTAACTACATCCGGAGCCCATTTCAAATATTTCAATCACAAGCCTAGACATGCCTCAGAATCCTTCTCAACACAGTCCTCCAGGCAGTTACACTCCACTAAATCAAAGTTGGCTTTTGGAGTTAAATCTATTCCTATCACTGTAATAAAGGTCGCCATCAGCCAAGCCACAAGAAGGAAAGATTTTTTCCAAATTTTCTCCTCTGGTATCAACATACATATTAACAACTCTAATAATTGTTATATTCATGAACATACTTTAGAATCTGTTATTCTGTCTTCTTCTTTCTCTCCTACAAGTTACTATGCACATCCATAAGTCATGAGCAGACCACAGACCCAGCACAAGGCAGCTTTTGTTGGTATCCTTGTTATAAGCAAAATAAATGTGCACACTTAGACTATTACTATATTTAAAATATTTGACATCAATTTTTCTGTTCTCTGAGATCTTACATATTTATTTAATGTCTGTCTAGATCACCATGGAATAACTAGTACCAGGGACATATGAAGTGCTGAAGAGTTATTTATTGATCAACTGCATAATAAAATTTTCAGGTCCTATGTCTTCCTTTCTCCATACTGCAAACATTTACCATGCTGAGCACAAGTATCTGGGACAGTTTCTGCCTATTCTGACCCTCACAGAACAGGCCACAATAAAATGTCCTACCTACAAATTACAAATTTCACTCTAGCCAGGTCTCTAGGTTAATGTGATACAAGCCCAGTAGTACATTTTTTAGGAATTCCTTTTCCACTAGCAAGGTGGCAAGTTGATTGTGAGAATACCTTGTTCCCCATGCTAAAAAAAACAAAAACAAAAACAAAAACCAGGCCAAAAAAACATACAGCTAGGGATAAACAGAGTCCCAGACACCCTTCAGGAGCTGGGTGTACTTTCCTTAGCTTCCTATCTTATGTGGCCAGTCTTACTTTTCTTTCTTTATCTGTTGCCTTAGTGTCTTCTTTGTGCTCAATTTCTCATGCCATCCATTTTGAATATGGATAATGAAACTCCATAATCAGAAGGGAAACCTGATTCTTTCACCTTTTTTCCATCAAGTTCTTTTCTGCAGGGATTAGATCTTGGTTTGTTACCCCCTCATCCCCCTGTCCTTTAACTGAAACTTGAGTTATCAAAAACATCCTGTGCAAAATGTCCATGCTTTGCCTAATTGTCCTTGGTCCCCACTACTATCCTCTCTAAATCAGAGTCACATTGACCAATGACCTGGTCAAGATCAGGTTTGAAACAAAACAAAACAAAAGCTTGGGTTTTTTTGTTTTAGATTGCCTTTTCCTCTCTGTGAAGGCAAGACTACAACAGCAATCCTTTCAAAGGATTTCTCAATCCAAAAGTATTTACTGAGTACCTACTTTATTCAAAACCATGCTAGGTACCGGAGCTAACGAGGGATAAGACGGACACAGGCTTGGCTCTCATGAAGCTTACACTCTAGTGAGTGAAGATCATAATCACCTAATTTACAGTTAGTTATCAAGTTACAGTTGTGTTGAGGTGTCACAAAGAAGAGGTATGAGGTACTATAAAAGCATAAAACAAGAAAACCTGACTTCACTTTGAGAGCCAAGAAAAAAAAAAAGAAAAAAAAAAGCTTAGTTAGGTGTTGAAAGAAAGGCAGGGGTTAAATGGGCCATAGTTCATGGGATTCCATAGTTCAGGGAATTCCCCATAGAATGGGGATTCCAGGCAGAAGGAACAGCATCTATGAATCCTATGAGGAAGAAAAGAGCATGCATTAGAGGACCTGGTAAAAGTCTAGTGTGATTGGAAAAAAGAAAAAAGTAAAAGAGAAAGAGAAGGCCAAAATAACAGGTGGACGGCTTTATGTGGGGCCTTAGAGGCTAGAAGTTTTACCCTTACTCCGACATCAGTGGGAAGCCATTGAAGAGTCCTAGGCAGTGGAATAATGTGTATTTTTCAAAGATTAGTCTGGCAGCAGTGTGGAGAAAAGGAGGGAGGGAAATAAGAATGATGTAAGGAGACCAGTGGAGCAGTATTCTAGGTGAAACAGGTTTACAGATCAGTCAAGAAAATGCCAGTGGAGATGAAGAGACATACACTGACACAAAAGTTATTTGATTGTAAAAGTGATAAAATTTGGCCAGAGTTATAAGTAAGGGGAAAAGAAGAGCTCATGATGATACCTATGTTCTTGGATTAGACAACTAGGCAGATGGTTATACCAGACACTGGGATGGAATATGATAGGCATGGGATGGGTTTGGAAGACTGATGACACATTTATTTCTGGACTTATGTTAGATCACTAAGTAGAGGTATTATGTTGGCATTGGATATATGAGGCTGCAGCACAGAGGAAACATCAGAATTAAAAATGTACATTTGGGGGTGCCTGGGTGGCTCAGTGGGTTAAGCCTCTGCCTTCAGCTCAGGTCATGATCTCAGGGTCCTGGGATCAAGCCCCACACTGGGCTCTCTGCTCGGCGGGGAGCCTGCTTCTCCCTTCTCTCTGCCTGCCTCTCTGTCTACTTGTGATCTCTCTCTCTTTCAAATAAATAAATAAAAATATCTTTAAAAAGTACATTTGACAGAGAAACTGTGGGCAGGGGGATAAAGCAATAAGGAAATAGTCCGAGGAGGACAGAAGAAAGCCAAGGCTAATCTTCAGCCCAGACGGAAAACATGGGCAGAGGGTGATCAACCCATAAAGCAGACTAGGAGATACCAGGAAAACTTTTCTTTATTTTCCAAAGTTTCTGTAATTAGAATGCCTCATAGTAACCAAAAGCAATAGTCATTATTTTGAAGTGAGAAAATAAATTAGAACATTCATGGTAAATCATCTGTGCTATACTTTTAAAACCATAGGATTATAGCAACTAACAGAAGCACAAAAAGCACAAAAAATATCACAAAGTGGCATTTCCCTTTGCTTTTACCCTTCATGCCCATTTTCTTGTAGCACTAAGAATACAGTAGAGGAGCTGTGACATTTAGGTATCTTCTTGGAATTACATGGTTTCCTAATAATGACCCTATTCCTTATCCCATATCCCTCAAATTGTAGAACTCACTATTACACAGCTTGCACAACCATCCACCAGCCAACACTTGCTGTGTGCCTACTATGTTCCAGACCCTAAAATACAAGGACATACAAAATAGCCACAGACCCTGCCTTCTTGGAACTTATAGTCCACCAGGCGGATGGCAATTAAATATAAACACACAAATAAAAATCTAACTATAAATTATGTACAATGCTGTGGGGGAAAACTACAGGGTGCTATGATACAATGTAATAAAGAATCCTAATTTTTTTGCACACATGGATGATGAAGTATCAAGGGAAAGGATCACTCTGAATAAAGGGCATTGAAGCCCAGTACAAAAATGAGTAAGAGGTACCCAAGAAATGATTGAGGGAAGCATGCCAGGCAGAGGCAAGTGCATGCATAGGCAATCTGAGGAATAAAAAGATTTAACTAGTATCACTGGAGGGTTTGAGTGGAGGAAAGAGTAGCAGAGGGTAAGGAAAGAAGGAAAGAAAGGAAGGGCCAGATTACACAGAGCCTCTAAGTCAGGAAAAGGATGGAAGCTTTTTCCTAAATGCAATATACTTGTCCAGGAGATTCATATTTATATTTTGAAATGATCAATTATTTCTTTAAAACTTATGAATTGATTAAAAATAAAGCAGGGGGAATTCTGCTTCTGATCTTGAAGGATTAAATGCTATAGATACTGCGTTCCCACCCACCATAAATAACTAGAACAATAGAAAAGATAAAAAAATAACACAACAGTTTTCAGAGCATGGGCCTGGGATCTCTGAGGGAAGGGAAACAAAGCAGGTGAGTCTTCTAGTTGCCCCTGATTATTACATAGAATCATGTTCAGGCCACAACTCAGAGAAGGAAACCTAGCCAAAGTTCAGTGATTTCCCAAAAGATCAGAGTTTGAAAAGGCAGAGATGCCTAAAAATTGTAGGCAGAATATTAAGAATATCACAATATCAAGTAGTCTGATACTTACATAATTAGAATTCTAGAAAGAGGGAGAGGGGCAGAAAAATATTTGAAGAAATAATGGATAAGATTTTTACAAATTTAATGAAAACTATAAACCCACAGAGCCAAGAATCTCCATAAACCACCAGCAGAATAAACATGAAAAAAACCACACCAGAGAACATCACATTCAAATTGACAAGAAAGAGCAGAATAGAAAATAAAATCTTAAAAGCAGCCAGAGAAAGACAGCATATGTGCAGAAGAAGAAAGAATGAATGACAGTAGACTTTATATCAGAGATCTAAGAAAATGAATGACATCTTTAAAGTACTAAAGGAGAAAAAAGTACTGTTGGTATGAAAGAAAAAGAATCTTTCAAACATGGAGATGAAATAATGACTTTTCTCAAACCAATGAAAGGTAAAAGTATTCACTGCCAAAAGATTTCCATGATATGTTAAAGGAAATTCTTTAGGCAGAAGGAAAATGATACCAGGTAAAAAGTTGAAACTACTCAAAGGAATGAAGAACAGCAGAAATGGTAAATATATAGGTAAACATAAAATCATTTTTCTCAATTTTTAGATCTTTTTAATTCATAATAGACTATCTATAGCAAAATAATAGCACTGGGGTTTATAACACATGAGTAATTTTTTTTAATACATGAGTAATTTAAATAAGCAATATTAATCAGACCAAGGACAGGGGAGGGGGATGGAAGCATACAGTTGTAAGATTCTTATACTGTACAGGGAGTGGCACAAAATTATTTAAAGGTATACTGTTGTAAGTTAAAGATGTGTATTCTAAACCCTAGTGCAACCACTAAAAAATAAAACAAAGAAGGACACCTATTAAATCATTGGTGGCGATAAAATGGAATAACATGAAATAATCAAAAGAAAGAAAGCAAAGAGGAGGAAAAGGAACACAGAACAGATGGGACAAATAAAAATGAACAGCAAGATGCTTCATTAAAACCTAACTCTATTTGTGTAGAGCAAAAGTAAATTGTTTAAACACGCCAATTAAAAGACAGAGAATGTCTTTTATTTCGATAAATAAAAAATAACAAAAAATTAAAAAGCACAAGACTCAACTACCTGGTGTCAACAAATCCCGGGTGTGACTGTTTTTTCAATACGGGATCCTCAATTTCTTAGGCTTTGAGTAGACCCTAGGTCTTCAGATTATTGTGGTGTGTATAGTTTTCTTCACTCAATCAAGGAAAATACTTTTTTGTTGATAAGTTAACACTGTTTTGCTAATAATAACCATATCTTGATAGCTGTACAGACTGGTTTGTAAAGGAATCTACAAAACGCAAGCATATCTGACACTAAAACTCCTCATGCTTAGCTTTCATCTATCATTTTTTGTCAAGTGAAAAAGAGTTTATAGGCCATAGTCGCAGTATTGCTTTCACAATACCCCGCCTTTAAAATTTCTTCCCTGACTCACATGTTATGAGCCCTACTTGATAATGGCTATAGAGTAAATTCATGCATTTCACAAAAATGAAAATAGCCAGCATTTAGACTTCTAAGAAAATATCTTTTTGGCACTTAATATAATTTTACTGTTTCAGAGGGGCAATTGTTTTATTTTACACAAAGGACCATTTTCTAATATAATATAGTCCACTTCAAATATTGTTCTTATAAAACACAATAGTTATTTACCATGAAATGGTTTTTTAAATGGTAACCATATGCTGTTAATATAAAAATATACCTAGGTATTACAAAATCATTCTATATAATTTTAATTAGCATAGAGAGGATGTGATATGTACAACCTATCTGGCACTTGCGACCCTACAAGTGCTTAACACGGCCACCATTTTTGAGATCACTCTGTTTGGCCCAAGGACTGCAAACTTGAGGAGGAAGTAACAGAGCTGCTTCTTATTCTACATGAAGAAGGATAACGACTAGCTAGAAATTTTGTGCATATGTGCAAAAAATTAATGGATGATAGACTAGTTATTCTTCTCATTTTAATTTTTCTTTCAACAGGAAGGGTTTGCCAATGACCACAGCATTGTGGTGTGCAGAGCCCCATTTTGCTGACTGCATGGAGACATTGTTTCAGAATTGTACTCAATAGTGCCCTAGTGATCTCAGAAATTTACGAAGGCTTTCCTCTTCTTTCATTAAGACCACCATTTTGCATATAGCTCTTGAAGGGCCAATTACTAGTTATTCATTTTATATATGTCATTAGTTCATTGCTGCATTGCTAAGAAAGATCAAAACATAATAGGAGAAAGGGAAACATGTAGCTGAAAAGAAGCTTTTGTTATGCAAACTCTGTCTATGACTCATAAAGTCTTGTGGGGTAAGAGGTGGGAAATTTTATTGGCCAGAAACCCTCTTGAGAAGAACAGTGCTATTTGGGGGGGGGGGGAGTAAAATGGTGAGCCATTTTAGTTGTGGAGCACAGATCAAGGACTATCATGGAACCGCTATCTGTGTGACAAGAAGAGGGATTAGAGGAGAAAGATATGATCATACAACATGGTCACCCTGTAGCAACTCCTCAGGTATTCAGTACAATTACTAAACTCAAGAAATAGTTGGTGAAAGACAATTTTGTGTGTGTGTGAGAGAGAGAGAGAGAGAGAGAGGAATAAGAGACTGGGCTTTTGACCAGCGTGATGTGATATAAAGTATGGACAGTATGTGAGGAAAAGTAAGTGCCCTTTCTGGAATAAATACTGCTAGGTGCCAATTATTCCAAGTTAGAGGGACGAAAAGATCTTCTAAGAGCTATGCTTCTTGTATCAGAGTTAGTTAGGGACACACGGAACCCTTCACTAAGCTGCCAGCTCAGTGAGGGCCACGAGAGAGTCTTACTCTTGTCCTCATCCAGTTGCCCAGAGCGCACAGCACTGTTTTGCACTTAGCAGGCCTTTAGTGGTTAGCTGTGCAACAGACAAATGAAAATAGTTGTCTTATGACTAACTAGCTTTGTTTCATCTCAAAATATTTGTAAAAATAGAAACTTAGAAAATAAACTTAAGCTTAGGCAAATAATTCATATCCCCAACTAACTGATCCAACACACAGTAGTAGTGATTAGAGATGCTTTGGCTGGGAGAAATGTCAATGTCACTAATAGAAATAGTAAAACTAGAAATAGAAATTTCAAGTGTGAACAAGTTTTATATGTTAAGATGCTCTTAGGACACTTGGCAGTTGTAGAACGCCTTTAGCGTGAGGGAAGCCTTATTTGTTCCATTTGCCCGCAAGGCCTATGTGAATTTCTCCAGGAGGCAAGATGATTAAATGGCCAGACTGAAACTTGGGCCTACATCTGGGCTCTAGGTCTAGTGCTCTTTCTACTCTAGCAGAAACCAGCCCTCTTCCATTCCTGCTGCCTTTATGTGCCAATTTTAAAATAATAATAATAAAATTTAAATAAATAAAAACAAAGTAAAACCTTCTTTCCATTTTCTCTGCTCCAAAAATTCTCAAAGCACAAGCTACTTCCATTCATTGACACTAAACCTGATTCTTAAATGCGTCTTTTATCAGGATGGGGGAAAAAGCATTCTCTGGGGGGCTGTATTATTCTGACTGTCTGAACGAGAGCAGAAAGCTACAGGTCTCTCTGTGGGATTAACACCGATAGCCATTTCTCATGCACATAGCAATTTCACATACACACCATCAAACCATGCTTACAATCTGCTTAGTAAGGTCAAGCTTCCTCAGCAAACAATGAAACATGAACAGCTCCTACTGCAGTTTCCTCCAGAGAGTAGAATTAAATTAGATAGTTGTCTGCTTGTTATATGACTCTTCTACTAGCTCAGCTGGAGCCAACAGAAACATTGATCTAACATTGTGTAGGGCAGCCAGTATCTTTGAACAATTGCTTGACCCTTGGTTATTTCCTTTAAAATGTGAATTTTTAATAATTTGCTTCTAATATGAAATTCCTAATAAGAGTCTGTGAGTTAGGAATTTTAAGAAATAAAGCATTTTGCATGATGCTTTGCTACATTACTAACATTCAATTAAAGAATGAAGAAGCATAAAAGTTCAGTGTTTGCTGTGTTAATATGTGCCTGGCTCTATTTGTCCTGCCCCCTTTAGGATATTGCTACCAGCTCCATGCCCCCTGCTCTCAAGACAGACTTATCAGGGCACCTGGGTGGCTCAGTTGGTTAAGCATCTGCCTTTGACTCTGGTCATGATCCCAGGGTCTTGGAATCAAGCCCCACATTGGGCCCCCTGCTCCATGGGAAGCCTGCTTCTCCCTCTCCCCCTCCCTCTGCTTGTATTCCCTCTCTCGCTATGTCTCTCTCTGTCAAATAAATAAATAAAATATTTTTTAAAAAGACAGACATCTGTTTACTAGCAGGCAAAGTAAATTTACAGTGCTGAATGACACCATTGAAAGCTTGGGACTGGCCTTGCTGAGCACACACAGACACACTTGCATATCCATTAAGTTGAAATTTTGCCAAGAACCTATTAACCAATCCTAATGAACTGCTGTTTTTCATTTAAAACACCATTAGTTTCCTATGGTTTGTTGCTCACAGCAGAAGCAGCAAACACACCATCAAGTGGTTAGAAAAGGTGTTGCTTTGCTGGAAACCCATATGTCTCTGGAGAATTCAAACTTGGCTTTGCTATGTGTCACCTTCCTTCCACTTCTGGAAATAATCAGGCATTCCAAATCTTTAAGACCACCTCCCAGAATACAGGAGGATTTTTTTTTTTTAAACACATCTCCTTGATTAAAGGTTCTGGATAATTTATTTTGCTGTAAGCTGTGCAGAAGCTTGCTTTGCTTCTAAAAATTATCATATAATACTGACTGTGTAGAACCAACAACTCTCAGTCTAAACCTCTACATCAATAGATTAACAAAGAAACCCTTCTCAGTGTTTCCGAAGGCTTTCCCTAAGGTAGTTTTAAATATTTGATACATTATCATACTTTTTTTTTTTTAAGAGAGAGAGAGAGAGAGCATGCACACTCAAGGGGGAGGGGCAGAGGGGGAGGGAGAGAAAGAATCTTAAGCAGGCTCCATGCTGAGCATAGAGCCCCACACAGGACTGAATCTCACAACCCTGAGATCAAGACCTGAGCTGAAACCAAGTCCAATGTTTAATTGACTGACCCACGCAGATGCCCCCATTATCATACTTTTCAATAACAAAGCCCTTAGTAATAACAAGAGTCTGAGTTTTATTGATAGTGAAAATAATAAGTTAGTAGGAAAAAACTTCTTATTTTCTGAGGTTTGCTTTTGGCTTAAATATCTGAGAAGAGTTGAAATATTAAGATGTCAAGAAAGTTGCTTTTTTGTTTTATTTCAAATAATACATTCTCCGCATCTACTGCAGGGAATGCAATTTTAAGTTACTGTATCTCAGCATAGTTTTTTTCTTACAAAGAAGATGCAAAATGAAGAACTTAGCCAATTATATCTTTAACTCAGCAGATAACAAAAACAATTATAAACAATTCATTTAAAAAGTATAAGCAACACAAGAAATAGTAAATACATTTCTAGAACAACAGGAACCATTTCATGGTAGGAAGCATTAAAAACAATAGCACTGAGGCACCTGGGTGGTTCAGTTGGTTAAGTGTCTGCCTTCAGCTCAGGTCACAATCCCAGGGTCCTGAAGTGGAGACCCCCATTGCGCTCCATGCTCATGCTCTCTCTCGTATCTCTGTCACTACCTCTATCTCTCTCTCTCTCAAATAAATAAAATATTTAAAAATAAATAAATAAAAACAATAGCATTGTTCCATTGAGTTTTGTTTTATTTTGTATCACTTTCAGCTTCTTTTCCAGGTTGTTAAAACTTTTATCTTGTAGCGTTTTCAACACAACTTGTCCAAAAATTGAGATAAGATAGTACACTAATCCAGTGTATTCTCCATGTGGAAGGTGAAAGCAAAAAGGAGGCAGAGCACGTGTGGGCAGAGCCGCCCACCCTGGGCTCGCAGCCCCCTGCAGCTGCCCGCACAGTGGCATTCGGCCCTGGTTGCAGACGTCATTAGGCATTTGGTGGTTGATTGATTGAATAATAAAAGACTTGTGGAGAGTAAAGAACTTCATAAACTGGAACAATTACAATCAGAGAGAAAGGGCCAGACTAATTGTGTGAGAGTGGCAGGTGGTCGATAAAGCTGTAGAGACCTGGAGTGTACAAACTTCAGAAGCATTACATTTTGCAGGAACGCTCTCAGCAATCAAGAGGCTTTGGCCCTAGTGGAAGAGACAGAGGCTTCACAGATGACTATCTTCTCAGGAACCCAGACGCTGTCAGAAATAGGCCAACATAGTAAAGAAAGTTGTTTTAGATCTACAAAGTTTGTCCTAATCTTTCTCCTGGAGACTAAAGACCACAGGGAGTGTGAGCCCTGGTGTGGATTCCCTCTGTAATCATGTTGTCAGATTCAGAATTGTTTGTGGACATGCCATGCTATTGGCCCTTGTCGGCCTTGGACTTCATGGTTCTACCAACGCTGCAGAACATTAGCAGTAGCTTGGATAGAAAATACCAGGACAAGGCTACCCTAGGACCCATCTTGTTGCCAGCACTCCGAGACCCAGCCAACCCTTCCCTCAGTTTTCTGTTTCCTTCGGTGAGCTTCCCCATGCTTTCACCTCTATTTGATTTTATTAGTCTCTAAGAAATGGCCCTTGACTATTCACAAGAAAGGAGGGTGTCTGAGAGATTTGACTGGATTTATTGGCCAGGGATGCCAAGCCACATAACCTCCTCTTGAGTACACCTCCACAAAAAGAAGAAATGCTCCAAGAAGAACAATAAAGGATTGTGAGATTCAGGTGCTCTACACAGGACTACACTGAGAACTACAGAAACTAGGTAGGTTCTGTCCAATAAGCTTTAGCAGTCAAGCCAAACTGTAGCAAGATGAAGTAAATTTAGGGTGGAAAAATCTGACTCTGAAAGTCACCCATGTGTGGACTTGTCATTTTGCTTTCCTTTTTCTTAAATTTTGTCTCTTATATATTTATTTAACCTTCTCTTTTACTTATGTTTTGTTGTGTTAAAGTTCATTGAAAGGCAGCAGAAAGAGCAGAAAAAAACATGGGCTATTGGTGAAAAGATGAGTTTGAAAGCTAGTGCTGCCCACTGCTTCTCTAATCCCCAATTTCTTTATACTGAAAGTGATCCAATGTTTGCCTGGCAAGGTTGTGGTAAAGACTGGAAATGAGGCATGAAAACTGCTTGGTGTATAACAGGCAGTCAAAAATGGTAGCATGTTACTATTTTGGGAAAAAAAAAGAAAGAAGTCCCAATCTTACTTCAGAAGAGCTAATGAAAAAGATTAGTTTTTTAGAGCTAAGCCAAGATAGCAAGGTCCAAAAATGTTGTGTTGAGAAAAGAACTGGTCTAGTTTACCACTCTCTCAATCTCTTTCTCTCTCTTTCTCTCTTAAGACTGTCTATGGCTGGCCCTTATTAGGAACTTCTTTCTCAATACAGTGACCACATACCCAAAAAATTCCTTTCTTGGCTACACTATAATATACAGACTTTTTTTTTTTTAAGATTTTTTGTTTATTTATTTGACAGAGATCACAAGTAGGCAGAGAGGCAGAGGAGAGGAGAGGGGGAAGCAGGCTCCCTGCGGAGCAGAGAGCACAATGCAGGCCTCAATCCCAGAACCCTGGGATCATGACCTGAGCCGAAGGCAGAGGCTTTAACCCACTGAGCCACCCAGGCACCCCCAGACTATTTCTCACATATAGTCCCTTCTCTATTCTCAATTGTACCAACTTCTTTTAGGGCCTTAATATCTTTGCCCTGGATTACATGATTTCTTAAATAATTTTTCTGCCTCTGGTTTCTTTTTCTGACTATTCATCCTATATATTATTGCTAGATTGATTTTCCTAGATCTCAGCCACATTTCTGTCATTCACTCAGCTCAAAAATCCTTAATAGTTCCCTGGTACCTGTGAACTTAAACTCAAGCTTCCCAGTGAATAATTCAAACACATCCATAATGTAGGCCTGATTTATCTTTCCCACTTTATCTCTGTGGTCATCAGTCAAACAACTCTTCCCTCAATACAACCACACTATCGCTTTTCTCATCTTCCCCCCATGTGAAATGTCTGTCCTCCCATCTCTGTAAGCACACTTTTCAATTCGGTTGCCCCTTTTCCTCAAAACCTTTCCTTGAATGCACACACCCCTTCCTCACCCCTCCCTCACTCAATCTGAGCAGTGGAAGAGCAGGGTCTATGTCTTTTGATTTTGTTTTTGTAATTCTCCCAGCGCCTCAGATAAGGCTTCACATGTTACAGGAAGTCAATAACTATTTTTAACTACATAAATAAATGAGCAAATTAAAAGTCTCTTGGAGGCAAGTTTCTACGAAAGAAAATGGCAAAATAGACAAGAGAACAAAGATGCATTTTCCTGATTCATCATGCAAATGAGATTGCAGAAAGTCAAGACCAACAGTTATGGTGAACATTTGCCTTTTTTTTTTTTTTTCCTTACTGGCTACTCAGCATCTGAAGTCCCATCCCAGGTTTAGAGAAGGCCCCACATATGGGGAAGAGTTTACTGCCCACTATAAAGTTGAAAAGGAGACTCACTTTCCCAGTCTCTCTAGCAGCTGGAGAGTGGCACCTGACCTAGGCCTGGCTCAACAGTTAGAGCCACTTGGGACTATGAATGTGGAGCGGATGGCACAGAAAAGCAGGGATGGGGAGAATCCAGCCCGGTGGTGCTGACGGCAGCAACAATGCATGGTTTCCAGCTGTAGCGATGGCTTCTCTGCTAATAAGGCAAACTGCAGCATCTAGTGTTCATGCCCTCACAGGACGGGAGCTCCTGATACTGGCAGTGTTCCTGGGAGCCCCGCTCCACTTCATTCACTCTCTTTTCTACGGTTGGTTCTGCAGCCTCCCCAGCAGCTCTGTCAGCTACACTGATGCCTTTCAATAAATCGATTTCCCACTTAAGTCAACCAGGGTATCAGGTCCTGCTGCTTGTCACCCCTTGCCCTTGACTCATGCCCCAGGCTTGCCAAGTTGTTGAGGGACCTTCTACCCCACAGCCAGATTCTCTCAGCTATGTTTGCACCCTCATTATCTCTCATCAACAAAAGTTAACACCCCTACGGGCTATCTACATTAATTTTTAGGCAAACATGCTTTAAAGTCAGATTGCACGTTGATCTCTGTAAATAACCTATCATTTATTTCTCCTAAACAAATCAGTCTAAATGAGAGCTTGCCATCAGGACACCAGTCATGCACTGAAATTTCAAAGTATACCAGAATCGCAAAATGTCTCCTTGGGATTGGGCTTCTTCTATTTTTGTAGACTTCCAAAATACTAGCAATCGTTAGATTTGACACCTCTGATATGGCTATAAACTCAGAATTTCCCTAACAAATGTGTCATTAATTAAGCATGTCTCAGGGAAACCACGTAATTTATAAATAATTTGTATACAGGACATGGCTTTGTAGTTAAGAGCATGGACTCCCTTGCCTGGGGTCAAATTCTAGTCTGCAGTGGGGATCTTGGACAAATTACTATTAAATCCCTTATGCTTTAGTTTTCTCTTCTTTAAAATGGGAATAACAAAGAGTTGCGAGGATTAAATGAGATATGATACTCGCAAAAGGATGAAAACAGTACCTGATGCAGTGAACACCATTGAAATATATGCTTTTGTTATATCCTGGAATTCTGCCTCTACAGGAAAACTATTAGAATGTATGACAGTCATTTGTGCTATCATCAAGTAAAATCCTCTCTCCTTAGTACAGGACATTCCCTGCCTCCCCATGCTTAGGTGGAGCCATGTTTCTGTCTCCCACCGGTGAACAAGTAGAATAAATTAGAGTGCTTAAATGGCAGGTTGAGATTCTCTAGAGCACTCTTTTCCCTCTGGTGAAGCAACTAGGAACATTTGAGTTTGACACGGCGGAAACTAGGGAACTGGAGTAATTAACATGAGCACAGGGCGCCCTCCTGCCCTGAGGGGGTATGTGTGTGTGAGCACAAGATCAACCTTTGTTGTTTTAAGACACTGGCCTTTTGGAGACTGTTACATAGCATAACTTTTACCCCCTGAGTAATGCAGAAAGAAAGGCAGTTAGCTGGATATTTCAATTAAATATTATTCTCTATTCCAGTGAGTTCCATCCTTAGGAATATACTTTGAGTGGCGTATTACCAGTAAAGAATAAGTGAGGAATGCTGCCTAGCTCAGTGATGTCCCCAAATATCTGCCTTGTCTCTGCCTTTCCTAAAGGCAGTCTAAAATTGCATCCTGAAGATATTTTGGGACTCACTCTCAAGTTGTCCCTTAGAATCAGCATAAAACCCTGGGGTAGGAAATGCATAAATCACCAAATCTTTACGCACTCAAGTGAATGCATTTATCCAATCTATTTCCAGGAAGAATCAGGGCAGGAAAAGAGTTATTTTGGAGATAAACTTGGAAGGTCTTTCTGATATGTAATTCAGAAAAGAATTGTGTGTGTGGGAGAAAAGCATGGCAACTATTTAATTACGGAAATAGTTATCTAAGATCCATGCTCACTTAATATTAAGACAGACCCAGTCAACTACAAGGACGACTGTTAAGTACAGCCTCACAAATGTGCTTAAGGCCACCTTGGTAAGTTATTGCAAAATTCACGTCTGACTCCCCATGTCAAGACTTTAACCACTAAATCCTGCTGTTAATTTGTCAGTTCTAAGGCAAGGGGCCAAGATGGTTGAGAAGAAAGAGGCAACAAACCAGACACATAGGAAGGAGAAGAAATGAGGACAAGAGAAGTGGAGAGTAAATCCCTTCCTGATCTGGAGTCCAGTGCCTCTCAGTGGCTTGCACCAGAGGGCCATGTACAGGCAGGCTGAGGTTGATTTCTTGTACCTACCATCTTTTACCTACCTAACTCACTTATGCACTTCATTACTAGATCCACCACTTACTAGCTATTAGAATCTAGGCAATTTTACCTAATATCTTTGTGCCTTAGGTTTCTCCTCTCTAAAATGATAATAGGAGTTACTGTTAGAATTAAATAAGGCAATGAATGCCAAGCACTTACCCCTGTGCCTAGCATACAGCATGCATGTGAAAAATGTTAGCTGCTATCATTATGTTCATCATCTCATTTTCAACTATAATGGGGTCTTTTTGCGAGAGCACCCCACAAGTACTGACTGCATTGTCTCTAAAAGTGCATGAAAATTAGTCATAGAATTTCCAAGTCAAGCAGACTTGTTTTTTGTAATTCTTTCAGAATGCCAAGGTAACATACCAGTTATTCATCTAAGCAGCTACTAGGTTTTCAGATCTTCCATCCAGTTAACCTCATTCTCTTCTCTGAAAACCGAAGACTGGGCATAAACTGGGCCCAGTGGAGAGGAGCACCTTACCATGTTTCCAATGAGTCTAGAAACCCTGGATTGTTTTCCTCTCTGCATAAACCATATGTGTGCATAGTTAGTGAGCTACTTATGTCCTACAAATCCTCTCAGATGTCCTAGTACCTACATCTCAATGATTTCCAAGTGTAAAATGTAATGAAATGCATGTTTTTCCACATCGTTTCTTTTTTCATTCTGAAACTCACTTCCAAGTCAAAGCCACTTTCTCATGTCCAATCTTCCTTAAAAAACAAGCTGATCTATGTAGTATCTATCCTTCAGAATCTTAGCACCGGATTATAAGATTTGGCTATAGCTGGAGGAAAAACCTAGAAATACAGTGACCTCAGGTGAAAACAAGGAAAGTAAAAGTCTTCTGTTTTCTATTATGGGCAATCACCCTGTTTATACCATCTCTATTTACACATTACCCTTGTTAGCAATTCAAGGACAGTAACTATATCATATTAATCTCTGTATCTCAGAATTTAGCATCTACTTAACTTAGATCTACTAGTTGGAACTCAGGAAATGTTAGTGCACCCAAATTAAACTGTAAGAGTGTAAAATGTGATTCGATCAGATATTCTCATTGTGGAAGTTGTTAGTCCAAGTGACTCGGAAGCTAAATTAGCTTATCCAAGAGGGTACTATTTAGTATGATAAACTAAACCTGACAGGCATTCCCAGTGCAAGAACCAATTTATAATGATTTATTTAGGAAAAAATAAATGATAGCTGTCACATAACTACATATACCACCTGTGCAACTCTGCCATGTCAGTATCTGATCTGACCTGGCTTACAATCGTAAGGATATGGAAGTGTAGAATTATCAAGAATCTGAGAGATTACCTACTCAACCCCTCAGTTTAAAGATAACAGAACAAAGGTCCTGAGCAATAAATAATTGGCCTCAGGCACATAGCTAGTTAGTGCCAGTGATTAAGACTCAGTTTTCCTTTCTTACCACAATGCCAAGTAGTTCACAGAATACACACTTACTAGAGGGTCACTAAGGACATCATTTTGCATGTACTGTAAGCAGAGTGGTTCAACACTGGTTGAATGATAGAATTTTCTCTGCAGCTTTTTTTTTTTTTAAGATTTTATTTATTTATTTGTCAGAGAGAGAGAGAGAGTGAGCACAGGCAGACAGAATGGCAGGCAGAGGCAGAGGAAGAAGCAGGTTCCCTGCTGAGCAAAGAGCCCGATGTGGGACTCGATCCCAGGACACTAGGATCATGACCAGAGCCAAAAGCAGCCACTTAACCAAATGAGCCACCCGGGCATCCCTCTCTGTAGCTTTTAAAGGAATGCATGCCTGGGCCATATCCTTAGAGACTCTGGTAGTGAAGCTGGGGCTTGGTGACAGTGGAATTCACTGCCAATTTCAGCAATAACCATTCCTAATATTGCAAAGCTAAACATGTCTAATAGTATCTTAAATTGTTGTCATTGTTGCTGCTGTTGTTGATGATTGGGAGTAGTTCTCATTAGAGAATATGTTCTAAGCAAAGAGACTGCAGGGTCAGTTGACCTAGATCCTAACTGTCACAAACTAGTTTCATGTTAAAACTAGGTCCAAAAGAAAAGACAGGGCAAAAGAGGATCACATCTTTCTTGAGTGAAGGAGGGATATGATGTCCAAGCACTGATGCATTCTAAGTACTTATTGAGTACCTACTATATGCTGGTACTGTACTAAGGATACAACCGTGGAAATAGACAAGGTAATGGCCTTCACGGAACCTACTGTTTGGTGAATTCTCTGATATAAAGTGTCTATAAGAATTGCCAAGTGACAGGGAGGAGTCAAGATGGCGGAGAAGTAGCAGGCTGAGATGACATCAGGTAGCAGGAGACCAGCTAGATAGCTTATCAAACCATTCCAAACACCTACAAATCCAACAGATCAAAGAGAAGAGGAGCAACAATTCTAGAAACAGAAAATTGACCACTTTCTGAAAGATAGGACCAGCGGAGAAGTGAACCCAAAGTGACAGGAAGATAGACCACGGGGGGAGGGGCTGGCTCCCGGCAAGTGGCGGAGCAACAGAGCACAAAATCAGGAATTTTAAAAGTCTGCTCCACTAAGGGACTTCGCTCCAGAAGCTAAACTGGGGTGAAGCCTGCGCGATGACAGCGTGGCCTCAGGCCCCGCGGGGTCACAGAAGGATTGGGGGTGTCTGAGTGTCACAAAGCTTGCAGGTATTAGAGCGGGGAAGCCGGCTACAGAGACAGAGCTGAGGAGTCAGCTCTCAACTTGGGATTACCTTGAACCGTAATCCATGGCACAGGCCGGTGCTCTGTGAGTGTGGTCCCCACAAGATCCGGGGAGATCCCAACCTGGAAGATCTCAGGGATCTATGGGGTTTGGAGACTCCAGGCGGAGCTGTGTGTCAGAGACAGAGACACTTGATCACAGGCTGGGTGAGCTCGGAGCACAGCTGGAGGCCAGGGAGACTGAAGTGATTGAGCGCTTTTCTCCAAGAGCGGCTGGAGGCCAGGGAGATGAGAGTGATTGAGCACTTTTCTCTGAGGGCGCACTGAAGAGTGGGGCCCCAAGCTCTCAGCTCCTTTGGGCCAGAGATTGGGAGGCCGCCATTTTCCTCCTCGTCCTCTGGAACTCTACGGAAAGCATTCAGGGAACAAAAGCTCCCGAAAACAAACTCTTAGCACAGCCCCTGGTAAGGGCGGTGCAATTCCGCCTCTGGCAAAGACACTTGAGAGTCACTACAACAGGCCCCTCCCCCAGAAGACCAACAAGAAATCTAGCCAAGCCCAAGTTCACTTACCAAGGAGAACAGCAGAATTCCAGAGGAGGAGAAAGCAAAGCATGGAATTCATGGCTTTCTCCCCATGAATCTTTAGTCTTGCAAAGTTAATTAATTTTTAAAATATTTTTCTTCTGCTAACTTTTTTTAACATTTATCCTTTCCTCTTTTAACGTTTTTTTAACTAGTTTATCTTAATACCTTTTATTTTTAAAAAAATCTTTTTTCAACCTTCATTATTATAGTCATATTTTATCCTTCATTGTACCTAACTTTATTTTTTGTATAAACATAGGGTTTTTTCTTCTAAAAAATGTGGGGTATAACTTCTTCTAATAGATCAAAATGCACCCTAAATCTAGCACTGGGCTTGATCTGCTCTCCAGCCGGAGCAAATTCTCTCCACTCTCTTTTTCTTTATTTTCCCAACCAACTTACCTTATCAACTCCTTTGTTAGAAATTTAAAAAAAAATTTTTTTTCAGCTTTATAGTCATATTCCATCCCTTCATTGTGTTCACCCTTATATATGTTTTTCATTCTTTAAAATTTTTGGAGGTAGTTTCTTCTAAGAGATCAAAATACTCCCAAAATTAAGTGGGTGACACTGTTCTAGTCACCAGTCTAATATATATATATTTTTTTCTTTTTTATATTTATTCTTTATTTGTTTTCTTTAAAAAAATTTTTTTTTCTGAACATCTTTTTACCCCCTTTCTCCCCCCCCCACGATTTGGGATCTCTTCTGATTTGGTTAAAGCACATTTTCCTGGGGTCTCTGCCACCCTTTTAGTAGTTCATTTGCTCCTTCATATACTCTTATCTGGACAAAATGACAAGGCAGAAAAACTCACCACAGAAAAAAAGAACAAGAGGCAGTACCGAAGGCTAGGGACCTAATCAATACAGACATTAGTAATATGTCAGATCTAGAGTTCAGAATGATGATTCTCAAGGTTCTAGCTGGGCTCAAAAAAGGCATGGAAGATATTAGAGAAACCCTGTCGGGAGAAATAAAAGCCCTTTCTGGAGAAATAAAAGAACTAAAATCTAAAGAAGTTGAAATCAAAAAAGCTATTAATGAGGTGCAATAAAAAATGGAGGCTCTTACTGCTAGGATAAATGAGGCAGAGGAAAGAATTAGTGATACAGAAGACCAAATGACAGAGAATAAAGAAGCTGAGCAAAAGAGAGACAAACAACTACTGGACCATGAAGGGAGAATTTGAGAGATAAGTGATACCATAAGATGAAACAACATTAGAATAATTGGGATTCCAGCAGAAGAAGATTGAGAGAGGGGAGCAGAAGGTATATTGGAGAGAATTATTGGAGAGAATTTCCCAAATATGGCAAAGGAAACAAGCATCAAAATGCAGGAAGTGCAAAGAACCCCCCACTCAAAATCAATAAGAATAGGTCCACACCCCATCATCTAATAGTAAAATGTACAAGTCTTAGCGACAAAGAGAAAATCCTGAAAGCAGCCTGGGAAAAGAAGTCTGTAACATAAAGGGTAAAAACATTAGATTGGCAGCAGACTTATCCACAGAGACCTGGAAGGCCAGAAAGAACTGGCATGAGATATTCAGAGCACTAAATAAGAAAAACATGCAGCCAAGAATACTGTATCCAGCTAGATTATCACTGAAAATAGAAGGAGAGATTAAAAAGCTTCCAGGACAAACAAAAGCTGAAAGAATTTGTGAACACCAAACCAGCTCTACAGGAAATATTGAAAGGGGTCCTCTAAGCAAAGAGAGACCCTAAAAGTAGTAGATCAGAAAGAAACAGAGACAATATACAGTAACAGTCACCTTACAGGCAATACAATGGCACTAAATTCATATCTCTCATAGTTACCCTGAATGTAATGGGCTAAATGCCCCAATGAAAAGACACAGGGTATCAGAATGGATTAAAAAACAAAACCCATCAATATGCTGCCTACAAGAATCTCATTTAGACCCAAAGACACCTCCAGATTTAAAGTGAGGGGGTGGAAAACAACGTACCATGCTAATGGACATCAGAAGAAAGCTGGGGTGACAATCCTTATATCAGATCCATTAGATTTTAAGCCAAAGACTATAATAAGAGATGAGGAAGGACACTAAATCATACTCAAAGGGTCTGTCCAACAGGAAGATCTAACAATTTTAAATATCTATGCCCCTAACATGGGAGCAGCCAACTATATAAACCAATTAATAACAGAATCAAAGAAACACATTGACCATAATACAATAATAGTAGGGGACTTTAACACCCCATTCATTGAAATGGACAGATCATCCAAGCAAAAGATCAACAAGGAAATAAAGGCCTTAAATGACACACTGGACTAGATGGACATCATAGATAAATTCAGAACATTCCATTCCAAAGCAACAGAATACACATTCTTCTCTACTGCACATGGAATTTACCAGAATAGATCACATCTTGGGTCATAAATCAGGTCTCAACCGGTACCAACAGACTGGGATCATTCCCTGCATATTTTTAGAACACAATGCTCTGAAGCTAGAACTCAATCACAAGAGGAAATCTGGAAAGAACACAAATACATGGAGACTAAACAGCATCCTTCTAAAGAATGAATGGGTCAACCAGGAAATTAAACAAGAATTGAAAAAATTCATGGAAACAAATGATAATGAAAACACAACAGTTCAAAATCTGTGGGACACAACAAAGGCAGTCCTGAGAAGAAAATATAAATCAATACAAGCCTTTCTCAAGAAACAAGAAAGGTCTCAAATACACAACCTAACCCTACACCTAAAGGAGCTAGAGAGAGAACAACAAAGAAAGCCTAAACCCAGCAGGAGAAGAGAAATCATAAAGATCAGAGCAGAAATCAATGAAAGAGAAACCAAAAAAAACAATAGAACAAATCAATGAAACTAGGAGCTGGTTCTTTGAAAGAATTAATAAGATTGATAAACCCCTGGCCAGACTTACCAAAAAGAAAAAAGAAAGGACCCAAGTAAATAAAATCATGAATGAAAGAGGAAAGATCACAACCAACACCAAAGAAATACAAACAATTATAAGAACATACTATGAGCAACACTACGCCAACAAATTTGACAATCTGGAAGAAATGGATGCATTCCTAGAGACATATAAACTAGAGACATACTTCCTAGAGACATACACAACTGAACCAGGAAGAAATAGAAAACTTGAACAGACCCATAACCAGTAAGGAGATTGAAACAGTCATCAAAAATCTCCAAACAAACAAAAGCTCAGGGCCAGACGGCTTCCCAGGGGAATTCTACCAAATATTTAAAGAAGAATTAATTCCTATTCTCCTGAAACTGTTCCAAAAAATAGAAATGGAAGGAAAACTTCCAAACCATTTTATGAGGCCAGCATCACATTGATCCCAAAACCAGACAAGGATCCCATCAAAAAAGAGAATTACAGACCAACACCCTTGATGAACACAAATGCAAAAATTCTCACCAAAATACTAGCCAATAGGATCCAACAGTATATTAAAAGGATTATTCACCATGACCAAGTGGGATTTATTCCAGGGCTGCAAGGTTGGTTCAACATCCGCAAATCAAATCAATGTGATACAATACATTAATAAAAGAAAGAACAGAATCATATGATACTCTCAATAGATGCTGAAAAAGCATTTGACAAAGTACAGCATCCCTTCCTGATCAAAACTCTTCAAAGTGTAGGGATAGAGGGCACATACCTCAATATTATCAAAGCCATCTATGAAAAACCACAAATATCATTCTCAATGGAGAAAAACTGAGAGCTTTTCCTCTAAGGTCAGGAATATGGCAGGGATGCCCCTTATCACCACTGCTATTCAACACAGTACTAGAAGTACTAGTCACAGCAATCAGACAACAAAAAGAAATTAAAGGCATCCAAATCAGCAAAGAAGAAGTCAAACTATCACTCTTTGCAGATGGTATGATATTATATGTGGAAAACCCAAAAGACTCCACTCCAAATCTGCTAGAACTTGTATAGGAATTTAGTAAAGTGTCAGGATATAAAATCAATGCACAGAAATCAGCTGCATTTCTTTACACCAACAACAAGACAGAATAAAGAGAAATTAAGTAGTCAATCCCATTTACAACTGCACCCAAAACCATAAGATATCTAGGAATAAACGTAACCAAAGAGGCTAAGAATCTATACTTAGAAAACTATAAAGTACTCATGAAAGAAATTGAGGAAGACACAAAGAATTGGAAAAATGTTCCATGCTCATGGATTGGAAGAACAAATATTGTGAAAATGTCTATGCTACCTAAAGCTATCTACACATTTAATGCAATCCCTATCAAAATCCCATCAATTTTTTTCAAAGAAATGGAACAAATAATCCTAAAATTTATGTGGAACCAGAAAAGACCTCGAATAGCCAAAAGAATATTGAAAAAGAAAGCCAAAGTTGGGGGCATCACAATTTCGGACTTCAAGCTCTATTACAAAGCTGTCATCATCAAGACAGTATGGTACTAGCACAAAAACAGACACATAGATCAATGGAACAGAATAGAGAACCCAGAAATATATTCTCAACTCTATGGTCAACTAATCTTTGACAAAGCAGGAAAGAATGTCCAATAGAAAAAAGAGAGTCTCTTCAACAAATGGTGCTGGGAAAATTGGACAGCCATATGCAGAAAAATGAAATTGGACCACTTCCTTACACCACGCACGAAAATAGACTCAAAATGGATGAAGGACCTCAATGTGAGAAAGGAATCCATCAAAATCCTTGAGGAGAACACAGGCAGCAACCTCTTCGACCTCAGTCGCAGCAACTTCTTCCTAGGAACAACGCCAAAGGCAAGGGAAGCAAGGGCAAAAATGAACTATTGGGACTTCATCAAGATCAAAAGCTTTTGCACAACAAAGGAAACAGTTAACAAAACCAAAAGACAACTGATAGAATGGGAGAAGATATTTGCAAACAACATATCAGATAAAGGGCTGGTATCCAAAATCTATAAAGAGCTTAGCAAACTCAACACCCAAAGAACAAATAATCTAATCAAGAAATGGGCAGAGGACATGAACAGACATTTCTGCAAAGAAGACATCCAGATGGCCAACAGACACATGAAAAAGTGCTCAGCATCACTCGGCATCAGGGAAATACAAATCAAAACCACAATGAGATAACCACCTCAGACCAGTCAGAATGGCTCAAATTAACAAGTCAGGAAATGACAGATGCTGGCGAGGATGTGGAGAAAGGGGAACCCTCCTACACTGTTGGTGGGAATGCAAGCTGGTGCAACCACTCTGGAAAACAGCATGGAGGTTCCTCAAAAAGTTGAAAATAGAGCTACCCTATGACCCAATAATTGCACCACTGGGTGTTCACCCTAAAGATACAAACGTAGTGATCCGAAGGGGCACGTGCACCCGAATGTTTTAGCAGCAATGTCCACAATAGGCAAACTATGGAAAGAACTTAGATGTCCATCAACAGATGAATGGATAAAGAAGAAGAGGTATCTATATACAATGGAATACTATGCAGCGATCAAAAGAAATGAAATCTTGCCATTTGCGAGGACGTGGATGGAACTAGAGGGTATTATGCTTAGCGAAATAAGTCAATCAGAGAAAAACAACTATCATATGATCTCCCTGATATGCGGAAGTAGAGATGCAATGGGTAGGGGCATTAGGGGGGTAGGAAAAGAATAAAGAAACAAGATGGGATTGGGAAGGAGACAAACCAAAAGAGACTCAATGTCACAAAACAAACTGAGGGTGGCCAGGGGGAGGGGTTTAGGGAGAGGGTGGTGGGGTTATAGACATTGGGGGAGGGTATGTGCTATGGTGAGTGCTGTGAAGTGTGGAAACCTGGCGATTCACAGACCTGTACCCCTGGGGCTAATAATACATTATATGTTTATTTAAAAAAATTTAAAAATTTAAAAAAAAAGAACTGTCAAGTGAGCAATTCTCAGCAAAGTCTCATACAGAGGATCCTAAATTGTGTGATATGAAGAAAAATGCATGCATTTCCCTACTGATAACTGTTAGTATCTGGGAATGGTGAGAGATGATAGGCAACACTTCAGAGAGGGCTGTCTTTATTGTGTGTGTGAAGAAACTAAAAATTTAAGGTCAAGTTCCCAGATTTTAAAGTATGAAATCCATCTGAATCTTGTTAAAAATGCAGATACCATCCCCAGAGAATATGATTCAATAGGTTGAACTGGAGCTCTTGCTTGAATCTGCCTTTTTTAACCAGCACATCGGGAACTCTCAAACAGGTGGTAAGGAACTCTGCTGCAAATGATGCAGGCTGTCTCACTAACAGCTCCCTATTTTAGAAAGACCACTGGTCTTGAGTTCAGGCCTCTAGGCCTCTGCCAGATTCAGCTCCCTCTCTACTGGTCCTCAACGCTTCTCTTGTAATTCTTGTTCAAGCACAGAATTCCATTCAAACACCTTGAACTCATGCCAGTGCGGCAACAGCCACAATAACAAAAATTAGATGAATTCTTACCAGTGATTACAAAGTGGTTTGTCTACACTATGAAGTCAAGTCAGGGGAGAATTGCGGTATAACTGGACAATTCCATGGGGAAAACACCCAGACCTATTTCACTGAATAGGAAAATCCAGTGAAAAGAGTTCACCCAACCACCTTATCTACATACTGGCTTAAATAAAAAGGATTGCAGTTGAATACATTATTTCCTATCAAGGAAGAAACAAAGCAAATACTTGGAAAGCCAATGAAGCCATTAAAAATTCTAGTCACTTCTATGAAACCTCAATGGTGTTTTGTCCCCTCCCCTCCACCCAAGCTATCGTGATTACCACCCAGACCGATGAACTGTGTTTCTAACCATTAGAAAATCAGCAGCCTACAGGGGCATACTGTGTGTGGGATTTTGGGTTATAATATTTTAAAAGAATGTGAGGTACCAAGTCATTATTTCAATATTGTTTAAAAATTAATTAAAACTTTTCAGAATGGTTTCAGAATGTCAAGGTTTAATTAACGTATTTATTTAATAGATCCTTAACGTGACCTTCTTTGCAGAAAGTCTGTGGATTTTTTAGTATTTAATAGTCTAGTGGGGAAGAGGAAGAGTTGGATTTTTGTTTTTATTGGAGAGCTGAAATACACTCATTGTCTTTTTATCACATTAGTAACTCTTTGTGTTGCAGGTAAAGCATTATTAATTCATGTCCAATGAGAAATATAGAAGACTTTTGATGATGTAGCAAAAACTAAATAATAAAACTGCCATCTGAAGGGAAGGGGAGGAACAGACCAGTCCTTTAGATGAAAACATATAATTCAAGTAAATGGTCAAACGGATAGCAGCTTTATTTCCTCACAATCAAAAAGAAATGCCTGTTTTAAATTTCATTCCTTTTGGGGGGAGGAATTAGTTTAAAATGTAGAATTTTTAAAGCATTTCTGCCTTCCTTTTATTCTTGCCTGTGTGCAGACAGTTGCCATTTAGGATATGTGAATGTCAAGGCAGTTCTTGTCAATAATGAAAACAGAATTCCCTCTTAACCCCTCCCCATTCATTTTAGTGAACAGTTTTTATAATGAATTAAACCAAGGTTAAGTCTTTTTGTTGATTCTGATCTCTCTTCAGTTATTCTACACTCTCAGAATCCATTTCTCGCGCTGCTTGGTGAACCTTCCTCATGTGATTCTTTACTAACCAACACCTTAGCAGCAAAAGCGGGTTTGATGCGAAGTGAATTGAAGTGAGAATGTTCTTTACAACAAACCCAGCTTCTTTTCTCCCACAGCTAATCCCCTGCGGACACTTTCTTCAATTCACATAGTGGGAAATAACCACCCCTGTCTCACAACGTAAACAAAGAAACGCTCTCTTTGCTTAGGCTCCTCCTCTGTAAGATTATGATATGCTCCAAACACTGTCCCGTGTTTATGAACAAAAACATAGTTCCTTAAGCTCTCATAAATGTTTAAATATCATGCATATTATCACACATTCAGACACTGACACTGCTATTATTTCTCATGACCATCAGTTGACTCCAACAGGAGTCATTTCCAGAGAACGACCATTATGATCTACATAGTAGTAAATTACTGCTTGGAAGACGCTCTTTCTGTGAGGCTGCACTACTGGAAATTATACCCAGCTTCATCTTGTAATATTGTCTGAAATGACCAGGTGGAGTCTTAACAACACTGTGTCCCCAATGATATTTCAGATGGTGTTCGGAGAACCCTGTTCACCTGATAAAAGTGAAGATCCACCCCAAAGAAAAATACTATTATTATGCCATTTTGCAAACATATCCCAAACAATAACATGCAGCAAAGAAATAATTTTTTAGTGTGGATTAAAAGTGAGGGCTCTCACTGTGGAGCTTTGGTTCAATGTCACCCTGTTTCCCACCCACCTGCACATTCCCTAGGCCACAGTAAAACATCTATCCCTAGGAGCTCATCCCCTCCTACCTGTTAGCATCTTGGCTCTATTACTTCTTTTTCATCTTTTGGCCTCCATCTCTCCCTCTGCACTGCTTGCTTTCCCTCTGCCAGAGACTTTCCCATCAAAAAATAATCTTTCTTTGACCCTGATTTTCTCTTTAAGATGACTAGCCCATCTCCCCTCTTACCCTCACTTCACAAATGAGAGGCAAATGCTCAATAAATATTTATGGATTAAATGAGTGAAAAGAAATCGATTTCCCTACGGCTTCATCTCACATTTACTCCTCATTCTACTGCAATCTAATGAAACTACTGAGCCCACTCCTCTACTAAAACCAGTCCCCAGGGGTAGCCGATAATTTTCTAATTTAAAAAATCCATGAGCTCTCCTTGCCCTTCATTCTATTTGACCTCTACTCACATTGCTAACCAACCTCTATTATTAATATTCCTTTTCTCAAATTTCCTTGCAGTATCATAAGATTCCCCATCCTTATATCACCAATCCTCCCAAACTCATTGATGACCCATTTTTCTAACCCTTCCCTCTGCTTACTCTATGCTCTTGCAACAGGATTTCTTAACCACTGACCCAATTTCAACTACCTCTTCTGTCAGCACCTTTCAGACTTATAATTCTGGTTCTCATTTTTCTTCTATCTCTCAAAATTGCCTTTCTAAATTCCTTTTTTACCTCCCTTCATAGATGTTATGCTGTACCTCAAACTTGGTAGATCCAAAACAGAAGTCAATCTGCCTTCCCTCCCATTCTTAAGCCTACTTTCCTTATTTGTTCTCACTTTAATGAATAGAAGCACCATCTTTAGAATGAATGAATGAACAGAAGCAACAACTTCAGAGTTTTTTTGAGGCTGCTATCTCCCTTCCCTGAAACTTCACTCAGCTTCAAGTCCTGTTGATACTATCTCTGAAATGTTTCTTGATTCTGCTCCATACTCTCCATTCCTCTGGCAACTGTCCTACTTCAAATTTGTATAATCTTTCAACTAACCCATTACAGAAGCCTATTAAGTGATCTCTCCACCACCAATCAATCTCATCCTTTCCTGACTCATTTTTTTCATAGCAATAGACTAAGTTCTCTGAGAGCAAGAGTATCTTTGTCACCTTTTATTTCCCAGCACAAGCACTCAATACATATCTGTGGAACTGAACTCTCACTGCCAACAGTCATCCTCCTAATCTAAAACACATATCTGATCCTGTAAATTCACAGCTCTCAAATCTTCAGTGACTCTTGTAACAGAAAAAGAAAAACTCAGCGTGACATTCAGAGTCCTCTATGGTCTGCTCCGAACCTACTGCTTTATCTGATCTCCTACTACCCTATGTCTCCTCTCTACTTGCCACTCCAGCCACACACACTATGACACTATATACTCTTTCTATTTATTCCAAGAATCCACCCTTTATTACCTACTTCTATTGTTTGGAATACCTCTTTTATTTTATTTTTTTGATTTATCTACTTATTTTAGAGAGACAGAGTGTGAGAGTGAGTTGGGGGGAGGGGCAGAGGGAGAGAATCCTTGAAGCAGACTCCCCACTGAACAAGGAGCTCAATGCTGGGATCAGTCTCACGGTCCATGAGATAATGACCTGAACTGAAACGAAGAGCTGGATGCTCAATGGACTGAGCCACCCAGACAACCCAGGGATATCTGGTTTTTATCTCTGCCTATGGAAATTCTACTCAATTTTTAAGGTCAAACTAAAATTTCACCTCTTCAATAAAGTTTTCTCCAATTCCTCCCAAAAGAAATCATTGTTCCCCACTCTGTATACCCTAGCACTTTGTACTTCTTTCTAACACACAGTGAACTGCAACCTCCATTACAGGTGAGGACATGAAAGTTTCCTCAGCTAGACTGAAGCAAGCTCCTCAAGGTCATCAGGAATCCCCCACTACACTTAGGCCAGTGCATCACAATAGTAATAGTGTCCATGGTACAGAAGGGCCTCTGGGAAAATCACAGCAATGATAAAGTAGGGTGGCACAAAAACACCAAAACAACTACTATTGTCCCTAATACCAGCTGGTATTAATAGGTGGGCCATACTTTTTGTTAGGTTTCTGAAATTTTATCAGAATCACTGCTAGAGAGCAGTAATTTTTTTTCTCACCCCTCTACTTCTGAGGGGAGACTATGAAAAGAATATTGCCTTCCTTGTTAAAAGATCATCTTCACATTCACTTGTGTATGAGTGTAGTGGCTTTTAATTAATGCATGTTTCTTTTTTTAAGATTTATGTATTTATTTTAGAGAGAGAGAGCAGGAGTGGCCTCATGGCTCGTGGCGGGGAGGGGCAGAGGGAGAAGGAGAGAGAATCCCAAGCAGACTCTGCACTGAGCACAGAACCCTTTGTGGAGCTCTATCTCATGACCATGACCTGAGCCAAAACCAAGAGTCCAATGCTTAACTGACTGTGCCACCCAGATGTCCCACTGCATGTTTCTTTTATTTATTGTAAGCACTGTATTTGTTCCTTTGAATTAATGAACTGTGTGCCACAGTGACCCTGAGTAGGATTAGCCTCCAGAGTGGAGCACTGTTGAAGACCCACTTATCTATCTTCTTATTTACTTTAATACAAAGATGCATATCAGGAATCAAGCAATTCAAAGCCCAGCCATTCAACAGGTTATGTTAAGGGATGTTGAAGTTGTCATTCAAGTGCTACTAAGAGATGAAAAGAAATGAGAACTGATCACTGGATTCAGAAATCTGGAGCTCAGTGATAATCTTGATGAGTTTGGTTTTACTGGATAGGAAAAAACGTCTGATTGGAGTGGCTTCAAGACACAATGATGGCTTCCACAGAATGGTAAACCAGATTTTCTAAAAGAGCCTTTTTTGCTACAAACCAAGTAAATCATGAATAATACATACTGTTTTTAAGAAATGCTGGGTTTGCAGGAACTAAGAAAAATATCTAAGCATCCCTACCATCACAACTGAAAATTAAAACCAAAAAAAAAACCAAAAAACAAAAAACAAAAAAAAAAAACCCAGAGCTGAAACCTAAGTGAGCAGCTCTGTGCAATACCAAATAAGAAGAGGAAATGGAATAAGTCAAATGCAAACAAATGCAGGTACCATCATTACTAAGACTAAGCCATGGGTCAGCTGCAAGATATAGCACCCTAGCCTCAAACCCTTCCATCATCCAAATGCCTCAAAGGGACTAAAGTGGTCCCAGGTTTAGAGTATCCTGGACCCTGAGCAGAAGAAAATGTCAATCTTTTCTGGAGAAAAGTCTTCCAATTTAGGCCTGCAGTACTCCCCCAAATTAAGATCAAATTAAATAAGATTAAATTAATAAATCACCAAACACATGAGCAAGAACCAACCAAAACAATAAACAATAGTTTTAGACTTTCCAAAGACTTCATACATTGAAAATAATAGTTAAAAACACAAGGGAAAAATTGTATGTGAAAAAAAGGACATAATAGATGAAAGCATAAAATAAGCAGATAGTAAGAGCTAATAAAAATGACCAAACAGACCGAAAAAATAACTAGCTAAATTTTTAGAAATTAAAAACATTATTGTTCATATTAAAAACTCAAATGGGGGCGCCTAGGTGGCTCAGTGGGTTAAGCCTCTGCCTTCAGCTCGGGTCATGGTCTCAGGGTCCTGGGATCGAGGCCCACATCGGGCTCCCTGCTCAGCAGGGAGTTTGCTTCCCCCTCTCTCTCTGTCTGCCTCTCTGCCTACTTGTGATCTCTCTCTCTCTGTCAAATAAATAAATAAAATCTTAAAAAAAAAAAAAACTCAAATGGATGGGATAACAACATTTTAACAAAACTGAAGAGAGGCCAGTAACTAGAAGACAGACACAAATAGATTATCTGCAGCACAGAAAATGTAGGATGCATAATTGTAAAGAGATATAAGAGAAATAAAAGATAGAATACAAAGATCAAATAATCCTCTATGCAAAGTCCAGAAAAGAATGAGAGAATGGAGGAAAGGCAACACTGGGAGAAATAATGACATAGAATATTCCAAAATTGACAAAAGACATCAGTCCACAGGTATAGGAGGCACAATGTCTACCACACAGGGTGAATGAAACACATCCATGCCAAACTACACTAGAGTAAAAAACCAAAGAAGTGGAAACAAGGAGAGAATCTAAGGCTATTCAGAAAGAACACAGATGTTACCTAAAACTTGATCGCAAGCTTCTTAACAGAAAAATGGAAGTTGAGAAGAGAGAAAGGAAAATGTATTCAAAAAAGCACTGGAAAAAAAATCAACTTAGCTTATTCATCTATTCATTCATTTATATTTACTGAGCAGCTACTCTGTCAGGAACAGACAAAAATCACTGCCTTCATGGAATTTACATTGTACTAGTAGGGACAGATAATAATTTAATTAAATACGTCAGATGATATGGAGGAAAATAGAGCAGGAAGAAGATGGTAGTACCAAGGGAAGGGAGAGTTTGTAATTTTTAATATGATGGTCTGGGAAGGTATCACCAAAAAACTGGTATTTAGACAAAGACCTGAGGATGTCAGAGTGGGGGGAGGTAAGTGGATGGCTATGAAGAAAGCATTAAAGGAAGAAATGGCAAGTTGAAAGGCATTCGGCAGCTCAAAGGCATGTTTAAGGAATAGCAAGAATGCCAACGTGGCTATAGCAGCGGAAGTGAGCGAGAACGGTAGGAAACGAGGTTGGAGAGACAGCAGGGCTAGGGGAAGGATATCACATGGAACTTTCCAGATAACTGTTAGGACTTGGGCTTTCACTCCACATCAAATGGAAAGCTCTTAGGGAGTTTTGAACAGAGCCATCTCATGATTTTGAAAGGCTTGAGTCAAAATGGATTCTAGGAAGGCAAGGGGAATCAGGGAAAACCAGCTGGGAAGCTACTGCAATAATCAAGGTGAAGAGCACAGCGCCACCTACAAAGGTCATAGGAATGCAAATGGTGAGAAGTGGTCAGACCTGAAGAAGGGTCAAACAAGATTTGTTTTGGTTTTGAAGTGGTTTATAATGTAAAGGAGTTGTAGATGGACAACTGGAAGGATGCAGTTGACATTTACTCTCAAGAGAAAAACTGAACAGAGCAGGCTTGGAGGGAAGACCAGGAGATCAGTTTGGGACATGTTAAGTTTGAAATGTGTATTACTCGCATGGAGATGTCAGAGGATACAGGAGTGTGGGATTTTTAAGGTTTGGACTGGAGACATAATTTGGGAGTCAGCAGTAAATAAATAGGGCCAAACAAAGACATTTTCAGATAAATGGCATCTGAGTTTACTGGCAATAGTCCTTCATTAAAGGAATTTCAGGAAGCGAGGAAATAATCCCTGAAGAAAACTCTGAGATTTAAGAAGGAAGAGTAGGCAGTGATATTGGAAATTTTGCTATAAACAATCATCAACATAAAATAATGATAATAATACAAAATCTCTTGGGTTCAAAATTTAAAATGGCAAAGCTAAAATTCTGGACAGTAGCATATATGACATAAGGTTAATTAGACTACAAATGTAGGATCCTTGAATTATTGAAGAGGGAATTAAGATCTTAAATTATTTTAGATTAAGTGTCTGTGGTAACATTTCAAGGGTAAGTAGAAGGGTAGAAATAGTGTATAAGTTTCAAACCAGTAGAGCAAGTTTTCTCAAAGAAAATGCAAATGGGACAATTTCTCACTGAGCAATTTCTTAGCTCAGGTCCAGGACCTGGGATTGATCCCCACATTTGGCTCCCTGCTCAGTCCAGAGACTGCTTCTCCCTCTCCCCTTTCCCCCCACTCATGCTCGCACTCCCTCTCTTCTCAAATGAAAAAATAAAAAATCTTTAAAAAAAAAAAAGATAGAAAAATTTATAAATGAGATTTCTACAATAAGCAATTAAAGGAGAAAATTATATGATCATCTGAATAGATTCTGTAAAATGAACAAAAATAAGCGTGCATTCATAATTTTTTAAAATTTTAGCAAACAAGGAATGAAAGTTGATCTTCTTAATTCAATAATAGCTACCTACTAAAAAATCTCCAGCAAACTCACCCTTTTTTTTTTTTAAAGATTTTATTTATTTATTTGACAGACAGAGATCACAAGTAGGCAGAGAGGCAGGCAGAGAGAGAGGGGGAAGCAGGCTCCCCGCCTAGCAGAGAGCTCAATCCCAGGACCCTGGGATCAGGACCTGAGCTGAAGGCAGAGTCTTTAACCAACTGAGCCACCCAGGCGCCCCCCCACAGCACACTCACCCTTAATGATAAAACCTTAGAAGAATTCCCTTTAAAATAAAGAACAATGGTATCCATTATCACTGCTTATATTGAGCACTTACTGACATCCTACCCAGCAGAGCAAATACAGAAAGGAAATAAAGCCTATGATTATTGCAAAAGAGAAAACAAAATTGTATATATTTGCATATGATGATATTGTCAGTTTAGAAAATAAGAAGAATCTATAGGTAGATGATTACAATCAGAAAGTTTAGCATAGCAATTGAACCTGTGATCATTCCATAAATACCAACTGCATTTCTACCCACAAGCAATAGTTAGAAAATGCTAATTTAAAAAGATAACATTTTTATAAGCAAAGATAAGACATTGGGAAGCCCTAAGTTAATAAAAACATATGATGTTCATAGATAAAGAGACTCAATATTTAGATAAAGTTAGAAGCCCTAAATTAATAAAAACATATGATGTTCATAGATAAAGAGACTCAATATTTAGATAAAGAGACTCAATTTTTATCAATAAATCCAATATAATTTCAATAAGGATCTCAAAAAAGCTTTGGAATGATTCTAAAATTAAGAAAAGAACATGAAGCCCAAGAATATCTCACATACCTGAGAAAGAATAAGTGGAAATTTGTGCTATCATATATCAAGACATTATAAAGCTATAGAAGTTAAGTATGTTTTTTGCAGCTGGTTAAGTATCTGCCTTCAGCCTCAGGTCATGATCCTGGTACCCTGGGATAGAGCCCTGCATAGGGCTCCCTGCTCAGTGGGGAGTCTCTTTACCCCTTCCACTCTGCCCCTCCCCTCTCAAATAAATAAATAAGATCTTTAAAATTTAAAAAAATGTTTTTAAGAAGTATGTTTGCTATTGCAAAAAGATAGATAAGTTGACAGATGGAATAGAATACAATCACCCCAAATAGACTGAGATTCATATATGAATATCGAATAAAGAGTTAGGGGCACCCAGGTAGCTCAGTCAGTTAAGCATCCAACTCTTGACTCAGGTTATGATCTCGTGGTCATGAGGTAAAACTGGGCATGAGGTTCCCTGCTAATTGGAGAGTTTACTTGAGATTCTCTCTCTCCCTTTCCTCTGCCCCTCCCCTTGCTCATGCTCTTTCTCTCTCTCTCTCTCTCTAATAAATAAATAAATCTTTAAAAATAAGAGTTAGTCATACAGAACATTGGGGGGAAAGAGAACTTTCTAACAAATAATACTAAGACAATTAGTTACCCATTAGAAAGAAAAATAATCTCCACCATACATTAATACCAATTACAGATGAATTAAAACTTAAATGTAAAAGGCAAAATCTTAAAAACTTTAGAGGCAAGACAAAAGCATGCTTCATGCATTTGGACAGAAAAGAATTTCTTAGACAAAACAATGTATAGAGATGCCAAATCACTGTGTTGTACACCTGAAACTACTGTAACACTGTGTGTGAACTATATTCAATAAAAAAAAATTTTAAGACATCAGGAAGCATTCTCCCCTTGAAAAGAAATAAAAATTTGCTACTGCACATATAAAAAGTTGATCAATCTTAATAATCAGGAAAATGCAAATTTAGACCACAATGAGATACCATTAAACACTGGCAAAAATAAGATACTTGACAATATAGAATGGCAAAAATTCTCATCTATACTCCTAGCAAGAGGGTAAATTTATACAACTACCTAGAAAAGCAATTTGTCATTTTCAAAAAAAATTAAACTTCCCTTATTCATCCTATAAGCTGGCAATTCTATGACTGGGTTTATAAATCCTAACCTAGAGAAACTCCTCTATTAAGTTTACCGGGAGACATGTACAAATATATTCACAGCAGCATTAATTGTAATAGCAAAAGAAATGGAAACAACCCAAATATTCATCAACAGGGAAACGTATAAATACACTGTTGAAATAGACATGCAATAGAATATTATACATCAGTGAAAACAAATAAACACTGCTACCTTGAAGAATCTAAGAAATATAATCATATAGTGATAAAAAGCAGAGTGCAGAGGACTCCATGCAGTTTGTACCATTTCAAAAAGCTCAAAAATAAGCATATATGGTTTTATATATAATCTTTTATAAAGCTCAAAATAAGCACGACTAAATATATATGTGTATGCATGTAAATATATATGTATAATACATATATATATAAAGTCATATATATGAGATAAAATGGAAAAATGGGGAGACAAATTAAAAACACAAACTATGGATGGGGGTTCCCCAGGGGTGGAGGAAATGGGCAAAATAGGAAAGGTACAAACGTCTAGATCCAACAATATTTAATCATTTTAGTTCTTAAATTGGATGCTAGTTAGTTGGGTGTTCATTATCATGTTTCACATCTTATAGATAGGTTAAAAATTATCTTTTATATATATCAAATATTGCAGCATAAAACCATTTTTTTTTTAAAGAGAGAGAATAGGAGGTAAGGACATAGAAACAGCATATGCAGACATCTTACCTAGGGTCTTAACCTTAAAGAGGGAAAAAAAAATAGGGCTAATGGTGGAAGAGGACAAGGGAGTAAGAAAGGATTCTATTATTTTGCTTTTATTCATTTATTTATTTCTTTAAAATACAGCATGCTTTTATGCTAATAGAGATGATATAAATAACAGAGGAATGATTAATGATGCAAGAGAGAGAAGATAATTACAAGAGGAAAGTTCTTGGTTAGGAAAGAAGAAATGTGAGTGCCTAAGCAGTGTGGTCCATCTTATAATAAGGCAGAGAAAGTTCACTTGTTTTAACAGATGGGTAGACAGAGTAAATGTAGCTAAATCTATTTGTTGATGGGAAGATCATAACATTCTCCTCAAAGCATATAATATATATTATGCAATATAATATAATATGTTGTATATGATAGTGAGGTGGGGTAGGTAAAGGAGGGAAGACTGGAGATTTGGGGGGACAAGAGGAGGGAAATGATTAACTTTGAGGGTAGAGGAGAAATTGGAGCAAGAAAACGTAAGGAGACATCCTCCTTGATGTACACTCTTTTGACATCTCCCACCCGCCCACCCATCTCACTGACCATTCTGTATCAATTCTCCTTTGCTGGATTTCTCACCTGTCCCTGATCTCTGAATATTAGAATGCCTAGATAAGTCCTCAGATATATTCTCTTTGTTATATTCTTATGTGAACCCATCTAGTCCCTGGGCTTTTAATATCATCTACATGCTAAAGACTCACAAATTGGTATGGGCATCTTCTCCCTCTGTCAGCAGCTCCAGACTCATATATCCAACTGTTCATGTGACGTCTACACCTGGACATCTAAAAGATCTCATTTAACATGTCTAAAATAATTTTTTTAATTTTTCCACCCATTCTTCTCTCTGCCCAGTCTTCCACTATTCAGTAGATGGTACCACTATTTTCCAGTTGCCCAGAGTAGAAACCCAGTTTTGCCCTATATTTATCTTTATCTCATACCTCACATCCAACCCATGAACAACTTACATGAGCTTCACCTTCAAAATACACCCCAAATCTAATCCTCACTACCTCCTCCACTACTACCCTGCTCTAAGACGCCATTATTTCCTTTCTATATCACTACAATAGCTTCCCTGCCTCCATACTGGCTCTACCCCCACTCCCAGGACATTCTCCACATGCAGCCACAGTGATCATTTATAAATATAAATCAGATCAGACACTCTCATGCTCAAATCTTTCCATGCTTTCTTTCTATTGCACTAGTATGAAACCCAGAGTCTTCACTCTGGTCTGTTTGGCCCTAGGTGATCTGGCCCCAGCTAGTTCGTTAACCACATTCTCCCCACCACTCCCACTTCACTCATTCTGCTTCAGCTGTGTCAGCATTTTCAGTATTTCTACTAGGTGTCAGGCTTATCTCTACTTTGCACCAATTTCCAATGGTGCCCTAGAAAGTTTTAGGTTATCCATTCCTTTCATTAGAGTTTCAGCTAAATATTACCTCTTGAAGCTGATATTTTTATCCAAAAGTGTTCTCTTCATCTCTTTATTCTGCTTTATGTTTTCTTGACTTCACAGATGGCATTTGGTTTTACACACTTTTTGTGTACCTCTCCCACTAGGAGGAAAGTTCTGTGAAGGCAAACACTTTGTCCTGTTTACCATTGTGAACTTTGGACAGTGGTCGGCCAAAAATACTCGGTTGAATGAGTTCAAGCCCATTTCAAATAACTTTGGAAGTCACAACTGAATGGTCTCTTTCTAATTGGCAAATCTATCTTTTAAGTAATTCTGTTTGCATCAAGTTTATGGATTTATGCATCACTGTACACTCTAAAGTAAGCTTACTTCCTAGAAGAATAATCATGTCTTACATCAACTTTCCAATGTTTAAAAAGACTCTGAAAGATTTGGACATGGAGTGCCTCCAGAAAGTACTATCTAGATGCAATCAGCTCATTCATCAGCATCATTCCAAATAATTTCTCGTACTTCCTAACTTGATAATGAACTTCCACTTCCATAAGAAAGCACAGTCCTGTGGAGATTCATATATATTCATAGATAAGATTTAAGTGAAATATGTCTCCTGAGGTGAGACGGATAGAAAAGCAAAGGAGGAGTGCCTGGAACACTGGGTCTCCTTTAAAGTTTCTGAGCTAAAAGCAGCCAGATCTTTACCGGGGCTCAATGCTCTCACCCACGGATTGGATGTTTAACTTAGATGAGAAACACTCTCACCTTATGGTCACATACTCATCATACCCTTAGCCTGCACACACATCACAACCACTTACTTCAATCATACGTTGCCCCATACGTCTCTGCTTGATTATTAAAGCTTAACACTCCTGTTTTTCCACTCTTACTTGATGTATTGATAAGACTTGCAATAAAAGCGGAAACTAAATCTGGCTCGAGACCTTTCGCCACTAGAGCAACTGGTCCCTTCACCCTCTCCTTTCTCCTATTTGGGTGTCTGGAGTAATCTTTTCATTCGCCACCTCAAGGTTTGCTGCCAAATCCAGCACAGTCCTATAGAGGGTACCCTGGACTGGACATTAGAAAATTCAGAGCAGGGGCACCTGGGTGGCTCAGTGGGTTAAGCCTCTGCCTTCTGCTCAGGTCATGATCTCAGGGTCCTGGGATCGAGCCCCACATCGGGCTCTCTGCTCAGCAGGGAGCCTGCTTCCTCCTCTCTCTCTCTGCCTGCCTCTCTGCATACTTGTGATCTCTGTCAAATAAATAAATAAAATCTTAAAAAAAAAAAAAAGAAAAAGAAAATTCAGAGCAGATTCCTTATTTGGTCTCTGATTGGTATATAGACTTGTTACTTAATAATTCTGTTAACTATAAACAGCTGCCCTAAAGTACGTCCAAAGAATTATCTATAGATAAGTTCTCTATGGGAAATTAGAATTACTAAAACAGGAGTCATAAAAAATATTTTATGAAGATTATTACAGGAACTATTGAGATCTTTCATTGATTTATCTTTGAACTTGGAGGAAAATTTCATAAAATTCCAAGTGAATTTAATATAGATTTTGTAGGGTAGGGATAATTCTCATAATAATTAACCACTTGTTTTACCTCCTACTACTTTATGTATTTTATCTAAGCATAATTCATATGCAATATTATATTACTTTCAGATATACAACATGGTGATTTGAATACCTTCTGATACTTTGATAATGTAATAATTGTATCTCAGGGTAAATAATATAGGAAGTGTTTCGATAGAATGTTTTTTATTCATCTTTGAAGCACTACAGAATACAAGAGATGTTGGAAGTCTGTAAGTGGAGTCGCTGTCTTGATTTTTAAAAGGAAAGAAGATGGATTCTGAATACTGAATGTGGTTTATAATTCCAAACAAAATTATTAAGTAAACTATTAAGTACAGAGTATATAAACCTTTCTTTAAAATGAAGGTGGTTGGAGCGCCTAGGTGGCTCAGTTGTTAAGCGTCTGCCTTTGGCTCGGGTCATGATCCTGGGGTCCTGGGATCATGGCCCGCATTGGGCTCTCTGCTCATTGGGAAGCCTGCTTCTCCTTCTCCAGCTCCCCCTGCTTGTGCTCCCTCTCTATTGCGGTCTCTCTCTGTCAAATAAATAAATAAATAAAATCTTTTTTAAAAAATGGGGGCACCTGAGTGGCTCAGTGGGTTAAAGCCTCTGCCTTTAGCTCAGGCCCTGATCCCAGGGTCCTGGGATCGAACCCCACATCGGGCTCTCTGCTTGGCAAGGAGCCTGCTTCTCTCTCTCTCTGCCTGTCTCTCTGCCTACTTGTGATCTCTGTCTGTGAAATAAATAAATAAAATCTAAAAAAATAAAAATAAAAAATGAAGGTGGTCATCACATCACCCAGTTACCCTCTCCCCTTAAGCTACCTTCAGTTTATTTCCTATAGTTAGAGTCTCTCAGAGTTTGTCTCCCTCTCTGATTTCCTCCCATTCAGTTTTCCCTCCCTTCCCTTATGATACTCTGTGCTGTTTCTTATGTTCCACATATGAGTGAAACCATATGATAATTGTCTTTCTCTGACTGACCACTGGGCCCTATATGTAGCTGATGAATAACTGAACTCTTTAATGGAAACTAATGATGTTCACTATATGTTGGCTAATAGAATTTAAATTAAAAAAAAGAAAAATGAAGGTGGTGATTTCTAGAGGTAAACTAAAAAATAAATTCACACTAAGTTTACCTTATTTTCTCTTCCCTTTCTCTCCTCTTTATTGGAATTTTTCTTGCCTTGTCTGCCTTTGTTGTTTGTTTAACTAGATTGATAAATCAGTTCAAGTGTATCAAAATATATCCAGGGTTCCTGAAGTCAGTTTTGCTTTACATCATCCCTGAATAGTTTGAGAAATATGAGCTGGGTGATAGCACAATTAGATAAAATTATAATTGGCAAAGCTTAACCTTACAAGAAGAATGAATCTGTGATGACCCAGGAAGAGGCATCTAGTTTTGAAATATTTTTATCAATTACTCAAATTAAGATACAAAATAATATTTAATCAAATATGTAAATGACTCAAAGCTGAAAGAGATAATGAATGCTTCTCATCTCAGTGAATGACATTACCATTCATCCAGTTTAGTCCTCTCCCACCACCTGGAATAATTAGGCTAAGTTGCTGAAACAAAGCATTCCAAAAATACAGAGACTCAACGAGGATAGGAAATGATCTCCATCGTGCATAAAAATGCAAAGTGAGTAGAATCGAGCGGAGCCGGGCAGGCGGGGCGGGGGGGGGGGGGGGGGGAGATTCTGCTCCACAAGGTCACTGAAGAACCTAAGTTTTTTCTATCTTCTGCCAGCCCTTAAATTGATGTTTTGGTTTATGTAAATGGAAATAGGACCATCAGCATCACATCCATGTTCGAGTCCAGAGCAAGCAACCTTGTATTTTAGGAAGGAAAGGACCTGGATTTTGGTCCAAATTTAGTCTATAATCACATCTAACTATGAGGGAGCTTGACTAATGCAGACTCGAGTTAGGTGGTCACAAATATGGTTCAAAGTCAGGGTGGGGTCAGTACTATCTCTAGAAGGAAGAAAAGAAACATAGATACTGGGGACAACAAGTAGTTTCTGCCATACATGTCCTAAAAGCCAGTAATTAATTATCAAGTAAGGTCTGTGGGCCACCCATATATATATATACACATATATATGTGTGTGTGTGTGTATATATATATATATGTATGTGTGTGTGTGTGTATATATATGTATATGTATATATATACACAAAAACTCCCATTTGTCCATTTACCTCCATCTTCCCTATCACAGCCCTTGTCTGAAATATGGTCACATCTGACCTGTTTTATTACAATAACCTCCTAACCGGGTTCTCACATTTGCACTCTCCTTTGCTCCCAAATCAACTGTTTTGTTATATTTTAAAATGCAAATCTAATCACGTCACAACTCTGATTAAAATCTTTCAATTGCTTCTCATTGCTTTTAGGATTCACTAAGGAGAACACTAAAGTCCTACATATTTTACCCTCTTTTCCTCTGGTCTCCCCTCTCATTATTCCCTCTCCATCTCACTCCCTCTCTCTGTACGCCAGGCACATTTGCCTTCTCTGTTTCCCACCCACAGAATGCTCTCACCTGCCACAAAGATTTTTGAACTAGTCCCTCTGATAAGAATGTTCTCCTCCCATTTGCCTCCCTGACTCATACATCAGCTCTCAACCCAAACTGCTTTCTCAGGGAAAACTTCCCACAGTCACAGATGATGCTGATCCCTTATTATACACTCTCCTAGCACTCTGTAATTTCATCCCTGTTTGTAATTATACATTTATTTTTGTGATTATTTGATCTAGGGAAATCTGCAGCTTTCAATGGTATCTTTCCATGTCCGCACACAGACATTCACAAGGCTGGTCTGGTTTACAGAGAAAAACCTTAAATTATAGCTTCTGATAATATTAGCTTCCCATTTTTCATTCCTTTATCCAACCCTACCTCTCATAATCTCCCTCAGCTAAGAAACTAGGTGGCAGGTAATTGGGACAGCTAGCCCATGTGGCTCTCCTTTCTGTACCAATCCCGTGGAGTCTTAGGTGTGGAATGGGAACTGAGCTTGAGTATGGAACTTGGACTTCACAGGAACATTCCTCACTTCTATAGCCCTCCCCTGTCCCTGTGTCTATTTACCTGAATCAAAAGATCACTGAATAGGCCGACTGGTCTCTGACACTTTGTTTCTAGAATCTACTTTGCTCAAGGTCTGAGAAAGTTTACTTGGGTTCTCCGTAGTCTCTCATATTTGATCCAAATTTGACTATATTTGACTGATACTTTTTCATCATTCTTTAAAAACAGAGTTTTCTTCTCTGTTTTATATTCTTTGGATACTTGGTAGGGAGGGTGTGGTTTCTGTTTGTTTTATTGTTTTTATGTGTTTCAGGGAGGAAAGTAGCAATCAGATGGCTTTAGGCCACCCTCTTTAACTAGAAGTATCTATAGCTGTGAGTAAATGTTCACATGCCGAGAAGATGTGTTTATTTATTCCGTGGTTTCACACTCCCAAAAGAATGCTTGCCCCAGTTTAAGAAGCACCTTATAGTCTATTTAAATAGAATTTCCTGCAATAAAGCAGAGAATATTGCAAAATAAACTATCTGTGGACATCCCCAATAGGTCCACACACTTCTTAATAAGAGAGACAGACTTTTACAGCACATGGGGGGAAACATGTAGATTCCTGAGCCTATGAGTAAGCACAGATCTAAGATTATGGAATTGCAAATGCTTTGTTTGCCAAGCCTCTTCTAATTGCTCTTCTCCCAAAACGATATAAATATCTGGCATAGTGATAGCACAGACTATGTTCTCAAAATGCTAATTCTTTCTTCTCCTTTTTTTAAGGGGGGGCTGGGAGGACCAAAGGGCAGAAGGAGAGGGAGAGAGAGAATCTTAAGCAGGCTCCATGCCCCACACGGAGCTCAATGTGGGGTTCGATCTCACAACCCTGAGATCATGACCCAAGCCGATATCAAGAGTGGGCACCCAGGCACCCCATTCTTTCTTCTTCTTTTAATGTAAGAAAGAAAAATGCTCTTTTTTTTTTTTGTAAGAAAGCTTTATTAAGTGCCTACTGTAAGTAGGCAGAGTGATAGACACAGAGGTCCTAGTCTAGTGGGGGAGAAAGACAAGTAACTAAAAGGACAATCAGTTCAAATAGTACTATGATAGCAAAGAATGCTTAAAGAACACAAAAGTGGACTTCTAATCTGTCACAAAATGGGAATGCTGGGGAAGAAGCATGGGCACTTCCTAGGGAGGAGATACCTAAGTCTAATGGTCAGACTAAAAGGAATAAATGGTAACAAACTACACAGAGAAGCAGGAGGAAAGGTATTGCAGGCCACGGAACAGCATCATTCCTGTAAATAGCCAAAAAGCTAGACCATGTCATTTCTAAAGAACTCTAAATTCAGTGAAGTGGAAAGAAAACGGCACAAAATGAAGTTGAGAAAGGAGAAAGGAGACACATCATTTGATTCAGTTCCATAAACACAATGAACACTTATTGAACACCTACCTCGTGCCAGACACTGAGAATACAGGACTGAGAGTAATAGGACCCAGTCCCTATTCTCAACAAGCTTGTAATCTAGTGAATGAAAGCTGGCACATAAACAGAGAATCCCAACATTATGTGATAAATGAATCCACAGTGAAGGGAACTTAACTCACCTTCGAAGAGATAAAAAAAGATTCATCTTAACTGAGTCTTAGAGAATAATTAGGGGCACTTGGGTGGCACGGCTGGTTAAGCATGCGACTCTTGGCTTTGGTTCGGGTCATGATCGCAGAGTCGTGAGTGAGATCAAGCCCCACATGTGGCTCCATGCTCAGCACAGAGTCTTCTTGAGATTCTCACGCTCCCTCTGCCCCTCCTGCTCGTGCTCTCTCATTCGCTCGCTCTCTCCCTCTAAAATAACTAAATAAATCTTGAAGAAAAAAAAAATAATAGGAGATAACCAAAACATGGTACCGTGGAGTTAGAAAATGTATTACCAGCAGGAGAAGAAGAAAAGTGCAGGTTTGAGGAAGATAAATGGCACATTATGTATGATAGCAACCAAACATAAGTAGTTCAGTATTTCTGGGATACAAAGCATGAAATAAAGGTCTGGTCATGAGACTGGAGTAAAAAGAAAAGGAACTAATGTCCTGCTAAACCTTAAGTGTTATCGTATAGGGGATGCAGAACGACTGAAGAGTTTCTATCTGGAAAAACATAACATACTCTAATAATAGCACAGATAATGGATTTGAGGGAGGTAGGTCTAGAGGCTTGGAGGCCAACAAAAAGCTATTGCAATAATATAGTAAAGAGATGCTGGAGGCCTGGACTAAGGTAGTTATACTATAGATGGATGAAGAGCTAGAAATAAACTTGAAAGATAGTCAGGAAGGCAGATCGATTGATTGATTGATTGATTGGAAATGTTAAAAAATAGGGGAAAGGAATCAAGGATAGTAACTAGTTTTCCAAAAATTAAGGAAGAAAATACTTATCACATGTTGAAATTACTTGTGTAAAGTATATTTATTTGATGATATTAGTGAAGGAACTATGTTATCATTCCTTTTCCAATGTCTAGCCCAAGGTCTTCATAAAGTGTGCAGTCAGTAAGTGTATGCGGATTCATGAGAAAAAGCAAGGAGTTGGTGGAAATGGTGAGTTTGGTATTGAACATAATGAGTTTGAAAATACCTGTGGAATTTTCAAATAGAAATTTGCAGTTGAAATTAATATAGGTGCAGGGCTCAGGAAAGAAAACCAAGTGAAAGAGAGTAAGATAGGGGCGCCTGGGTGGCTCAGAGGGTTAAAGCCGCTGCCTTCGGCTCAGGTCATGATCCCAGCGTCCTGGGATCGAGTCCCGCATCGGGCTCTCTGCTCAGCAGGGAGCCTGCTTCCTCCCTTCTCTCTCTGCCTGCCTCTCTGCCTACTTGTGATCTGTCTGTCAAATAAATAAACAAAATCTTAAAAAAAAAAAAAAGTATAAAAAAAAAAAAAGAGAGAGTAAGATATCCTCAGAGTAACAGAAGCAATGGGAATGGATGAGCTCAGAGAGTGAGACGAGGTACTGGCAAAAGATAGTGTCCTAGGAATGCCACTTAAAACAAAAGTTCCATTTTATTTGACCCAAAGGTTGGGAAAGATGAACAAATTATGCAGACCAAGATCCAAAAACAATTGGGACCATCCACTCTGCACTCAATTTCCAACAAGGAAATTCAGTAGCTTTCAGAAGTTATGTGACTGGCCCAACACAGCCAGCACCCAGGCCAGATGCTTTGATTCTAAATGGAACACCTCTCCTCCCATACCTGCAACGTCAGATTATCAGCACACCGTCATTAGAATCCGCGATGTCCAACGCAGGGGCAATAGTCATGGTCTGCAACGTGCCTAGAATCTTTTACGTGTTCAACCAGTATCACAGCAATTGAAACTTAAAAACCTTCTTACAAAGAAGCAGTGTTCAAGCATTGCTCTTCAAACCAAGCAATAGAAGTAGTAAATCTTGGGAGAGTTGATTTTATAACTGGATTATTCGGGTAGCAGGTGTTCTTGAGAGTAAGGGCAACTGTGTTAAAATTAACAGCTCTATATGCATAGAACATAAACTACACAAATCGGCCTCACTGAATATACATTCTCTGCTCCGTTCTCTCCATATGAATGAGCTCTCAACACTTGCTCTTGAACCCTGGAACTCTGGCGACAAACGGGGTTTGTAACATTATGATAATGAGAAGCTGTATTTTAAAAGAGATCATTATTAAAGTGCCCTGCCTTAATTTGCGTTGCCTTCCTATTTCCGCCCAACTTTATTTGGAATGAGTTGCAATTTCTAACCTGCTACCAGTCACAGAAGCTCTGTGTGATTAAGACAATAAATATATTCACAAAATGTAAACGCAGCTTTCGGGCCTTTAAACATCTGCTCTGAAAATAAAACTTACAAACATATAGTCATGGGCAAAATGAAACCTTTCTTCCAAGACCCTTTTTTATGGAACTAAAAGGTCTAAAACACAAATACTGTTCTCATCCCAAACCCAGTATGTAGATTTAGCTAATTCACATGTGATGCTGTTCAATTATGAGCCTTTATATAGCTGCAGGGCACTCTCAGCTGGACTACTTTAGATACAGTTGTTCAATGGGGCTAAAACTTTACATTCAAGATTTCGGTTCTAACAAGATCTAGATATTGAAGTGGAAATATCCAAAAGATCTGTTGGTTTTATCACTATTTTATGGCCAGTGTTCTCACAATGGGAACAACCTCATGTAACATTTGGTAAATCTTTGCCCCATTTATCTTTTCTACCCTAGAAATGCAAGACAGATGAGAAACAGCTTATATTCAACTACCTCCTACTTGGATAATTTGTTCAGTTCTAGCCAGGAATTTGAATGGTTTTTCCACCCCTACATAACTCATTATCTACTTCAAAATCAGTTGGACATCCTTAGAAAATTACCCAAAATATAGAAAGAGTTCTACAGATATTTATCACTACAATATTAATAGTGGCGGGGGGGACGACAAGAACAACGCAGTACCCAAAAATAAGGGAATGATTACATAAAGGTTAATGTATCAATTAAATAAAATATCACACACCATTTAAAAGGATGGTTACACAGATTATACAGCTACATACCAATGCTGCTGGCATGACAAGTCTTCACATAAACCAAAAGAAGTCTATTCTCTTATACATTCACTGAACCCATAGAAAACAGAGCACATTACTACTATGTATCATGTTTGAAAATAATTTTTACATTGCTCCCCCATAGTTTTCACCTGCACCCTTCTCTCCACAAGGCAATATTATTTAGGTCACCTCTTTTCACATATTATCTCAAAAAACTCAAAGAGGTAAATCATATTAGTAGTTCACTGGAGTCATTATAATTATTAATAGCATTGTGAGTGGTTTATCCCAAGACATTAGGGATATTTAATTGCCTTTGGGGGATCCCATTTCTACAAATCAACCAGTTACCAAGTTTTAATTGCTATAGTGACTAAATAACCTCCTTTTCTAGCAAAAGAAAACAAAGGTCTTCATTATTTAGACACTGGCTAGATCAGCACTGTAGAATAGAAATATAATGTAAGGCATACATGTAAGCCATGTGTATCATTTTAAGTTTTCTTTGCATTTAAAAAGTAAAAAGAAACAAATGAAATTAATTTTAATAATATCTTTTATTAAGCCTGATATCTAAAATATCATCAGTTTCAACTTATAATCAACATAAAAATTATTCATGAAGTATTTTTATTTTTTTAACTAAGTTTTTGAAATCTAGCCTATGTTTTACATTTATAGCTTATCTCAATTCAAATTAGCCACATTTCAGGTGCTCAATGGCTATACGTGGCTGGGAGCTACTGTCTTGAATAACGCAGATGGAAGAGAGAGGGATTGCTGAGAGTATGTTGAAAATACTTATGTAAGATAAATTCTGATATAATACACATTGTTTTTTAACACTATGTGTCTGCAATTTAAGACAATAAAATGATGCAATTTAGAAGTAGATTTTATTACCATCCTTAGCTGAAAGCTTATTTTTTCCCCCTTTTTCCTCTTGGTATAGCATTCTGAAACCAGTATGAGTACAACTTAGCAAAACATTAAAACTTAAAAACCTTAGCAAATGTTATGGAGTATAACAGAGTAAAAATATTGTGTCATTGGGGTAAGATGCCTGGTTACGAGGCAAATGGAAAGCAGTCAATGTATCTTGCCTCTCACAATGAAAAATTGCAGTTCAAAGGGAGGAGGCCTTCAAGGATGACTTGCATATTTCCTAAGCACCAAACACTTTCTCTAGAGGCAAGTACTAATCACACCCACTTCACTTAATCACATTAGAGGTATTCTCACAGTTCAGGTGTTTTTGCAAGAGCAACTGAGGAATGACCCTGGAAAGATAAAAGCTTTAGATAAAAACCAAGATTTCCAATCAATCCTCAGGACAAGAAGGACTTAACACCACCAGCAAACTCCTGAATGCCAACCACAAATGAAACTAAAACCTCCATTTTTTTCAAAATCCCAGGTTCATACTTCACAACCCCCGTTTAAAAAAAAACAAACCCAAAGATGGAAGGGAGTGGGCACTCAGAGAAAACACATACTGTATAGTTGGTCTCCCCTTAGAAGGGTTCCTTACGTGCTGCCACAACTAAAAGGAAGCCTCCAGGTTTGAAATAATCTTTCCACAAAAGCGAGTTTGTAAGAACTCTTCTGGCACATAACAGTAGAATGTATAGTCCACTGAGGACAACCACAGTGAGTAAACAGGCATCTAAATTATCAAACAGTGTGATGACCAGCAAGATATGGAAGGTGTGGTGGAAGCACCTCCAAGAGGCCATAACTGGAGGAGAAGGGTGTATGATGGGGGTTCAGCCTCCTGCAGAGAGTGAGGCCTAAGCTAAATCTATACCATGGGTAGGTGTTAGCCTAGCGAAAGGAGTTTAAAGAAGAGGAAATGGGATATTCCAAGGCCAGGGAAGGGAGAGGCACAGCATGTCAAAACACAGAGAAGTATGGGTGTGGGGGTAGGGGACTCAGGTAGAGAAATAAAGCTAGAGGATGAAGGAAGAGGTATGAAACTCTGACTCCTTGTAAACTAAAAGCATGGGCCTCATCTTCAGAACAGTGGAGAGCTCCTGAAGTCTCTTGAATGACTGTTTCTGCTTTGACCTCCTCCCTTCTTGGGGCTCTCAGCTCCCTGATTCCTTGAAAACCCTAGAACTAAAGCATTTTACAAGAGTTTCAGGGGACAAGGCAAAAGCTAATTAAGCACTATAGCTTCAGATGCAACAGAGAAAGGGAAAAGAAAAAAGAAAACACAGTCAAATTCATTCACTGAAACTGGAAAGTTAGTATTTTCTCAGTGATTCCTATAAGATCTATTTTCTCCCCTTTTTAATGGCCTGGTTGTGGTTTCTTTGGAGTTTCATAAAATTAATGGCTTGTAACATCTCATTACAGGGCAAGTCTAAAGGCACCTTTCTCATCATTGCTTGAGTCTCTGCCTTTAAAGGGGATCCCCAGGATGGAAATTTTTCTGAGAGAGGGACTGTCATTCTATTTGACACTTTCCTTTCAGCAAGGGAATGTTATTTCAAATCCTTCTCTCAATCTAACACACACACACACACACACACACACACACACACACACATACACACACACTGAACTACATCAGAACAAGGACAAAAGAAAGGGAGGGAGGACTGGCATAAGCAGCTTTCAGAATCATTGTCTCTACCTGACCATATCCTTTGTCCCCGAAAGATGGCTAGGAGAACACAATCCTTCAATCAAGCAATCATCCCCTTGAGAGGATACAGACACAGCTAATGACTCTTTTTCAGATATCACCTTTTTTTTTTTTTTTTTTTTTTGGTTTTCCTTTTCTAATCTTTTCAAGGTGTTTCCTCTCTATGGCATTCCACCACCCTCTAGTTCTTATTAATTTTCTTCTGCTGACTATCTTAGACTGGCAGCTTTTTCTTAGCTCAGTCTCAACCCCTAGAGTCATTGCTTAAGGTCATTTACTCTTATTCTATTCACGGGGAAGATTAAAAAATAAAGCTACTTAACACCCTCTGTCCAAAAATTCTGCACATTCTTAAGAACCATAACCAAGGAGCCACTGAGGGGTTTTTTCCCTGTTCTGTATTTGTAATACCACCTTCTAATAATTCTTATTTTCCAGCCCCTAATCTGTTTTGTGGCATGTCCTGGAGAGTCTGCTAGGATTCCTCAGATCCCCGTGAAGCAGGTTGGGAGAGATTAGGCACCACATTCTAGTAGTGCTCTGGCTAAGCAGGACAACAGGCAGAGCACATATCCCTGGGTTTAAAAAAAAAAAAATAGTGAAACCCAACATAAGGCCAAAGGGAACTGAATCATGAGCCTCATGGGGTATTTATTCTTCATACTCCCATGCCACTGGGAATAGAGCTATCAAAATAAGACCAAAGAGCAAAACTAGAATCTTTGTGGCAAAATTAAGGTATTCTTAGGGTGAGCCATGCAAGAGAAATGTGCTGAGCACCTGCCTCGAGTACATTTCTGGCTCAGTCATGAGTATCAACTTAATTCATTCTTCTAAGAAGAAAGCCAAGACATTTTTAAATGCAGAACTGTTTAGACTTGGTACTCATTCTGCAAAGTTAATAACATTTTTGAGGGTTCATTAATCTCAACAAGGCTGAAAAAAATACATTTTCATGTTCTTGCTCTCCAACTATCATCTCTTTTTTCCAACTATCATCTTTGCAGTACATTTTTACATAAATAATTGGTTATGGCTCAAATTAAAATAACTTTGACAAATTATCAGGCAGGGTAGGGTTTTGAGCTTGTGCTGGGATGTGAGATATCAGCACCCCTGGGTGCCTCAGGACCATGTGTTATCTCACGATAACATTCAACTCATTCAACTCACTTCTTTCTAGGCTCATAAAATGTAAGTTTTCATCTAACAGCTGAAATGACTGTGTTCTGTTTAGATAATACTCCCTCGCTGAAAGGTTACTCTCAATAGAATTCTTCCAATGAAAGTATCAATGTGGTGTGCATGAGGACTAGGATTCGTGTCCCTGGCAACCTGGGTATCCTCAAAAGCATTTCAATCCTGTCCTCATATCGCAATCCCTATAATGCTTTGCAGACCACAGTGTCCTCTATATTAAAATCCTTCTCCTTATAGATTAACAAGTGGCAAGCCCTCATTCCTACACATATTACAATCTTTCTCTGTGACATGCACTAAAGACCTCTGGTGTGATGAATTGTCATCTCCCTCAACCTCAAAGGTAACTGGCTATAAAATTGTTTTATGTTCCTAGTATTCCTAGTCCTCGAGTAAAAATATTAGCTGTAATTCAATGTTGGCAATGTGGTATTATTCATAAAGCATTCAAACTGTACTTTCCGGTTTTAGAATGCCATCAGAACTTCCCAATTGAATTACAGTTGAGCATTCAGCTGGGTGTCCTTTTTTTCTGCCTGAAAATTACCCACAAGCATTTCCCAACATCTCCAGGGCCTACATGGAAGTTCCAAAGCAAGCAGCGTTTTGCATAATCATTCGAAAACTCCTTCAGGGACATTCGAGAGCCAAGAATGGAATAAATTAATGCAGGTTAAAAATTAAAACAAACAGTTTGTAAAACGAAAATGTGTTGGTAGTTTTCCAGAGAGAAGGCGATGTCTGGAGATATAATCCAACTTCACTGGCTGGTTTCCAAAGCAAAATTCCTAAATTGATGGCATGGGTTTAAACCAACTATGTCACACAGTTTTTGGCAAGGTAGAAAGGAGCATGGGGTTTCACTTTTCTGTTTATGAGGGAGAGGGACTCGTTCTGTGCTGTTCTTTGCTAACAACAGTTACCTATATGCCCCGTTCAAAATTCATCCGCATGTACATGTTTCATTAATCTCTCTTCTTTGTTTTGGAAACATCTCTCTGTTTACTTTCAAGAGATGATAATTTAGTATATGAGTATATTCAGCTTCTCTGATTCCAACACATCAACAACTTATTTTAGAAGCTCTTTCTCTTGATCTTAGTCTTATTTTTTTCTCACGTACTTCCAACAACTTTATAAATTACGTTCTCTTTAAATAAGATGATCTTTTTTCTTTGTGGTAGCCCCTTCAGACTTTTTCCAATGACAGTATGTCCAAACCAGCTGTCAGTAGAATATTTAGTATGAAGTAATGGAACCAATCTTCTAAGTACAAGCTCTATGGCTCTGCTATGTGGCTGTCATAGAAAATCAGAGAGGCCAAATAATTTAGTCCATAAAACATGACCTTATTTTATGCTTATCTCTCAGACTCTGTCTTTCCTTTAGACTTGTTTTGTTTCTTCAAAATTATATGCTAATAAAAATGTGAGCGGTTCTGCTGCCTTGTTGAATATTTAACACTCCTTCATTAAATCAGTTCAGTCAATAGCAGATTTTCTTCTAGGATCGGGGGAGAAAAATGGTAACAATCTGGTAAGAGAAAGGCAAAAGCCTCTAACAATATATATTTTTGTTTTATTATCATACATTCTGCACCCACCATTTCCGAGGCACTCATTGTCTATGGTAAATTTGTCCAGTCTAGACCTACTAGATTCATTTGGTATTTTATTATCAAATAAAATCATTTAACATTGCATGATAAAGCTAAGTTAGACATGGCCCAGGATAATTATCCTTATATATATTTAGAGTCATCTATTAGAACAAGTTATTTCAATCTTATAATACTAATCATTTCAAATAGATACCTAACACTAATATTCTCCTCTGACTTTAACATTTCCTAGCTTGGTGATCAGCAAACTAGGCTTACTGTCGTTCATAAAATTAAGATATAGGCCACTAACTAACTTTGATAGTAAGACACTTCTGTGTAACTTTTGGCTACAACGTTCTGTTCTATTATTGCCAACTGGGTGGCCAGCTTAACTGTTTGCTTTCTGGGGTTTAGGATTATGTGTCTGAAGCACACTTTCCAAATGGCAATATAAGAGAGAACCATATACAGTGGAATTTCATACCCTGAATTTCTCTCACTTAAACACATTTAATCCATGATCTTAGTGTGTTTCTTAAAAAAAAAAAATCCAGAAACTTCTGCCTTGTACTAACCTTATGGTAAATAACACTTAAGTTTCCCTTTCATTTTATTTGGTTTATAAGGCACCCCTTAGTAACCAGAATTTGCAAATAGTTCTGAATTCTTCCCGTGCTACTCTACTAAGACAGTCCTACTAAGACCTCCAGTAAGAGATCTCCAGCAATTCAACTGCTGCATGAGCTAACAAATGGTATTAAATAAAAACGCTATGTGCCACCCCTGAATTATTCACACGTCAGCAGGAAACTAAATGAGGAGTCTAAGTTCTTTGTCCTTTCCTACTTGCCCTCTGTGTCATTTATGAAAGAACCCCTCATAAGGCAAAATAACATCAATAGTGATGATTTTACGCCTCATCTCTTAAATATTCACACCTCAGCAAGAAGCCAAATGAAGAGAGTGGCCTTTATGTCCTCTGCCTAGGTGTCCTTCCAATATCATTTGAGGGATCCTTTTAAAAGACAAATAACAATCATAATAGCAAATTCATTTCAGAAGAGGGCAAGACACGATAAGGAAGGTATCTAACAGAGATTCCTACAGATGAGCTTTGCAATTATCTCTTGCTTTGCTCCTCCTCTTGGGAAGGACCACCCATCTAACAGCAAGAAAATCAGTTTAAATTCCTCTGAACATTGGCTACTTGGGAAGATCTATTTTCTTCCAGTAATGTTTTATGATTACTTGCCCCCCTCCCTCAGAATTCCACACCACCATCCCACCTCCTAAGAGATCTCTGGTATCCTCTTCTCATTTCACCAGCTTCCTTTTATTATTCTCCCCCAGTATTTCCACTGCTGCTCTAATATCTCTTCCTCACTAATGACACTCAGCCATCTCTAAACTTTTCAGAGAACAGGAAAACATTAGAGGCTTAGGAATCAGGGTTCAGAACATATTGGCTCTAATAAGAGAGACAATATAGCATATGCAGCATCTGTAAGGCTCAGAGAGGTTAAATACAAAAGTCAACCTCAGAGAGGTTGATCCAAATCCCAGCTTTACCACTTACTAGCCATGTGGGGGTGAGGAGTTCATTTAACCTGCCAGGGCTTCTTTTTCTCATCGACAAACAAAACATACCTCAACGGGGAGTTATGAGGATTAACGAGGTAATACATGAAAAGCATTTAGAATCATACTTAGTAGCCTAAGTGTTGAATACATGTAATTATTATTAGTCCCTGTATACATACACTGTGCAAATGGCAACAACCTCTCATGTTTCCATTGCCTTATCTGAAAAACGAAAAGACTAGATTGGACTATTTCTGAAATTCCCTTTGGTCCTAAAATATCAAGTGTTTGAGTCTAATACAATTTCTTTTCTAAAAAACTCTAAAAGATAGCAATCTTCTCTTTAACTTGAACAGTGGATGAAAATGGGGAGATCATAAAATAAACATACGGCATAGTCCCTGCCTTTAAGAACCATAAAATCTTTTGTTTTGAAGTGTAAGAACAAGTCTCATTTTTCACCTTCAGATATATTTCCTTTTCTTCCTATATTACTTCATCAGATTTTCAGGGAAATCTGATACACTAAAAAATTCATGTATAGAATAAATGGTATGATATGTTACAAGTAATAGAAAGTCACATGAATGTGTTAAGTTTAGCAGCTAGATAAACTTGAAAATTGAATAAATAACATTTATGGGCAAAATATAACCAACTACATTTCCATTCATATTCAATTAATATTTTCTGAGCATCTATTATTTGCTGGGCAGATTAATAAATTAGGAAAGCTCCTAATGCAAACATTTAGAAGAGAGTAAGGAGAGATGAGATGAATGGCTTGCTACCTCAGGACAGAGGGAAAACAGTGCTGGCCACCCTGCCTGAGAGAAAGAGTAGTGTGTGGTCTCAGAGGGAGATTACTCAATCTGAAATTATGAGGTAAAGAGGGTCCTTAAATGTAATTAAAAAGCTAGCAAGCTTTGATCCCAAAATCAACATGTCCTTTGTAACTACTGCTACTCTATTATCAAAATTCTTAACCTCAAAAGAAGCTTAAAGACATCGTGTTCCCTAAACCCACAAATTATCTACTAGCATAGGGACAACTTATTTATCAGAAAGTCCTCACAGATTGAAAAAAGATGAAACAGGTATTCTCTACAAGGGTTTAGAAAATATGAGATGAAACATCTAAATGTGGACATAAGTAAGATCTTAGACTAAAATGTTGCTAAAATGTTCAGGGGATTAAATTCTCTATTCCCTCTCTATTTTAAGAGGAAAGAAAATGTTTAAATATTCTTTATTTAAAGACTCTTATGCACAATAATTTTATTTCAAATACATTTCAAAAAAGCATTATGTAAATAAAAGTTCATTTTGTTACTATAAAATAATAAATGAGGGTATTGGACCAGATTATCTCTAGGGAACCTTCTAATTCTAAAATTATATAAATTGCTTTATCTAGTAATAACATAATAATATGAAAATGCTGGTACATTTTTACAGGTGCCTGGGTGACTCAGTCAGTTAAGCATCCGATTCTTGATTTCATCTCAGGCCATGATTTTAAGATCATGGGATCAAGCGCCGCATGGGAGTCAGAGTTCAGCACAGAGTCTGCTTGTCCCCCTCCCTCAGCTCCTCCCCCCTTCTATGCGCTCGCTCTCTCTCTCTCTCTCTCTCTCTCAATTAGTAAATAAATAAATAATCTTTTTTTTTTAAAAAAGGAAAAGAAAATGCTGGCACATTTTCAAATATGCTATTTCCTCCACAAAGGAAACTTCAGAAGGCTCTACTCAAGATAGCAAAAGAACTGAGTGTTGCTAAGAGAAATCTGAAAAAAAATTTGACATATCTATCCCTGACACAGACAAGAAAATTATTTCACAGCTAAGTCAATCAAGTAAGCCTCCAGGATAATTTGTGCTTGAAAAAAGTGCAGGATGGGCTTCTGTGTCTGTACATGTCTGGGCACATGTGTGTATATATAAGATATGGTGTTGAATAATCAGTTTGAGGGTTTTTTTATGAAAATAAACAGCTTAATAAGGCTGAATTCCATAGAAATAAGGCCTATTTTTATGCTTTTCTTATCAATTTGCCAAAATTCAGAGGAAACCCCCCCCAAAAATAAATGATTTATCTTTCAAGAAGGTAGCTTTTGACTTCAGTGTCAATCAGGCTTTTTGAAAAGCAGAAGATTTAAGCTGTCAAAAGAAACTGTCACTTTTTTGTTCAGCATCCTGCTATTCTTGATGATGTATTACACATCAATAATATACAGAGGGAGGCCTTAATTGCTTGTATCTTTTATGCTTTCCAAATATAACATGGAAATGACATGTTGGTTGAATTTAGGCCATGTGGAGCCTTACTTCGTTTATGGAGAAAGGGCAAAATAATTCAGTATCTTTTGCGGTAGAAGTGCACAGTGGCTGAAGCACAGCAAGTAGAAATTGGGAGATCTAGAGTTCAGTTCCAGCCCTGATACCAGCAACATACATTCAGTCATCAAGTATTTATTGAACACCTACTATATGTGTCTATCCCTCTGGAGTTTATGGTCCCTGAGAGGTCAGAATAGGGACAGGACAGAGATAAAATAAGTCCACAATTATAAGCTATGCCAAGTAAAATGAAGGAAGAGACAAGTATAATCAGAATAACAGAAAAAGGGAATTTGATGGAATAGTCAAAAAAATGGCCTTTCAGAAGTGATGATACTTGGCTGCAACTTGAAGTATGAGAATGGAAAAACCATGGAAATCAGACAAGGAAAATAGCTCTGGGCAGAGAAAAATGTATGGGCAGTGGCCATGAAGCAAGATAAAATTTGGTACTTTCAAAGAATCTGAAGAAGAGAAGTATGAATCACACGTACCGCATAGAAAAGGATGTCGAAGGACTAGGAAATTACCCAGGGCCTCAAGACATAATCCACATCAGCTACCTGAAGAGTTGATTCAGATCTCACTGAACTATGATCACTTCTATGAGGTCCTTGGGTCAAGATACTCCACTGACTTTTGGCCAAATCTAAACAAAAATAACAGAGTATGGAGCAATTTCTATCCGGATTTGGAAATAATCTGGATTTTTAGGGGCACCTGGGTGGCTCAGTGGGTTAAAGCCTCTGCCTTCGGCTCAGGTCATGATCCCAAGGTCCTGGAATTGAGCCCCACATCGGGCTCTCTGCTCGGCAGGGAGCCTGCTTCCCTCCCTCTCTGCCTCTCTCTCTGCCTGCCTCTCTGCCTCCTTGTGATCTCTGTCAAATAAATAAATAAAATCTTAAAAAAAAAAACAACAAATAATCTGGATTTTTAGAAAATCATTCTCATCTCTCATATTTAATCCTCCAGAATCATTTTTATTCAATTATGCATCAGGGTGTTGGCAGTACCCAGAAATACTTGAACTTTATCCTTTTCTTAGAATGAAATTACTTATTTCTCTAAGACAAATTCTGCCATGTGATAATGAGATGCATGTGACATTTCCCTGTAATTATAGGACTAATTTATACGTTCTGTGGTGAAATGCTCTGATGACATATATACAACTTGCTAAAAATGTGTATAATTAAGTCGAACATCAATGATAGCTGAGACCAATCCTAAAACTATGATAGCTATTCCCCAATCCAAAGTGAAAGGAGCCTTCATTAGTGAAAATAAGCCCAAGATCTGTTCTGTGAATTTAGAGAGTGGATATAACAAACAATAAAAATTCATGTGTGTAAGGAAGAGAAGGGTCAGAGAGCTTTAGTGAACTAAAAATAGAGATTCTCCAAATTTCTGCTCCATAACTCTTGCCTCACTGACAAAAGTGTGTTGACACCAAAACAACTGGATGAAAAACAGAAACATGCAGCCAGCTCCCAGATGCTCTATCATTAATGGTGCACAGCGAAGGACCATAGCTATAGAATAAAGGGTCTAGAGCCAGGTTGTTTGCTTTTATTCAGGGCTTCTTCATGCTTAAGCCCTTGAAAAACCAGAAGCAGCATTAAAGAGGCAAGTAGAAGCATCAAACCGAGTGGTCTGTTTGTCCCAGTGGAGTCTGGGTCCCATTGCCTTTTGTGACCGAGTGAATGAATGAATGGACTACACTGGCAAGTCAAGAAAACAAAAGATAACAAAACAATTTTTCAAAGAAGCTGACATAAAATAAGTAGATTTTAATATTCAAGAAAGATTATTTAAGAACCAATAACTTTAGTCACCAGCTTTTGGAACAGCAAATTTACTCACTTTTAATAAGCAAAACAAATTATTTATAAGTACAAAGAAAGAATATTAATTCTTTACTCCATTTCATTATGCACTAACCCATGTGAAAAATTAAGGAAAGAACAAGATGCCACATAAATTATTACATGCTGAATCCCCTTTAGGGTATTTGATTTCTAATAAGGATACTAAAATTCACACCCATTAGAACCTCCACTCCTCATGAAAACATTACATTGCAAAATGATTTTAAAAAAAGAACAATAAAGAAGGTTAATAAAACATCACAAAAAACATATAAACAAATAAACAGTGAGGCAACAATGCCTCCATTGAATATTTATCTAAATAAACTATTCTTCCTATAAATCACCACATAAAACCTATAATCACTCTGATTCTCTCATATCTCAGCCAAAGGAGGAATAACTAATGCACTGGATATCTAAGAATATGAAAAAAGATTATCTAGTAATTACTGATTAAAGTTAACAGAACATTACATTTAAATACTGATTTAATAATCAGTATTAAGTGAACAAACTGTGTTTGTTCACTGTGTTTGTTCACTTAAAATTGGCTATGTCTTTAAGGAAGGCATTTGGGTTATCTTTGTGAATTACATGATTTCTCAGATTTATCACCTATCAGTGACTTCTTTTTTCCTGGTTTTCCATTAAAAACACATTGAGATAAAGGCATTTTTTAAATTAATAGGACTGGTCTCTCTATAGAAGCAATGTTTACTATTTGTGAAAAGAACATTTTTCTCCAAACTATTCCTTGTTATATCACAGGTCAACATCTGAAGGATGATTATTGAGACTATTTACTCAACTTCTGCTTTATTACCACAGCCTTCATCTGATCTTGCCACTATTGCTCTTTAAAGAGAAAACAATTTGAAAGAGGTGTTTTAAAATAATGTTAGAGTTTTATTCTCTCCCAAAACTAAGCTATGTGTCCCCACATGTTAGACACAAACTTTGCAGCCTCTCAGGTTCCATTGTTTTCTATCCACCCTTCAGTACTCCTAACCAGGCTCACTCCGTTATTCCAGCAAACGTTTGCAATAGGCAGAGAGACAGGATGGGACAGCATCTAATATTGATATTTTAGCGGTATATTTTCAAAACAACACAGTATTGTTACTGACATAGGAATGTATCTATAAGGAATCATACTGCAATAGTTTTGAATGCCGGTGTCTGTTTTGGTGTGATGGAACCGTCATTTTGGCCAACAAAGGTAGCATGAATTATAAATGGGGTGTAATATTATGCATAAACTTCAAATGAAATGTTAGTAGTAATTTCTTTTAAGTTCAAATAACAGAAACAAAATGCTCATTCAAGTTTGCACTGGGAGCATAGAGAAGGAAGATTAATTTTACCTAAAGTGGTCAGGGAGAGCAATGTTATAGGTGAGCACAGCCAGCACCAAGGGTGATCTGCCTAGTATCCAATTCTCCTTTCATCCTCATTGGAGAATCCTGATTTTTTCCAGGATCCACCCTTCCCTCTTATTTCCTCAGAAGTTAATTCTGTAAATCCAAGGCAATCGTATTAATCCCTTTCCCTTTTCTAGAGGTTGGTTTAGTCAGGGCATCCGGCCAATCCTGGCAAATGAACTGTGAGAGGAAGTCAGCTAGGGCTTTTAGGGAATTTCCTCACTCTGAAAAACAGACACGTGGGAAAAGATGTACCCTTTTCATCAGGACATTGTGGCTGATGTCCTGTGGTTGCAATTATCTTGCAAAATAAATGTGCCTGATGTCAAAACTGATAACACTGAGAATCAAAAGACTTTTAAAATGGCAAAAACCCAGGTTCTCAGTAATGTTAATAAGATTTGAATTACCCAACCCTGGAAAGGTTAGGTCCCATAATAGATTTTCTTCTTAATTCATGTGAGTTAGGGATTTCCTATTACTTGCAGCTGAAGGAAGAGTATAAATTTGATACATGGAAGGGGGAGGAGCTATACAGGTATAAGAAACAAGATGCATAAAGTAAAAAGAATAGTGAAAAAGAACACTTCTATTGGGGCACCTGGGTGGCTCAGTGGGTTAAAGCCTCTGCCTTCGGCTCAGGTCATAATCCCAGAGTCCTGGATTCGAGCCCCACATCGGGTTCTCTGCGCGGCGGGGAGCCTGCTTCCCTTCCTCTCTCTGTACCTGCCTCTCTGCCTCCTTGTGATCTCTGTCTGTCAAATAAATATATAAAACCTTAAAAAAAAAAAAAAGAACACTTCTATGGGATAAAACTGGATGAATAAGTATATTTTCCACTTTTTAAAGCACTTCCTGGTTCTATGATGCTTTATTCACACACACACACACACACACACACACAAATAACACACAGTTGTTCTCAGAAAACCTCTAGAGTTTAGGGTGCCACAGATTTTAACAAACTCATACACAGGTACATGCATACATACATGAACACATGCACACACACACTGTGTTAATTAGATTTTTAGTAACTTCACAAAGTCTTCAGAAAGATGGGAATAATACTTGCATATTTCTTTTTTTATATTTAATTTATTTATTTACGTATTTATTTGAGAGAGAGAGAAAGAGCATGAGCAGGGGGAGGAGCAGGGGTAGAGGGACAAGTAGACTCCCAGCTGAGTGCAAAGTCCAAGGCAGGGCTTGATCCCACTACCCAATATCACGACCTGAGCCAAAACCAAGAGTCAGAGCTGCTCAACCAACTGAGCCACCCAGGCATCCCTAGTTGCTTATTTCTAAAGAAAAGTGATTTTTGTCTTAGAAAATGAAATGGCTCTAATACGCTTTTTATGATTATGACAAGTATAGTCCAGAAGGTAGAATATGGGGTCTTCATATCTCCATTTTTTTTAATTCTACCCTTTGTTTTATTTGATGCTACCCTGAGAAGCACTGGAATTTATTTTAGTGACTTTATAGTATTAAAAAGTGTCTTCAAATAGCCTGTAGCTGCCTGAGCACTATGGGTATGTTCCCCGTTTTAATGAAAACAGGCTTGTATCAGGCCTGTGGTTCATCTCCTCATGGAGAAGATTTTGGCCTGCTTTGCTCTTTTGCCTCATCCCTGAAGTATCACATCTTAAAATACAGTCAGGAGGTTGGTGTGCCAAGACAAATTTTTTCCCTTGAAATGCACATCATGTGCAACATTTCAAAGGTCATTCCTTAGACTTCGTGCTTTTAAATTACAACCGGAAAATGAAATGAAAGCATCTGGCCTGTCAAAACCTTACTAGCATAACAAATGTTTTTTCAGAATGTACAGAAAGCTTTATTCAAGAAGACATTTATGGAATGTCCACTATTCGCCCAGTGGCTATCATAGCGCCTGGCACAAAGGCGGCACTCCATAAATAGTATTTGAATGAATGAATAAATGAAGATCACGAAAATGAAAAGGAAACATTTCTTACCAGAAAGGGAATAAAGTCTAATAAAGGAGACATATGCAGATATAACCATTTAGCAAAGTGATAAATTCCATAAAGGAAACACAACTTGCTAAGAAGACATCCAAAGAAGTAATTAAATACACATAGTTAAGACAAAGGAAGGCTTAGTCAAAAAGATAGAGATATATTGATAGAACAGGATTAAAATTAAGGATGGGTCATATTCCCAACAAGGAAAAGTAGAAAAACAGGGTGTAATAGCTACTGCTTTCATCTTTTCAGCATCCCTTCCCCTTTCACTTGGTAACAAATCCCACCTCTCCTCTGCCTGACCATAGTGTCAGGCTTTCAGACAGACTGGGTCCATCACGCTACCCATCCACTTGGGCACAGTAGACTAGACAAGGGATAGGCAAATGTCCAAAGCTGGGAGGATCAAAGCCCTTCCCTAGGCCTTCAATAGATAGAGCTCACAAAATACTTCCCTTTGTCATATGACTGCAAAGTAGTTCCCTTTGTCATATGATTGCAAAACTTTCATATACAGGCCCTGAGTTGCCAAAGAGCATGGCTCTATCACAGGAAGAGGTCCATCTACAGTAGAAGAAAATAAATACCAAATGCAGAGAAATGGAAGGAGTGTTATAGAAGCATTTAGGTTCCAATTTCATACACATCCAGCTTCATCCTTGCCCTTCACAATTACTTGAACTAAAAAATTCCTTTTTGTTTAAGCTACTTTGTGTTAGATTTCTAATTTCCAAAACTGAAAGAACAATAATATATAGAGACTACCACAGGCTCTCTGACCTTTGGCTGTGTCTGACAATTTTGCCCCCATAATTAACCCTGGAAAGCATTTAAACTTTATGTTCAAGTCAGCTGTCAACAAGGACAAAGGTATATTTATAGTCCAGTTAGTACACATGCCCTATCAACATATATGCACTTAACAATACAAGCCTCAAAATATATTATGCAGCAGTTGATATAATTATATGAATAAATGATAAATAAGTGACAGAGAGGAAAGCTATCAGAGGGGGAAAAAAAAAACATACTAACCACAAGAGGAGAGTAATTAAATCTACAACAGAATCACTAGCCACAAGAAAGGCCACAAAACAATGTAACAGCATCTTCAAAATCCTGAGGAAATATATGTATAAATAAAGATAAAATAGTGACATCTTCAGATATACCTAATGATTAATAGAATATAAAGCAAACGATCCATTACAAAAATCACTTGAGGATATACTTTATCTGGAAAAAAAAAAAAACACAGAAAGGAGTACAGTTCATAAGAAATAATGATAACCATAGAAATTAAGTTTCTGAGTGTTGCTAAATTATTAATGACTATCAAAAAAGTAACTTACTTACATGTTTAAAAAATGAGAAATGAGAAAAAAAAAACTTAAAAAAAAATGAGAAATGAGGGGCACCTGCATGGCTCAGTCAGGTGGGTGTCTGACTCTTGGGTTCAGCCCAAGTCATGATCTCAGGGTGGTGAGATCAAGCCCACCATTGGGCTCCCTTCTCAGCTGACAGTCTGCTTGAGATCGCTCATGTGAGCTTTCTCTCTCTCAAATAAATAGTAAGATAAATCTTTTAAAAAATGAAAAATTAAAAATTCTAGACAGCAAAAACTAGAGAGAAATATGAGAAGGATACTAATTAATGGCTATTTTAAAAAGCTAAGTTTCTTGTCACGTTTGGACAGTTGGATAAGAATACAATCTAACTTTAAAATTGTTAGAAAAAAAATCATGATTTGGGCGCCCCAAGTGGCTTAGTTGGTTGAGCCTCCACTTTCGGTTTTGGCTCAGGTCATAATCTTGGGGTGGTGGGATCAAGTCCTGCATTGGCCTCTGCACTCAGCTGGGAGTCTGCTCGAAGATTCTCTCCCTCTACCCCTCCATCAACTCATACATGCATGCTTTCCCTCTCTCTGTCTCTCTCAAATAAATAAATCAATCTTTAAAAAAAGAAAAAGAAAAAGTCATGATTATGTATAAATTAAGACTTCTATTTCAGTCAATACGTCGGACCAAACAGCCTGAAAATATACCATTCATTTATTCAACCAATGATTCTTAAAACCTAGTTTCTGGCCCATGGTTCTCAAAAGGTCACATGTGATGGAACACTACAGCACACATGCTCAGTGTCAGCTTTCTGTTTTCCATACATCTAGTCTTAAATATATATATGTCAAGGAACCAGCAATAAATTCTCATAATAAAACTATTGAAATAGAACCATATTACTAAAATTTGATGTTATTTCAGTCAATTTAATTACAATTTCCTCTTTCCTCTTTACAAGTTTGAAACTTATGCCGCATTTTTAAGATATGCATAGGAAAATATAGCACTCATTCTACTATTTTAAATCTCTATTATCCTTCAAATAATAAGTTTTCAAGTTTGATGCTAACATTTGCATGCTATACAGTTATTTTGACTTTAGTCTTAAAAATATTTTGTTTTAATAATAGAGTAGGAGTCACACAATCAGTTTTTCCTCTGCAAAGGGATTAAAGTCAGATATGGTCAGTGGTAGGAAGTACACACTGTTATTAAAATCATATTCTTTAAATCAGCAGGTGTGTAAATTTTCTATGAAATGAATTGGACTAATTTCAAGATGAGAGAACTCATTTATAGTTCTGCAAAAATACTCCTTCTCTCAAATGACAGAATTATATGTAGCACTTTGTAAGTCAAATTTTTACTATCAGCAAATAGAATCAAACCGGTTTGCCTAGTGTTTTGCATATTTGGCAATACAACTTATTTACTCAATTGAGACACAGGAGCTTTCAGCTACAGGTAGGAGGCTTTTTACTGTACTAGTTCTCATTCTCCTTGTATGATGACAGGAATATTTTTCAATACTTGCTCAGTTCGTGTGAACATACTCAGTCCTTTGTCAAATGTATAGAGTTAGCCAATGTAAATATGCTTTAAAAATTATTATCCACTATGGGACAGAATAGCTATTCACCAGACCACTGCAACCTTCTGGCTGGGCACAAGCTATACCAGACTTTACAACCTCCCTCACAGTTAGATGTGGCCATGTGGTTTAATTCTGCCTAATGCAATATGAGCAGAAGTGATGGCCTCCACTACTAGGGCCTCCCATAAAGCATTCCCATCACTATCTTGTTGTCTATGCCCAAGAAGTCTATGTCTATGTCTATGTCTATCTTGGAAGCCATCTGTTAAAAGTGGAAAACCAATGAATGCCAGGATGTTCAAATGACTTGTGTAGAGCACAGTCCCCCTAACCCTGATTTCCCCCACCCCCAACGTACAAATATGGACCCACATTGCTATTATGTGGCCAAGAAATAAACTTCTACTGAATTAAACCATAACAATTCTAAGGTTTACTTGGTACAGAAATTAGTCTATTACAATCAATACAGAAAAACCATTCCTTCAAATGGGGTATTATTGTAAGAAAAACCTACAATATATGCCATTGCTTTGCGGCCGAGCAGTGAATAATAAGTGATTAATGTCAGAGGCTGGAAAGATGGAGGCCCATGGTACACAGTGGCAAAACACGTGGTAAAACTATCACCTACCAAAACCTGTAAGATAGATCCTGTGTCCACGGACCCTATGGCTCTGCTTAGCCAGAGTTACACTTCCCACTCCCCTTGCAATTAAGTAGGGTCATGTGGATAGTTCTCGCCACTACTGGAACGGCAATGATCCCTGACATGACTATTTCCCTCTTTACACCCTTTCTACCAGCAGGTCTTGGAAACCATAAGTTTAAGATGGAGATTCCACCAAATGGAAGGCACTTGGGTGCCTGAGTCACTGCTTAGAAAATAGCCAACACCACCAGTTATAAGTATGGATTTTTTGAATTTTATATGAAGGAAAAATGAACTTCTATCATTTTAAAATCATAAAACACTTTCAGACTTGTTGCCACGACAGCTGTCTTAACTGATAAAACAATCTGAAGCTCATTTGAAAAAATGAACCCAGTATTTCTGCCCATCAACACAACTATTGGTAAAGTCAGAGAAAATTACCTTGGTGAAAGAACCTTGCAAACATCAAATCAATAAGCATTTCATTTCAAAGTCAGTATGCTAGGTACAAGGTTAAAAGCACCGTTAAGGAGTTCTGAGAACATATTCTTGAACGCCAGCTCTACCATTTACTAGCTGTAGAGCCTAGAATAAATAGATTTATCATCTCAGAGCCCCCTTGTTCCCATATATAAATGGAGAGAACCCACCCTACTTTGTAGAGTTGTTTTGACAATATTATAACATATACAACATGTTTAGGGCACAGTTGGGCCTTGAGTAAAGTGCGCAATTACTCTCTTTCTTAATCCTATACTAAGTTCAGGGTATTACGTAAAGCTTAGAAAATTAGTTGTTTGTATGGGTATATTTAATTTAGTTTAGTAAAAGACTCCAATCACTGACTCCAGTGGACATTAGAAAACACAATACAAGTACAGGATAATAGGGTGAAAGAGAGACAAAGAACCAGACTTTCAATCACATCTCAGTGAAAGTCTCTCGGGAAATTATTTCCCTCTTATCTCTTGATTTTTCTGACTCTCCTCAGTTGCATTTTTTTCAAACTCTGAAAGCCTAAAAAGCAATAAAAAAATATATAATATATATAATATATATAATAAATCAGATATCTCTTTGCAAGCTTAGACTTTGTTACTACATTCCGCTAACCAGTACACCACTGAAGATAACAGCTCTTCCTCCTTTTTCAAGGTAATCTTGCATTATTAGGACGGGCATTCTGATAGGCATAACAAATAATAATAACAATACTCAAACGTTCGCTAAGCATTCTATAAAGTCCAAACAACTTTTGCATCCATTTTCTCATTATAATGAAAGAAACATGATCAAGTAGTACCTAGGAGAAGTAAAACCTTGCAGTAATGAATTTCATGAGGAGAGATTATAGTGTTTTTGTTAGTCATCAGTAAGCTGCCACATAACTCCAAAAGACAGATGAAACAGTTTATACTCCAGGTTCTTACACAGAGTATTCTTTTTGAATAGGTGTTCTTCTCTGATGAATTGCTATCTGAATTAAAAGCTTCAGGCAAAGAGAAATGACAGATGTCAATGAATAATACCAAAACCAAATGCCTAATAAAACAGCATTATATAGCAAAATAATTACTCCTGCTGTTCTTTTTAAAAACATACTTTCTCTCTAGGCACAGACATGCTAAAAACGGATTTAACAACACCAAGACACAGATACAAAGGTGTTCACTCAGATACAAGGTGAATAAAATTACTAAAGTTCTTTGTGATGCATAATAGAGATTCAAGTCATAAAAGCCAGTGTAAAATTCGACACATGGTACCAGTGAAGTGCCAACAACAGTTTTTATTAACAAAAGCAACAGAGGAAAAGCAACAATTTCATGCACCAAATAAATGGCCAAATCTCACACTACACATGCACATACATACACACATGTATACAAACCCATGGAGTTTCTCTGAGTACAGAGCTTCTTTTATTTTTTTTTTAAGATTTTATTTATTTATTTGGCAGACAGAGATCACAAGTAGGCAGAGAGGCAGGCAGAAAGAGAGGAGGAAGCAGGCTCCCTGCTGAGCCGAGAGTCCGATATGGGGCTCCATCCCAGGACCCTGGGATCATGACCTGAGCCGAAGGCAGAGGCTTTAACCCACTGAGCCACCCAGGCGCCCCCAGAGCTTCTTTTAATTAAGTGGCAGCTCTGTGCCTACTATGTCTTGCTTGCCTGCAGAGTGAGGCAAAAGTTTAGTTCAATAACCCTAAACAATACTGATCAAAAAACAGAAAAATATTTTTGCCTATATATCTGCCAGCATGTTTTTGGCTAGCACCATTTAACTTTATCATTGCCTCATGGGAAGGCAGAATTCACATGAAAATAGTCAATTGCAGTGCCAACCATCCTGTGCACCCTCAATTAATATTCATGCATGAAGAGGATAAGGAAAAATTTCAAGATCCATACTTTCTAAAATAGAAATTTTTTTGGCCTGTAAACTGACATAAAAGATTTACTATTCTTTAGAAGTGACTCAAATTGGGCTTTAGCATATTTCTGAAACAAATCCAAATGCTGTGATACAACAATCCTGGCACTAGGAGCTCAGGAGGGGAGCTCTAGTCTTTGCTTGGCCAGCAACTTTCTCTGTTCATCCTCAATCCACTTAACCTCTCCTGAGCCCTAATTTCCTTATCAGGCTCATAATCTTCTCGCCTATCTCACAGGGTTATTCTGAGAATTAAATGAGATTAAAGTTATATGTGTTATATGAACATAGGATATCACTGTCTCTACGTCTTATTCAAAGTGACACTCACGGGTGGTGGTCCAAGATGGTGGTATAGGAAGACCCTGAACTCACCACCTCCCATAGACACAGCAAATATACACCTACATCTAGAGCAATTCCTCTGGAAGAACTGAAATTTGATTGAACAGCTTCTGCCCACAAAGAGAAGGGTAGCAGAAACAGAGACATGGTGATGATGTGAACCCCACTCCTGATGCAACTACTTGAAGTAAGGAGGAATATTACTGAGAGACCTGCACACAGATTGGTCTGCCCTGGGGCACAGCAAAACAAAACAAAACAAAATGAAACATCAGTTTAAAGGGCAAGTAGACTATAAGTAAAGGAAATCATTTAATCACCCTGAAGTCTGCCAAATAATGTGGGAACTGCCGGAAATTTCTCCATGGTCAGGGCACCAGCAAACACTATTTATGTCCCACTCCACCTGGATAGCACAGATGGGAGCAGGGTTTTGTTGTTCTAGCTGGTCTGCTAGAGCCACCCCTGTTGAGTCTCAGTCCCCTAGCCCACACAGCTCCAGCCATCCTACGGAGCCATCCCAGCATAGTGAACCCCAGACTACCCCCTCTCTGACCTACACTCAGCCCAACCATGCTGCCAAGATCATCCCAGAGCAGTGTGCCCAGGATCCAGTGGCATGTGCATGTTCTACCCTCACCTGTCCCACCAGGGCAGCCCCAGTGAGGAACACAACAGGACCCTCAGCCCCATGCTCACTCCAGCTGCCAACAACAGTTTTTTTTTTTTTTTAATAAAATAAAATGATAGTTTTATTTTGGCCAGCCAAAGCCACCAGGTACATGCAGTCTACTTTGGGCACATTCCTACATAAGGCCACTTCTTCAAGACTGGGAGAGGTAGCTGTTCTGCCTAATTCATAGATATAAACTCAAACAAAATGAAGAGACAGAAGAATATGCTCCAAATGAAAGAATAAGATAAAACTCCAGGGGGGAAAAAAAACCCTAATGAAACAGAGATAAGTAGTTTAACTGATAAATAGTTCAAAGTAGTGGTCATGAAGATGTTCACTGAACTTGGAAGAAGAATAAAGAAACACAGTGAGAACTTCAACAAAGAGACAGAAAATATAATAACCAAACAGAAGCCACAGAGCTAAAGAATACAATAATTAAGCTGAAGAATACACTACAAGGAATCAACAGCAGATTAGATGATACAGAAAAATGGATCAGTGATCTGGTAGACAAAACAATGGAAATTACCCAATCAGAACAGCAAAAAGAAAAAACAAATTTTTAAAAATAAGAATAGTTCAAGAGACCTCCGGGACAACATCAAACCTACTAATATTTGCCTTACAGAGGTCTCAAAAATAGAAGAGAGATATGGGTAGAAAACTTACTTGAAGAAATAATAACGGCAACCTTTCTTAACCTGAGGAAGGGGACAGACATCCAGGTCCCAGAAGCACAGAGAATTCTAAACATGATGAACCCAAAGAGATCCACTCAAAGTCATATTATAATTAAAATGGTGGAAGTTAAAGAGAAAATCTTAAAGGAAGAGGAAAAACAAATAGTTGCATACAAAGGAAACCCCATAAGGCTATCAGCTAATTTTTTAGCAGACACTATGCAAGTCAGCAGAAAGTGGCAAGACATATTCAAAGTGCTAAAAAGGGAAAACGTGGGACAAGTTCATCACCACTAAACTAGCCTTACAAGAAATACTAAAGGGTCAGGGGTGCCTGGGTGGCTCAGTCATTTAAGTGACCAACTCTTGATTGAAACTCAAGTCATGATCTCAGAATCCTGAGCCCTACATCAGGCTCCAACACATCTGCTTGAGGATTCTCTCTCTCCCTCTCTCTTCCACCCCACCCCCTACTCATGCTCTCTCTTTCTCTCTCTCTCTATAAAGTAAATAAATCTTTAAAAAAAAAAGAAATGCTAAAATATCTTTTTTAAGTTGAAAAAAGTCATAACTGAAATAAGAAAAATACATGAAAGAAAAAAATCTCACTGGTAAAGGCAAATACATTGTAAAGGCAGTAAATCAACCACTTAAAAACTTAGTGTAAAAGACAAAAATAGTAAATCAACTATAACTACAATAATAAGTTAAGGGATAAACACAGAAAAAGATGTAAAATAAAACATCAAAAACATAAAACATGGAGAGGGAGTAGTAAAAATATATTGCTTTTAGAATGCACTTAAATATAACCAATTATCATATTAAAATAGACTGGTTTTATATATATATTTATATATATACATTTATATAAATGGTCATGATCCCAGGGTCCTGGGATCGAGTTCCACATTGGGCTCCCTTCTCAATGGGGGAGTCTGCTTCTCCCTCTACCCTGCTCCCCTGCTCATGATCTCTCACTCTCACTTTCACTCTCTCTGTCAAATAAATAAATAAAATCTTTTTAAAAAGGATGTACCCACCAATAATTACTTTAAATATAAATGGGCTAAATGTTCCAATAGACAAAAAAATAAGGCTTCCTCTAAGAGGCATCTTCAAATCTAAAGACTTCCTCTAGGAGGCATCTTCATATCTAAAGACTTCAATTCATATTTAAAGACATACAGAGACTGAAAATAAAGAAAGAAAAAGATATTCCATGAAAATGGAAACAAAAAGAAAAAGAAAGCTGATGTAACCATAATTATATCAGACAAAGCAAACTTTAAAACAGAGCCTGTAACAAAAGACAAAAAAGGACACTGCATGATGATAAAGGGGTTAATCCAAAAAAAGGATAACATTCTAAATATTTGTGCATTCAACATGAGAGTATGTATATGTATCAAACACTAACAGACATAAAGGGAGAAATTGACAGTAATACCACCATAGGAGAATTTAATAGCCTATTTGCATAAATGGGTAGATCATCCAAACAGAAAATTAATAAGGAAACACTGGCTTTAAACAACACATTAGACCAGATAGACTTAATAGATATACACTAATCATTTCATCCAAAAACTACAGAATGTACATTCTGTTCAAGTGTACATGAAACACTCTCTAGAACAGATCATGTATCAGATCACAAAAAAGCTTCAGTAAATTCAAGAAGATTGAAATCTACCAGGCATTTTTTTCCTGAACACAGCAGTATGAAACCAGGGATGTAAACTGGTGTAGCACTATGGAAAACAATATGAAGTTTCCTCAAAAAAATTAAAAATAGAACTATCATATGACAGCAATTCCACTTCCAGGTGTTTATCCAAAAAATAAAAACACCAATCCAAAGAGATATATGCACCCCTAAACTCAATGCAGCATTATTTATAATAATCAAGATATGAAAGCAACCCAAGTATCCGTTGGTAGATGGACAGATAATGAAAATGTGGTTATATAAATGTGTATATAAGTATATACAGTGGAATATTACTCAGCCATAAAAAGTAATTAAATCTTGTCATTTGTGACAACATGGATGGACTAGAAGATATCATGGTAAGTGAAATAAGTCAGAGAAAGAAAAATACCATATGATTTCATTTAAATGTGGAATCTAGAGAACAAAATAAAAACAGACTCATAGAGGAGATAAATGTTGATTACCAGAATGAAGAGAGGGGCTGGAAGGCAGACAAAATAAGTAAGGGTGATTAAGCGATACCCACTTCCAATTATAAGATAAAGAAGTCACAAAGATACAATGTACAACATAGGAAATGTAGCCAATAATACTGTAATAACTTTGCATGGTGAGGGATGATAACTAGGTTTATCATGGGGATCATTTTATTATATGTAAAAATATTGAATCACTCTGATGTACACCTGAAACTAACAGGATATTGTATGTCAAGCATACCATTATATCTATATATGTAAAAATAAAAAACAAAGTGACACAGCCACTGGATTAGTTATAAAAACATTCAGAATTCCTGAGTAGTTTTACATTATCTCAACCCTTTCTCAACATCTCCTCTCAAGTAATTTCAATTTATTGCTCTCTTTAATAATGTTAGTACACATTAATAATTTGTATTTGTGGACTCAAAATCTCAGTACCTGAATCACATTCCCTAAAAAAAAAAAAAAAAAGTGTTACAAACCTCTGAAGTAATACATGTTGGTTCAAATTATCTATTTGCAATAACAAGTTCTCACATGCTGACAGAATTATTGGCCTGACATAGTATTTAGGTTGCAATGAAAGAGAGACTGTGCCTACATAAAGAGCCATAGGACTACTCCAATAATAATGTTCAGCCAGTCTAATCTATCATGGCCATGGCACAGCAGTACTCTGAGTGACCAAATAAGAGCTGGAAAAGATCTCTTAATGTGTCCACATCAGTAGGCTACAGATGCAAAATCTGAGAGAATGTACAAACTTTAAAAAAAGAAAGAATTTTTTTTAATCCCAGATTTTGTTTCCAGACTGTTACATATTTTTTCCCTGTATGCTGAGGGTAAAATTTTTGTTCTCCTTTTTATTTCTTGTCTCCCAATGATTCATTTTTAATACTTCCATGAGCCAATGGAGCCACACACAACATTTTTATGACCCTAAGTTGATAAAGAGGCTTCATATATGTGTGTGTGTGTGTGTGTGTGTGTGTAATGAAGTTCTCTTAAGGTAAATTAATATGCAAAATTTCCATTTCCCCCAAGGCTTATCTTATTCTACAAATGGGTGTTTCTCACTTTTATAATTTTAATCTTAGTCCATAAAAAATAGGCAAGTAATAACTGGTACTAGAAGTTAAAATAATAGTTACCTTGAGGGGAAGTGGTAGTAATTGGGAGGGGCCACTGAGGGGATTCTAAAGGGGCTGAAAATGCATATTTCTTGATGTTAGTGGGATTACACAAATGTAAGAATCTATATGTTTGCCCAGAAATGTACAGCTTTGACGAAGAAGGCTTTAAGTGGGAAATCTAAGTGGTAAGGTAAAAATGCTCAGTTAAAACTATAAAAATAGAATGGTTACTTTGGAGGACATGAATGATATTGGAAGAAGACTTGCAATGGAGGAAATACTCAATAATTTACATGAGAAATCCATTTTTAATGGAGACGCAGGAGTAAGAGTTATGATCTGAGATGTCTACACTCCAAAGCACAATGGGTAATAAATTGAAGATACTAACACAAGAAAATAAGTGCAACTTTATTTATAGAATCAGCAAATATTTATTGAATGCTGATCACGTGCTAAGCCCTGGGTTACAGAGATAAAATACAGTGGTAAGAACCTCGGTGGCTGAGACCTACAGCCTAGTGGATGAAGCAGATCAGGGAGCCAACAATTACAATATTTTAAATACCAATAGAGATATATATGGGTTTTGATTACATAAGAGATGAGGGTTATCTAAATCAAAGCAGAGGGTTAGGGAAATCTTATTAGAGTAGCTGGTCCTTAAATAAGAGGCTGGAAGAGCCGAAAGAGCAAGGGCGTTTAAGACAGAGGAAATCATGCATTTCCCAAACCTGATAGGATAAATATGCAGCTAGGTTTCAGAGATGACAATGCATATTTCAGTGAAAAGAAACCTGGATTGGAGAAAAAGCAGTGCTATGAATAGAAAACTTGTAAGAGGGGTAAAGGAGAAAGAGACCTGACACAACTGAGGGCATATACCACAGGCCACTTGACCATGTGGAGGATGTGAATGTCGCACACCTGATACAGATGTTTTAAAGGCAAAGGGGGGATGAAAACAGATTTACTGAACATCTATATGTTGCTACCAGATACTGTGTAAAACACATTCACATATAGCATATCTCAAGATACAGTAATTATGGAGGGCTTCAGGTAGCTATGTGTCTCGAAGAAGTCCATTTGCTAAAATCGGTGCATCTGATAAATTCTCGGTGTGCCTTGAGAATACTTGTTTGAGGAGTTAAAAGGAAGAATAAAGATACCTGCTCTCTGAACCCAATTCTGATCAACAAAGATCAGAAAATGAGTTAATGAATCAGAAGTGGTAAAAACACTGGGGAAAATCCAAAATGTTACCTTAAATCTTAAGTCAGGGACAGGAACACTAAATGTAGCCAGACTTGCATTCTATATATAGTCAAACTTGTTATTGGACAGTACTTTCTAAATTTTTCAAGTTATGGGGACTTCTTTTATAACATAAAACGTGTTTTACAGACCTTTACATGGTAATTACATCAGTTAATTTAAAAAATACTTTTTAATTTAAAAAATAAAGACTTTGTGTGGGGGATGGCAGTGAATGAACAAACACTGCTATGACAAAGCAAATATGATTTTTAGAACTTGCTTGAACATTTTTTCCCAAGAAAATAATTAGGAATACAAAATAACATAAATATCAAGTAAGCAGAGTGTTTCCCATTTGAACAAATGTTATCTACCTATAAAATCCACTTTCATCTATTCTCAGTACAATCTCATCATTATTTTTATAAAGTATTTAACAAAGTGATATGACTAATATGCACATCTATGAGACCCACTCCTGCAGAATGATATACAAGCTTGAATGTCTGCTCCTGACTGCAAGAAGGGGACAATTTCTCACTTTGGAGAAGTGCATTACATCTTTGAGGCTAACCTGGGGTCATTTAGTGAATTATCTTTTCCAAGCACTAAATAGCTACTAGCTTCAAAGAGTTAATGAATCCCATAAAAAGCAAGTGATTTACTTCTTTCTCACCAGTAGGGTCAAGCCAGTCTATTCATTAATCCCCTCACCATTCAAGTGAGGCAGGAAAGAGACACATATTATAATCCCAGTTACATGACTGGGACATTAAAGTCCAGAAGTGCTTACCGACTGGCACAAGGCCACAGAGAAGTTATGTGCTGAGTTGTGACAGGAACTAATAAGCCTCTGGGTCCAGTGCTAGGTCCACAATCTTGTTGATGTACTGTGGCTTGGCCTCAATAAATCTGGAAACATGCCCATGTAAATAAGCAGAGCTCAAGTAGAAAAGAAAGCCCTTACGATACAGATTTCTCTCTGAAAATGTGATCCTACTCAAAGGAATTATTTTATAAATGAATAATGAAAAATTGACTCAAAATTTATTTACAACCAGAAGATTTGAACATCTAAGATGACTGAATGCAGTTCAAGAAATAGTACTAAAACCAGAAATTCCTTTCATATGACATTAAAAGAATTGAATTTACTTTGAACCTAGGACCTCAAAGATGGCAATCTGCATCTGGGCTTAAAGCAAACACAATTAATACAAGTTCAAGTAGAATAACTGACTATTCCTACATCTCTGCAGATTACTATATTGACTTTTTGAGCAATCCTGAATCCAATTTTTGGTTAGTGACTCAAATTTAGACAAACATATTAATAGCTGAAACTTTTATCCAACAGTCATGCAATGATGATTTGGTGTTCAGGTATGTGAGCAGAACAAGTTCACACCCTCACAAAGCTTATGACCTAATGGGAGAGATAACCAAATATGCAGAGAAGTAGACATTACAAAGGTGATATATGCTATGTAGAAGTAGTCTAGTGAAAAAAAAAGTAGTCTAGTGAGTGTTGGGTTGTATAATGGGGGTAGTGCATAATTACCCATTGTAACGGGGTGTGAGTGAAGGATAAAGCAGTTGCATAAGATTCTTCTGAGAAAGTCTGAGTAAAGTTAACTAGGCAAAAAGGGGTGAGGAAGGAAATGGACATCCATGGGATCATATTCCATATTTATGTTTCCCTTATGTATTTTATGGCAGAAAAATTTCACTTCGTGTTATTAAAAAATAAGAAAATTTTCTATTAAAAAGTATTTGGTAAGTTTGTCTACCTCATTTTTTTTTAAAGATTTTATTTATTTATCCGACAGAGAGAGATCACAATTAGGCAGAGAGGCAGGCAGAGAGAGAGAGGGAAGCAGGCTCCCTGCTGAGCAGAAAGCCTGATGTGGGACTCGATCCCAGGACCCTGAGACCATGACCTGAGCTGAAGGCAGCGGCTTAACTCACTGAGTCACCCAGGCGCCCCTACCTTATTTTTATTATTAATTTACTTTAGGTGGATTACAGTATTCAGAGCTCTTTAAGCCACTCTCTTACTTAATTCTATTTGATCCTCATATCAACTCTATCAATTCGGTAGGATAATACGGTTAGGCTCATTTCACCTATGAGATCCTTGAGCCCAAGATAAAAAGATTTATTCATTGTCACATGATTAGTCATCAGTGAAGCCAGAATTGGAATCTCAATCTTCTGATTCCAGGTCCAGTGCTATTAGAGGAAGACTCAGGTCTGAACCACACAAATAACATTAAACAGAAGGAAGAAACTCTATAGCGACTTGTGTAGGTGGCCATCATTTATAATTTTGATGCAAATCTCATCTCAGAGCTTGAATTAGATGAATTGGCATAACACATTTCTCAAATGTGCTTGCCAATATATATGATTTTAATGGAGGAATCGTGTTTGTCAGAATACAATCATTTGGCTTCTCAAATTCAGATTATTGTCAGATAATTTATTCATAGAACTCATAATCTAAGGATGTGTAAAGTGCATCTTTGTTCATAACTTTAGTCATTTTTACTAGATAATGAGTGACATAAACCACTCTATAACATAAAAGCTTAAAAATAAATCATGCTGAATTTATAGAAGAAATAAAACAGAGTGCTCTTGGTAAACTTAAAGCTTATCTTAAATGGCATACACAAACAAAAAATGTTTCCTTACATATATCTAAAACAATTCTAGTTAGATGCAAATTCCTAGTTAAAGACTGCCACCCAATCTCTTGAAAATGAATGCTATTCAACCATACTGATCAGTACATAACTGGAAGTGCAGGAGGAGGTCTAATCCCCCATACAAAGGGGAGCCCGTGAAGGGAAATTATACTTTTCCTATTGCCTCTTCCCTTTATTGCATGATGAGTAGACTGAGTCTCACTCTAATTTTTAAATCAATAATACATAAAGGACCACTGACCTATCATTTCCTATTCAAATTATACCTTGCCACTATTAATATGAAAAAAATCTGTTTAACCTGCTGTGGCTCTTGTTTACAGTCTCTTTTGTAACATGTACTAGAACCAAATATCCCTAGCTAAAACTTGGTAATGGCTCTATAATTCTTTGAGTCTAACCTCTGAGTCCTTCAAAGCTAATCCACATTCTTCTACAGTGGGCTTTCACCCAACATTTTTCTGTCACACCCTGATCCTGATGGTGACAACAACTATAAAATTGTGTTACATTTACAGGTGAGTCAATGCCGCTGTCCTGTGAAGGGCCAGATACTCTACATGGGCTAAAGGAAATGCTGACATGGTGTCCAAGTGAAAAATGAGACACAGACACCAAATGAATGAGCTTCTTTTCTATTAGGACTCCTTTCCTCTCTAACCTGAGATAATTGTTTTAATCTTTCTCCTTTACCAACATAAATTTGGAAGAGGATTATTTTTTAGTACTTAATTAGGTAATTAGTATTTTCAAACACACATTGTCGGAAAACATACTGATTGCATCAACCAAGCAGTTTGTTTCAGATCTGCAAAGGCAATGACAGACTTTTTATTTAAATATCCAATTATGAATAAAGGTGAATTATTTTGACATAATTACTCAAGGCCAGCGAATTACATTGATTTATGAAGACAAACCCAGACCTTATATCCAGTACTATCTGAGGGCACCTGTTTTAACCGAAAAGAAAATGTGATGTTTGGGTAGAAAAACTATTTTACCTGGTCTGAGTTACACAAAGGTTTTTCGGGTATATGATTCTTAGATGGAGAGCAATTTATTAATAAAATGTATTATAAAACAGACATGAATAAAATCAGAAAACATGTTTTTTAATAACTGAAAGGGGCCTTAGAAATTATCCAGTCCAACTGCCTAAGTATAATAGGGCCACCATGAAAAGCTCTTGGTTATTTTAAAAATTTTGTATCAATCCAAAATCTGAAATTTGGTATCAATTAAATATTCCATAGCACACTATGCAATGACTTTACATACTTTTTTTTTGTATGTAAAATGTGAGTTCCTTATCTAAAGCATGAGTTCCCATGGACAGTAAGCGACAGTTTGGCTGTGAAATCAAGGTCGAAAACAGTTCATTTATGTGGCATAAATACATGAATGAGCTGAAAGATGACTGTGAGTTCTCTGTTAGACTGTGACCATGACAGGTACTACGTATGCCTGCTCACTCACCTGTCCATTTCCAGCAACCAGAACAAGACATGGCTCACAGTCGCCCCACAGTAAGTTTGGTCATATTGACTCTTTAACCCTTCTTCTTGCAAGCTAGGTTAAGACTTCTGGAATAACCTTTTTGTCATGTGGAGTATTGAAGCATATCATATGTGAATTTTTTTTTTGAAATTTTTAAAACTTATTTCAAAGTGGTTCTAAGAGGCTGCTTCTTAGAATATCTTTCCCATTGCAAGTCTCTAAAATAGTTCTGTTCAAAGGAAGACTCGGGTGCAGCTCCATAAATAATCATATTTGGAGGACCAGCCTATTTTTAGAGATCTTCTTTGAAAAAAATAGACTGAGCAGGGAACATTTTTTATTTTATTTTTTATAATTTTATTAAATAATAATTAATATATAAACTAATTTAACACTATATGCCACAAACTAATATAATGCTATATGTTAACTATACTGGAATTTAAAATAAAAATTTTAAATAAATTTTTAAAAAGAATAACTATACAATATTGTATTATGTTTGACTATATCACACAGTGATTTGATATTTAAATATATCATAAAATGGTCACAACAGTAAGTCTCATCATTGTCTATCACCAAACAAAATTGTTAATAATATTACTGACTATATTCTCCATGCAGTATGATATATTCACATGACTTATTTATTTTATAACTGGACAACTGGACCTCTTATTCCCTTTCACCTATTTCATCCAACCCCTCCCCTCTAGCAACCATCAGTTTATTCTCTGTATCTATAAGTCTGTTTCTTTTTAGTTTTGTTTGTTCCTTTATTATTATTTTTAGATTCCACATATAAGTGAAATTATACAGTATTTATCTTTCTCTAGTTGACTTATTTCACTTAGCATGGCATCCCCAGGCTTACCTGTGTTGTTGCAAATGACAAGAATTCATTCTTTTTATGACTAATATACCATTGTGTATATATGTAGGTCTATATATATATACATACAACATACATATATACACAATCCATTTATCTACCGATGGACACCTAGGTTGCTTCCATATCTTGGCTACTATAAATAAGGCTGCAATGAACATAAGAAATCATATGTCTTTTCAAATTAGTGTTTGTGTCTTCTTTGGTTAAATACTTAGAAGTAGAATTGCTGGGTCATATGGTATTTCTACTCCTTTTTTTTTTAAGATTTTATTTATTTACTTGACAGAGAGAGACACAGTGAAAATGGGAACACTGCAGAGTGGGAGAGGGAGAAGCAAGCTTCCCGTGGAGCAGGGGGCCCAATGCGGGACTCAATCCCAGGACTCTGGGATCATGACCTGAGCCGAAGGCAAACGCTTAACAACTGAGCCACCCAGGCAGCCCTGTACTTCTTTTTTTTTTTTTTTTTTAAGATTTTATTTATTTATTTGTTAGAGAGAGAGAGCGAGCGAGCACAGGCAGACAGAGTGGTAGGCAAAGGCAGAGGGAGAAGCAGGCTCCCCACTGAGCAAGGAGCCCAATGTGGGACTCGATCTCAGGACGCTGGGATCATGACCTGAGCTGAAGGCAGCCACTTAACCAACTGAGCCACCCAGGCATCCCTGCCCCTGTACTTCTAAGTTTACTTCTACTCCATAGTGTTTTCCATACTGGCTTTACCAATTTACATTCCCACCAATACTGTACAAGGGTTCCCTATTCTCCACATCCTTGCCAATACTTGTTATTTCTTGTCTTTTGAAAATAGCCATTCTGATAGGCATAAGATGATATCTTGTTGTGATTTTGATTTGCATTTTCCTGATGGTTAGTGATGTTTAGCCCATTTTCACATCTCTACTGGCCACCTGCATGCCTTCTTTGAAAAAATGTCTATTCAGGTCTTCTGCCCATCTTTTAATTTGATCATTTGCTTTGAGTGTGTGTGTGTGTGTGTGTGTGTGTATGTGATCGAGTTGTATGAGTTCTTTATATATTTTGGATTTTGACCACATACCAGATTTATCATTTGCACATATCTTCTCCCATTCCACAGGCTGTCTTTTTGTTTTGTTGATGGTTTCCCTCACTGTGCAAGAGCTTTTTAGTGGGACACAGCCCCAGCCAGGGAACTTCTTAATAGGAGAAATATATTAGGGAAATTTCCTTCTTCAGTTAGTCCCTTTCCTAAGTGAATCTGCATTTGGAGCTGCTGTTCCATGAGTGACTACAACATCTGTCTTCTCCCTCAGTCTACATAGGATGTGTGAGAAGTGGCTGCAGCAATTCAAAGGCACAAATGAGCAGAGCCGAGGTGAAACACATATGAAATACACTGAGGGAGAGAGAGAGAGGGAGAAAGAGAAAGGCGGCACAGAATATCAAAGCTCAGGGGCGCCTGGGTGGCTCAGTGGGTTAAAGCCTCTGCCTTCGGCTCGGGTCATGATCCCAGGGTCCTGGGATCGACCCCCGCATCAGGCTCTCTGCTCGGCGGGGAGCCTGCTTCCTCCTCTCTCTGCCTGTCTCTCTGCCTACTTGTGATCTCTGTCAAGTTAAATAAATAAAAATCTTAAAAAAAAAAAAAAGAATATCAAAGCACAGTAGAATGAAAAGAAGCAGCTATACCACTGAGTGTAAAAGAGATCTTAGGACCCAAGAAAGTCAAGGAGGAACGGAGGTGGAAATGCAAAACGGAGGAGGAATGCAAAACTGGGGGAGAAAATGACAACACACATAGAGGAGGGGGAAAGCAAGAGAGCAAAAAAGATTTATGTTCAGATGACTCTCACCCAGTGAGACATCTGACAATCGTTCTGACCCACACACAAAAGAAATGATCTCAGATAAACAGAAGGCATGTCATGCAAAACAAGGTGGGAGCACACAGGAACACATTAAAAAGGAGAACAAAAAGTTGGGAAAGGAAAAATAAAAAGCAAGTAAACTCATAAATGAATATCAAAGAAAATGCTTTCCAAACATCAACAATTGTGGAGTCACCATCTCTTTAAAAAGTTTATTTTCAACAATATCTGTTCCTGTTCCTAAGTTCTCCACAATCAGCTAAGTACCTACACTAAGTCCAGAAAGAGCTCTCAGTTTGGAGTCCAGAAGGACCATGAGAGCTCAGTCATCATTTTGTCATCCCTTCTATTTTAATTCTCTGAGATTTCCCAAATATCATAATGCAGTGACAGCGAGGTTGTTAAAGGCAAGAAGTGTTATAACTACCTTCTTATCTCCAGGAGCCATAAATCCTAAGTCCTGATTCTAGAGACCTTTTAAAGCAAAATGTACAAGGCAGACGTAATTAAAGGAAATTAATTAGTAGTTCTTGGTTACAAATTCATATGCTTTCACATATGAACTTTTGTCTTTATAAGCCTCAGGATGAAAGTCACTTGTGAGCAGTCTAAATTCCAGGATATTCGTTTCTAATAAATTTGGTATATACATCCAGTAGAAAATTATGGAGCCTTTAAAAATAGCATTCTATAGGGTGCTTGGGTGGCTCAGTTGGTTAAACATCAGACTCTATTTCGGCTCAGGTCATCATCTCACATGAGACTGAGCCCTGTGTTGGAGGGGGAAAAGTCCACGCTCTGCAGGGAGTCTGTCTGGGATTCTCTCTGTCTCTCTCCCTCCTTCTGCCACTCCCCTCCCCTTCAAATAAATAAATAAATCTTTTAAGAAATATTCTCAAAGAATATTTAAATAAACAGAAAAATCGGGGTGCCTGGGTAGCTCCGTTGTTCAGCATCTGCCTTTGGCTCAGGTCATGATCCCAGCATCCTGCGATCAAGCCTGGCATCGGGCTTCCTGCTCCATGGGAAGTCTGCTTCTCCCTCTCCCACTCCCCCTGCTTGTGTTCCCTCTCTTGCTCTGTGTGTCTGTCTCTCTGTCAAATAAATAAATAAAATCTTCAGAAAAAAAAAATAAAAGGAAAAACATTCATAATATAGTTTTAAGAAAAAATACACTAAACTTTATATATCATATGATCCCAATTATTTAAAACACATATACATAGGCATACATTAAATAATTTCTTTAGAAAAACTAAATTAGGTCCACACTGTACAGTACAGCAGCCTATACTTCTCCTTTGTAGCACTCACTACAATGGTTATTATTACCTATTCTTTTGTTTTTTAAGATGTATTTATTTGAGAGAGAGAGAGAGAGAGAGAGTGAGTGGGACAGAAGGAGAGAATCTCAAGTAGACACCATGTTGATTGCAGAGCCTGACCCAGGGCTTGATCTCAAAACCCTGAAATCATGACCTGAGCTGAAACCAAGAGTCTGATACCTAACCAACTGAGCCACCCACGTTCCCCTATTATTACCTATTCTAGCAACAACTCTTAAGCTGCTTATCTTGTATACCTCAATACGTCCAGCACCCAGCACTGTGATTGATCCATATTATGTACTCAATAAATATTTCTTAAAGAAATTAAGGAATAAAATAACAAATAAACAGAGAAAGACTGAATGATTTAAGGTTGTTAGGAATTATTTGATAGAAGCAGTTCTTTCTTCTTTTAAAAAATCATATGTTAAAAAATAGAAAACAATTATCTTCTATAATAACAAAAAATTATTGGTAAAAGATGTCCATCTCCAAAAAGCACGTATTTATGATTCTTATTTATGTAAGATTTCCAGAATAGGCAAATCAATTAAAAAAAAAAAAAAAACAGATTAGTAGTCGCCTTAGGGTAGGGGATGGGGAGTGAATGCTAAAGTGAGGTGAAAATATTCCAAGATTAGATTATATTGATGATTACACAATTCTGTAAATATGCTAAAACCATTGAGCTGTGTACTTTAAACAGAACTATATAAAATGAAAGTCTATCTCAGTAAAGCTGTTTAAGATAGTCAGGTATTTTAAGTATTAGTAAAGACTATTTCATTACAAGGTTTTTTGTTTTGTTTTGTTTTTTTCAATTTGAACTCACAAACAGGCCTTCAGGGTTGTACCTCTGGATATGTCCTTAAATTTTCTTTTTTCTTTTCTCATATTTCAACAAAAGACAGTAGAGACAACTTTACAACAAAGTGTGAGAATAAGATATATTTCTTAGCTCATAAACTAGGTAGACATTCTTCTGGATTTACTACATTATTATTTGTACCCTCCTCCCCAATGCACACCAAATTTCCTATAATAAAACATAAGTAACCCTATTTTATATTGGAAAATATGCAGCATTTCACAAATAATAAACATGTGGATAATGAAGCTGTTGGTTTTTTCTTACTTTTTAGTTTACACGACTCTGACCTTCATCTCCTAAAAATAATATGTCCTTACAATGTAATAACTTTCCAGTCACTTAGCTCCAAGTTATCTAAATTCATCACAATACCCTTCTTAAGACAGAAATTTATAGATAGAGTTTTCTCTTAGGAAGTAAGACATTTCTTTTAACTGCTGAAACTCTCTGACCACCTGTCAATTTTCTTCAGAGACTGGAGTGTAAGGTAATCTTGAGGTAACTGACGAAAATGCCACAGATTGGGGGTGATGATGCATGATACTAGCAGGACTGGATCCATCCTATGGGGAGGTGGGGCTGCGAGGGCAGTATACAAGGAGGTGGACAGAGACACTGAAATGGCCCAGCCACTGAAATCATAAAGATCAGTTACTGCAACATACGAGGATAGACACTGAAAGCCATTTTTATCTGAACTCTAAATTTCAACTTTAAATTCTATACATTTAGGGGGATCTGGGTGGCTCAGTCATTAAGTGTCTGCCTTCCACTCGGGTCATGATCATGGGGTCCTGGGATGGAGCCCCACATCTGACTCCCTGCTTGGCAGGAAGCCTTCTTCTCCCTTTCCCACTCCCCCTGCTTGTGTTCCCTTTATGGCTGTCTCTCTCTCTCTCTAGCAAATAAATAAAATCTTTAAAAAATAAAAATAAATAAGTGTGATACATTTAAACTCAATAAGTTTAAATTCTTTAAATTCTATACTCTAATTTTGACTTCAAATTTCAACCTCTTCAGCTTCTTAATGTGATGCCACATAAAGTCAATAAATTATGAGCACTTGGTTATATGATTATATTTAAGAGATAATAATATTATCATGATGAAACACTTCCAAAATAGGAGTGAGAAGATAAATTTCAAACTCACACTTGCTTAATTCAAGAATACTTTTTTAAACTAAATTCAGAAATTGTGCTGCTTTGGCTTCTATGCATGCTAACCCTGGGGGCTTCCTCTACTAACAGATACAGATGGACGGATGGACAGATGGATGAATGGATGGATGGATGGATGGATGGATGGATGGATAGGGTATAATAGAAAAGGGAAATAAGAAAAGGGGAAAGAGTAATAAAACTATGAATTTCAGCTGGCTGAAATTGAAGACTATTTAGGACATAAGGTAATTTGGGTCTGAAAGATTTATAAAATAAAATAGTTAAGAGTTAGAAGTTAAAATTACACCATGATCTGAAAAGATATATATGCACCCATATGTTTACTACACCATTATTTCTGATAGCCAAATTATGGAGGCTCCCTGAGTGTCTATGGATAGAAGAATGGATAAGGAAGAAGTGAGATGATAGATAGATAGATAGATAGATAGATATATGAAATAGAATATTATTCAGACACAAAAAAGAATGAAATCTTGCTATTTGTAACAATATGGATGGATGTAGAGGGTATAATGTTAAGTGAAATAAGTGAGTCAGAGAAAGATAAATACCATATGATGTCACTCATACGTGGAATTTAAGAAACAAAACAAAGACAAAGAGACAAACCAGAAAATTAACTCTTAACTATAGAGAATAACCTGATGGTTACCAGAGGGGAGGTGGGTAGGGGGATGGTAAAAAAAGTAGAGAGGATTAAAGTACACGTATCATGATGAGCGCTGAGTTATGTACAAAATTGTTAAATCACTATATTGTACACCCGAAACTAATATAACACTGTGTGTTCACTATACTGGAATTAAAATTTTTTTTAAAGTAACTAAGACATAAGTGCTTGATGTTATTATTTCTAGTAAGCAAGATATAATAAGTTTTTTTTTTTTAAAACAGCACCATGTTAACTAAAAGATCATTTCTTACTTTGTATTATGCTTTCATACATTGTGATCAGTCTGAAAGGGAGAAAGAGGGAGGGAGGGAGAGAGAACACATGCTATTTTAAGCATATGCTGTTTTTCAAATATCCATCGTTTACTGAAAAAGAAATCCTAACTCTGTCCTATTTAAGATAACACCGTTTTATGTCCAAGTTTGTCTGACAGGGAGAAGGGCCAAGGGTTTTAAAATTACAATTCAGCAATATATCCCCAAGCTAAGTTGTCCTTACATAGGGTCACAAGGTTGAAACACAATAATATCCAACCCATTAATAGAAACCTATCATAAATTCAAAATGTGATATATGTACAGCAATAAACTCTGCTCAGCCTTACACTAGGACACAAAAGAGGACAACAAAAACAGAGAGTAGGAGGCAGTACCCACATTTCAGACAACATGGTAGGCATACTCTGAAATGTTGCACTGAAGTTGGAGGAGGCAACCACATAATCATTCCTTTAACAACTATTCACAAATGGAGTAGTTTAAAAAGCCAGCAAAACAATACCAAAAAAAAAAAAAAAAAAGTCTAAGAGCAGAGAAATGGTGTAAGCTCTAGACTACATAAGCATTGGGGTAGAATGCAGACCATACTGATGTAGGCATCAAGGATCCCCTGTCATTTCTAATTCTGTAAAACTGAGGAAAATCACAACTTCTCCCTGTTTCATTTCTTCTTCCAGAATGTGGGTCTGCCTGACTTGCCTCTTGAGGCCGTGTTACAGTAGTCAAAAAGCTATTATTCATGAAAATGTTTGTTGTTGTTGTTGTTTTAAGATTTTATTCATTCATTTGACAGAGACAGAGCGAGAAAGGGAATACAAGCAGAGGGAGTGGGAGAGGGAGAAGTAGCCTCCCCATTGAGCAGGGAGCCCAATGCGGGCTCGATCCCAGGACCATGACCCAAGCCTAAGGAAGATGCTTAACGACTGAGCCACCCAGGCACCCCTCGTGAAAATGTCTTAAAAACCACAGACTACTGTAAAGCCTAAAGTATCACACTTTGAAGTTAAAAATAGGTTAAGAATAGATGAGAACGTCCTGTATCTCACATCCAGTCTCTTTTTTCTTTCCTGGTCTAGTATCTGCTGGAGAAAACGTGATTCTGTCATAGTGTCTCTCTGCTTTTCCTTTCAAAAACCTCCACAGTCAGCAGTGTCCACTATTTAAGAGAAACCTAAATAAAACTAGCTTTAGTTCAGCCATACTTCCTGAAATAATCATAGTTAAGGTTCTAAGTTGAGTTTAGCTGCTGAACTCCAGCCAAACCTCCTTCTCCCGTGTTAAGGAGAGAAGAGTCAGCCAGATTCCTTCTGTCAGCCCGTCATCACTTGGACTTAATTGGCAGTAGTGGTGGAGTGACTCTGGGAAGTATCAGTGGATGATATTCTCCCCAGTCTGTCCTCTTCCCACTCACTAGCCCTATGTTTACATGTTAGAACCTGTCCCCAAACAAGCTGGAATGAAGCCACATATGCAGTGTTCTATTTCCAGAGCTTGAAGACGACCTTCTTATTCTAAACAAACAGCTTTTGAAACAGAAGATTAAAAGAGGGATCAACACCACTTTCAGTGACTTAAATTGTGTTTCCTTCACTTGTCAATGCCCTGGAGTCTGACTCCTGTTCTCTTCTTCAACGTGTAAGCCCTCAACATTGAGGAAAAGCAGAGAGAGCAGCTTTTGAAAGTAGTTAGATGGAAAGGTGATCAGCCCCCCTTCGTTTGCTTTTCCTTTAAGCCCTGTGCAGACCCATTTGCAGATGGTTATGATAACCCAATATAAGTATAGGCGGAAACCAACACATATTGAGCACCCGCTGTGTACCAGGACCTGAACTGCAAATTTCAATACATTGATTTCACACAGCCAATCCAATTTACAGATGATAAAAATAAATAAGAACTATCTTGGTAACAATCAAACAGATCCCAAATGATTACCAAAAACTCACCAGAGACAAAACACTTCTTTTCTCATTGTTGGCCTGTGTAGCAATAGTGGGTACCTGATGAAAGGCAGCAGGACCCAAGGATAAGACTGACAACAGACAGACCTAAGCTCAAATTCCTATTCAATCATTTTCAATCAGGTAACCTTGAACAAGGAACTTTTACCATTTATTATTACCAGTAGGCTAAATAGGCAATTCTTTACCGAAAACTCACAGCTTAGGACAAATAAGCTAGATAAGGGGGAATAGAAACATTTATTATTTCTAAGCCAGTGGGTCTCAATGGAGAGTTATTTTGCCTCCCAGGGGACATCTGGCAATACCTAGAGATTGTGTTGATTGTCACAACTGGGATGGGGGTGCCACTGGCAGGTAGTGGGTAAAGGCCAAAGGTGCCACTACAATGCACAGACAGCCTTCTACAAAAAGAACTTTCTGAGCTAAAATGTTAATAGTGCCAATGTTGATAAACCCTTCCAAAGGGAAGGCAAAGCAGAGAAATTTGTTGAGTCCAGCTTATCAGTACAGCGTTTTACTTATTTAACAGAAATACAAACAAAGCAATACTTAGAACCTCAAAAATATTCATACACATTGATCCAGTCACTTCACTTTTAGAAATTTATCCTGATGAAATAATAAGAAAAGCACCCAAAGATTTATGCAAGAGTAAATAGATGAGAAAATTAAAAACAGCAAATGGCCAATTGCAGGTAGAGTGATGATAGGGTGACTATATAATTTGTCTTCCAAACTGAGATGACTCCGGGAGTAAAAGGGGGTGCTTTAATAATTTTGCAAAGACAACAGTCATAAATAAGAACTGCCCTGGACAAAGCAGAATATATGGCCCCCTGGTTGTAAGGGAATAGGGAAGTAAAGTATGCCACATCCTAATTATGAAATGGCAGACAGCCAGCAAAAAAACACTTTAAAGAATATTTAACAGCATACATAGTAAAGATAATGCTATAATACTAACAATAAAAGGCTGGATATAAAACTTATGTATCAAATTTTGTAATATATATACTTATAGACTTTGAAAGAAGAATGGAAAGAAACACACCGAATTGTTAACACTGGTTTACTATCTGTTGAGATTACAGCTGGGTTTGTTTTTCTCTATATTCAAAATTGCTATAATCACTTTTTAAAATTATGACGGTGTCCTGCTTCTTTAGAAAGAAATACAAGAGCCAGTTGATGAGAGACAGTTATTCTTCACAGAAGAATGCCAGCTAATAAATGTAGAAAAAATTATACATAAATTAGAAAAATCACAACTTTTGCAATTCCTAATGATAAAGTTGTTTCAGGCAAGGAGTTTTGTTGGACACTAAAACCTTTAGGGGAGTGCAGCACATACACTAAAATTGGAACGATAGAGAGATTAGCATGACCTCTGCAGAAGAATGACACAAAAATTTGTGAAGCATTCCATATTTTTTTTAAATAATAAAATAAAATCTTTAGGTAAAAGATTGCTGGTTATTCACAAAGTTTCAGGGTATTATCCCACAGAGTTCTTGCTAATTGTAAAGAGAAAAAAATATGCCTTCACAATGAAGAGATCTGGTGATTTCATATTAACCAAATTATCAAACAACATAATTTTAATGGAAAAACTGGCATTACATGCCTTTTGTAGTAACATAATATGAAATAAGGACATAATCTGCAGAATATTTTGCTAAAAAAATGTTTAGCTTGGGGCACCTGGGTGGCTCAGCGGGTTAAAGCCTCTGCCTTCAGCTCAGGTCATGATCCCAGGGTCCTGGGATCAAGCCCCACATCGGGCTCTCTGCTCAACAGGGAGCCTGCTTCCTCCTCTCTCTCTGCCTGCCTCTCTGCCTACTTGTGATCTCGGTCTGTCAAATAAACAAATAAAATCTTTAAAAAAAAAACGTTTAGCTTGAATCTAATCAACCTAATTAGATCTACTTTTTGATTTTGAAGGAAATCCAGAGAATATAAGAACTAGGAAAACACCACCAAATGAGAGAAATCAGGTAAATGCAGAATGTGGGAAATTCCAAAAGACAACTGTCCTGTAATGTCCTCAAAAAGTAAAAGTTATAAAGAAAGAAATTGAGACTTCCAGATTAAAAGACACTGGAGAGACATAGAAGTCAATTACAATCTCTGAATCCTCTTTGAATACTGGCTTTTAAAAAAGAGATATTTTTTAAAAGATCTGGGTGGCTCAGTTGGTTAAGCATCTGCCTTCAATTCAGGTCATGATCCCAGGGTCCTGGGATCGAGCCGCACATTGGGCTCTCTGCTCAGTGGGGAGTCTGCTTCTCCCTCTCTCTCATCCTTCTCCTCCCTGCCACTCATGCTGTCTCCTGCTCTGTCTCAAATGAATAAATAAAATCTTAAAAAATAATAAATAATAAAAATCATTTGTGGACAATTGAAAAAATTTGAAAATAACCTATTTTCATTATATATATATTTAATTCTCTTAAGCCTGTTGATAATATTGTGGCTATATAAAACATTTATGGTGAATATCACAATGTCTGCAGCTTATTTTTAAGGCATTCAGAAAAAAATATATACTTACAAATAGTTATATAAAGCAAATATGGCAAAATATAAACAACTCTTGAATCAAGGTAATGAGTATGTATTATTGTATTGTATTGTATTGTATTATACTGTATTATTCTTTCAAGTTTTCTGATATTTAGAAAATGTTTAAATATAAAATTATATATATAATTTTATATATGTATAAAATTAAGGGAAAATTTGGAAGTTACATTTGAAGTCATATAATTACATTTAAAGTAATATAATTAGTAATTCCAGAGTTGACCACTGTCCTTCCAGGACCAGATACATGACAGTTGCGTGGAACTGGAGAACCCGAGACAGCCTGCAGAGGATTCAGAATCCTCCACATGGCTTCAGACCAGCTCTTCATGTTCCACTTCCACTGATTCCCTCAGCTCCTGTGATTTATTTCAGCTGCCTTCCTGTCCCTCAGGCGGCACCCTCAGGTGCTACCACCTTCTCTACCTACTCCATCTTTTGTGGTCCTTGTTTCCCCAAGCATAATGAGAAGAGAGCATAAATTAATCAGGCACACCCATGCTTTGAATCCTGCCGCTAACATACAATTTTAAAAGAACAATTGCTCTGTCTTTGGAAAATTTCTATCTCTGAGAATGCTGTGGACTGAATGCTCCTGGTCCTCTCCAAATTCCTATGCTGAAACCCTAATCCCCAAAGTGATGGTATTTGGAGATGAAGCCCTTGAGAGGTAATTAGGTCATGAGGGTGAAGCCTTCATGACGGGATTAGTCTATGTGTCTGTCTGTCTGCCTGCCTGCCTTTCTGTCTGCCTCTCTCTCTCTCTCTCTCTCTCTCTCTCTCTCTCTCTCTCACACACACACACACACACACACACACACAAAACCATAAGGCAGCTGTCCACAAGGCTTCTTGTAGAAGCCAAGAAACACGTGAAATAGGCTTCTGGTAAAGCTAGAAGTTTCTAGCCTCCAGAACTGAGAGGAATAAATCTTGTTTAAGCCACCCAGTCCATGATAGTTTTGTTATAGCAGCCCAAAGGGTTTAAGACAAAGGATTTCCAGAGTGAGCATTCCCATTCCTCCAACTCTCCACTTCACATAATGAGCACATTCTCCCTTCCCACTTCCCCCAAAAGGTTTAATAGGTTTAATAGGTTGGAAGTTCTTTTGCTAGGATTTCTGTACATCCTCTTGATGTTTTCCTTTACCTGGTAAGAGACAGGTGTGTCATACTCTAACACACAGAAAGCCAAGGAAGCCTTAAAAGTGGCCTACGTTGGGTGACTTGGGAAAAAAATACACAAAAGCAACAGTCTTTTTTATAAAGGATTTCTAAAGGCCTTGGACATCACTAATCCTAAAAGCAAGCATATCTGGTCCTATATAAGGATTCAAATTTCTCAATTTCTTTGCTACTTACTGGTTGGTAACATTCCCAAAGAACAATTTTATTTTTTTCATTTTGCACTGATTTCTCTGTTTAGCAAGATTGAGCTTTTTGAAAGTTCTGAGACAAAGAATTCTTTTAATCTTACTTTTTTTAAATCAATGTCTATAAGACCCTCTCAATGATTCACCCTTACTATCCATTAGACACCTTTCAAGGCTGTGTCCTGACCTATTGTGTCCTATGTAATATTGTTGTGATATTTTAGCACTTTTAGTTAGTCTTATATGAAATGTTTTTGTCATTTACCACCTTTGGTCTTTCTGTCATTTTTAAACTCTGAACTTCACTCTGTAATTTCTCAGCTTCTGTTTTGTACTTGACATTTATTATGTGCTTTTTGTGCCCTTAATTACTTTTTGCACTTCGGGGTTGATTCATGTTGGTCTTTTCTAATTCTACTATATTGATTGCTGTACAGCAAGCCTCTTCCCCTCCAAAAACATTATTTGTCTTTAAACTATGTTCTTTCTTTCCAGTGCTGGAAACTGAATTTTTTTCTACTTGTCCTTTTCAGGAAATCTCAGGCTATCCCTAGTTGTGGTAACTGAAATCTATTCACTAGAATCATAATTACTTTTCTCTCATCATTAACTCTATACTCAAGTTCAAAAAAGAAATTAGGAAGGAATGAAAGAAGGAAGGAAGGGAGGAAGGAAGGAAGGGAAAAGAAATCACAATGACAAAAGGTGGAAAATACATGTCAAGAGCAGAAAAGACATTTACAGGAGAATATTCAAGAAGCAACAGACATAATAATTAACAAAGATACAAGAAAGAAGAAATAAGAATGGTTTCTTAAATAAGTATAAAATGGGAAATACAAAGTTAAAAATAACAAACATTATATTCTTTTAAAGTAAGAATAAATAACTTTAATGTCTAGTGTGTCAGAAAGCACCAGCCATTAAGAATGCTGTCATTTGTGGGGCACCTGGGTAGCTCAGTGGGTTAAAGCCTCTGCCTTTGACTCAGGTCATGATCTCAGGGTCCTGGGATCGACCCTGCATCAGGCTCTCTGCTCAGCAGGGAGCCTGCTTCTCCCTCTCTCTCCCCGCCTGCCCCTCTGCCTACTTGTGATCTCTGTCTGTCAAATGAATAAATAAAATATTTAAAAAAAAAGAAGAAGAAGAAGAAGAATGCTATCATTTGTGAAATACAGGCTAGCATCTCCTCACATTTAAACCTTTGCAACAGTCTCCCCATTGGTCTCATTCTCCCCAGTATTCTCTCCCTCCCTCTAGTCTATTCTCTAGAATGCCATCAGAGTCATTGTCCTAAAATGCACATCAAATCATTTCTCTGTTGGAAAACCTTTCAATGGCTCTCTATTCCATCTATAATAAAGCCCAAATGTTTATGAAACCCTATATGCCAGGATTCTGTTTACTTTTCTAACCTCATTTCTACCATTTCTCCTTCTTCCCAAGATTTGTATGCTCTAGACAAAACATTCTTTAAGATCTTCCTCTGAGCTTTTGTGTATGCTTTTTTCCCCTGCCCAGAATGCTTCTTCTGCCCAACTCCTTTTGGTCCACCCAATGATTAATCATCCTTCATGTAGATGCCTCTGCCTCTCTGGCTCCGTAACTAAAAGCCAAGCATCCCCTTCTGTATACTATCATGGTTCCCGGTTATTTCTCCTCTCATGGCATATTACTGTGTTACATCATCTTGTTTACTTATCTGCATCACATGCTAGTCAGCATGCAATGTGATAGCAATGGTAACATGTATCTTTTTCTTGCACTGGCATTCTAGCACTTAGCACAGAACATGACCCCTAATGATACTTGATAAATACTTTATTGGATTGATGTTGTACAAATATTTAAGTAATGGGATTGTCTAGTGACCCAAGGCTTAACTTGAATCCTTGTTTCCAATGCTTGTTGAAAATCTTTCTAGAATAAGTATTGGCAACACTCAGCATGTATATTAAATAAGGATTATTAGTAAATTACCTTTGATATGTGGGACAATTGTTGCCTCTATTATCTCTTTCCTACCAACTTTAAGGGCTTGTAGTTGGGACAAGCCACCCATGCTGTCCAAAGTTCAGCAGCTGGTGTTCTCATAGCACCCATCTAGACCTCTCCACCTATGCAGAAGTAGTCATTCAGCTGTACCATATCCCCTGTCCCACTCCACTGCAGAGGCAGAATTGCCTAGTAAATGGCATCTCCCACCATTGTTATCCTGCCAATAGGACAGCTCAAGCATCTTAGCATTCCTTCCAAAGGCTGGCATTACATAATGCTTCAATCTACTTTTCTGTCTTAGTAAATCTAGTAAAATAAGAAAAGCTAATTTCTTTGGGATGACTTAATAGCTTATAAAATCTCAGATCACCATTCTAGTCATAGTGTTATGGGAACTGTTAATTTTAGACATGGAAAAAAGTGGGCTGAAACTACACCATCTTCTAGAAGTTTCTGAAACCAAAGACTACTTTAATTCAATATATTCTGCTTGATTTTTCAAAAATTTTCTTCCTTTCTCTTTAAAATTTCTTCTGAAAATGCAGGAAATTCTGTTAACCAAGGGTACAGTAAAGAGAAACTGAGTTGAATCAGGTTTAAAATGTTTACATATCCAGAGGCACCTGGGTGGCTCAGTCAGTTAAGCATCCCACTCTTGATTTCAGCTCAGGTCCTGACCTCAGGGTTGTGAGATGGAGCCATGTGTCAACTCCATGTTGGGCATGGAGCCTGCTTTAGAGTCTCTCTCTCCCTCTCTCTCTGCCCCTTCCCTTTCCCTCTCTAAAAACAACAACAAAAAGGTTTATATATCCAAATTTACCCATTAAAGAGAAAAAAATCCTAAGAAAAAGCATACTGGTGTCATAAGTAGAAATAACAGCACTTCCTTGGTTTTGCAAGAAATGACATTTTTTATGTCAGGAAAAGGGAATAAAAAGTAAAGCTTCTGAGGCACCTGGGTGGCTCAGTGGGTTAAGCCTTCGGCCCAGGTCATGATCTCAGGGTACTGGGATCGAGTCCTGCATCTGGGTTCTCTGCTCAGCAGCGAGCCTGCTTCCCCCTCCTCCTCTGCCTGCCTCTCTGCCTACTTGTGATCTCTCTCTCTCTCTCTGTCAAATAAATAAATAAAATCTTAAAAAAAAAAAGTAAAACTTTTGAAAGGACAGACCCAATTCAAAAATACTTTCTATTGCTTTATTAACAGAAAAGAAAAAAAATTAAAAGTGATGTTGCTACTGCCTACAGTAAGGGTATCATTGAGAAAGTATTTTCATTCCTCTTACCATGAAGAGCAGGGAGTATACTGCTACCAAAACAAGAAAGAAAAAGAAAAAGTGAAACTTCATGTCAAGGATACATAAAACAAAGCACTATCCAAAATATAGGTAGTTTATTGGTGAGTGTGATTTAAAATCAAATGCTTTCTGAGTCAAAAAATGCAGGATAATCAACATGTCAGTGTTAAAATGGGCCATAAATTTTCAAAAAAGGCATCAATGGAAATAAACTGTGAAAAACCAATTTTGGACTGTCCTAAGTCCAAAACGACCTTAGTTCTAAAATGTATCTGTTCATCTGCTGCTTTTCATTTTTGACTATAAATTGGCTGAGAGATGTTGTGGCTCATAATTGTCAATCAAATTTCTTTCTATCTTCTTTGTTCACCTAGTAATCACTCACCCCTGATTTCACTGCTACACACAAACTAAAATTCAGTATATTACCAGTGACCCTAAAATTTTCCAGGGTCTCCTCCTCATTTTCATCAAACACCATAACCAGCAACTAACTCTTAAAATTTTCCCCAGACCAGCACTAACAGAACCCACAAATCTATCCTATGATGCCATCCAAATAGGCTTCAGCCAGTGAAAGTGAGTCAGAAGTGAAAGTACCCGGGCCAGTGACAGGAAGGGTGGGCATTTATTAAATTTAGGAGTAAGACCATTTCCTGCCTAGGGGCTAGAATATCTTATGTCTACGACCCTAAATATCACAAAGGCATTTTACAACTTTACCAAGATGTGCTACACAAACTAGTAACATGGAAAGATGCCCCCCAAACTGGCTTCTATGATGTATGTAATATATTCATACATACATTCCATGATGCATGTAATACAGTTTTTCTCTTGGTGACTCAGAAAGTACATTAGCATATTAAAAGATAAAAGAAGTCTGCCCATAAAGAAACTTGTTTAGCATTGTTTAACCTGGGATTTGCTAAATCTTTTTGACCTATTAAGATCCCAGAGAGCCAGTAATCTCAAGGAATAGGCTTAAGGAAAAGCTTACCTGACCAGCCATTCATATTTGCAGGGTTTTTTTGATCCCATGGGGCTCCCCTGTAAGTCCGGCACTGGTCATAGGATGTCCTAGAGCAGTGCTTCTTAAACTTGTATGTGCATGCATCTCACTTGTATGCGCACATATGATCTTGTAAAAATGTAGATGCTGACTCAGTAGGTCTGAGCTGGGGCTGGAGAGTCTGCACTGCTGAGAAGGCTTCAGGTGATGCTGATGCTGCTGGTCTCTATCACATGCTGAGTAGCGAGGCTCTACAGAACCACCGCGGTAGGAAGATCATCACATCTCCAGTCTCTTTATCTCTTCCTTCCTAATAATAAATCCTCCTAAAATATTACTTTCAGGGTGCCTGGCTGGCTCAGTGTGAAGAGCATGGGACTACTGACCTCAGGGCTGTAAGTTTGAGCCCCATGTTGGGTGTAGACACTATTTAAAAGTAAAGTCCTTATGGGGCACCTGGGTGGCCCAGTCAGTTAAGTGTCCAACTTGTGACTTCAGCTCAGGTCATGATCTCATGGGTTGCGAGATGGAGTCTGTCATCAGGCTCCACACACAGGAGGGAGTCTGCTTGAGATTCTCTCTCTCCCTCGTCCTCTGCCCCTCCCCCCACTCACGTACTCTCTCCCCCTCTCTCTGGATATGAATAAATAAATCTTTAAAAAAACAAAAACTTTGGGGCACCTGGGTGGCTCAGTGGGTTAAAGCCTCTGCCTTCAGCTCAGGTCATGATCTCAGCTCTCCGGCTCTCTGCTCAGCGGGGAGCCTGCTTCCTCCTCTCTCTCTGCCTACTGTGATCTCTGTCTGTCAAACAAATAAATAAAATCTTAAAATAAAAATGGTAAATATTAAAAAAAAACTTTATAATAAATAAATAAATAAATAAAATATTACTTCCAATATATATTCTTTTGCTGGTCAAAAAATTTTAGTGGTCCCCCATTCCTTTCAACATTAGCAACTCAACAGTAGACATTCATTGAAATTGTACTGTGTGTTAAATAGATACAGAGCCCCTGATTTTATATGTTGAGTACCAAGTAGGTGAGTAAGAAACAACGTGAAGAATGCTAGGAACCAAAACAAGAAGGGAGGAGCTACTTTTTTGAGACCTCGATTTCCTTATCTATAAAATGAGGGCTTGGGGCACCTGGGTGGCTCAGTGGATTAAAGCCTCTGCCTTCGGCTCAGGTCATGATCCCAGGGTCCTGGGATCGAGCCCCACATCGGGCTCTCTGCTCTGCGGGGAGCCTGCTTTCTCCTCTCTCTCTCTCTCTGCCTGCCTCTCTGCCTACTTGTGATCTCTGTCTGTCAAATAAATAAATAAAATCTTTAAAATGAGGGTTAAACCAGACCAGTGGTATTTAATCCTCCATGTATCTTGCAGTCACGGACATCATCCTATTATAGAGTCTCAGCCCGGACAAATGAAGATACAGGCTGTCAGTACACCTTCAACAGGGAATGGGTCGTTCTCAAAAGCTCCCCAAGTGATTCTAAGGTGCAGCCAAGTTTGAGAACCACTGGACTAATGATTCCCGAAGTGCTGCCCAGGTATGAACATCACCTGGAAACTTGTTAGAATGAGAAGTCTCAGGCCTCGCCCCAGACCTAATGAGTCAGAAACTCTGGGGACAGGGTAAAGAAACCTGGGTTGTGGTTTTTTGGTTTTGGTTTTGGTTTTACATGTTTATTTATTTATTTATTTATTTATTTTTAGAGAGACAGAGGCAATGAGAATAGGGGTAAGGGCACAGGGAGATACTCTTCAAGCAGACTCCCTTGTTGAGCAGGAGCCCTGTGCAGTGTTCAGTTCACTCTCACAGCCCGTGAGATCATGACCTGAGCTGAAACCAAAAGTCAGCTGTCTAACCAACTAAACCACCCAGGCACCCCAAAAACCTGGGTTTTAACCAGCTCTCCAGGTGATTCTGATACACTTTGAAAACCACTGGATTAGACAATCAGTAAATTTCCCTCCGGCTCTAAAATAGAATCATTCTTGGACCTCAAACAGCCTTTTCAAGGACTTTCGTTATCGGGTCTTAAACAGACTAACAGTATAAGCTCTTCCCAGATTTAAATCCTTAATTGCTGTGCACTCTTAAGGAATTATTTTAGCTGTCTGTGTTTCACGTTCTCATCTATAAAATGAGGATAACAATAGTACCTATTCTCACAGAGTTGCTATGAAAATTAAATGATTTTGTGTATGTAACTGACTTAGCAGAATGCCTGAGATGTATTTCAGGTCATTACCCAATTGTCACTCTTGTAGTGAGGACTTCATGGCCACTCTGTCCAAAATCCCAACCCACCTTTACCATTCCCTTTTCCCCCTCTGCTGGTTTATTTTTTGCCTTTGCAATTATTATTCTCTAACATATAACATATATCCACTTATTGCTTTATTATCTGCCTTCTCCCACTAAGATGTAAGTTCAATAAAATCAAGGATTTTTGTCCATTTTGTTGAGAGCTGTATTCCCAGTGACTAGTCAGGGTCTGGTACATTGGATGTACTCAATTGGTGGGATAAAGGAATGAATAAATGTTAATGATTATCAATATTAATATTATAGCAATCCAAATTTTTCTTATTGAAACACAATAGCTTATACTTCCCGTTTACTGTTCCAGATTATGCTTATGTCTTATTACATGCTTTATTCAAATTCTGTCCCATACCTAACAATGCCTTCCTATTTAACTTCTGCTCATTTTAGACCCTGCTCAAGTTCTATTTCTTTAATATTCCCTGACAATTCTGATAACTAACTCTCTGAATGTCTACAGTGTTACCGTCTATACCATACAGTAGCACTTAACTTATCTTAATTAATTACCAATGGAAAGAGTAACTTCACTGAAATTTAAATTTACTGAGAGAGGCCGCATCCATCATACAATAAACATTCATGAAAACTGACAGAGGAAGGAGTCCTCAAAGGAATCACAGGAAAAACTCACCATTAATTAGCCATGTAGTCCTCAAATAACAAAAACAGTGCTCTATGTTTTACAAAGTACCTTTAAATACATCAGTCTTGTTTTGACTAGATGATCTCAAAGACTATGTCTCCTTGCTGTCAAATTTTCAAAATATTTTTAAGTATGGGGAGACCATTTTCTTGAAGTGAAAAATTAAGAATAATGAAAGTCAAAATTGAAGCAGATAATGACCCAAGAAGTTGTTGAGTTCAGGGAATGCAAATTAGTGGCTTTCTTGCCCCCAGTCTTCCTGTCATTTATGTCTGGAACAGGACCACAATCATCCCCAATTTGGCCCTCTAGGCAGCCATTACCAATTGGTCAGACCTAACAGCCAAGTGGACACCTATTTCCATCCTAACTTAGTCTAACCCCCTTGGTTCTAAAAACAAAGAAAACTGATGCTAAGAAATTTTTTTTTTTTAAGATTTTTATTTATTTGCCAGAGAGAGAGAAGAGAGAGAGTACACACAAGCAGGCAGAGAGGCAGGCAGAGAGAGGCAGGCAGAGGCAGCGAGAGAAGCAGGCTCCCTGCCGAGCAAGGAGCCCGATGCGGGACTCGATCCCAGGACTCTGGGATCATGACCTGAGCTGAAGGCAGCGGCCTAACCAACTGAGCCACCCAGGCATCCCTGATGCTAAGAAATTTAAATTGACTTGTCCAGGCACATACATGATAGCAGACCAAGACCAGAACCATCATCCTGACTCCTCTCCAGAATTCTCTCTACTCTCCCTCCTTGTTCATTTCTGAAATGCAGTATTTAAGTTTCCATTTTAAAGCAATCAAAATACAGAGAGCAAACCTTTGACAGAGAGTTTTCATATTAATGCTCATGAATATAACGTTGAAATGAAAAATGACAGTTTTGAGTCAAGTGATAGACAGAGCTGGTTAGTCTGTTATTTTTCAGTTGGGTTTATTTACTTAAGCCTAGAATGTGTCATGACTGGAAATAGACAAAACAGATTATTTTCGTTCCACTGTCCTAGAAAAAGAAAAGGGAATAGTTTTCATTAAAGAACTGGGCTCAAATCCAGTCCCAAAATAACTTATACTACTGAATCAACTTTTAAAAGGTGCTATTTCTCTCATTAATGGCAATCATTATTATGAGTTCAGCTTAATCACTAAATTTAAATTACAAGAAAAATGTATTTAAAGGAATACGAAAAAAGAAAATAATGGAGAGAAATAAACATCTATTTTAATATAAATAATGACCATTTCCTCATCACAGAAAACATGCTCACGTGTTAGAATTATAATTTTCCAGGGGCGCCTGGGTGGCTCAGTGGATCAAAGCCTCTGCCTTCAGCTCAGGTCATGATCCCAGAGTCCTGGGATCGAGCCCCACATCAGGCTCTCTGCCCAGCGGGGAGTCTGCTTCCTCCTCTCTCTCTCTGCCTGCCTCCCTGCCTACTTGTGATCTCTGTCAAAAAAAAAAAAAGAATTACAATTTTCCAGATCCTCTCCCTAAAGCACAGATTCCAAATATTGCCATTGCCTTTGCAACTTAGTTGGAATGAAACTGATGGCAAATTTTTGCCTAGCCATGTGATAATTCTATCTTGATTAACCCTTATTTTTAGGTATACTATAATTGAAGCTGATTTGGGGGGAGAAACCATCATCTAACACAGTTAGAAATTGCCTCTGGCACTGTTTGCTTTACCCAAGGAAACCAGGATGACAACTGGCTGTTCTGTTACTTTGCAGAGTTAATCCATTTTAGCAACTATGTTACTTAGTAGTAAGGTACCAGCAGTTGGTCCCATACTCTATCCTTCTACCCTGAGAAAGTGAGTCTGACTCATATTTAAGGGTAGGATGAGGAAAGGAGCAAATATATGAATCTCTTCTCTTCAACACAGACCCTGCCACCACACCAGAGGAGAAGGAGTCAATGCTGAAATACACAGAGGAAGTTCAAGGCCTGTACTGCCCCTGCTCCACAAAAAAAGGGCAGTCAGTTCGAGGATTCTCCTAAGGTCTAGATATACACAGGAACAATCCCAATGGGTCCCAGAGAAATCTAGCTACAAACTGATGCTTGCTAAGAGCCTCCTGGAAAACTGGAATGATTTTCACCTCAACCCCCTTTGTTGGGATGCCTGGGTGGCTCAGTCAGTTAAGCGTCTGACTTTGGTTCAGGTCAGGATCCCAGCATACTGGGATCAAGTCCCATATCGGGCTCCTTGCTCAGCACTGGTGGTCCATGAATTTGGTCAAAACAAAATGAAACCAAGAGCTCTGGTCAGACCCCATCATGTTAGCCCAGGCATGGATCCTGAAAGCAAACAGAATAGACAAGAGAAATCATGACTTCTAGAAGAACAGTAGTTCCCGAGGCATGTTTGTGAAATACTGGAGCACTCTGATTTCTGGCTTAGGCATTCCAAAAACTCAGAAATCACTTCCCCTGCAGTACATTATTGAATATTTTTTTAATCAAGGGGACAAGTACCCTACCTAACTTAGAAGAAATTAGTTACTAAGACACCATTCACAATATGGAAAATTCAAACACTGTTATTTACGTAATTAAAGCCCATATTTCTTGAAAACTTACTGTATGCTAGTTCATCCAACACAGTAAACAGAGAATAAATTTGAGTTGGAAACACTTGCCTTGTTATTAGTTTTGTCATTCCTAGTGACCATGAGCAGTACTGTCATTAAGCCCTTCTTTTCTCTTTTATAAAATAATCATAATAAAATGTATTTCATAGCTTATTCTGAGATTACATGAAAAACACTGGAAAAGGCATAAAAATGACTGGCTCATAAGAGAAGCTAAGTAAATAATTGTCTTCCCCCATTTCCTTTTTTTCTTATAAAGAAGATATCCATGTTAAAATGTTTTTGGATGCTGTATATGGTTTAAAAAATTAAGTAACAAGAGAGTAGAGGCACCTGGGTGGCTTGGTCAGTAAAGCACCCGACTCCTGATTTCAGCTGATCTCAGGGTGGTGGGTTTGAGCCCCACATCAGGCTCTGCACTCAGCAAGGGGTCTGCTTGAGAGTCTCTCTCCCTCTACCTCTGCCCTTCCCCCTACTCACGTACTCTCATGCACACACTCTCTCTCTCAAATAAATAAACCTTTTTTAAATTTCTTAAAAAATAAAAAATTAAGTAACATGCCAGCATTTAGATAAGTCTATGAATTATAGTTTATATAACTAATCTGAAGCAGCTACTATTCATATATGTAATTATATACAAAATTTCAATGAATAACTCTGCAGTCCTCTAGCTGAACAATTCAAATTGGCAGCATAATCTGGATCCCTTTTCCCAGAAATATATTGCAACTTTATTTTTCTTCCAGTCAATCCCACTCTGTTAGAAAGGAAAGCGGGAGGATCTACCCCTGTTCAGTTGAACAATGGCAATATTTTATGGCCTCTTTTCCATGGAGTCCTCTTCTTTTGTGTTAGATTAACATGCACCTCTCAAAGTATTTCTGCTAATCTGTCTTCCAGAGCCTGCTTGTGGGCCTCTGATACTACAAATGAAGCAAGGCAGTGTTAGGAGCAAATATGTACAGTCCTGCAAAAGAAATTAATAAAAAGAGGGGAAGCACGTCATATTGGATGCATCTAAGAGAATAAGCAGTAACGGTCTCATGGCCAAGAACAGCAGCAGGCTGGTCCATCTGTCCATCATGAAACTGAGCTGTGCCTACTAGTTATCAACAGGAGGTGGCCATGTGGGCCTCACACTAAAATAGAAATTCTGTCATCAGGAAGATACGGTGAGGAGGGAAGAAAAGGATTAACCGCTTCAGAATCAATTTCTGGGTGAGCATGATGAATACAAAGAATTGCCGCCTGTTTCTTATTCACAGACTATGAAATTCTTATTCATCCTGTTATTCTTTCATTAAGGATTTTCTGGGTGCTTTCTAGAAGCCAGACACTATGCTGGCCACTACGGATCCAAAGAATAACTTTCTGGGGTACCGGGCTGGCTCAATTGGTGGAGCTCGTGACTCTTGATTTTGGGGTTGTGAATTTGAAATTTTTTTCATGGGGTGTAAAATTTTTTTAATTAAGAAAGGAATAAGTTCCTTCTTTTAGGAATTCTGTTTCATGAGAGAGACAGAGAAGTACACAAAAAATTATAAAACGGAAAGATGACAGCCAATGTGTATACAATATGGGGTGGGAACCCAAAGAAAGTAGTCATTAACTATGCAAAAATATGCCAACTTCACAAATTTGTGAGTCTGCCTGGCACAGGAGCTCTGCTAATCTCTGTAATATTTCAGTGTTGTTATGTGTGCTATAGGAGTGAGGTCAACCAGAGAGATAGAACAGAAAATCTAAGAACAAACAGATGGGTCTCAATCAACTTGTTTGCCTTAGGGTGGAAGAAAAAGTGTTACTGCCTTTACCTTCACTGTCGCAGTCCTTTTTTCTTAAGTATGTGTGTTTGCTAATTTTTATATGATTTTTAATCTTATCAACTCTATCTAACCATGTCCATTTCTCTTTTCTCTAAGTATGTTTGAGAGTGTGACCACTGGGCAACAAATAGATACAGATATGGATATACATGTAGATCTAGATACATTTGTCAACATTAGAGATAAAACCAGAAATAGCATCTTGGCTTCAGGAAATATGAGTTACAGTATAATTCTTAAGTTTTACAGTAAAACATTTTCATTAAGGGCACTTTCTAACAGAAGAGTGTCTCTAAGGCATAGCATTTATTGACATTTAGCCAAATTAAGATGTTCATACAAATAAATCCTCAGTGTGCTTTAAGGTCTACTATAAAAAGCTTCCTTTCAAATGCAGAATTGAATAAGGAGTGAATTGAGCCATTCCCATTTAAGCTAACGTGGACATTCTGAGTCAACTAGCAGCTTGAAAATCCAATTTAAATATTTGCTGGTTTTGTTGCTAACATGTGCACTTGAAAATACAAAATTCACATCAGTTTCAAATCAGGTGAAATTTATTATTCGTCTCTGAGGCCATTTTTGGTGCTAGATTATTTGGCCTTTGATTATCTCTGGCATTGGCATTCCTCTTTGTTGTCCCTGAAGCCATGCACCACCCAGCGCTACATGCATAAAAATACTGGTGTTCCCCTCTCTAATCCCTCCCCCAGTCACAGGAACCAATGGCACATTCTGGAAATGAAGCACGAGCCATCAGCAACCAGGTACTAGCACCAGGCTCACCCAGAGTCAGGGTCCTCCTTGAAGAACCCCCTCCAAAGAATAACAGCCATCACTCTCCATGCCTCTCTCCTGATATCCTGTCCTGGTGGCCACCAAAACTGAAATGCCCTATCCCCTGACAGACTCAAAAGAACAAAATCACACTGTTACCGATAGAGATCAACCTGACAAACACAAAAGCCTTAAATTTTATCTCTAATCTCGACTTCAGTCACCTAATTGGCCTTTGGGACCTGCCAAAATTTCATTTGTACCTTACTTGAATATCGTGAAAACTACAGTGCCCATTTCGAGATACTTGTTTAACATCTATCAATTCTGTGTAAGTAATTCTTAGTCACTTGTTCTCAATGTGCTTCTCTTATGGTGACGCCTAGCACAGCTTCACAGGTCATTTTGTTTACGGGCTGTTTTGTACTGATGGCAGTGGTGTTGGTGATGCTGCAGCTTCTCTCCTCTACTCTAGCAAGTGGACAAGTATTATCCTCTAAATGGACAAGTTTTTGCCAGGATCTATGCTTTCCCCTACAGACTTTTGCTACAGATGTCTAATCATCATTGCTTGTATTCATTTATTACATTAAAACCTCCCCCAAAATGAGATTAAAAAATAAAAAGTAAGTGTCCTTACAGAGTGATTTGAGTAATGACCCAAGCCCAAGGAGTTTGGCTTAAAAATGCTATAGAGAAAGTCATTTATTAATTTACAGACTAAGGCCTGGAGATGGAGGCCGACAGAAGCATTGATTAGTGGAAGTGAAAAAAGTGGGTGTTACGGTGAATGAAATGGTTTCTTTCTGGTGGTGGAAGTTGTGATGCCTCTTCCAGATCATCGGTAGCCCATATTCAGAGAAGAGAGGTCAATATTAAATGAGCAACAGGCAAAAGGGCTAGGTAACACTCAGCGTACGTGTGCAGCATGGCTCCAAAGGTCCAGGAGAATACTAATGGTATAGCTTTGAGAAATTATTTTCCTAGAGCACTGTTACACATGGCAGCAATGCTTTGCTCTTTGCTCATATAAACCAATCTAAACTATAGTGTTGTTGAAGTAAAATGCAGCCCTAGTAATTCGATTTCAAACACACTCAACCTTTTGTACACACTTCTGAATTACAATTAGTGGACAATCGTAAAAACCACCATTTCTTCAGCATATACATACTACCTCTCAGGCCTTGGTCAATGTGATAATTACTGATGAGCAAACTGGCCTAAAAGACTAATGTCATCTGCCCGAGACATGAGTATGTTAGTAACACTGTATGTCTGCATAAAAGAAAATGTCCTGTAAGTTGGCTATTCCCCAGTTCTAATACTCGAGGAACAGCTGTCATCCCCACTTACAGGGCCGATCTCTCGACATGCAACCCCCAGGAACACATTCATAGGAGCAGGCATTCCTGTCGGTGGCCAGCCACATACTACAGTGCATTTACAACCTTCAGGAACCTACACACATTTAGACACATTCTTGGACCCCTTTTAAGCATCTTGTTAGATCTTTAGATCCTATTTTTAATAACCCTTTTAATCTTTTCAAAATGCTCAGCCAAAGGTCAGAGCCGCGGCTTAGCTAGCTTTAAGCTACACATCCTAGATCTTCCATTTTAATTTGTACTCGGGCAACATTGTGCTTTTTCTTCATAGCTAGGAATAGATTTTCCTTCATGAAGGAATAAAATGTGCTCTTAAGGAAAACAGTATTCATTTTCAATAAACATTTACTAAGTAACTACCTTTTCGAAAGTAAAAGGCTAGGCCTGAAGAGGGTAAAAAAGATGGATGAGACGGGGTCTGTGACTGCCAGGAGCTTAAAACCTAATTACCGAGACAGAAATAGTAGGAATCGGGGTTAAAATGTGAAGTGGCGCCCCGTGGTCCCTCTCCAAGGAACAAGTGACAGCATGTTGCTTCTTAAGGAGCAAAGCTCTGGCGGTGTCACAATGCGAGAAAGGGGGCTGAAAATAATCATCCTCTGAAATAAAGGTTAACGATTTCAGTTCTAGCAATAACTCTTCAGGTAGGGGGGACGACGCAGGAAAAAAGGGAGCCATTTCAGAAGTGACTTGAGTATGCTTGGGGGTGGGCTTTTACAAACCACGTAGCCCCTGCTCCCCACACCTGCCCCAGCACCCCTGCTCTCAGGAGGTCCCAGGCACAGAAGAGAGGGTACCTTGCGTCCCAGAGGTCTTGAGCTAGGAAGAGACGGAGAACCATAACGTCTAACATGCTGCAGGCTTTCAGGTGTGGCTCCTCATGACACCGCAATGTATATTCATTTCCCTACTGTCCTTATTTAATAGTGAACAAATAATATTTACGCAGAAGTCTTGAGTCCGCAAGAGGGACTTAACTGGAGTAGGTGATTACCTTTGTCACTCATTAAGAGGCTGTCTCTTCGGGGGATGCCTGAGTCACTGCCAGGTTGAGTTGTTTAGAAAAGAGTCTGTGATAAAAACAAGTATGAAGATGATTATCTAAAGCAAATGGTTTTAACTTATTAAAAACCTACATGTGGGGAATACTCTCACAATCCTAATTTATACTTCCTAAAAACCGGGAGAATTAGCCTAATGCTCTTCTAACACATAGAATACTGCCAGTATCTACTCTCTTTGAAGGAAACTGTGTTCTCCTCTTTACTAGTGGAATAAAATTCTCTCTGCCACAGCCTCCTAAATCTCGGTCCTTATTTTTATTATCTACTCTCACACCTCACACCACCTGTAACACGCATCCCTAACCAGCTGATTTCTCTATCCTGTCTTCCACTTTTATGCACCTTTTTTTCAACACTCCCATCAATGTTTTTCTGTTTAGCTGACACGCTGATCAACAAAGGGGTTGTAGTAGGTGGCATTTTTCTTCTGCGTTTTGTTCTTCCTTCCCTAACTTTAGGCTAAGTATTTTAAATGATTATACAACACATAACTTGTTGTGAAAAGTTATTACAAAAAATATTTTTTTAATGAAAGGGAAAAGCTAATTTTACCAGGTAGAAAATCACCACTAAAATTTGGTCATTTTTCCTGTCCATCCTTTTTCTATGTATGTCTCTTAACTTTTTATTTTGAAAAAATTTTAGACCTACAGAAAAGTTGCAAAAATAGTACAGACAGTTGTGTATACTCTTCACCCAGCTTCCCCTCTGCTAAGGTTGTCCATTATACTACAGTATAATTATCAAAATCTTCTATGTATACTCTGACAAGATCTATATACCATTTTTATCTAATATATGGTCATCTTTCTCCAGTCGTCTCAATAATGTCCTTTACAGAATTTCTCTCTCGTCCAGATCCAAGACCACAGCCTACATGTAGTTGGCATATCTTGTTGGTCCCCTTCATCGGGAACAGGTCTTCACACTTCTCTTTTCATGACAATTTTCCAGAAGTACCAGAGTAATTATTCTGAAGAATATGCCTTTGGGTCTGTCTAACCTGTTTCCACATGACTAGACTCAGGTTATGCCTTTTGGGCAAGAATACTACATAAGCCATGTTTTAATGTTCTCAGTGCATCACAACAGGAATCAAATCTCAGTGTTTTCTGTCATGGGTGATATTAACTTTGATCCCCCAGTAAGGCGGTGTCAGTGAGGTTTCTCCTCTATAGACTACCATTTCTCATTTTGCAATTAATACGTATTCTCTGCAGAGGTATTCTGTTTATACATATCATATATGCCGTTCTTCCTCAGACTTTTATCATCCACTAATCATTCTTCTGAGTCAGTTGTTTCCACAGTGGTACCAAAATAGTGGTTTTTTTCTACTTCCATTATTTCTTCTACATCTATTAGTTGATGTTACCATTCCTTTCTCTTAAAGTTCTTGATTCGTATTTGTATTCCTATAAGTATGTCCCAATTCAAGACTTTTCAAGTTGTTTTTAAATCTTTTTTGTTAAATGTTATCACGCTTTAAAAATTTTTACATTCTCAACGTTACACGTTAAGAAGCCCAGAACTGACATTTCATATTGCTCCATTTAACCCTCTTCCTACCTCATAAAACTGAAATTTCTAAGTCTTGCTTCAAACTTCCAATTATAATCCAAGACTAATTCTGCCTCGGGACAGTGCTACTTAATTAGTCCTGGAAAACGTCTAACTCCTATCCAAGAATCTTGTTAATATATCTCTGGTTTGTACAAACTAATTCTCATTTTTATCACATTTCATTCATCACATGGTGGAGAATAAGGAAGGCTTAGCCCAATCCTATAATTTAAGGACCAGGAACCTTCTATCCCCCTAGTTCAATTTTGTGTTCAGACAAAAATCAAAATGTAATCCTCAGAAAATGCATTGATTCAATAACCTCAGTGAAAAAAATACTTGGGATGTTAACAGTCTGAAATTCAATAATCTTTTAAAATGTATTTACTATTAAGCAACTGAACAATTAAAAATAATTAAAAGTTCATTTCTATTTCTAAAACGCAACTTCGGGTTTGTCAATCCCTGCCAAGTTCCCCCGTCTTTTGCATCCTTCCTCTCCCAAAAACTATGGTTGCAATCTTAGTCCCAGCCTGATTTCTAGAAGCAATCCTGATTTTAGACATGAAACTTAGCCAGCCTCTCTACAACTGACATCAAATTAAACATGCTCTTTTCTCTTAACTTTCTTTCACTTCAGCTCTTGACTCCTTGGCCAGATTTCCCCATTTTGAACCAACAACTGTCCTTCCCTATCTGTCTAGATCTTTAAATATCAGTGTAACTAAAAATTCTCCACCAGCTTGCTCTTCCTTCTTGTTCGTATATCTCTGCCACTACATGTTGAATTACTCTATCTCACTTCCCACACCTGTGATCTTTCTCATTTATTCAACAAACATTTATGAAGTACCTCTTCTATGTCTAATATTTTGCTAAACTCATGTGCAGAGAGTAGTGATTTAAAAGGAGGGGGAGGGATACTTTAACTCCTGAGCTTAAGAAACTGTATTCCTCTGAGGGCAACAGACAGTAGGTGGGTACACAAAGAAACAGCCATGTAATTACATGGTATGAAAAGTATTAGGAAACAAATAGGAAATAATGGAGTTTAATCAGGGAAAGCATTTCTGACTAACATTGAGGATGGAGATTTGGAGGATGAGTATGATCTAGCCATGAAAAGCACTGGAAAGAGGAGCATTTCTGGCTGAACTGTAGCAAGTGTGAATACCCTAAAAAGCTTAGGGAGTTGGAGGAGCTAAATGGAAGCCAGTGAGGTTGGAATATATTGAGGGAAGAGGAAAAATGCTTATGCATTAAAGGAGAGGCAGATCATGCAAACCCTTGGGAGCTACAGAAAGGAATTTTGATTATAATTCTAACGAGAAGCTATTGAAGGCTGTGAGTAGGAAAACCACATGACGTTCATTTTTAAAAGATTACCCTGGCAGGTTGAAAACAGGCTTTCAAACAAAACCATGTACACAAACAAGCATAGCACCATTTTTCATAATAGTCAAAAGTGGAAGCAACCTAAATGTCCATCAACAGATGAATGAATAAACAACATATGATATCCATACAAGGGAATATTATTCAGCCATAAAAAATGAAGCACCAATCCATGCTACATAATGGATGAACCATAATGAAAACATTATGCCTAGTGAAAGAAGCCAGACACAAAAGGTTACCTATGTACAATCCCATGTATATGAAATATCTAGAATAGGCAAATTCATAGAAAGGAAAAGTAGACCAGTGGTTTCCATAACTGCACTAGAGCAGTGACAGTAGAGATTGGAAAGGGGAAAGATCCACTGTGTATTTTGGAAGTAAAATTTAGAGGGTTTGCTGATGTCAGGAACAGAGGTGGAGAGAGGGAGGCAGGGAAGGCAGGAAGAAGGGAGAGAGGGATATTCAGAAGCTTCCGACCTGGAGGATGAACACGTTTTAAGAAGAAATGAAGAACTCAACTTTGGACCTGTTAACCCTGAGATGCCCCAACACCATCTGGATGACCCTACATTAAGAAATGTTTACTTTCTAGTATTATTACTTAAACTTTTCTAGACTTCAGTTTCTTCATCTATAAAACAGGAACACGAATGGTATTTACCTTGGATGGTTGCTCTGAGAATTAAATTAGGTAACTGATATAAAGTTCTTAGCACAATTTCTAACATATAATAAATCTTCAGTCGTTGTTAGAGATTACTATTATTGTTACAATCTTTGGCCTGATTACTATACTTACTCCATATGTTGCCTCTCTGCTCCTCCTTCCAGCACCTGCAGGAGCCTGGCCTGCTCTATTATGAGCAATCTCAGACTCTCCCAATCTGCTCTGTCTTGCTGCAGCTGAGGCTACAACTGGCCATTTTCAGAGATGTATTGAGAGAGGGATCTGACTGACTGAAAATTATATTCAGATCCCTGAGCTAGACAAGTACATTCCTACGGTGGAGAAGGCATGCTGGGCTCAAATAATGGCACAATTTCCTTATTAAAAGCATCCAGGGGCACCTGGGTGGCTCAGTCGTTAAGCGTCTGCCTTCGGCTCAGGTCATGATCCCAGCCTCCTGGGATCAAGCCCCGCAAGGGGCTCCCTGCTTGGAGGGAAGCCTGGTTCTTGGTTCTCCCTCTCCCACTACCCCTACTTCTGTTCCCTTTCTCTCTCTGTGTCTCTGTCAAATAAATAAATAAAATTTAAAAAAAAAAGCATCCAACTCATTTTCTTCTAATTTTATACTTCCTTTGCATCTTTCTGTCCTTAATTTTATTTTCCAAGCTTCCTTTTCCACAGGGAATAAAATGTGCTGACAACTCACATGAGTATTCTAGACTACTTGGCAGTTAATTTCTTCATAGAGACGTAAATTGATGTTCTGGTTTATAATCAGACTCTTGTAAGTTTAGCTAGAAGGAATCAATTTGCCTGGGCCTATTAACTTCTGGGTGACCGCATAGTAACCCAGTTTCCAAACCTGAAAGCTGTGTGTCAGACTCTGGGCAACGACAATCACTTTTTTTTTTTTTTAGATTTTTATTCATTTATTTGACAGACAGAGATCACAACTAGGCAGAGAGGCAGGCAGAGAGAGAAAGGGGGAAGCAGGCTCCCCGCTGAGCAGAGAGCCCGAAGCAGGGCTCCATCCCAGGACCCTGAGATCATGACCTGAGCCGAAGGCAGAGGCTTTAACCCACTGAGCCACCCAGGCGCCCCACGACAATCACTTTTGACATGTACACTGTAATACCAGGTTGAAATGGCCATCCAGATATAAGAATACAATATTTCACAGATACTGGTAATTATTAAGTGTGTTAATAAATATTATAGTGCCTGGCACATGTTAGGCTGTCAATAAACATTAGTTTATGTTTTATTTTTATATGCAATATATTGCATATTTTTTAATATGCAAACCATATGTAATCCAGTAGGGGGGAAATCCAAGTCTCAAAAATTTCCAGATGAACTGAAATAATTTTTTTTTCCTACTTCACTCCAATCTATTCCTAAATCTCCCCATTCTAGTTCCCTTTTTCGTGTTCTCTCATTTGTGTAATGACTTTTGCAACTGGCTGTTATCATAGTTTATCACTTGGTAATGCTTGAAGGCTTAATGCCAGTAAAAGTGGCATATGAAAATAATCTTATATATTCTGAGGAATAATTTATTCACAAGCTCTGTTATCTTGGGCAAGTCATTTAGCCTATGTATATATATGACTATGTCTCATTAATCAGTAACTGTGCCATGTCTAACTATATTCACTATTGAATCCTCAGAACTTAGCACAAAGTAGGTGTGATTGACATTTAGGTCGATAACTAGACAAACAGATGTTAAGATTATATTTTGTTCAAAAATCTGATAAATAAGCCCATTTTTTCCAATAAAGAAGATGGAAATCAGGTACTAGTTACCCGTAAAAGTTTAAATTTCCTGTATAAAGAAAAATTATTGCCAAAAAATCCATTGACTGAAGATAAAGAACAGACTCTCATGTAGGCTTTCTATGTTCCAGCCTCAACATCATGATGATGAATGAATGAACGAGGGAGTGGACTGATGGGTCAGTCAACAAGCAAAATGCTTTATACAAAATACATTCAGAAGTATACTTTTAAAATATACCTTTTTAATGCATAAATTTCCTGCCCAGCTTTTTTCATTTGGGTTTTTTCCCCATCTCAGAATGCCCAGAAAACCTTGCTCATGATAGCTATTCTTCTGGAGTTTATCACTTTTAGGAAATGATGGCACAATTCAGTATTGATTATAATAACAGGATATAAGAGGAGCTTCCAAGTCTTCAATTCTGTAGTGGCATATTTACTTTCTAGAAATTATCTTTAGTTCTCTACCTCACCTGTTCCACATTTGTGACTATGAAGTAATTATAAATGATAACTTGCCCATCCCTTTCACCTTTGTTAATAAATAATTTAAATAATGTAGGGAAATTTTATTTAAATTCAGTTAGCATATATATAGCACATCATTAGTTTCTGATATAGTGTTCAATGATTCATCACTTGTGTATAACACTCAGTGCTCATCACATCACACACCCTTCTTAATGCCCATCACCCAGTTACCCCAACACTCACCCACCTCCCCTTCCACAGCCCTCAGTTTTTCCCAGAATCAAGAGTCTCTCATGGTTTGTCTCCCTCTCTGATTTCTTCCCATTCAGTTTTCCCTCCCTTCCCCCATGGTCCTCCGTGCTATTCCTTATGTTCCACATATAAGTGAAACCATATGATAACTGTCTTTCTCTCACTTACTTATTTCACTTAGCATAATCTCCTCCAGTTCCAAACACGTTGATGTAAATGGTAGGTATTCAACCTCTCTGCTGGGTAATATTCCATTGTATATACATAGGGGATTTTTAAAAACTCAATTTAAATCTATTACTGCTGGTATATAGCAAAAACAAAAAACAAAAACAGGACAACAATTTGAAAATTAGCACACCAAGTCAAGAATGAGAAAACACACTTGCAGAAGAAGTTTTATTGTCTTTTTTAATAAACCTTTCACGTTTCCAGGAAAAGTATTAGAACTATACTTCTGTTTTCTTTCTTCTTTTATCCATAATCATTGTAGCCTAAATAAAATCATATTTTCTAGACTTCAGTTCCCCTCAGTTCAATTTAGATCAATTTAACAAACATTTCTGACTACCTGCTGGGGACCAGACACTATACCAGGTTCTTAGGAGTCAAAGTTTAACAAGACATATTTTCTAATTCATGAAGTTCACAGCTTAATTAGTACATTATTTTTTGTTGTTTTTCAAAGCTTCTGTCCCATTCTACTATCAACCAGAATTGCTCTCCTTTCACCAGTTCTGTGTTTTGGGGGTTGATATAAGATATTATTGTTTTGAGATATTTAAAAAGTCACTGGTCTAGAGGAAGCAACAGACACTTAAATAAATATCATACAGTGTTCTACAAGTAATAATTGTATTTTCTCAACCTGGGTTTCCCAGAATACAGAGTCTAAAACAAAGGAGTGTGATTCAGGGTATAAGAGTTAGAAAAGAGGGAGCAAACCAGAGAAGGAAGGAGAGTCAAAAGAAGATTCATTATCCAGTTGACTAGTTACCCATACAGATGGCTGGGTACTCAGTCTCATAGAACACCCTGATAACCTCCCTGGAGCGGGGGTGGGGGGAGCAGAAAGCATGTATACATGACTCTGCTCTTCCCTAGTCCAGGGTGTACCCCTAGGGCATTAACTCCCCATCACTCCTGAATCACACATGCATGAGTACCGGGAAAAATCTCAGAGGTATCCCATGCTACTTCACCATCAAGTAAAGAATCCCTGGGGGACAGCAGGGAAGCAGGGGTGGGGGTGGGGGGAGCGGGGTGGGGGGAACCAGTGAGAGTGAAAACTGAAAATCCCTCAGGCGCGGCACTGTCAGACTGTTCCTGCATGAAGATGGACAGCATCTTCCTAGAAGTTGTCACTGCGGTCATGGACTGGAATTAAAGGGCCAAGAAAATTTGAAGTGGTGCACAAGAAGGCTCTGAACAAGCATATATGAGGCACAGAAGTAGAGCAGAGAACGATTAATTCTGCCTGGAAGGAGAAGGGCCAGGAAAATTTCACAGACATAAAGTTCCTCAGAAAAATTCTCCCAATGGCAAAAGGGGATAAGTATTCCAAACAGAAGGAACAATACGTGTAAGACACAGAGGTCGGAAACAGCAAGCTGTGTCTGAAGAATTGTAAGAAAAGTCAGTATTACTGGAGGTAAAGTGGCAGCAAAGGTCATTAGAGATGTGGACAAGGCCCGAAATATTATGGATTTGGTAAGCCATGTGAAGAGCTTAAATTTTGTAACAGAAAAGAATGGGACAGCAGTCATTTGAGTGATTTTAAAGGAAAAAGTGAATTTGGGAGAGGGTATAAATGAAATAATAATAATTAACATTTTATATTTGTGAAATGAGAAGTGGGATGTGTGAAAAGGAAGTAGGAAATATGAAAAGGTAGAATATTGCCTTTAAATAGACTATGCCATATTAAGGATATATACTATAAGCCCTTAAACAAGCATTTAAAAAATAATAATAAAGGTGCCAGGTAGGGGGTGTTAAGCGTCTGACTCTTGATTTTGGCTCAGGTTATTATTTCAGGGTCATGAGATTGAGCCCCACATCAGGGCCTGACTGGGCATGGAATCTGCTTAAGATTCTCTGTCTCCCTCTGCCCCTCCCCACTTCTGAAATAAGAAGAAGAAGAAGAAGAAGAAGAAGAAGAAGAAGAAGAAGAAGAAGGAGAAGTAGTAGTAGTAGTAGTAGTAGTAGTAGTAGTAGTAGTAGTAGTATAGTTAAGAAGCCAATAGAGGAAATAAAATGGAACACACACACAAATTCGTTTAACCCAAAGAAATCAAGAAAAGAAAACACGGAAGAAACAGAATGAAAAAAATAGCAATATAGTATACTTAAACCCAATTATTTCAATAATCATAGTAAATATAAACAGACTAAACATCCCCAATTTAAAGGACAAATCAGTGCAATATGGTTGAACCACACAAACATTATGCTGGGTGAAAGAAATGAACCAAAAGAGTACATGCTGAATAACTGAAGTTGTATGAAAAGTTTAAATCAGACAAAAACATTTCATATTGATAGATATCAAATCAGTGGTTGCCTAGAACAGAGTTAGTACAAGAGACTGACCATTTGAGTCAGTCTTACATAGTCAAAGGTACAAAAGTAAACCTTTGAGATGAAATGTTCCATATCAAATAAATGGCTTGGTGGTTATATAGGTCTATACATTTTTCAAATAAACTGATCCGTATACTTAGAATGGATGAGTATTATTGTATATAACATATCTAAACAAAGTAGATTTTTTTAAAAATAGGAAGCAAATAGCTCTCAGGTTTCTGACTTGAACAAATCAGTAAGTGGCAATAATGGAGACAGTATAGGAGGAAGAAAAAGTTTGGGCTTCACCTAAGAAAGTTGTTTATATGGAGAGCCAATCTGCAGCTATACCACTCACTATGCAAGAGGCTGGAGGAGCAAGGAAAAATAAGATACTGTTCCCTAACCTTGAAGGGTAAGCACAAGTCTAATGAAGGATATATGAAAATAACTTAGTTTAACATACTCTGAGGGATGCCTGCGTAGATCGGTCGGTTAAGCATCTAACTTCAGCTAAGGTCATGATCCCAGGGTCCCGGGATTGACTCCCACATCAGGGTCCTTGCTCAGCAGGTAGGGAGCCTGCTTCTCCCTCTGCCTGCTCTGCCTGCTCTGCCTGTAGCTCTCCCTACTTCTGCTCTCTCTCTCTCTCTCTGACAAATAAATAAATATCTTTAAATATATATATATATTTAAAGATATTAAATATATATATTTATATATATTTATATATATTTATATATATATTTTTTATATATGTATACACACACACACACACAAACATACATACTCTGAGATATGTTCTACTGGCATTATGAACAATGTATTCTGAGAAAGATGCTTAAAAAGTTAAAAATACTGCAAATTTCCCATCAACAGGTGAAAACCAAATGCTTGTATATCCACACAATGGAATATTATTCAACAATTTTTTTAAAAAACTATTGAACATGTAAAAACATGGATGAATTTCAAAATAACTATGTTGAACGAAAAGAAGCCAGACCCATCTTCCTCTAAAAAGATGACATACTGTATTGATTCCATTCACATAAAACTCCAGAAAATGAAAACTTATCTTTAGAGACAGGAAGCAGATGAGGGGGGTGGCCATATGGAGAAGGAGATGAGAACTGATGGAATGGAGAGATTACAAAGGGAAATGAAGAAATCATTGCATATATCCATTATCTTAATGATAGTGAGAGTTTCAGACCTTTTCTGACCCCTCTTCTTCCAGGCAGAATGAATCATGCTCTATCCTAGTTCTACTTCTATGCCTTATATTGGTTTCACAGGTAATACATCCGTCAAAACTTATCAAACTGACTAAATATGTGCAGTTTATGTAGTCACTTATATCTCAACAAAACTGCAATAAAAAATACTAAAAACAATCTTGGGAGAGGAGATAGATAAAATGTTATAGCTATACCAAGTAACATATGATCCGTATTTACAGCATACATTTCTAACACTAAAGATAATGAAAAAAAAAATATTTAAGTTGGAATAGTCACATTGGCTAATGCTTATTGAGGGTTTGCAATGAACCAGGCACTTTGTTCTGTCTCTCACTTCATCCTCACATCAATCCTATGGAGTAGATAGTATTAATATCCCCAAGTTATAAATGAAGAAACTGAAGGCACAGAATTATGAATGTGTTCAACTGTGAGTAGCAGAAAAACCAGCTTTAATGGCTTAGAAAGAAATAGTTGCCACTGTTACTAAAAAAAAAAAAAAAAAAAAAAACAAGCAAAAATACCAAAAGAGAGGAGGGAGAAAGCAAGATGGCAGAGGAGTAGGCGACTGGAATATCATTGGATCCCAGGAGTTCAGCTAGACAGTTATCAAACCATCTGAACACCTACAAACTCAACAGGAGAAAAAAGAGAAGAGCAGCAATTCTAGGAACAGAAAATCGACCACTTTCTGGAAGTTAGGACGTACAGAGAAGTGACTCCGAAGCGACAGGAAGATAGACTGCATGGGGAGGGGCTGGCTCCCCGAAAGTGAGAGAGCAGCAGAACACAAAATCAAAACTTTTAGAAGTCTGCTCCACTGAGGGATGTTTCTCCAGAGGCTAAGCGGGAAACAGTGCCCTCGCTGGGACACTGTGGTCTCAGGACCCAAGGGGTCATAGAAAGACCAGGGGTGTCTGAATGTGGCAGAGCTCCCAGGTATTGGAACAGGGAAGCAGGCAACAGAGATGGAACCAAGGAGTGTGCTCTCAGCTCAGGTTACCTTAAACCATGATCCAAGGCACCATTGAGCCACTTCTATTCAGGCAGGGACCCAACAAGCAGCATATCCAGGAAGACTCACCTTCCTCCTCTGGGAGGAGAGGCGTAGGAGCACACTGCAGAAATCTGCTGGGTTTGAAGACACCAAATGGGGCTGTGCGCCAGAGATAGAAACGCTGGGTCACAGGCTGAGTGACCTCAGAGTATAGCTGGAGACCAGGGAGACAGAAAGGATTGACTACTTTTCTCTCAGGGTGTGCTGGGGAGTGGGGCCCCAAACTTCCGGCTACTACAGGGACAGAGATTTGAGGCTGCCATCCTCATTCCCCTCCTCCAAAGCTGTACAGTAAGTGTTCAGGGAACAAAAGCTATGGAGACCAAACCTGAGCAGATTACTTAGCCCGGCCCCTAGCAAGGGCAGTGCAATTATGCCTCAGGCAAAAACATTTGAGAATCACTACAACAGGCCCCTCCCCCAGAAGATCAACAAGAAATCCAGTCAAGACCAAGTTCACCGATTAATCAGAATAGCAAACTCCAAAGCTAGGGGAAAGCAACACATAGAATTCATGGATTTTTTCCCATGATCCCACAGTCCTGTAAATTTTTTTAATTTTATTTTTTCTTATTTTTTAACTTTCCTCCTTCCTATTTAAACTTTTTAAACTATTTTATCAATATATTTTTCAAAAAATCTTTTAAATTTTCACTGTTATAGTCGAATTGTATCCCTTCATTGTATTTAACCTTATTTTTTGTATACATATAGGTTTTTTTTTTTCTTTAAAACTTTGGGATACAATTTCCTTTAATAGATCAAAATATACCCTAAATCTAGTGCATGGCTTTGTTCTAGTCTTGAGCCTGATCACATTCTCTCCTCTTTTCTTTTTTCTTTCTTTCTTTTTCCAAATAACTTCTTACCTTATCAATTCCTATTCCAGAATTGTTTTTAATTTTCATCTTTAATATTTCATCCCTTCATCACCCTTATTTTTGTATATATATAAGTTGTTCTTTCTTTAAAATTTTGGGAGGTACTTTCTTCTCAGACACCAGAATACAACCAAAATCAAGTGTGTGGCTCTGTTCTATTCACCAGTCTAATTTATATATATATATATATATATTTATTTATTTATTTATTTATTTCCCTCCTTTCTTCTCCCCCCAGTTTCAGGTCTCTTCTGATTTGGTTGGCGTATATTTTTCTGGGGTCTTTGCCACCCTTTTAGTATTCTCTTCTCTCTTTCATCTATTCTTACCTGAATAAAATGACAAGGTGGAAAAACTCACCACAAAAAAAAAGAATAAGTGGCAGTACTGATGGCTAGGGACCTAATCATATGGACATTAGTAATATGTCAAAACTAGAGTTCAGAATGATGATTATCAAGGTGCTAGCTGGGCTTGAAAAAAGCATGGAAAATATTAGAGAATCCCTTTCTGGATTAAGAAAAAAAATCCCTTCCTGGAGAAATAAAAGTACTAAAATCTAACCAAGTTGAAATCAAAAAAGCTATTAATGAGGTGCAATAAAAAATGGAGGTTCATACTGCTAGGATAAATAAGGCAGAAGAGAGAATTAGTGATACAGAGGACCAAATGATGGAGAATAGAGAAGATGACCAAAAGAGAGACAAACAACTACTGGACCACAAGGAAAGAATTCAAGAGTTAAGTGATACCATAAGATGAAACAATATTAGAATAATTGGGATCCCAGAAAAGAAGAGAGAGAGAGAGGGGCAGAAGGTATACTGGAGCAAATTATAGTACAGAATTTCCCTCATATGGCAAAGGGAACAAGCATCAAAATCCAGGAGGCACAGAGAACCCCCCTCAAAATTAATAAAAATAGGTCCACACCCCATCATCTAGTAATGAAACTTATAAGTCTTAGTGACAAAGAGAAAATCCTAAAAGCAGCTTGAGATTAGAGATTAGGCACATACAATGGTAGAAATATTAGATTGGCAGCAGACCTATCCACAGAGACCTGGAGGGCAGACACTAAACAAAAAAAATATGCAGCCAAGAATACTATATATTCACACTATATATGACAGACTATATATAGACTGTCACTGAAAATAGAAGAAGAGATAAAAAGTTTCCAGGACAAACAAAAATTAAACGAGTTAGCACATACCAAACCAGCCCTACAGGAAATATCGAAATGGGTGCTCTAAGCAAAGAGAAAGCCTAAAATTAACAAACCAGAAAGGAACAGAGAAAATATACAGTAACAGTCACCTTACAGGTAATACAATGACAATAAATTCATATCATTCAATAGTGAACCTGAATGTAAATGAGCTAAATGCCCCAATCAAAAGACATAGGGTATCAGAATGGATTAAAAAAAAAAGATCGATATGCTGTCTACAAAAAATTAATTTTAGACCCAAAGACACCTCCAGATTTAAAGTGAGGGGATGGAAAACAATTTACCATGCTAATGGACATCAAAAGAAAGCTGGGAAGGCAATCCTTATATCAGGTAAATTGGATTTTAAGCCAAACACTATAATAAGAGATGAGGAAGGACACCATATCATACTCAAAGGGTCTGTCCAAGAAGATCTAACAATTTTAAATATCTATGCCCCTAAAATAAGAGCAGCCAATTATATAAACCAGTTAATAACAAAATCAAAGAAACACATCACAATAATCCAGTAATAGTGGGGGACTTTAAAACCCCCCTCACTGAAATGGACAGATCATCTAAGCAAAAGATCCATAAGGAAATAAAGGCTTTAAATTACATACTGGACCAGATGGCCATCACAGATATATTCAGAACATTCCATCCCAAAGCAACAGAATACACATGCTTCTCTAGTGCACATGGAACATTCTCCAGAATAGATCACATCCTGGGTCACCGATCAGGTCTCAACTAGTACCAAAAGATTGGGATCCTTCCCTGCATATTTTCAGACCACAATGCTTTGAAACTAAAACTCAACCACAAAAGGAAAGTTGGAAAGAACTCAAACATATGGAGGCTAAAGAGCATCCTACTAAAGAATGAATGGGTCACCAGGAAATTAAAGAAGAATTTTAAAAATTCATGGAAACAAATGAAAATGAAAGCACAACTATTTAAAATCTTTGGGACACAGCAAAAGCAGTCCTCAAAGGAAAGTATATAGCAATACAAGCCTTTCTCAAGTAACAAGAAAGGTCTCAAGTACACAACCTAACCCTATACATAAAGGAGCTACAGAAAGAACAGCAAAGAAAGCCTAAGCCCATGAGGAGAAGAGAAATAATAAATATCAGAGCAGAAATCAATGAAATAGAAACCAAGAGAACAGTAGAATAGATCAATGAAACTAGGAGCTAGTTCTTCAAAAAAATTAATAAGATGGATAAACACCTGGGCAGACTTGTCAAAAAGAAAAGAGAAAGGACCCAAATTAATAAAATCATGAGTGAAAGAGGAGAGATCACAACCAACACCAAAGAAATACAAACAATTACAAGAACATATTATGAGCAACTATACACCAGCAAATTTGACAATCTGGAAGAAATGGATGCATTCCTAGAGACATATAAACTCCCAAAACTGAGCCAGGAAGAAATAGAAAACTTGAACACACCCATAACAAATAAATACATTGAAGCAGTCCTCGAAACTCTCCCTGCAAACAAGAGCCCAGGGCCAAACGGCTTCCAAGGGGAATTCTACCAAATATTTAAAGAAGAATTAATACCTAGTCTCCTGAAACTGTTCCAAAAAATAGAAATGGAAGGAAAACTTCCAAACTCATTTGATGAGGCCAGCATTACTTTGATCCCAAAAGCAGACAAAGGCCCCATCAAAAAGGAGAATTACAGACCAATATCCTTGATGAACACAGATGTGAAAATTCTCAGCAAAATACTAGCCAATAGGATACAACAGTATATTAAAAAGATTATTCACCATGACCAAGTGGGATTTATTCCTGGGCTGCAAGGTTGGTGCAACATTTGCAAATCAATCAATGTGATACAATACATTAATAAAAGAAAGGACAAGAAACATATGATACTCTCAATAGATGCTGAAAAAGCATTTGACAAAGTACAGCATCTTTTCTTTTTTAAGATTTTTTTTATTTATTTATTAGACAGAGATTACAACTAGTCAGAGAGGCAGGCAGGGAGAGAGAGGAGGAAGCAGGCCCCCCGCTGAGCAGAGAGCCAGATGTGGGGCTCGATCCCAGGACCCCAAGACCATGATCTGAGCCGAAGGCAGAGGCCTTAATCCACTGAGCCACCCAGGCGCCCCCAGCATCTTTTCTTGATTAAAACTGTTCAAAATGTAGGGACAGAGGGTACACACCTCAACATCATAAAAGCCATCTATGAAAATCCCACAGCGAATACCATTCTCAATGGGGAAAAACTGAGAGCTTTCCTCTGAAGGTCAGGAATACAGCAGGGATGTCCACTATCACCACCGCTATTCAACATAGTACTAGAAGTCCTAGCCTCAGCAATCAGACAACAAAAAGAAATTAAAGGCATCCGAATCAGCAAAGTCAAACTTTCACTCTTTGCAGATGATATGATATTTTATGTGGAAAACCCAAAAGACTCCACCCCAAAACTGCTAGAACTCATACAGGAATTCAGTAAAAAAAAAAAAATGAATGCACAGAAATTAGTTGCATTTCTATACACCAACAGCAAGACAGAAGAAAGAGAAATTAAGGAGTTGATCCCATTTACAATTGCACCCAGAATCATAAGATATCTAGGAATAAACCTAACCAACAAGGCAAAGAATCTATACTCAGAAAACTGTGAAGTACTCATTAAAGAAATTGAGGAAGACACAAAGAAATGGAAAAACATTCCATGCTCATGGATTGGAAGAACAAATATTGTGAATATGTCTACACTACCTAAAGCAATCTACACATTTGATGCAATCAAAGAAATGGAACAAATAATCCTAAAATTTATATGGAACCAGAAAAGACCCCGAGTAGCCAGAGGAATGTTGAAAAAGAAAACCAAAACTGGTGGCATCACAATTCCAGACTTCAAGCTCTATTACAAAACTGTAATCATCAAGATAGTATGGTACTGGCACAAAAACAGACACATAGATCAATGGTACAAAATAAAGAGCCCAGTAATGATTACCATCAACTCTATGGTCAACTAATCTTTGACAAAGCAGGAAAGAATGTCCAATGGAAAAAAGAGAGTCTCTTCAACAAATGGTGTTGGGAGAATTGGACAGCCACATGCAGAAGAATGAAACTGGACCATTTCCTTACACCACACACGAAAATAGACTCAAAATGGATGAAAGACCTCAATGTGAGACAGGAATCCATCAAAATCCTTGAGGAGAACACAGGTAGCGACCACTTTAAGCTCAGCTGCAGCAACTTCTTCCTAGACACATTGCCAAAGGCAAGGGAAGCAAGGGCAAAAATGAACTATTGTGATGTCATCAAAATCAAAAGCTTTTGCACACCAAAGGAAACAGTCAACAAAACCAAAAGACAACTGACAGAATGGGAGAAGATATTCACATATCAGATAAAGGGCTAGTATCCAAAATCCAAAACTTACCAAACTCAACACCCAAAGAACCAATAATCCAATCAAGAAAAGAGCAGAGGACATGAACAGACATTTCTGCAAAGAAGACATCCAGATGGCCAACAGACACATGAAAAAGTGCTCCACATCACTCGGCATCAGGGAAATACAAATCAAAACCACAATGAGATACCACCTCACACTAGTTGGAATGGCTAATATTAAAAAGTCAGGAAGTGACAGATGTTGGCGAGGATGCAGAGAAAGGGGAAAGGGGAACCCTCCTACACTGTTGGTGGGAGTGCAAGCTGATGCAGCCGCTCTGGAAAACAGTATGGAGGGTCCTCAAAAAGTTGAAAATAGAGCTACCCTGCTACCCAGCAATTGCACTACTGGGTATTTACCCTAAAGATACAAATGTAGTGATCCAAAGGGGCACATGCACCTGAATGTTTATACCAGCAATGTCCACAACATCAAAATTATGGAAAGAACCTAGATGTCCATCAACGGATGAATGGATAAAGAAGATGTAGTATTCATAGTAAATGGAATAATATGCAGCCATCAAAAAAGTCAAAAAAAAAACACAAAATCTTGCCATTTGCAATGATGTAGATGGCACTAGAGGGTATTATGTTGAGCGAAATGAAATAAGTCAATCGGAGAAAGACAATCATCATATGATCTCTATGATATGAGGAATTTGAGAGATAGGGCAGGGGGTTGTGGGGGGTAGGGATGGAAAAAATGAAACAAGATGGGATTGGGAGGGAGACAAACCATAAGAGACTCTTAATCTCATGAAAAACAAACTGAGGTTGTTGCCGGGGTTGGGGGGTAGGGATAGGGTGGCTGGGTTATGGACATTGGAGAAGGTATGTGCTATGGTGGGTGCTGTGAAATGTATAAGCCTGATGATTCACAGACCTGTACCCCTGGGGTAAATAATACGTTACATGTTTTATAATTTAAAAAATTTTTTTAAAAGATTAGACCATAAAGGGAAAAAAAAAAAAAAAAACTTAAAAGGCCAGAGTTCCAAGAGTTTCCAGGTTAGTGAACACATGGAGGTGCTGGGAGAGTGGTGCACCTGGTTGGCTTGGAAACTCCTTGCTCTCTCTCCATACCTGCCCTTTTTATTTATCACCTGGCTGTAGATCTGTACTCTTTAACATCTTGTGTAATAAACTGGTAATCGACTGAGTAAACACAAAAGAAAAAAATAAAAATACCGAAAGAGGGGCACCTGGGTGATTCAGTTAAGTATCCGCATTCAGCTCAGGTCATGATCTCAGGGAACCGGGATCAAGTTCCGCATGGAGCTCCCTGCTCAGTGGAAAGCCTGATTCTCCCTCTCCCTCTGCTGCTCCCCTCCTTGTACACACACTCCTCTCTCTGTCAGATAAATAAATAAAATCTTTAAAAAAAAAAAAAAAAAACCCAAGAGGGCTATAGGTAGGCAATACATGTTTGTTTTCATTGCTAAACAATGTGGCCAAAGATAAGAAGGCTCTCTGTTCCAGCAAGGGGGCACACTAATTGCCTCATAGTCATAGTAGGTGCTGTGCCTTCAGGCATCACAAGACTCCAAGCAGAAAGAATGGAAAAAGAGTGATATTAGCTCAATCTCCTAGCTTTCCCAGCAGCCTCACCCAGCAAGCTTTTGCTTATATACAATTGGCTAGAATTATCTCACAGGGTCGCCCCTAACTGGAAGGTCGCTAAGAAGAAAAGGATTGTAGATGTAGGCCAGAGGAGCAAACCAGTAATTTCTGCCACAACTACTAACAGGTAAAGTCAGGATTTGACCTCGATTTATTTCCCAAACCTGGGCTATTAACCATGATGCTATATGAATAAAGTTTTCCATAAATTCTTCTAAAGTCATCTTAATATGCCAAACATATGGAAGAAATTTAATCCTGAGAAACATGGATTTGATACACTTTGAGTGCTACAGGGAACATACAAGTATTTGTTAAGTGACAGATTAGTTTCTTATCTATGGGGAAAGTAAGCATAATTAACGAAAAAGCAGAAGAGAAAGGAAGAAGTGAATATGACAGAGGGGACTGGTGGGAAGTGATGATCTATGGCTTAACTTCACACATTTTCTATCCAATAGCTTTGCCTTTTTTTTTTTTTTTTAAAGATTTTGTTAGGCAGAGGAGCGCCTGGGTGGCTCCGTGGGTTAAAGCCTCTGTCTTCAGCTTAGGTCATGATCCCAGAGTCCTGGGATCGAGCCCCACATCAGGCTTTCTGCTCAGCAGGGAGCCTGCTTCCCTTCCTCTCTCTCTCCCTGCCTCTCTATCGACTTGTGATCTCTGTCAAATAAATAAATAAAATCTTTAAAAAAAAAAAAAGATTTTATTGACAGAGCACAAGTCCGGGGGCGGGGGGCCGGCAGGCAGAGGGAGAGGGGAACGTAGGCTCCCCACTGAGCAGGGAGCCCGACATGGGACTCGATCCCAGGACCCTGGGATCATGACTAGAGCCGAAGGCAGACACTTAACCAACTGAGTCACCCAGGGTGCCCCCAATAGCTTTGCTTCTTGTGTTGCCCTATGATACAGTATCAGTTCCTGAATGTTTCATATCTAGATAGTTCTCTGATGTTCTCTCAGGGCAATTTTTACAAGTGTGAAAGTTCCACAAGTGTAATCTGGGTGTGAAGAAGCAAGATAGGCAGAACATCATATCTAAGAAAATGAATTTTTTTAATGAGCTAAGAGAAAAAACATGGTTCATGTTTAGAAGGCTTAAATGTTTCCACAGTGACTGAAATACAAGCAAATCTCTATTCATTTCTAACTATGATATCAAGCCTGGATATTTTATGTCTACAGAGTTAGTACCCAGTATTCTGCTCAATTGGAATGGATGTCATTCATTTGCTCAAGAATTCAGTAGACATGAAGAGCATTTTTTCAAGTACAAAATAAGAGTGAGTGTTGCTTTTTATGAATCTATTAATATATAATATTTGGTCGGTGAGTCAAACATTAAGAATTCACTTTTTCAGTCTAAATTATTAAAGATTATATATTATATATTAGCTCACTCCAAAAACATATGGAAAAATTCAGCAAACATCTGTTACTAAAGATTTCCAGTGAGCTATGCATTGTTCTAGGTTCAGAAATCAAATAAAGCATAGTCCCTGCCTCAAAAAAAGAAAAAAAAAATCACAATCTAATAACAGTTTGATACATGGTAGAGCCGGTGTATGTAACTGACACAGCAAATGTCCCTCTAATTCTGATTTCTGTTGCCTTCACATTTTTCATTTTTAACATTTCTTTAGAAGAAACAACAGCAAGATAGCTGAGCAAGAACATCAAGTAATAAGAGCACTGTGGAGTTCATGCCTGAGAGATCTTAAAAACATCCTACCTAAAACTTTTAGCACTTGATAAAATGTAACACAAATTTTCACATTATTTTGCCAAAGATCAAGTGTGTTGGTTACAGATACATATCAGTTCTTTTCCGTTGGAGATGCTGCCAAGAAATTAGCACAGAAAATTACATTGTACTAAAAGTGGGTATTCAAAACATGCACAGTTTCCTGCCCTTTGTCATCTGTGAGCATGGCAGTTGCATATTGGTGATTTGCTATTCCACTCAGAGAAAAGGAAACATTCATATATAAATGCTGCCTTAATACTGTTGATTGGTTGGCTGCTTTTTAAAAAGACAGAAGAAAATAAAGATCATATTCAGAAAATCCCAAAACTTTCATGTAGAACTATAGGACATGAGCTGTATATAATTTTCTTCTATTATGATCAATGATTTTGTGATATTTTGATGGAGGTCTTGAGACCTCAATATTGAGTCACTATCATAAAACCAACACTGTCTGATCTGAGAAACACATATTCACCTGAAATCAACTCACCCAAAGGGAAGAATAGTGCAGAGTGATCTCAGTCACACATTTATACCCCAAAATCAACAAAAAATAAAATAGCTTCTCCTCCCCTTCTTCCCTCCCTTCATCTCCTCATCTTCCTCCAACCTCTCCTTCTCCTCCTCTTCCTCTTTCTCCTTCTTCTTGTTCTTCTTCCTATTATTATTGTTACTTATTGTAATTATTATTAATTAAAACTCATCATCTCACTGACAGAGAGTCAAGATTCCCAAAGGGATCAGGGAGTCAGTATATAAACATTAGGTGCTTACTGACCATCTGCCAAACTACCATGGGATAGACGTGTAGACACTGACTTGCTCACAAGAAGCCAGCTCTCTACTGAAAAGAAGTCTTACAAGCACAACACCATGAGGAAATAAGACTGTACTATTCTTAAAATGTTAAACTGAACTGTACAGAATATTAGAAACTAGAATAAATAAATAGCTCCTAATAAGTATTAATTGTCTGGCTCAAACAACAGTAACAGGAAATAGTAATGGGCAGTCAAGGAAAATAAAGCCAAACTGGAATAGGGTTTTTAAATGACGGACAAAATATGAATCAGAAGTCAAAATATGAATCTAAATGCTAGGAATTGCACGAGCCAAAGTACAAGCTAGAAGCACACACAGGTGGTAGGAGTGTCTGGGTCACAAAAAAGATAACACTGGCTTTCACAGTCAGTTGGCACCAAGCACTGGGTACAATACTGTGGGATAGTTGAGTTAGGAGCACTGAGTATTACATGGAGAGGTATGAATCTGATCTAATGAACAGTAGGAATCGACTAGATGCTATAAAGAAGGAATAAGTGGTCAATAACAGATGAAGACGCCCACCCAGAATATTGGTAAGTCTCAAGTTGGAGGGGAAAGCTGCAAACAAAATGCTAAAGCCTTGATGGGCATGAGAGAGTAACCAGTGTGCCAGTAAATTATAGTTAACAGAAGAGACGGGGAGTGACTTCCAGATAGCGTGCAACTCAAATGAGATTTCTGGGATCTGTGATACCCGGACCATGCAAGAATGAGCAGCACCTGCTCCAGGAAGCTCCATGGAAGAATTAGTTTCCTGAATATTAGTTTCCTGAGGAATTGGAGAAGTTGGTCATGGGATCTAATGAAAATTAAATGGCTAATTTAGATAAAGTGCATGACACATAAATGATTTAATGACACATCCAGACCCAGTGTCAAACCTCACCCTCTCAATCTTAAAGGGAAGGGAATCTTCTTAGTACTCTTAAAAATACTACCTTCATTGCATTTCCCATCCATACTTCTACTGAGTGGTTTAATCAGGCCACTTCAAATCACAGCACTTTCATAAACATTTTGCTCCTTACCACAAAACATCCTCTGAAATATAATGAAATTATTCATGATTATTTATGATGTAACTTCAGAAAAGTTGCCAATCCCTGGAATCACCCATGCTTAGCACTTTTTATAGTGCCTAGCATAAATAGGTGCTTATTGACTACACTATTCAAATGTTTTTTACATGAAATCAAAAGCACAAGCAAAAAAGAAAAAAACTAGATAAATTAGATTTCATCTAATTTTATTTATTTACTTATTTATTTTTAGAGAACGAGAGGGAGAGGGAGAGGGCAGAAGGAGAGAGGAGAGGGAGACAATCATAAGCAGGCTCCAAGCCCAGCGTGGAGCCTGACACAGGGCTCAAGCTCAGAACCCTGAGGTCATGACCCAAGCCCAAATCAAGAGTTGTTGCTTAACTGACTGAGCCGCCCAGGTGCCCTTCAACTAAATTTAATTTTTTGTGTTGCAAATGATACAATCAAGGAAGTGAGAAGACCTTGTAGTTCAACTATACTTCAATTTAAAAAAAGAAGAAAGTGAAAAGACAACCCACAGAATGGGAGAAAATATTTGCAAATCATATATCTGATAAAGGATTTGTATCCAGAATACATAAAGACCTTTACAACTCTACAATAAAAAGGCAGCCCAATTTAAAATAAATGGACAAATACTTGAATAGATATTTATCCAAGGAAGATATATATATGGCCAATAAGCACATGAAAAGGTATTCAACATTACTAGTAGTTAGGGAAATGTAAATCAAAAAAAATGAGATATCATTTCATTATATATATATACACACACACACATACATACATACATATATAGCCATTTTGGGTGGCTATAATAAAAAAGAGAATAACAAGAGCTAGTGCGGATATGGAGAAATTGGAACCCTTTTACATTGCTGATAAGAATGTAAAATGGGAGGCACCTGGCTAGCTCAGTTAGTAGAGCATGCAAATCTTGATCTCAGGGTGATGAGTTCAAGCCCCACATTTAGAAAAAAAGAAAAAAGATTATAAAATGGTGCAGACATTTTGGAAAACATTTTGAAAGTCCTCAAAAAGGTAAATGTAGAGTTATCACATGACCCCCCAATTCCACTCCTAGTTACGGTTTAAATGTATACTGACAGCGTACACTGTCAAAACCTAAACCAGGTTGATAATTAAATACTCAATTCTATTTAGCTACATCTAATGAAAAGAATCTGATAGGGTTAAAGATCACCTCTAATTAAAACTATTTCAAGAGTCCTGTACATTCGTCCATAGGCTAATTCAGCACTCAGCTAGCTATTTGATTGTGGCTTCTGGCAGCAAGCAAGACGTCAGTCTATATTTTCACGGACCACTTTTATCTGAAATCTTTTCTCTGCATGATCCAAATTTCTTAGAATCATAATCTGTTCTTTGCAACATATGAAAAAGTAGAGAAATCAATTATGTGTAATTAGACATGGAGTTTCAGAAACCCTATACTGTAGTCTGAAACTCTATACTATTAGAATTTATTAGTAGTAAATTTCTTGGCAATAGAAAAGGCAAATAAAGAAATTTATTTTATTACAGTGAAGATAACTTCACTTATTTAGAAACTATTCTGTAAAAGAAGTCTTTTAGCTGTTCTATGTAGTCTGGACTCCAAAATCTTGAATGAAATGTTCTACTGTCATTCCAGCTCAGATACTATCTTTAATACTATTTAGAAAAAATATTTTTTAAAAGATTTTATTTATTTATTTGACAGAGAGAGAGATCACATGTAGGCAGAAAGCCAGGCGGGGGTGGGGAGGAGCAGGCCCCCTGCTGAGCAGAGAGCCCAATGTGGGGGTCGATCTCAGGACCCTGAGATCATGACCTGAGCCGAAGGCAGAGGCTCTAACCCACTGGGCCACCCAGGTGCCCCTAGAAAAAATATTTTTTTTAATATTTTAAATGATAGCCAAAAGGATTAGTTAAGAATAGTTAAATCCTGCAAGATGAATTATGGGTATATATTCAATTTAGAGCACAATATCTATATATAGATATAGATATAAATATAAATAATTTAGAGCATGGTTGCATATATGGGTCTGAAGGAATTTTAAAGTCTCCCCTAATAAGCAAGAGTTATGATCTTGGTTTCAAATGTAAGAGAAATAATTACATTTATGTGAACTCATCATCCTATACTACATAATAACTGAAAATAGCATAACTGTCCCATTATATTATTTATCTAGGCATTTGACCATTCAGATTAATAATAGAGAACATAAGACAAAAACCTGAATTATACTGCTCAAATTTAGAATCTGTACTCTATAATATATAGAAAAAAAAAAAGAGAGAGACAGGTTTATACCCCCGTCTCTACAAATTCAAATAGTATAAATTTATATTTAAAGACTGTTGCCATCAAAGACATCAAAACATATTTTCATCTCTTACATCGAAATACTATCTAAATACATGCTAGCTCCTTGTTATAAGTTGTAATACACCAGGAGACGATCTTGACCCAGGAGCAATATGGGAAGTACTGTAATCGACTCACCCTAGACCGAGAGAAGTACGGATGGCCTCGACAGGAAAATTAGACCTGTTTCTCCTCTGGGGAGAATTAGTTTCAAATTACGCATTCTAATTTTATGCTGAAGTGATCCACTGGGATGGGAGGAAGAGCAAATTTGATTTTCAAGCATCAACAGATACTATCGGAAGCTTATCAGTTTGGCTATGAGGATTTTGTGAATCCTCACCTTCCTCTCATAATAACCCCAGGGGAATTTCTGTATCTGCAATTGACCTGGAACCATTAATTTTGAGAGTGAGAGAATAAATGACTAGTAAGTATTTATAAATTGTTGCCCACTACAAACATTTATCTAAAACCTCTACTCCAGGTTAAATCTTAATGAGGTCACCTACTCACCAGCATCACTAAGCCAGCCCATTTTCCCAGACCATAACTAGTGAGAGCATCTTTCCATCTATTTCCATCTGAATAGTCTCACATTAAATTATGCCAAAAAAACAAGCATTCACATTATTGAAAGGATGCAAAACACTGATTAGCTCATCCTCAAAATGTTTAACAAGATCTCAGCAGGAGATTAAGGGAAGTCTAGAGAGAACAATCAAGCTCATGCTAAATAGGAAAATTCATCTAGTCTTACAAAATCACCATCCATGTACAAAGTTACAACAGCAATAATTATGGCCATTGCTGTACCTTCATGTATGGGAACAAAACTCAGAACTAAAATTCGTATCAGAGTGTTTCATAGGAATTGGGATCATTCTGTAAATGGGTACAACTTTATGTTAATGTTTGCCATAAAAGGTCCAGCACTTTTCGTATTAGAACTTGGCAGAACTATCCTCCCAGATGGTCAAAGCCATTTGCATTTTCGCTATACACATTTCTTTCTCCTTCACTCAAGGCAGTAGAGTGGAAAGGTGTCAGATCCAAGTTCAAGTCCTAGCTTTGCACTTACTACATTTGCAAATCATTTTACCTCTGTGACTCTCAGTTTCCTCCTCCATAAAATGAGGGTAATGATTCCTACCTCTAGGAGCTATTATGAGAATAAAATGATATAATTTATCCAAAGTGCTTGGCACTGGAAAGCTACTAAATAAATATGAGCTGCTTTCCCTACCAGGTATGGAGAGAGCTTTATAAGAAGTAAGGTAGCATTTGAGACACAAACTTCTGAAATTTTGTACAATTCAATTTTTCTTCCAAAACTTAATATTGAAGGTGCTATTTTCCACACTGATGCATTATTCAAATGTAAAAAAGAAAAAGAAAAACACCACTATCTTTAAATAGCATGCATTCCACTTCAGGCTATCTGTTCATGACAATGATCCAGGAACATTATTGCAGTAATGAGGCACTTCTGAAGTAAGTGTTTGGGGCCTGTGAGAACTGGGAAAAAACAGAATGTCACCAGCAGTTATTGAGACTCGGTGCCTGGTGATTAGAGCACCAACTCACACAAAATTAAAAGGGGCAGGAGTTATTCCTGTTATTTCTAGTTACATTAGGATAAAAATACATGTGACAATCATCTCGACTCTACTTTTAACAACTAAAGTTCTATGAGATTCAGAAATCATTTGATAGAATCAAATAATCAATAAAAATGTCTTCATTTTTCAAAGGTCTGAGGCTGAGTCTATGGGGAAAAGGTCAATGCCAGGTATAGTAAAAGCAGTTTTTCTCATTGTGATTTTAAGCAGTCATAGAAAATAGCACTGGTAAAAAAAAAAAAAAAAGAAAGAAAATAGCACTGGTGCAGAGCCCTAACAATAGCATGAAAATAAACTGTGCCACTAAAAGATAAATATTTTATCATCTCTAACACCCTTTTTATTAAAACTTTGTGAAAACATAGCTAGACTTTAAAAAATAACTCAAAGATGTATATACATGTGAATATGTAAATTATGTTATTAAGTTAGTTTGATACAATGCAGAACAGAGCACAAAAGATTTCATTCAAAAAGTTGCACTGACGGTGCATTTCTTTAATGAGAGCCATAAAAGATTTTAGCACAAACTTAAGGAAATGGCCCTTACACATTCTGAAAGAAACAAATAACAACAACTAACACTTTATTTAATATTTAAGATATTATAGGTCCCTCACTTAATCTCTACAATTCAATGATGTACGTATTATTAATGACTGTAGTCTACTGTTGAGGGGATTAAGGCTTTTGAGGTTAATTTGAGATTAATCAACCCACCCAAAATTATATAATTGTAAGTGAAAGGTCTGGATTTCATGTCTGACTCCAGAACTCACACTTCAGCTACTATGTTATGTTGTCCCAACTTTGCCTCCTATTTTCACTGGCCAAGTACTGGATAGGAATGTTGAGTGGAAGCAAAGGTGAGTACTCAAATCTACATGGTCTCTTCTTTCAAGTTCCTTAGCCTAATGATAATATGATCTTGGAAGCAGATAAGCTCAGGCAGTCACACAACTACTGCAAGTACTCAGATATCCCTGGTTCCTTCAGGATGTTGCACTCTCCAAAGCTAAAGGTGGAACAGAAATATGATACCTTGTTAAGCACAGCTCTACACCATATATATGACAACCTCAGAAGTTTCCCAGATGTACCTTCTGCCCTAGTATTTGAACCTTCCTCATACCGTGCGACTCTTAGTCTTAGGGTTGTGAGTTCAAGCCCTATGTTGTGCTTGAATCCTACTTAAATAAATAAATATTTTAAAAGAACCTTTCTCATAATTTGCTAAGCAGAAATATCTGACAGTAACTAAGCAGCAATATTCTATCACAGTAGATTAGAAGCAATGATACATTTGTTAAAAGAATATGCCCAGATGGCTCAGTTGGTTGAGCATCAGACTCTTAATTTCTGCTTGGTCGTGATCTCAGAATCTTGGAATCAAGCCCCTCTAGGGGCTCTGTGCTGAGCAAGGAGTTTTCTTGTCCCTCTCCCTCCCCATATACCCTTCCACTTCTGCTGCTTCCCGCTCATGCTATCTAGCTAGCTAGCTAGCTAGCTATCCATCCACCTAAAATAAATGAATAGAATCTTAAAAAAAAAAAAAAAAAAAATGAGGGGCACCTGGGTGGCTCAGTGGGTTAAGCCTCTGCCTTTGGCTCAGGTCATGGATCGAGGCCCACATGGGGCTCTCTGCTCTGCAGGGAGCCTGCTCCCCCCCACTCTCTCTCTCTGCCTGCCTCTCTGCCTACTTACGACCTTTCTCTCTCTGTCAAATAAATAAATAAAATCTTTAAAAAAAAAAAAAGTGAAATTGGAAGAAAAGTGTTCATGGAGTACCCAGGGGCTTTTAAGGAATTGCTCATTCCAAAGTCCTAAGAAAAGAGCTGAATTCCTAGAGGATAGTCAGCTTTCATGTTGATGGATGTAAGAAGAAAGGAAAAGAATCTTCAGAGTAAATGACTGATAGGTAAAAAAGAAAACTAGGAGAGTGTGATAACACTTCGACCAGTTGCAAACAGAAGTAGTACTGGGAGGTAACCTTGAAGGTACATATGAACTAAAACAAATACTTACAGTTTAGGGTCTGAAAGAGCAACTAATAGTCTAGAATAATTCCAAATGCAGCTTAGTAAGATTGGAGAAGGGAAGCAAAAGTGGGTTTGGGGATGATTTAAGCTTTCCTACTTCTCTGAGATTGTTTTCTGAATTAATTTTATTCCATGCAGATATTCAAGGGAGAAGGAAAATAGAATAAAGGCTACTTATTATTGGTGGAGCAATTTCTTTGACATAGCAGCTCATAATTTATTAATGTGTAGCTAGATCTACCCTATAGCTGCAATAATGAGCACATCTTTTCAGCATATGATTAAATACATGTAGCTAGACAGAGGGTGTCCTTCCCCACTAATAACTCTAATTCATGGATTGATAATATAAGAAATTAACATTGTGGGAAAGCAGCAGATTCTGTTTTGTACTTTTTCTGTCTACAGGAAGGCTTCACATGGAAATCAGCAAAGTAAATGTTGTGACTACAGCAGTGAACAAGTTTAAATAGAAACTCACATGTTCAATTTAAAGACTCTAGGAGTATTTCACTTGGGCTCAAGACTTTATTATCAGTGAAGAATATATTACTTTCTATTTTTAAAAATTGTCCTCAATGAAACTCCTTTAGAGGACAGGTACCAACAACAACAACAACAACAAAAAAAAAAAAAAAAAATTTTTTTTTTTTTTTTTTTTAATAAACCCAAAGCTGAAACCTCAGTTGGTTTATACAGTTCCTCACCAACTCTTCTGGAGGGCATAATGGTTAGAAATAGTAACAGGGCAAATGGAAGGTAAAGGAGAAAGAGCTCCATCCAGCTCCCAGATACAAGTCTTCCTCTCTTCTGCTCTAGTATCCTTACCACTTTGAGGGATTCCTCTTCCTCTCAACGGAAGAGCTTGACCTCTTCCTTTGACTTTTCCTTGCTTTCCTATTCTCCATGCTTCTGTCTTCTTTTTCTCCCTTTGGCAATTCAGATTTCTCCTCCATATTTCTCAAATTAGCCCTTAGTTCCTAGTCTCACAGTCCCCCACAATGATGCGGATTGAAAAATCAGCACCTGCCTACAATAGTCTCCTCCTCACCTCCACTCAATCTATTCCTCACAGGAATAAAACATCTCGTATCACAACACTCTCCCTTAAAGGATATTTTTAATTTCCCTTCACAGACGAATCTGATGGCTCCCATTTTTTCCCACATCATACCCAAACTCCTAATCATATAAATCATTTACCACCAATCTTCAGGAATATTCATATGAGCATATCCCTACAATTTTAATTAATTTTAATGTGTGTGTGTGTGTGTTTATATGTACTCATGTTTGTTTTACATGATTTTGTCCTCTTCTCAGAAATGGAAAGTTTCTCTTGAGTCAACCATTCATCTTTACATGCATCGTGAAAAGGATTTGTGTTCATTCTGTTTTCTTCCTGAGGAATGCCCAGTCCCATCATTCTCTTTTTTCAAGTAAAATCTCTACCCCCAACATAGGGCTCCAACTCATGACCCCAAGATCAAGAGCTACATGCTCTACCAACTGACCCAGTCATCATTCTGTTTTTTAAATCAATTTCCTCTTTACCGAATTCATCAGCAAATAACTACTCATGCTTGTGAAACCCCATGATACATACATCTTAACCTTTCTTAACAACACATAAAACATTCTGTGTGGATTATCTCCTCAGTAGAACACAAGCTCCCTATAGGTAGAATTCATGCCGAATTTATTTGTTTTACCCCATGAATAATTCCTGGTCCATAGTAAATGTTGAATATAATATTAGATCATTGGATTCAGATTCAATATAAAAAATAAGTACTTGGGACACCTGGGTGGCTCAGTTGGTTAAGCAGCTGCCTTCGGCTCAGGTCATGATCCCAGCATCCTGGGATCGAGTCCCACATCGGGCTCCTTGCTCCGCAGGGAGCCTGCTTCTCCCTCTGCCACTCTCTCTGCCTGTGCTCACTCTCTCTCTCTCTCTCTCTCTGGCAAATAAATAAATAAAATCTTTAAAAAAAAAAATAAGTACTCAAAGTTATCTGCTTTTCTGAGATCTCATTAAAATTATAATAATCATTTAAAAAACTAGCCCACGGTATCTCCATCTAGGTTCCTCAGAAGCAGATTCTAGATAAGGATTTGAATCAAGAATTTTTTTAAGATCTTATTTATTCATTTAACAGAGAGGGAGAGTATAAGCAGGGAGAGCAGTAGGCAGAGTGGGAGGGAGTAGCAAGCTCTCTGCTGAGCCAGGAGCCAGGTGTGGGACTTGATCCCAGGACCCTGGGATCACGACCTGAGCCAAAGGCAGCCGCTTAACAAACTGAGCCACCCAGGCGTCCCTTGAATCAAGAATTTATGTGAGAGGTAATCCCAAGAAATTTAGGGAGAGGGGAAAATGAGTCATGGCATAGAGAAGAGCCAACAAAGGGTTCATTATCAAGCAAGAGATTAGAACCTGTATACAGCATGCACCTTAGAGTTATCCCAGCAGTAATGTGAGGGAGCTGGTATTTACTCATGCATTCTTGTTAGACATCAGTTGAGGGCTGGTGGGAGCAGACAGTCTCTGGCTCCTCCAGCCTACCCCATGAGCAGACAAAGGAAGCTCCTACAGCCAGACAGAACTCTCTGAGTTGAAGATGCTGACAGTTGAAAATGGGATAAGTGCTGGGAAACTGGAAGTGAAGAGGGGATATAGGTACCAACAGCATCTACCACACACAATAACAAGAGAATGGTGAGGGAGCCATAAGAGGGCATGAATTTTCAACAGATTCTTGGGAGACAGAAAGAAGATGGAAAGCTAGTGACTGAAAAGTAAACACAGCCCAGAATACACAGGGAGAAAGGTTTAAGTTTAAGCCCAGGAAAAGTGAGGAGGAAATCTCAGTCTGGGGCGCAATCTACTTTGTGGAATCCCAGTCTCGGGATCAAGACTCAGAAGTTGAGAATGAAACATAGGGCGGGAAATGAATTAACTGTAAGTCTGTTTTGCAGGGAGTAGCAAACTATAGCCTACCACCTGTTTTTGTATATTCAGTGAGCTAAGATAGTTTTTACATTTTTAAAGCATTGCTTAAAAAAAAAAAAAAAGACTATCTGACAGAAACTGTATGTAATCCATAAGTCTAAATATTACCACCAGGTCATTACAGAACACACTTACAGACCCTCAGTTTATAAGACAGTCAATAGTCATACAAGCCCTTCCCCAACCTCAGGAATTAAGACTGCCTGAAGTCAGACACTTAACCCTGCACAAAAAATCTCAGCTATCTTCTCTGATCATTTTAGCTTCTGAGTGCCCTTCCTCAAGAAGTTAACTTGAGGATGTAAGCCAGAAAGAAAACATACTACCCAAGAAACAGAATGTTATTTGGAGAGAAAGAAAATAAGTCTCAGGACCCTAGAGAGGAGTCAGTATAGACAGGACCCAAAAGACACAGTGTCCCAGGAGGGATGAAAAAGAGGGAACTGAATGGATTGAGAACTCTGAAAAAGATAAGGATATGATAAAGTCTAATGGTAGAATGTTTAAAGAGTTCATTCTCCCTGGGATTTGAAACTAAGAACATTCTGCCCTGAGTGGCAGAGAAGTCCCAACATTAGACCCACAGGGAAGGAAGTGTTAATACCATCTCACTATAAAGACTCCATACTAAATAATATTTATCTGGTCATACTAATGAAAATTATTTATTGACTTGAAAGATTGGGAAGTAGAAGGTGAAAAGAAATGGGAGTATGTTCATCTTATAAAGTGGGTAGTTAAGAGCACTGTCTACAGTTAATGGAATAGGAAAGGAAGATTTAATTATGCTTTTCAAGTACCAAAGGTGATCTGTATGGAAACAGACTACTGATTATTATATGTACAAAAAGGACAATGAGGAGGTGAAGAGCAGTTCAGTCCTAATCTAGCACATCGAGAAGGAAACAAAATTTGTAAAAAATTAAATAAATCAACTATCACATGGTTTCACTGGTAAGTGGAGCATAAGGAATAACATGGAGGACAGCAGGAGAAGGAAAGGAAAATTGAATTGGGGGAAATCAGAGGGGGAGACGAACCATGAAGAACTGTGGACTCTGAGAAACAAACTAAACAAACTGAAGGTCTTGGAGCGGAAGGGGTAGGGTAGCAGGTTAGGTGAGCCTGGTTGTGGGTATTAAGGAAGGCACGTATTGCATTGAGCACTGGGTGTGGTGCATAAACAATGAATCTTGGAACATTGAAAAAATAAAATAAAATTTTTTTTAAAAGTCAGTGAGAGAAAGAAAAAAAATAAATCGATAGTGGTTTGTGTATCTACTTACAAAACATATTTCTTCATATATATGTGTGTGTGTGTGTGTGTGTGTGTGTATATATACATATATATATATATATATCTCCACAATATTGAGCCACCTTACTTACTTACTTACTTACAAAACATATTTCTTCATATATATATATGTGTGTTCTTCATATATATATGTGTGTGTGTGTATGTATATATATATACATATATATATGTATATATATATATCTCCACAATATTGAGCCACCTCCTTCCCTACCCACAGGGATGACCAGCTTTAAAACATTTCTGTTTTGACCCTTCTAGTAGTTACTTACCACTGCATCTCTGAGATATTGTAACTTTTCGTAAATTCTTCTGTATTGTTGGACTTTCTTTAACCACATGAATTTATTATTTCAATAAAATCTAATGTTTGTCAATGTATGGAGAAATGACAATATTCCTCACAGTGTTCCCCTCACAGATAATGTAAAATGAATGTGTTTAAAGGTTGCTGGGTCTCATTCTGACAACTAAAGGTGACACGAGAGGAGTGGCCCCACCCCCAAAAGAGCCCTATGGCTACAAATGATGCAGGTTAATTTTGTGAAACAAACAGGGGCCACCCTAATAAGTATTATGTAAATTAGCACAAAACAAAATGAAATGAGGTATCAATTAAGCAATGAAGCCAGGAAAAAAGTTTCCTTCCACTTCCTTTGAGAATACTTGCTGCTTTGAGAACCATGTCCATGTTGTCCCTACATTGAGGTTCAAACAGAGTGCCTACATCTTCTATCTAGGTTCAATATTTACGGTAAAGATAATTACGTACCCCATGCACTGGTGCACCCAACGCATCAGCAAACATGGCAAATCGAGACAATGTCAGCAAAAGTCTCAACTCATTTCAGTCTCAGCTGAATAAGCTTCATGAGGCGGCATTTGGAAAAAGCTAACAAGCAGAGAAAGCAGAACACGTCAAAACTAGCACCCTGATTACACCTAGAAGTAAACAGCGGAACTATAGGACAAGAACAATGTTCTCCTGGTAAGAAGTCGGGCTTCACTCATTTTCTGAGTTGCGTTTTCAAAAGTTGTCCCAGGTGGACTGTGTTGCAGCAAACTAATCTCAAGGAAGCCTGGACAGAAAATATACATTGATATTGTTTAGTAAGTGATCTAAACGGTGCCACTTGGCTTTGGTGTACCTGACTGAAGCAAGAATATCCTAAAAGTAAGTTACTATCTGTGACTGAATTCGAGAAATTTTCTTCTTCTGTACAACCTGAAATTTATGCAGTTTTAAGTAACAGATAAACAGATAAATCTTGATGAAATATTGCAAATAATAAATATTCCTGATATCAAACTCTGACCTAGCAATGCTGATAAAGCGAACTGCTTAATAACAGTAAGAGCAGAAACAGATCTGGCTCTTAGGCAAAACCGTGGGATAAGTAACCTTCAGTGACCCAGCTCTACCGGAGCTCCTCACTCCCACAAACACCCCATAAACCAATACCTGCACCCTTCTAAATCAGCCCAGTGCTGCTACTACCTTGTAAAACACAACTCACCTGGATGTGGCTCTGTCCTCTCCTAGACCCAGGCATTAGCAGAAGCATTAAGCCCACAGTGTGGGAATCTATGTAATACAGGAAAATTACTTAAACAATAAAAACTACAGAAGGAGGGGTGCCTGTGTGGCACAGTCAGTTAAGTATCTGACTCTTGGTTTCTGGTTCAGGTAGTGATCTCAGGGTCATGAGACAGAGTCCCACATCCACTCCATGTGCAGGGCAGAGTCTACTTGAGTGTCTCTCTCCCTCTCCCTCTGCCTCTCCCCGCTCTCTCTAAAATAAACTTTAAAATCTTAAAAAGAAAAAAAAAAGATACAGAAGGAGAAGGACTGATTATGCTTTTATGAATATTTATGGGAACATGTCTGAGAACTAATAGGAGTCAAACACAAAATGCAGCACTACACATGCCTTTGGGGTAATAAACAAGGACAGTGAAGAATGAGGGAAGTCTTAGGGAAAGGGACTCCAAAAAGTGTAGTCCAGGGAAGAAAGATGCTATTACTCCCATTTTCTAGAGGAAATTTATGACACATTAAAATGCATATTAAAGTTTACACAAGTAAAAATCCAAAAATCATATTCTTTCCCTAAAACTAGTTCATTTCTGCACCCAACACATTTTTAATAATTAATCAAGCTTAACTCCAAGCCATACATAGCTTCAATACAGTATAAACTTAAATTCCCTCAATTATTTACATTGTTTCACTAAGTGCTTCCAGACACATGTATTTTTATTTGTAGCTGTGAAATATCATGAGTTCAGACTTTAATGCTTTGGTTTAATCATGCAATAACACAGCATACTATGTAGGAAAGAAAAAATTTAGCTTTTTATAATATTGTACTTACTCTGATGGGACCAACTGCCAAGTGACAAATGATTCATATTATTGACTACGCACTACATTTGTATTGATTAGTGAATGTATTGCTGAATAGTTAGCGGCATGTCAGCCATTCATTTACAAATACATATTTCCAGGGATATCATGCCAAGATATAAAACATTTCCTAAGAGCTAGTACAAAACTTAGCCGACAACATAAGTAATCCTTTAAAAACTAAAATTTTTCCACTCCACTAATTTTTGTACAAATTATATAGAGTATAGTCCACATTAATGCTATCTTACTTAATACAGAGGGTATATTAAAATGATAATAATTTGTTTTGCTGAATTATGCACAACGCAACACAATTTGGGCTTGTGTAGAGAGATTAACTTACAAAAGGATACCTAAACAACTGCCATGGGGTAAGCTGGACAATGATGATCACATTGCACCAAATGGAACCATAAGGATATACTACACCTGAACAATGCCATTAGCTATGGACGTCTAGGCAATCAGAACGTTGGGTCAACCAACATTCAAGAGGTAATCAGGAATCACGGGAGTTTCTCTGAAGCTAAGATCTGGAAAGCTTGAGATTAAGAGTCATGATACAAACAGTACCAGAAATAGAGTAATCAAAATAGGAACTGTTGCCACATTTATTTACAGTTATGTAATATGGAAAACCCTTTCCCACTCCAGCTAAACAGATACAGAGAACTAGCTCTCTAGGATAAAGATTAAGAGAGAGAGAGATAGATATAGACCCAGACACAGACATAGATAGAGCAAACCACTTAAGTTTTTATAAACGGTTCTTTAAAAAGAGCCATCTATTCTGCCAGATGCCCTGGATCTCATGGGTGGTAGGACTTTTTTTTTTTTTTAAGATTTTATTTAGTTCCATCCACATTGTTGCAAATGGCAAGATTTCATTTCTTTTGATGGCTGCATAGTATTCCATTGTATATATATAAATCACATCTTCTTTATCCATTCATCTGTTGATGGACATCTAGGTTCTTTCCATAGTTTGGCTATTGTGGACATTGCTGCTATAAACATTCGGGTGCATGTGCCCCTTTGGATCACTACATTCGTGTCTTTAGGGTAAATATGCTGAGTGAAATAAGTCAATCAGAGAAAGACAATTATCATATGATCTCCCTGATATGAGGAATTTGAGAGGCAAAGTGGGAGGTTTGGGGGGTTGGGAAGGAAAAAATGAAACAAGATGGGATCAGGAGGGAGACAAACTATAAGAGACTCTTAATCTCACAAAACAAACTGAAGGTTCTCAGGGAGAGAGGGGTAGGGAGAGGGTGGTTGGGTTTTGGACATTGGGGAGGGTATGTGCTATAATGAGTGCTGGGAAGTGTTTAAGCCTAACGATTCACAAACCTGTACCCCTGGGGCTAATGATACATTATATGTGAATTTTAAAAAAGTAATAAAGATATTTATTTATTTACTTCAGAAAGAGAAAGAGCACATGGGAGCAGGAGGAGGAGCAGAGGGAGAAGCAGACTCCCTGCTGAGAGGAGAGCCTGATGCAGGACCCCAGGATCATGACCTGAACCGAAGGCAGATGCTTAACCGCCTGAACCACCCAGGCGCCCTAATGGTAGGACTTCATCATGTCATGATTTTATAGAACTCAACATGATGATCCTCATTTCTAAATTCTTTAGATGTAGACACCTCAGTGTTTAAAATCAAGAGCTGTGGTGTCAGACTGCCTGGATTTCAATCCTACCCCTGTCACTTCCTGTGTGAATAAAGAGAAGTTAACCTTTCTAGACTGATGCTTTGTCTGCAGAAAAGGGACAACAATACTAAATACCTCACAGAACTGTAGTAGTGAGGATTCATTTCTACTTGCATAGCTAGCAAGCATCTCAAATTCACTATGTCCAATATGAATCACTGATCTTCCTCTTCCAAACCAGCTCTTTCCATAGTCTTCATATCTCCACCATAGTTTTCTTTTTCCATTGTGCAGGACAAAAGACTTGAGTCATAATTGATGCTTCTTTTCCTCTCAGGCACCACATCCTATTGGCTCTATCTTCCAAACACATCCAGAATCCAGCCCCTTCTCACTTCACTCCACATTACAGAATTCCATTCCAAGAACCATAATCTCTGCTTAGATGCCTCCAACAGCTTCCCAATTGACTTCCTCTTCTGATTTTTGCTCCCCACAGTCTATTCTCATCACAGCAGTTAGAGGAATCTTGTTAGAATGTAAGCCAGGTTGTATCACTTCACTGCTCAAACCTTTCATATAGCCCCCAAAATAAAAGCCTAAGCCAGGGCTCCAGTTGGGCAACCCTCTTGGTTTCTGCTCAGGTCGTTATCTCAGGGTCATGGACAGAGCTCTGTGCTCAGTGCAGAGTCAGCTTACGTTTCTCTCTTCCCCTCCCTCTGTCCCTCTCTCCACCTCTAAAATAAACAAATCCTTAAAAGAAAATAAAATGAAAGTGCAAGTCTAAATGATCAGTTCCGTCATTTCTCCTTAACTTCGTCTCCTGTTAGTCTCCTCCTTGCTTGCTCTGTTCCCACTTTATGGGCTTCTCTGATATACTGGGAATGAACGTGCAAAACTACTCCCACCTCTAGGCTTTGCACCTGTTCCTCTTTCTCGGCCTTTCTTCTTCCAACTATCCAGATATCTTCAGCACCTATTTCAAGTCTTTGCTCAAATGTCACGGTTTTAGTGGGGATCTTTCCTCACTAAACTTCTTAAAATTAAAGAATTCCCAGGACGCCTGGGTGGCTCAGTCGGTTAAGCTGCTGCCCTCAGCTCAGGTCATGATCCCAGGGTCCTGAGATCGAGTCCCACATTGGGCTCCTTGCTCAGCAGGGAGCCTGCTTCTCTCTCTGCCTCTGCCTGCCACTCTGCCTGCTTGTGCGTGCGCGCTCTCTCTCTCTCTGACAAATAAATAAACAAAATCTTTAAAAAAAAATTCCCACATTCACTTACACACCCTTTCTTCCTTTACTCCTTTTTTTTAAACCACAAAACTTATCACCATATAACACATGATGTTTTACTTATTAATTTTAATTATTGCGTGTCTTCTCCCACTACAATATAAATCCCCAGAGGGCAGAGGATTTTTTTTTTTAATTATCTGGTGGTATATATCCCCCAGAGTCTAAACTAATACCCATCACAGAGACATTTCCCAATAAATATTTATTAAATAATTTAATAAGTTAATAAGTACAAAACATCTAAAAATGTCTGATACATATTGAGTATATACTAAGTATTAGCTATTATTTATTCAGTGTATTCATTTATATAATGACTTCTAGTTTCTTAAGTCTCCTCAGTATATACTTTGATCATAGATTATTTTAACTTCAAAGCATTTTATTGTTCCTTAATGTTTGGGGTGTTTTTTTTGTCTTCAATATGCAATTAATCTAACATTAAAAACTCGTGATCACAAAGGTCCAAAGACATTCCCTACATGGATGATCGGTTAAAAATTAGCTTTTAATAGCAATTAAATACATATTTTATCTCTTTTAAACAGTCTCTAAATACATTTTCCCTAAGTATATTTTATGTAAGGAGAATTACAAAAAGTCCTAGTGATACATAATTTGTATATATTTCTCTATTCATTTTCTATGATTTCTTAAGTGTTATCAGCTAAATGAATTTGAACAATTAGTTAAAAGAATTTTACAGAAGCACTAAAATAAATTACATAAAGAGCAAATAAAACAATCTAGCATACCATTATCTTCATCTATCATTCTCATTGCTTCTTTTTAAATTCCATACAAAATAGGATCATAAGTCAAAAATATGAATAGTACTCAGGTGGCTGTTTGGAAACCAACACAGCTAGAGCTCTCTCAGTTAGCATCTCTCCATAGCAACAGCACAAGGATAGCAAGTGTTCATAGTAGTTATTCTGGCTTACTATTAGAAAACCTTGATTGTTTTGCATAACTTTGCTGGCATAGGCATTTTGTTGTAATATAATTTTTGCCAAATCACTTACTAGTTTATAATATATATAGGTGCCTAGCTGGCTCTGTTGGTAGAGCATGTAACTTTTGATCTCAGGGTTGGAGTTCAAGCTCCACATTGGGCATGGAAACTTTTCACCAAAGGAAAAAAAAAAAAAAGGAAGGAGCGCCTGGGTGGTTCAGTGGGTTAAACCCTCTGCCTTCGGCTCAGGTCATGATCTCAGGGTCCTGGGATTGAGCCCCACATCCGGTTCTCTGCTCTGCAGGGAGCTTGCTTCCTCCTCTCTCTCTCTGCCTGCTTCTCTGCCTACTTGTGATCTCTGTCTGTCAAATAAATAAATAAAATCTAAAAAGAAAAAGAAAAGAAAAGAAAAAGAAATAAATAAATCCCAACTTATGTTATATATATAGATATATAATAATCTTTAATTAACCCAAGATTTTAAATATTAAATGTCTCATTCTTTCTCCCTCCTAACCAATAATATGGGTATATTGTGCCATATATATTTTTACAAAGTACTTTAAGTTTAAAAAAAAACTATGTTGCCAAATTTCAGCACTTGAAATATAAAAACATTGGCATACAAAATCTACCCTGTGAACTAAAATTATACATATTATCATAAGTACTCTCATCAATAACAGTATTCTTGATTAAAAACTGGGATCTCTGGGCTTTAAATGCTTATTATAAACCAGAGTTAAAATCTGCAGTTCAAACTCTGAAGGTAGGGATTTCAGTCAGGAAATGAAATGGACTCTGAATTATGACCATTAATTTACCAGGAAAGAGGTGGTTGTAATCAGGAAAGTGTCACACTTGGAAAACTACCGAAAGTAATTCAGACTTTGCAATTGTACTCACATTACATAAGCATCTATTGCTAAAACGTTAAAAGTAGAGTCTTATTCAGGCACTTCCCAAAATAATACACAACAACAACAACAAAAATACCCACAGCACAGAGTAAAGTGATTATATTTCTAGGGTCAAAAGATGCAAATCTAAGTCCCAGATATACTACTTTTATTATAAGATGCAAAAAAAAAGCAAAATCTGAAGTTAAGCTTTAAAGAACATTTATGGACAGTTGTAGGATCTATGAGCCTAGACAATAAGAAGCAAAATTTGCAGCATCTTAAACAATAAATTATCATCCTATAAAATAGAGAGGGTGAGCTTCTCATATGACTGGCTCTAAAACTTGCAATTTGAGGGGCGCCTGGGTGACTCAGTGGGTTAAAGCCTCTGCCTTCAGCTCAGGTCATGATCTCAGGGTCCTGGGATCGAGCCCCGCATCGGGCTCTCTGTCCAGCGGGGAGCCTGCTTCCCCCCCCCCCGCCTGTCTCTCTGCCTGCCTCTCTGCCTATTTGTGATCTCTCTCTCTCTGTCAAATAAATAAATAAATAAATCTTAAAACTTGCAATTTGAAAGTCAGATGCAAGTATTTGTGTTTTCTTACATTGTCTCTATAGTCTATAGTCTCTATAGTCTCTATAGTCTCTATAGTCTCTAGAGTCTATAGTCTTCTGTTCATGGAGAAGAAACAGGGTAAGCACTAGATAACCAGGCTTATTAGAAGAAAGGACCATGACACCCTAGAGTTATACTGCTTAAGGATTCATTGGCTCTAGAGAGAATAACGTGTTAGGATCAGTAACTTAATATATTTCAGAGACTACTTTTTTTTAATCAAAATCTAAAATACAGGATTAGTGCCTAAGGGGAGAAAAAAGTTTTTCTCAGATACCTACTACCTGTGATGCCTAGCTCTGGGTACAAAAAGTTAGAAATAACCTAAGGCACTGGAAGTTTTAAAAACAAAACTTTGCCCATTTAAAACTTAGACAGGCCAGACCCTGAAGGCTGATGAAAACAGCCACATTCAACATATAATGACTCTAATGATTTAATTGTCTCATTACCTAGAAAGACCATTAGCATTAGTAGTAGACAGAGGCTTAAAACAGAAATTGGAGGGGAAAGTAGCACTTTATATTACAATGTATGATCAAGTTTTTCAAAAACCGAAGTTCATTGTCTAAAAATTGGTCATGAAATCTACCTGTTAAAATTGTTCCATGGTGTATCTTGACTTTAAAGAAATGGAACTAGCTGAATGAACGAACTGGCCTATATTCAAAAGGCTTGAGTCATTTTGGTCCACTTGCACAAAATAATAAAAATGCCAACTAGTTAATACCACTATTAGGACCAATAATTTAAAAGCTGCATTGTCAGCAATGAAGAATGTAATTTCAGAATTTGTAATGAAAACTCTCCTCTAATAACTCATAAAAATGATGTATATGGGATATAATCATACAGGAAAGGTAGACAGTATTCCAAAAATAATATTTGCTCTCCACTTATATACAAAAGCATACTTGGAGCTGAGAAATTATTCTTGGCCACAACCCATTAAAAAGTCACACAGACACACACACACAAAACACAACACACCAAAAAGGTATGGATTTTTGAAGATTGAAGGTATCATGGAAATGATCTAATTCCACCTCTCATTTAAATGAAGTGTTCCTATACATTCTAAATTGTTTATAATTCAGAAAGCAGAATCCTCTTCCATCTTTTTCTCTTCCTTATAAGCTATCAGTTAGAGAAAGAGGACCTTCATTATCCATTATTTCATGAACTAGATGGAACAGTGATCAAGAAAGAGCTTCAGTTTTCTCTCATCACTTCATCCAAACACTCTCCATCAGGTCTCCCTTCCTCTACTCTTGACAGCATCTCTTTCAGAAATCTTTTCATAATAGTTTCGCTATCAGGTATTTTTAAAAAGATTGGTCTTGTCTAAAACAAAGCATTAATCTCATAGAAGAGTTAGAGCTTCTCCCTTCCCTCCAATTCAGAAATGGCTCCTGGTGCGTGGGAAGGGAAGCAGTAGGAAGATAAGGAAGAGGGCTCTGCTCTGTTCTTTGATGCTCCTTTCTTCCTTCCTCACCTCACCCCCACCCTTGCCCCATTCATTTCCAGATCCTGAGAGATGCAGCATCAAAAACTAAAGTATTGGCTGCAGTTATTATTTGACTATTAAATGCATCCTGCATGATTGTCTTCCAAATATAGGATCTCACAAAACACGTCTGTGGACTTGGGAGATACTCAACAAGGTTTTATGGTCTACATGTTTCCTGCAACCGTGAACTCTTCAACTGACCTGTTATATCCAGCCCTTCTCTCTGCTTTGCCACTGTACGCAGCCCTCTTTGATGGGGTTCGCTTGGCTCACAGGAATTATAATATTAGTGCAGTTTTAGAAACTGCTGACCCCTTCCTCCTGGCCCTTCAGTTAAGGGCAGCTCTATTTTGTTTCCTATCTTTAGTCTTCCCTAGAGGAGAAGCAGAAAGCTGTTATGATCATACTTTGCCCCAAATTATGGGGGTCCACATGTCAGATTCTGCTAATGTAGAAGCGTGGGAAAAGACCTCTAGTCTCTACCATTTTGCAAACATCCAGTCAGAGCCTGAGATGTCAACCCACCATTTCATAGATAACTCTGAGAAAGAAAAAGCACAAGCAAGGGGGAACAGCAGAGCGAGAGGGAGAAGCAGGCTCCCCACCAAACTGGAAGCCCCAGCCTGGGATCATGACCTGAACCAAAGGCAGATGCTTAACCAACTGAGCTGCCCAGGACCCACTCCCCCACCGTAACTTTTAAAAGCAATACTCTTGCATTCCCCAACACTTGACTCGGGGCTGAGGGAAACATCTTCCTTCCCTCCCTGTAAGAGAAGAAAAAGAGGGCACCTGGGTGGCTCAGTTGGTTAAGCGACTGCCTTCAGCTCAGGTCATGATCCCAGAGTCCTGGGATCGAGTCCCACATCAGGCTCCCAGCTCCATGGGGAGTCTGCTTCTCCCTCTGACCTCTCCTCTCATGCCCTCTCACTCTGTCTCTTTCTCGAATAAATAAATAAATAAATAAATAATATTTAAAAAAAAAATTTTCTAAAAAAAGAGAAGAAAAAGAAATGCCACATTGCTTTCAATTCCTATGAGTTCCCTTCCAAGGATCTTAAATGAATCTCTCTTCTGAATAGACCGGAGACAGATACCCAAATTGTTGATCTGACCCCTTTTCAGTAACTCCTATGGGGTTGTGTCTAGCACCTCTTTTTTGAAGTATGGAGGTAACTGTCGCCCAGTGTCCTAAGTTTTGCATTCTCAAGTATTTAAAACAAACAACAGAACATCTACCATTCCTTATGTTGTTATAGATGTAATATGATTTTTAATAAAACTATGTTTTGACGTTGTCTTTCCGAATTGCCACCCAACTGCCTCAAAAGGAGAAATCCAAAATAAGAGGCTGAAGGCCCTCCCTCGAAAGGGCTCTGTTCCTTTAGAAACTGTCCTTTTATTGAACTGCTTTGTGATTCAGCCCAGGTGGAAAGGGCATAAGGCAACGGTAATTAAAAGGTCAACAGAAAGAGCAGCACATTATCCTAATTACATTCTTCCTGGTGTAAATAAACCCATCTGCTTCAGTCGCTACATTAATAAACTAGCCCAGGCATCTATCAACTAAAATAAAAAATCTGGACCATAATAAAATTGACAAATGTATCCTGCATTAGCAATGAATTAGGACACTATCAGTATATCTATTAGTAAACTTAAAAAGCTACAGTCTTCATATGTAGAAGATGGTTGATTCACAAATGTTTTCTTTAAGATTTGGGAAAATAAAATCCAACTATAAACACTACATTAGTTTTATTTTGTTTACAATTTCTAAGTAAACTTCCTTAATCAGGAAAGTAAACTATCCTGTAAATATCATGTAATTAGCTTCCTTATTCTAATTTTGTACATAAAAATGCCATTAAGTAGAATTGGGGAAAAGCTGAAATCCAGACTCAGAAAATCCACATTCACACTGTTGGCCCCGAGACTTACTGGCTGTGTGATTTTAGGCAAATCACTTACTCTCACTCAGCCTTGGTTTCCAATTTATAACAGCAATGATAACAACGGTGGGATGCTTTGTCATGGAACTGTAAATCACTTTGCAAATATTAGCTTTCTCTCTCTCAAAAAAAAATTTTTTTTTTCTGTTAGATCACATAAGAAGAATTTACTTGAATGACTAGGAGCACAGTCCTTGGAGTCAGACAGTCTCAGCAATCATTCAAGGTCAGTAGGTATTTGCTGAGCAAATAATGAAATATTTGTTCAGCCTCATCCTATGTCAGAATTCCAGTCAAATTGTGTATCATCTCCAAACCTCAATTTTCATGTATGTAAAATATATAGTAAGAATACCTACTTCAGTGATTCTCAATCACAGCACAAATGAGGAACTCTAGTCTCTGACTCAGTAGGTCTGAGGCAAGGTCTAGACAAATAGTACTTGTATGCTTCACATGTATTTGGAAGGTAACCCAGAAGTGAGAGCCACTAAGCATCTTCTCAGAGCTACTGTGAAGATTAAATGAGGAGATGCATACAGATACTGAGCACGTACTTAATTCATGTAAGTATGTAGAGCATATCCTGCTTTTAAAAACATTATTTTATGCATATTTATAAAAATATTTTATATAACATATAAGAGATAATCAGTGAATTATTAAAGCAGTGCTTCTCAAACTTTGGCGTGAGTCTAGTGGGATGTCAGGGAATATGTAAGAACAGATTGCTGGGCCCTACCCCCAGAGTTTCCAATTCAGTAGGCTTGAGGTGGGACCCAATAATTTGCATTTCTAGCTAGTTCCCAGATGCCCCTGATGCAGCTGTTCCAGGTCATGACACTTGGAGAAAATACTGCATTAGAGAAACATTAATCACATCCAAAAATTATGTCCATATAAAATGAAAACAAACAATAGGAAATACAGTATCAAAATTTTATAGTTTCAACATCAGCAAATTTAACTCTGTTTGATGATCTGAAATACAGTCTTATATGATGACACCTTTCTCAACGAAGCCTCAGAAGACTCCTAGGGTGAATGGGAAGGTAACATCTTTGCAATTTGTATCAATTTGCCAAGTGTCATTGCACTTAGCTTTGTATGGAAATGAACTGGTAAAGCATTACTTTTTCCATTTAGTAGACGGCAAGGTCCTTGGAGGTAGAGATCAGGTCATACTTAACTATGTACCCTCAGAGCCCAGCACAGTGCCTGCAGACACTCAATAAAATGCTTAATGAATGAATGGAAACTCATTTGGAATAGAGTAATTTTGTGATTTTTTTTTTTTAATTGTAGTCTCATGGTAACCCCACGGGAAAGTATAGAGGTATATAGACAACCATCTCCCTGTCATACCTCTTTCATTAGAGCAGAGGTTCTCAAAGGAGGTAAACTCTCCTACCACCCTCCTAAACAAAAGTTTGGCCTTAAACCAAAGAAATAATACCAATAGCAACAATTGGCAAGCATATAACAGTTTGTTTTACCAACAGACTTTGTAACCTGGGGCTCTATCACAAAGTTAGTCAGTGGTAGATTAGAAAAAAAAAAAAAATAGTCTCACTCTGAGCCAAACACACTTTAAGATTTCCTTCTTTACTCTTTGCCACCTGGTCTATTATCTAATCTGAACCTCTTCAGTAGTTGCTTCACCTCTGATAGCTCACTTTCTGTACTGAGGCAAGATGATGGCCTGTGTCGGGAGAGCCCATCCCTTCAGATGGTATTTTGATAATTAACTTATTTTTATGACTTTTTTCTTCATTCAGCTATGTGGCTCAGTTCTTTTTTTTTTTTTTTTAAGATTTTATTTATTTATTTAAGAGAGAGACAGTGAGAGACAGCATGAGAGGGGAGAAGGTCAGAGGGAGAAGCAGACTCTCTGTGGAGCTGGGAGCCTGACATGGGGCTTGATCCCAAGACCCTGAGATGCGGGATTGTTCTTTCTAGAATAAGATATCTGATCCCCATATCTAATCCATAATGTTTTTCTTATTTAAATATATATATATATATATATTCATTTATTTCCTCAACAATACATACAATTAAAATGGTTTGATAAATGCTGTAACAAGTGAAAGCCTAAGGAGGTATAGAAAGACTTAAAGCATGAGTAAGCAGAATTAAAGCACCTCTTTTCTACTTTCTTGTATCGTGTGTACATGTACACGCACACACACACCACTCTAATTCCAGTCCATAAATGAAAGACCTCTGTTGCCCCACCTGTCATGTCATCTACAGACAATAGAGCCAATTCCAGAGCACATGGTGAAAGCAACATTGAACTAAACTCATTTTAATCTAGACTTGCCTAAATTCTGGCTGTGTAACTTGGGAAAGTAATCTTAACCTCTCTGAGCTAAGTTTATTTATCTGAAAAGAAGTTAAGCTAACCCATTGGTAAAATCTTCCATTTTTAACACAGCCTGGAGTTTTAACTCTAATGACCTCTAACTACATATCATAACTTGCTAATCAGAAATTGATTGAAAACTATCTTAAAATTTTAGACTTTAATATTGATGAGTATTTCAAGGTACATTATTTTTAAAATATGTTGAGCCCCAGTCACATGAATTTCACAATCAATATTAAAGAAGGTAAGAAAAACTGACATCACAAATGGAAATACATCAGCTTTTAAAAAATTGAAATGAAAAATGAAGTTCTAAAAGGGAAAAAAAGAACATGTTTAAATATAGCACAAGAGTGTCTAAGTCAGATCCAAATGTCATTAGTGTCTTCAAATGAAAAGAAATGTTAAAAGAATTCTCATCTGTATCATAATATCTGACTATCTACAGAGGAGAAAAATAACAAGATTAAAAGTTAGGAAAGCTGAACCTCAGTTTTAATAATATCCCATTTGCAGGTCAACCTTTTTAAAAACTGTCCATATGTCACAAGTAAACTGACATGCAAAGTTATAATGAAATCATCCAGTGATATGTAAATTGATAATAAGCAACAAAAATTCTTTGGTGAAGGTGCTTTCTTATCTTTAGAAATGGGGAAAATACTATCTACAAATTTTCTCTCCCTCCTGAAGATTAATGAGTTAACAATTAAAAAGGTTTCATACCTTGGAAGAAAGCTAACAAGGCAACGGAGATAGGCAGGGCATATGGTACCTTTTTCTTTTAAATCATATTAATAAGAAAAGAAAGATTAAAATCACAATGTTAAATAATAACAACCTTCATATCAAGTTAGTTTTTCAAGATATAATATTTAGCTCCAGATCTTACCAAAACATATATAGTTAAATACAAATAGATAAATTAATTTGCTAATCCTTAAAATTATACTTGGTATTAAATAGCTGTGGCTTTTAATGGAACCATTTTCAATAAATTACTTTTTATTAACCAAGACTAACCCAAAATAAGAAAATAATTATACCAAAGGAAGGAAGGAAAGAAGGGAGGGAGGATGAGAGGGAGGAAAGAGAAAAAAACATCTCTCTAGGTATTTCAGAAATAATTCCAGAGTAATGGGATTTAAAGACTCCAAATGTGGAAAAGTCATTTATTAGAAACTAAAGAGTATCTCTAGGTGACAGTGATATATCCTTTGGAAAAGATACTGCCTAAGGGCAGCCTTTCATGCCCTGTTCACCACTCTCATCCCACTGCCTATATTTTTAAATCAGAATTTTTCTGTCTAAACATACCTGACTTCAGTGTTTCAAAAACATCTCAAAGGCCCTGACCCAGAAGTTATTTATTCCCTGTAGATCATGAAACCAACCTTTTCTGCAATAAGTTTTTCTGCAGATGAGTTCAACGGTTCCCTCTTTTAAGTCTTAAAGGAATAAAAAGAGTAGGGGCGCCTGGGTGGCTCAGTCGATTAAGCATCTGCCTTTGGCTCAGGTCATGATCTGAGGGGTCCTGGGATGAGCCCCTCATAGGGCTCCATGCTCAACAAAGGAGTCTGCTTCTCCCTCTGCCTCTGCCCCTCCCCCTGCTCATGTCCTCTCTTTCTCTCTCAAATAAATTAGAAAGAAAGACAGACAGACAAACAGTAACAGCTCCCTATTATCCAGAAATAGATTCACATTATGGATTATTCAGACATGGTCTGGGGAACTCTTCCTACTATGGGAAGAAGGAACACCTGCTCTGAGCTCTTGTCTATGGGTCTCAGTTTAGGAGCAGGCATAAGTACTCTATTTCATTCACTGCAAAAGAACCACATCCTAAAATTCACTCATATATTCATTCAACTGATTATTATTGAACAATTACTAAGTGTTAGGCACCAAAATAAAAATTTAATAGTCTCTACTTTAAGAAGTTTATACTTTAGGGGCGCCTGGGTGGCTCAGTTGGTTGAGCGGCTGCCTTTGGCTTGGGTCATGATCCCAGGATCCTGGGATCGAGTCCCTCACTGGGCTCCCTGCTCCGCAGAGAGCCCGCTTCTCCCTCTCCCTCTGCCTGCCTCTCTGCCTACTTGTGCTCTCTCTCTCTCTGTCAAATAAATAAATAAAAATCTTTTTTTAAAAAAATGAGCATATGCTGGGCAGCATGCTTTGAAAGTAAAAAAGTTTACAGTTTAATTTCATTTTCATGTGAAAATGTACTGTCAATACAGGAAGAATAGGACAAAAAGAAAAATGAATATAAAAACCATAGGAGTTCTAGTTTAAGGAAGATGATTTAGCATCACTTTCTTCTATACCTTTTTCTTAGAACTTGAGCTATTATTTCATATCAGACCTTGGAACAATTTTCTAGCTAACTTTCTAATTTATAACATTATTACAAGATAATACTGTCACAATTTGGAGCTAACATCGGATTTTGTACTAACCAATCAGTACAATTCCCTAGATACATCAATAACAAATTCACTTTCCCTTTAATAGGCCACATTAACTTTTAGACTCAGATGCTACTGAGTCTCTTTAATCTAAAGAGATAGTTCAACATGGTAAATGCACACACACATACACACACAGACAGATGTTTATTAAAACATTGTATACACAGAGAAAACCTGGAAAATTCAGTTATATATGTTATATATATATATATCCAGTTATATATGTTATATATATATTCAGTTATATATGTTATATATGTTAGTAATGCTACTGATTATCATTAAACCATCAATATTATGAAGACTGTGTAAAAATATAGAGAAATATGTATGTTTGATTTATTCAGTGTTATAGTCATTTAGTATCTGTGACATGCCCAGAGTTATACCAGACATTTTGGATTACAGGATAAATATCACACAATCAGAACCCTCAAGGAGCTCACAGCCTAGTCGTGGACATCTATGGAGGGCCCTAAAGAAGTGGATAGCAAACAGGCACATGTAAACCCCAAGCAGTTCTTTGCTGCAATCCAGTAAAATGCAGATCCAAATTGGGGCACATGGCAACCTACACAAAGCCAGGTTTGATCCAAGAGAACTAAGTCAAGATACAGAAAGACAGAAAGCACCCCTAGGAAAGAGCAGAACGCTTCTAGACAACTGGCTTGGGAAAGGGTGCTGTTCTCTCAGGCACCAAGCACACACTGGCTGGCCTGAAACTGCCTGATTGTGTCACCAGAACAGTGGGAGGCAGGGGCCAGCTATAGTGTGGGTGCTATTTGGACCCTGGGTTGTTAAGGCGCTGACCGATTTTGTCAGATTTTTTGGTTCCTTTTGCTTCAGGGCAGTGGCAAAACTGAAGACCCACAGAAGGACTGAGAAAGGAGAGGGACTCTACTATTTAAATCATCTAGGAGCACTAATAGGAGCATGTACAAGTCCAGGAGCCCCAAAGAGGGAGTGCTTTAACTGGGCCTGTAGGGTAGGGGCAGGGCGGGAGTGTCAGAGGGGAAGATGGGGAAAGTTTCACAGAGACTGTAGGGACATTCGTGTTGAGGCTTGAAAGATAAAAAGGGATTTTCACCATAACCAAAAAATCCAGTATCAGAAAGACAGAGAAGCTTAAAAGAATGTGTGTGGTCCCCAGTGTTAGAATGGCAGGATCATTAAACTTAGGATAGATGTGGGAGGTGGTAGGAGATGAAGCAGAAAAGGTAATTATGGATCAGATCCTAGAGAGCCTTGTGTGCGTTGTGAAATTTTGATTTTTACACTGGTGTGGTAATGGAGAGCCATTATTGGATTTTAAGGATGTGAAGTGATCAGATTTGCCTTGTAGGAGTACAAGATTTGCAATAGAGTGAAAAAATTAATTGTAGGTGATGAAAGTCTAATGCAAGAAGACCTGTTAGTGTACAGGTGGTTCAATCCATACTAGAAATGATGAGTGCTCAATTATACCTTGGAATTAGAGAGAAGTAGATGCTTAGGATCAATAGTAGTAACTGACTGGATCAGGGCTAAGCAGAGGCATGGAAAAAGAATCAACGATAACTTCAGATTCTCAGCTTGTGAAACCAAATGGATAAAAATGCCACAAAATAAAATCACAGCTATGGAGAACTATATATGAACAAAGACTAGATGAAAAAAAAATGGGGGTTAGGACAGTAGGATGGTTTCCCAAAACCTTTTCAGTGTTCTATTGTATGTACAAAATTATTTGGGACTACATCTAGCTTTAAATGCAAGCTCTGCAAATTACTAGTTTATAACTAAATAGATTTATTAACTTCCATGGATTTAGTTTCAGCCAATATTAATTTGTTTATAATTCCTCTCATTTTGAAGACAATTTAAAATAGTTTCAGAAATACCTACAATTCAACAAAACAAAGTATATAGAAACAATGAGAAACAAAATAGGGGCACCTGGGTGGCTCAGTGGGTTAAAGCCTCTGCCTTCGGCTCAGGTCATGATCCCAGGGTCTTGGGATCGAGCCCCGCATCAGGCTCTCTGCTCAGCAGGGAGCCTGCTTCCCACTCTCTCTGCCTGCCACTCTGCCTGCTTGTGATCTCTGTCTGTCAAATAAATAAATAAAATCTTTAAAAGAAAAAAAAAAAAGAAACAAAATAAATCCACAAATGTCTGATTTACAAGACTTGAGTGAAATCTCAGACTCAATTCTGAGCTTCCTAGCTGTCTACCCATAGTAGGAGACCCCATGAATTCTGTTTATCCACTGTTAGCTAGTGACTTCTCTGAGAAACTTCTCCATCAGGTATTCATAACACAGATACTTTGTGAAATAGTGATCAGCACAAGAAATAACACCTGCGAACTTAATATGATGTCAAGTATCTCAATGTCAGTCAATGTTACAACAGCTAAGCACAAATCAGCAAAAGCACGTCTGTGGGGGCCAAAATAGCCCAAGCTGGGTAAAGAGCTATTTCAGGGTCTGGCTGACTCCAAGAAAAAGTTTTAGCATATCTAAAGGAATCAAAGGACTGCATGTTTATTCAGGAAATCCTTCATAAAGAGCCCTCCAATAATCAAAGACTTGATTATTGAACCGCTAGTTTAACAATGGCAATTTTCTAGAGATTTTTCTGCTTTAATACATTAAAAACCCCATTTTTCAGAAATACAGGATACAGCATAAAACCTCATTAAACAGGACCAACTACAGGAAAGGAAGTCTAGACTCACAAAAATTCTAAATACTCAAAAGATAGTTCAATCTTTTTTTTTTTTTCAGCATAACAGTATTCATTGTTTTTGCATCACACCCAGTGCTCCATGCAATACATGTCCTCCCTAATACCCACCACCTGGTTCCCCCAACCTCCCACCCCCCGCCCCTTCAAAACCCTCGGGTTTTTTTTCAGAGTCCATAGTCAATCTTTTTAATATAAGCAATTAGCTTTAAAAATGCCCATTAGAATTCCTCGAAGACTTCCTTTAGAAAGTTGTTTCAGGGCACCTGGGTGGCTCAGTGGTTGAGCATCTGCCTCCGGCTTGGGTCATGATCCCAGGGTCCTGGGATCAAGCCCCGCATCAGGCTCTCTGCTCAGCGGGAGGTCTGCTTCTCCCTCTCCCACTCCCCCTGCTTGTGTTCCCTCTCTCACTGTCTCTCTCAGTCGAATAAATAAAATCTTAAAAAAAAGAAAGTTGTTTCTAACTTAAATGATTTTCTAACATTTAGTGCTACCAAAAACTTGAAAACTGTGCTTCCCAAGTAGGTTAAACAGGTTACATGCCTCTCTTGACCCACATAAACTTGTGTATAATCTATTACTTTGCTTACTCTTCATCATACCTAGGGCATTAATTCAGAATCAAGCAGTGAGAATCTACAGAGGTTAAAACATAAGGAGTGTTGATTTTAGAATTAGGCATGTGAAGTATATGCCCTCCTTTTGTCTTCACGTTGTTTCTATAGATTACTAAATAAAAGTTTAATGTGTGGGAAGTGTGATAATTATTCAATGCAGAGTTTCCATGAAGTTTCACTAAGTATACATTTCAATGTAAGGCTTTTGTAGTGGTTAAGAAGGATGAGGGAAGAGGTAGATTCCAATCCTATTCTTTATAACTACAAGTCTGTCCTACCCCATACAGCTAAGATACCTCTGGACACATTTACTTATGACCAAAAAAAATTTTTTCACAACGTAATGGTTCTTCTTTAGTCACCGATACTCTTGTACTACAGTAAAGGTGTTAGGTCAGCAGAATCAATGTCATTGCCATGGGAAAAGAATGTGATGACTTTCTTGTGCAGCCAAACAAAAGAACTGTGAATAAGAGGCTGAAAACAGTGAATAAAAGAGGGATGCCTGGGTGGCTCAGTTGGTTGAGTGGCTGCCTTCGGCTCAGGTCATGATCCCGGCGTCCTGGGATCAAGTCCCGCATCGGGCTCCTTGCTCAGCAGGGAGCCTGCTTCTCCCTCTGCCTCTACCTGCCACTCTGCCTGCCTGTGCTCGGGCTCCTTGCTCAGCAGGGAGCCTGCTTCTCCCTCTGCCTCTACCTGCCACTCTGCCTGCCTGTGCTCGTTTGCGCTCTCTCTCTGACAAATAAATAAATAAAATCTTTAAAAAAAAAAAAAAAAAAAGAACTTAATTCAAACTGAAAAATACTGTTAATACTTGAATTTGTGTAGTATTAATGTCCATTAAGGATGTTTTATGGTATTTTTTTCATTTTGTGACTTTGAGTATTTTTCAACTAATATTTACAAAATGTACACGATCATAGCCTAACTTTAAAATGACTTTTGAGTTCTTTGTAAGGCAAACCTGGAGTGATAATAAATTTTTAATTTTTACTGTCGGAATGCCTGGGTGGCTCAGTCGGTTAAGCCGCTGCCTTCAGCTCAGGTCATGATCCCAGGTGCAGGGAGCCTGCTTCTCTCTCTGCCTTTGCCTGCTACTCTGCCTGCTTGTCCTTGTGTTCTCTATCTCTCTCCAACAAATAAATAAATAAATATGATCTTTTTTAAAAAATAATAAAATAAAATTTTTCTGTCAATTACAAAATCTTTTTTTTTGTCTCTTGATTTGAATACTGAAACACAGGCAAATGATCTACAAAATACACCAAAAAATCCATCCTTTAAGTTTTTAAAATGCACAAATTTTAAATTGCTTCTTATAAAACTGGATTTTGAAAAAATTGCACTGAATATGGCAATTCTTTTTTTTAATCTTTTTATTTTTATTTTATTATTTTTTAAAATTCCAGTATAATTAACATATAGTATTGTATTAGTTTTGTTCCTACAGGAAAATTGCTCAAGCACTTAGGACCAGTCCTGACTGGTGTTCCTTACATGATGGGGTTAGTAAGAGTACAGCTCTCCGCTAAAGTCCTAATGGCCCAAAGAAGCCACAGAAAAGTAGTTTGGGGGCTATTCACCCTTTCACATTAAAGAGAGATAGAGCCAGAGCTTAACAAAACATTGTGTTCTTGATCCTTTCTTTCACAAAATATTCAGACAGATGCAGAACAGGAATCAACAATGTGAAATTGTGGTACCTCAACTGAACTAGGGATTTTTAACTGTGACTTTAATGTTCCTCTAATATCACGAACCCTAATGAGAAACTACGTAAGTTTATTAAAAAACCGTAAGAGCCAATGGCAACCAACAGACAGAGGGAGAAAGGAGGGGGCAAAGAGAAAGCAAAGCAAAAAGAGAAATGTTCTTATTTTGAACCCTAATTGTTAAAAAGTTGTGCCTCATCTAAACAGAATAATGGGATAGGTAAAGCCAGCTGTTTTGGATTCCTTTTTCAGAAACAGCTTCCCAGCTCGCCTCTGGAAGAATGGAAAAATAACGGGGCTTGCCTGGAACTTCTCAACCTCCGTGCTATTGACAATTCAAACCAGGTCATTCTTTGCTGTAGGGACTTTCCTGAGCATCCTGGAATGTTTACTAGCCTCTCTGGACTCACTAGATCCCAATACCACTACCCCAGTCATGACACTACAAGACGGCCTCCAGACACTACAAAAGTGACTCCAGTGTATTTTTTATTTTTTCTTTAGTTCTTTTGAGCTTTTCACCTGAGAGAATGGACTACTACAGCCAGAAACATGATGTCTAGTAAACCGTTCTCTCCTGGCAGCTTTCTCCTATTGTGGCATATTTTATCAAATAGTTTGCCCAGAGGTCCATTTATATACCTCTTTTAGTGCTATATTTACTATATTTAAAGAAATAAAGATAAAAAGAAACATAACTCAGTGATAGAAAGTCATTCTACACGAACTCTTCCTTACCTCCCCAGGAAACTGTCAAAAAAGCAGCCAAAATGTAAAATAGTAAAAGAGAGGTTAAAGACCATCTCAAAAAGCAAAGAGTAACACACAACAAGGAACGAAACCTATTATTTCTCCCATCTCAAAAAAATCAAATTCTCTTCTCCACGGCTCCTCCCACTCCCAACCGCAGCACCTCTGCTTTGCCCCTTTTGCAACAACACCCTTCAAAAGAGAGAACGAAGCTTCTCTAATCCTCCTCCCATCTCTCGTAACCTGGTCCCTTCAGACCATCACTGCCACCACAGTGAAACCACCCTTGTCAGGGTTTGCAGTCACCTTCACGTTAATAAATCCAGTGGCCATTTCTAAGTCCACCTCATCTTACTTCACCTTTGGGCAGCATTTAACGCAGGTGATTATTTCTCTTCTTTCCCACGCTTCCCCCCTTAGCCCCAGGACCCCACACTCTCTTGATTTCCCCCCTTACTCACTAGTTAACTGATTTTCAATCTCCTTTACTGGTTTCCTCCTCTTCTCCCCTTCCTCTTCATAACGCAGCAAGCCTGGGCTCAGGTCATTTATCTCAGTCTGCACTCCTTTCCCGGTGAGTCATCTAGTCTGTGGCCTTAAATACCACCTATGTGCTGATGACTCCCAAACTGCTTCTCTCCCAGACTCCAGACTCATATATCCAACTTCCTACTTGTCACCTCCACTTGAATATCAAATAAATGTTTCAAACCCAGATATGTCTAAAAGTGAACCCCCAATCCTTCCCCCTAACCTTGCCCCATCCACAATTTTCTAATACCACTGATGGCAACTCCACCCTATTAGTCACTCAGGCCAAAAACCGTGCAGTCATCCGTGATGCCTATCTTTCTCTCACCCTCCACACACCGTTAGTTCAGAAAGCCATATTAGCTTCACCTTCAGAATACATTTGGTTATCCTTGCGTTTCTCATGTCTCATGCTTTCACCCTAATGGATGCCACCAGCATCTCTCAACTGAAATACTGCAAACATCTTACTAGTCTTCCGGTTTCTCTCCTTGCACCTATAGGACACTCTCAACACAGCAGCCACAACAATTCTTTTAAGAGGTAAGTCATGGGACAGCTGGGTGGTGCAGTTGGTTGGGCAGCAGTTTCTTGGTTTTGGCTCAGGTCATGATCTTGGCATCCTGAGACTGAGCCCCACAGTGGTGGTGGGTACTCCACTGGACATGGAGACTGCTCAAGATTCTCTCTTCCTCGCCCAGTCATGCTCACACTCTCTCTCTCTAAAATAAATAAATCTTTAAAAAAATAAAATAAAATATAATTCATATCGTATTACTCTTCTGCTAAAAACCTGTTAAAAACCTTCAAGGTTAAAGTCAAAGTCCTTTATTTCACTTTATTAATAAGCTAGTGATTGTTTTTAAGTAATCTCTGTACCCAGTGTGGGGCTTGAACTCATGACCCCAAGATCAAGAGGGCTCCACTGACTGAACCAACCAGGCACCCCCAAAGTAAAGTCCTTTAAAGTGTCTAAAGGGCCTAATGGAAGCTGGTCCTCCCTCATCTTCTTGATCCTCTTTCCTATTTCTATTCTCCTTTCTAAATTCACCCAGGCTGCTCTCTGTTTATCTAGAGGGTCATTCCCCTGCCTTCTCCAACATTACCTCTCAATTAGGTCTACCCTAAGCATCCTATTACTACCCACAGCTGATCTTCTCCATCATCCCATAACAGTGTTCCAAATCCTCCTCCCCGTGCTCTACATTTTTTCACAACATTTTTCAATTTTTAATATCAACAATTTGCTTATTGTGTTTATTATTCATTATCTGTCTTCCCTATGTAGAATGGAAACTTCAAAAAAGCCTCCATTTTCTTCTCTGGTAAGTCCCTCAGAATTGTACCTAGCACAGAGTACGTCTTCAGCTAATATTTGTCAAATGAATGAGTGAAATAAAATGGATGAATATCCCACCCTGAAATAGAAGGGATTGCAGCCTTCTTTTTTTTTTTTTTTTTTCTTTTTCTCACTTCCCTGGTTACACATCAAAGCACTAGCTGGGCTGGGAGGGAGAAGGGATTCTTTGGTAGGAAGGAGTAGACAAATATAACTGGAGACCTTTTTACTGGTAGATTATAGGTTTTAAGAGACTTTTTGTCTTTTCAGTTTCAGCTGTGAAGTCTCAGGCTGTCTGGGGGATTTTAGGACTTCTATGTTCTCTTTACCACTATGATTTTTAGTTCAGTGGGGCTTCCGGTTGGAAGGTACCTTCTAAACTGAGAGAAACAAAGGGGCTAGGGATGAGGATCAAAAAATATGGGAAAGTGACAGGCTGCTAAAAGAAACTACAGGAAAACAGGAAAAGAGAATTTTAGGTTTTCAGTCCAATTCACTACAGTAGGAAAGACGGCTAAAATTCAAGGACATGGCTGAGATTAGTAAGGAAGATTGTGAACTAGAGTGTTCCTTTTATTCTTAGGAGACTGAAAGTGACAGGGTTCAAGATAACTGTAAAAATAAGTAAAGTAATCCCATTGTAGCGGAAGGTTTTTTAAAAAAAAATATTCTTCTACACGCATCTCCCCTAATATTTATATACCCCTGATAGGGTCTCGATCTCCCAAGATAGAGATGCAAAAATAATAAATTACAAATCTATTATTATCTAAAGTTATGCAGCAAATTACTCCAAAATTTAGTGGCCTAACACAATAGTAACCGTTTATTATCTCTCACAGTTTCTGTGATACAGGAATCCAGAAGCAGCTTAGTGGGCATTTCTGGGTTAGGGTTTCTTGCGAAATTTAGTCAGATGTTGACTGAGGCAATGGACAACTGAAGGCTTAACTGGAATGGAGGGTATGTTTGCAAGGTTGATCGCTCATATGGCTGGCAAGCTGGTGCTGGTTCTTAGCAGGAGAGCTCAGCTCCTTCCCACAGTGGGCCTTTCTACAGGGATATTTGAATGTTTTCACAATATAACAGCTAGTTTTCCCCGAAGTAAGCAAGATAGGAAAGCAAAAGATACACAAGAACAAGGCAGAAGCTACAATGCCTTTATGTATAATGTAGCTTTCTACTATACTTTACTGGTCACACAAGTCAGCCCAGATTCAGTGTGAGAGGGAAGAATGTAAGGGAGTGAATACCAGTAGACAAAGGACATAGAGGCCATCCTCAAGGCTGGCTACCACAACAGTCATATCGTTTGTCACATGAACAGCAAAATAACCTCAATTCAGAGGTGCCTGGGTGGCTCAATGGGTTAAGCCTCTGTCTTCAGCTCGGGTCACAATCTCAGGGTCCTGGGATGGAGCCCCACATCGGGCTCTCTGCTCAGCAAGGAGCCTGCTTCCCGTCTCTCTGCCTACCTCTCTGCCTACTTGTGATCTCTCTCTCTGTCAGATAAATAAATAAAATCTTTAAAAAATAAAAAAATAATCTCAATTCATCTTAGAGTTGACTTGGATGCATCTTTTCCTGCTTATACCACTTCAAAAAGTGTGATCATTTATTCACCTTGTTTTGCCTCTCCATCTCTAGTGACGGAGAGGCAAAATATAATGTAATATATATATAATACATAATATAATATAAAACCATTATACAATATCACCCTACATCTGTGAGCATGTTTTTTAATTAACAATGTATTTTTAATTTTAAAAGCTATAAAGTTGTGAGACTTCTGAGGAAAGTATAAGAAGATATAACATCCTCTTGATTCAGAAGGAAAAAAACATGATCTACCTTTCTACATTAGATTTGATAAACCTTGAGGGAAATGAACAGATATTAAAATACTGGATGTAGACAAAGTAAAAAGAGTCACTGGACTTGGTTATGTCTCTATCCACAGTACACAATTTACTCCTAGACCTCAGGAAAGCACCTAATGTCTCTGTATCTCAATTTCCTCATATGTAAAATGCAAATAATATTCATTCACATGTGTAAAGAGTGAAGTATGAATATAAATTGGGAACTGAGCTCTATCATACATATGTAAATATATATAACATATAAAGATAGAGATATAAATAGAGCTAGATATAGATCTGTCTTACACAGAATATGTTTTTACAAAGAGTAAACTTGGAGCACCTGGGTGGCTCAGTTGGCTAAGCATCTGATTTTGGCTCAGGTCATGATCTTAGGGTCCTGGGATCCAGCCCTCAGTGGGAAGTCTACTTTTCCCTCTCCATATGCCCCTCCCCAACTCATGCTCACAAGCTCACTCTCTTGCTCTCTTTCTCCCCAAATAAATACATGAAAAATCCTTTTTTAAAAAAAGAGAATAAACTTGACCAAATTTGAAATAGATATTATAAATTATATACACGTATACATGTACATATAATACATAATATGCATGCATGTATACATATATACTTGTGCACACAAATACACACATACATACAATCAAGACATAAATCTTGGCTTATACAGAATATATATTTATCAATAATAATCTTGATCAAATTCCTTACAGACCTACACTATTCATATGTGGCAGCATCACTCACCTCTTTATCATTCTTCTAATAACTCTGTGGACACTGAGCATTTCTTCTAACTGAAACATATTGTGATTCTCAATAGTATGAAAAAGAGCTGATGTCACAAACACATTATGTTGCAGTATCACTAAGGGCCAGATCCATTCTTAGTTACATAATTCCTGAGGTCCTACCAGCCTTGCTAGGCTCAAAAGAGAGACTTGGAGTTCAAAGAAAGAGACAGAGGGGACTAAACAAAGCCCTGACCCAACAAAAATTCTTAGTATATTCTCGGTATTCATCTTTGGCAAAGAAGCAGACATTTTGGAGTTGGAAAAAGGCAACAGAGAGCTTTAAAATGTTTATCATTTATATCTTCCCTAAACACCATAGCACTTTCTAATCACAAATGCTTAGGGAGTAGAAAATCATCCAAAACACCCCATACTCCCCCACCCCCTGCCAATATCTCCACAACAAGATCAGAGACCCAAGGGTAAACTTTCCCTGCTAACTAGCTGTCAAGCAGCTCCCTCCAACAAATGACAGTTTTTATCATTAATTCTTTCATGCTGCTTTCATCTGTGAGATCTGTAATCCATAAGAACAACCTAATAATGATTAAGTAAAATCAAAGTGATCTTTTAAAAGCCTGTATGCTTTGTTATAAATGCTTCACAAGTAAAAGATCAGTCAAAAGCATAAAGGTACCCTGATTTGAACTTCCTTTGTGTTTGAATTAGAATGTTTCTTTTGGAACACTCTCACATCAAGCTTCCGCTTCTCTTGGCAAAAATCATGAATTGGCTGATGTTGTTGTAGAGGTTTTCCTATGTCCCCTTTCCCCAATCACTCTTCTTTCATGGACTCCTTTCTGTTACCTAGGAGTCCCTCCTGCTGCCTTCCACATTCCACCTACCACACACTCATGTTCCAGACTCTTTATAATCCTCCCTTCTAACATTACAGTATGTTTGTCCAAAGATTCGGCTTCTTTGTGAGTCTTGCTAAGTGGCTAACTAACCCAAGAATCATTACCACGATTTTGAACTAGTACTCGTTTTCTTTAGAATTGTTTTTCAAGCAGAAATTTTTAGAAATTCTATCAACATCTCTGCCCAAAATATTGTAGGTATTTTGGTAAGCAGTAGGAGAGGACACTTGACTATAACTAGGTCTTTTAGAAAAGTGAAGTCCATTGGGTTGCTTTACTTGGCCTAAAGAGTTGATATATGTGTAGGGGTTCTGGACAGACCCCAACAACCGCCCCCCCACACACACACAATGTGCCACTTTGCCATATGGATTGATTTGAGCTGAAGGCACCTGCAAGCTCAAGAGAAACTCTGTCCTTCCCTTAGCCACAGAGAAGAACCAAATTGGCGGTCTTTCCCAGAATAAGGGTTATTAACAGAGATCAATTTTATCTGAATGATCTATCTGTATGGTAGGCCAAACATCTAATTACAAACATCTGCTCTCCTTATTGCCTTGTGAAATGCGTTCCTTTCCTCTGGAATTCCAGACCCCTAACTCCTTCTCCTTAGATCAGAATGACATATATACCTCATCTTGCCTGTCTTTGGAATGTCCATATCTATGTGGAATCTCTGTATGTATACTTAATAAATTTCATTTTATCCTGTTAATGTGCTTCATGTCAACTTTTTTTTTTTTGAAGAGTTTATTTATTTGACAGAGAGAGACACAGCGAGAGAGCGGACACAAGCAGGGGTGGGAGAGGGAGAAGTAGGCTTCCCACTGAGTGGGAAGCCTGATGTGGGGCTTGATCCCAGGACCCTGGGATCATGACCTGAGCCCAAGGCAGCCACTTAATGACTGAGCCACCCAGATGTTCCTCTTTCTTTCTTTCTTTCTTTCTTTCTTTCTTTCTTTTTCACTTTTAAGTAAACTCTACACCAACATGGGACTTGAACCCACAACCTTGAGATCAAGAGTTGCATGTTCCACCAAGTGAGCCAGCCGGGCGCCCCCATGTCAATAACCTCTTAGTCCTGCTAGAAGGACCTTTGAGGTTTAACAGGAATTCTTGCTCCCCGACATACGAAAGCTGTTCTTTCTGAAATCAGCCTCAAGGATAAGAAAGTAACCTCAACCATCCAGTTGGCTTCCCACTGCACCTAAAATAAAATCTATACCCCTGTTTAGGGTCAAAAACCACTCCCTACTTGTCTCTACCTCATACACTACACTCCAGCTAAACTGCCCTTCCTTTCATACTTGAACATGCCAAGCTGCAACATCATTCCACCTTAAGACCTGCATTGCTACGTTCCAGCTTTTGGCATGTAAATTACTCTTCATTTGGTTCCCACCTCAAATGTCACCTCTTCAGACAACCTAAAGTAATCCTACAATCACTTTTTAGCACATCAGTCTATTTTCCTTTTTTTTTCCACAAAAAGTGTACTCTTTAATTCCCATCACCTATTTCCACCATCCACTCCCCTCTTATAATCATCAGTTTGCTCTCTATAGTTAAGAGTCTGTTTCTGGGTTTGTCTCTCTTTTTTTTTCTTCTCCTTTGCCTCTTTGTCCTATTTTGTTTTCTTCATGGTATCATAACTGTGACTTTTTTTGTTCGTGTGATTGTTTACCTGCTCCTTTCAGGCCCCCTACAGATGCACTTACTCTTCGTTGCCTATCATGCTCATCACTGTGTCCCTCATGTTTTGCACAGAACCTGATATGTGTTCAGTGCTCAGTAAATATGTGCTGAATGAACACATGAAGATGAATCCAAGCATAACTTAACATTTAAATTTAAATAACGGAGAAATCCTCCACTAATATTGGAAGGGGGGCACAGTGGTTAAGGTCACCATAACTAGTGGAACTAACTTGTGTTTATAAGACTTTTATTGATCATGGACTACAGCATTTTTTCAATAAAATATTATAAATATTGGATTGATAAATATTCCACTTGCATTTCTGTTTTTTTTTTTTAAAGATTTCATTTATTTATTTAACAGAGAGAGAGATCACAAGCAGGCAGAGAGGCAGGCAGAGAGAGAGGGAGAAGCAGGCTCCTTGCTAAGCAGGGAGCCTGATGTGGAGCTAGATCCCAGGACTCTGAGATCAGGATCTGATCCAAAGGCAGAGACCTAACCCACTGAGCCACCCAGGCGCCCCTCCACTTGTGTTTTTGAAAAGCTGTACTTTTGATGAGGTATCACAAATGAATGCCAGGATTCCTTGAGAAATGCTGCCAACTCATCCTATTCTTCTGTCAGTGTTAAGAAACTACATTTCCCTTTGGCCAATTTCTAGCTATTCTAGGTATGTAGTATCCATTGCTAGGACTTCAGAAGCCAATGAGCAACTTGCTTGTCACATGCCCCAACAAATGATCTCTGGCCCTATGCAGTGTATCTAAGCAGAGAAGCAGCTCTCCTAAGATGATAACCAACACAGCACAGAATACTGTTAAACTTACAGTTTATTATCCTGCAAAGTCTACCCTAGCAGGCTGCCAAAAGAAAAAAAAAATAAAAATAAAAGCCCAGAAATTGAGCAATTTGGTTTTCTACCAGTCAGTCTCCATTTAGCTAGTTGTAGCTTACAAGCAGATGTCTGAAAGCAAGCAGTTCTGCAAGCCTGCAGTCAGATGCTTTTGTAGAGCTGTTTTTTTTTTTTTTTAAAGGAAAAAACTGAGGCAGGTCAATGGATTACAACTTACTGGGCTTGCTTTTGTTATCTATAAAGTATCACCACTAAACCTGCTTTGCCAAAGTGAAACTCCAAGGCTTAAAAAAGAAAAACAAGCATCTTTCCTTTTAAGAATTAAATAAGCTGGTTTTTAAAAAAAGAAAGAAATTAACTCAGCATTAGCAGAGAGGGAAAAAATGCCTACAAGTCAGTAAGAGCAAAATAACATACCTTTCCCTTTAAGGAAAACATGTAGCATAAGAAAACCTTATTTTTTAAAAACTGCAATGAAATTTCTTGAAGCTACAAATCTTAGGAAAGCTTGATTATTAATTCTTCCAAAAGAACTGTTAACACTTAAATGACAAAACTCTTATTAACCACTATTCTTCACTTATTTCACTATCAACTTAAATTTAAGGAAATACACACAATCCTATCTTGGCATCCAAAGCAAAAATTTCTTGGTGTTTTTTGGTGGGTTGGAGAGAATTAAAAGGAGGTGTCTTTACATCAAACCTCTTATATTGGTTCAGTTCTCATTAATTTGGTCTCTTTGGATTTGTGTGTGTGTGTATGCTTTTGCCCAGGTTAACTTCAAGAGTAAGGTTGTCTCTAAGCACGTACTGCAAAACTGTAAAATTTTTTCCACTGTTCATGGACCATTTACAGTCTGCAAGGTTTGGAGTGGGTATGAAATGTATTCCTGCCAATGGATAGCCACATCAGCAGTGCTGAAAAACAATCCTTCTGTTTTGCTCATCATCAGGCCATATGGTTCCATAAAAAAGGAGCTAAACAAAAGTGCAACTAATGCACCTTGTCAATCTGGGTATAGAGGAATTATCTGATATTACCATAAAGAAACTTAAGATGAATATATCCTCTCATTCTTCAAGTCATCTACCACTTTAAACATATACTAATTCATTGGAAGAACAAAAAATCAGGTTTAAGGCCTCTTTTTTACAGGAACTATATTTTAAAGAAAATACATTGAGATAGATAGATATAGATATAGATATATAGAGATATATAGATATCTCTCTATATATATATATCAGTTTCAAACAGAATCCCAGGTGTTTTGTAGTAACATCTTCCAAAAATCTTCCAAAAGATTAAGGATCATGGTTTAAAACCCTTTCTAGTAAGTGATTTGAGTACCCCAGAGCAATTAACAAGAAAGCTGAATCACCAAGATAAAGTTGTGTCCCGCTAAGTGACCTCTAGAGTGGTGCTAAGCCCACAAGCAGGACTTGGGGGAAAAGCAAGAAGCATGTCAAAGCTGAGCGCGCTGCTGTAACCTAGCCGTTATATTCAATAATATACGGGTTCCCATCTCAGAGTGGTGGTCCTATTTTATATAACCCTAAGGCACAGTATGTCTCCGCCTACCGGTCCAAGAGGCCCATTGGGTCGAAATCCAACTTCAAGCACCAGCCCTTTCTCCTCCCCAAGTTACTGAGGTCCGGCCCCACACCCCCAGGCGCACAGCGGTCCTCCGCGTGCGCGGTTCTCCGCGTGCGCGATTACCAAGCTGACTTCCACCTTTCTGCAGCTCTGCATACAACCTCTCCGCCACCGCCGGTTCCCCAGCGACGGCGCGGGAGTGGGAGGGAGCCAGCGACCTGCGACCTCTACGAGTCCCCGCTTCAGGCGGCTGAGGCCGGTACACGAGCTCCCGCTGCGCAGCGCTCTGCGAGTCCCGGAGACGCACCCCTCCGCCCCCCGCCCCGCCAAGCCGGATGCTGCCCACGAGGCTCCCTCCCGGGTGCAGCCCTGGACCACCCCAGCAACAAGCTCTTCCTTGTCCTTTCTGCCATCGCTTCTCCTCCCCTGAACTTCCCAACTTTGGAAACCCGGTTCCAAAGGAGCAACAGGGGGCACTGCTCGCCTGCCCAGGTCGGGAAGGGGGAACTAGTAGCGTTCAGGGACCCAGCCGGTAGCAACTCCTCTTGACCACTGGGCGAAAGGAGAGGCAGACAGCTACCACCTCCCCAGGCTGGAGGTTGGGAAAATGGATGCAGAACTTGTCACCCTAGGGATGAAGGGGCTGTGAGAGAGGGGAGGTTGGGAGGAGGGAATAGGAAAGACCAAGGGAAAAACTCACTCTCTCTCTGGCATATACAATCGCGCGCGCACGCGCGCGCACACACACACGCACACACGCACACACATGCAGCCTGTTTCCTAAAAGGACGAGACGCTACGAGCCAGGAGTCTCTTTTCTCCCCAGTGCCCTCAGGGGGGAACGCGCAACAGATACCCAAGCTCTCGGAGTAGGAAAGGGGTGGGGTGAGAGAAAGAATCTCCAGGTTTCCCCAGGTTAGAAAAAGGAGACAAACTCCTGTCAGAGTCTCCCCGGAGGCAAAGGGAGGTGCAGCAGTGCTGAGGTCCCTCCACCTCCCAGAGAAGGCAAACTCTTCCCCTGCAGGCAACCTTCCACCTGGCGGAGTCTGGATGTAAACAGGCAGGACCCCGGGGCGGACCGCGGGTGGGAGGTGGGCTGGGCCGAGGTGAGAACGAAACGGAACTCACCCTTGATGCTGGGGGGCCCTCTCTTCTTAGCCATCTTCTGCCCCCGCCCCTCCCCCAGACCCCCCGCGCGTTTCCTCCGGCTGCCGCCGGGCTACCGCAGCCCGCTCGGCGGTTTCCAGGCGAGCTCTCGCCGCGGCTCTCTGCTCAGCAAGCCCTTTGTTGCTGTGATGGCATCTGCGAGGCGGCGGCGGCGGCGGCCAGGCTGCGCGCTCGGCTCGGCTCGGCTCGGCTGGCGCGGGCGCCGCCGCCCCTCCGCTCTCGGCCGCGCAGCGCTGCGAGCCTCGCGCTAGCGCTGCTGTGGCCGCTGTGGCTGCGGCGGCGACTGTTGATGCTGCTGTGCCGCTCCAGCTGCTGGAGGGGGCAGCGCAGGGTCCCTGGAGCGCCCGCCCAGAGCTGACCTCCCCTTTGCCCACACCCTCCCTCCCCCACTCCCCCACCCCGGTGTCCCGTCTGAACCGCCACCTCCAATCCAACCAGTGACGACGCCGTCATCTAGCAGCCGCTGCTGGGGAAGGCGGCGGTGGCGGCAGCGGGGGGCTGCTGGGGGAAGCTGGGAGCCCTCGGCTCTCTGGGGCCAGGAAGTGGAAAGCCAGGCAGCCCGACTCCGGTGAGGCCCGCATTCTGCCTGCCTGCTTTCCTTCGGGTCTGCGAAACCCCTTCCCAGGCGGCTGGACGTGGTGTGGGGGCTGGGGGGCGGGCGCGAAAGACACCCGTCTCCATAGGCCAACAAGAACTCGCTAACTGCAAGAGAACGAGCACGGGCTCTAGCAACTCGGCCCAGCCACCGACTTCCCCAAAATCCTTCTCAGGGGCACCAGTTCCGAATGAGGCCCGGGGCGCGCGAATGCCTCTGCCCCTCCAGAACCAAGAAGGGAAGAGGAAAACTGAAAGACAGTGGAGATGGGAAATCTAATTCCAGAGGCAGCCCTCGCCCAGACACTTGGGAGGAATGACCTAGTTCACGCCCTAAACCTCTTTAAAACGAGGACTCAAGACAGTTCCCTTGGGGCTGTAGGAATAGAGGGAAGAAAGTTCAAGCTCTCAGATGTTGGAGGGACTGGGGTGGGGGGTGGAGTGATTTCTTTCTTGGTCTCCGGTACAAATTTTGTCCCGGTGGTTGCATTCTTTCTGATTGGGGGTTTGGAAAGTTTTCATTTTCCTAGAGGAGCTGTCCTCTTCTGGCGTGCTGATCAGAGAAGGAATCTCACCAGGGACCCAGGACTGCAAGGGCATGCAAAAGTTTAAGATCCGTCTGAGAATGTGAAAGTAGTAACCAGGCTTCAAAAGAAGGGCAGAAGGGGTAGAGTGGTGAGGGGGTTACCAGTGTACAAAAAGAATACAAAATCTTTTTTTTTTTTTCCTTTACAGGAGCTGACTTTTCCCTTAAACTCACAACAGTGATCTTACTAACACTTCTTTCCCTTCCCTCCCTCCATTTCCATCCTAATCTGATTATCTAAATATCCAGCGATTCCATTCAGTACCACTAGCCAGAAGTAGCCCCAGCATCACTGGTGTGTAGCAGAAAGAACACTGGAGTTCAAACGCCTGGTTTTGAATTCTGCCTCTGAAAACTTGTAGAAGTCCTCTATTCTTCTGTTTTCTGGTCTGTAAAATATCATCTCAAAGATTCCATCCAGCTCTAATAAATGTCCTGAGATTTTTTTTTTTGTATCCCAAAATCATAACACGTTTTTTGCACTCTTTCTGTATCATGTATTGTATTGAGCTAAGTCATCTAAAGAACATGTGAAATACCCAATCCCTCTCACAACAAAAGTATGCATTGGATATAAAATACAAATAACAAGCTTATTTTAATTAGCAAAATAGGCCCAGTCTCTGATTTAATTCGGAACTTCTCTGTCTGGATGCCCAGCTGGCTCAGTCAGTAAAAGCATGCCATCCTTGATGTCAAGGGTGGTGAGTCTGAGTCCCACCTTGGGCGTAGAGTTTCCTTTAAAAACTAACAACAGGGGCGCCTGGGTGGCTCAGTGGGTTAAAGCCTCTGCCTTCGGCTTGGTCGTGATCTCAGGGTCCTGGGATCGAGCCCCACATCGGGCTCTCTGCTCAGCAGGGAGCCTGCTTCCCTTCCTCTCTCTCTGCCTGCCTTTCTGCCTCCTTGTGATCTCTGTCTGTCAAATAAATAAATAAATAAAAAATAAAAACAAACAACAACAAAACTACTGTGTCATCTCTTCAAACTCTTAAGGTGTACAAGTATTAGGCTTGTAAATATTCTGAGTCCATTTTATGTGTTTCATATGTTATCATTAAGTACTAATTATTGCCTTCCTTAGAATAATGTCTTCTCATTTATTAATTACTTTTGCATCCTTTATTTCATTTAATCCCGACCACATGCCTGTGAGTTTAGACTGCAGGTCCTGTCTTCCATATTTTATAGGTAAGAAAATGAGATTCATGAAGGTTCACTGACTTGTACACAGCTTCCAGTGCTCTGATGCAGCCCTTCAAACTCCATACCAGGCTCTTCCCATGATACCAACCTATGAAATAAAATCCTCCTGCTTCAGACCAGAGAGAGGTTCCTTTTTTTTCTACTTACTCCTTCCATAGTGTCAATACTATTCTCAGCAGAGGGAGCTCAAAGATTAAGTTGACAAATTATGTCATATATATATATACACACACACACATATATGGATGTAATTAACAAGTTTTTATACTTGTAGCACTTCAAAGTGTTTTTACACATGTTTTCTCAGTTGGAGGTCACAATGATCACAGGAGATCATCAAGAGGTTCATTTAGCCCTACTAAACAGATGAGGAAACAGACTCAGAGACTTCAAAGTCACAACACCTCCCAGGCCACGTGTTGCCTGACTAGCCCACACTGCATATTTGTGATTAATGGCTGCAAGTAGAATGCCTATTAAAATACATAACAAGCAGTGTAAATGCATATACTGTACCTGAGTGAAGGATAGGGACTGTGCAACACTCCCAGGTTACCTTGTAGGAATGGAAACCTAGAGATGTCAGGATTTTGGTTTTTCAATAGGAGTCAGGAATCTAGAACAAACCTTTGTTCATGTTGATTAACACATAAAACAAAGCAAAACATGGCAGGCCTAACGAGCCACATCTATCAGTAACATTGCAGCCTTATGGGCTGTGTCTGTGGGTCTGTTTTTACATCTCATCAATTGAGTTTTAACATCAGAGAGCAGGGATGGAACTGAATCCTTGGGTATAGTTCTGGTTCTGATGTTATCTACATGCCCTCAGAACTAAAGATCAAGATTTTGACTCCAATCAATCATGATTTCTAAAGAGAGATATTAAGAGATTGGTGTTTCTACATTTCTGGCTGCTCTTGGAGCCACCAATGAGAATAACTACAGTAAATCTAGTAATTTTTAAGTCACATGTGATTCTGCTGGGCATAAGGAAACTTACAAATTTTTTTTGATGATGATGATGAAGAAGAAGAAAAGAAGGATAAAATTGGCCTAATCTCTATTTCCCTCACAGAAATGTTCTGAATGAATACTTTGAATAAATAGTCATGGTGCTAAAATGGCAACTTTAGTTAGACATAGTATAATCATTCCTCTTAGATCATTCTAGCCCTGTCAAGGTTCCCTATAGAGTAAAAGATAATCGGAATAGAGGAAAGGAATACATGTTCCTCATCTGAAAGTAGCAAGTGAGCTCAACAGGGAAAATGAGCTTGTCATACATATTATACTGAAGACCAAAATGAAAATATAATTCATACTACACAAGGCATAATTGGTATTAATTATGTTACTGCAATTGCAGTAAAAAGGTTGAAAAATAATCATCAGAAGAGTGTTTCTTGCTGAAATATTCTATATTGAATGTCTAACTACAAATTAACTACTATAGGGGAAATGAAAAGGGAAAACAAAAGCCCCAATGATTTTAATCATGTTAATACCAAATGGTGTCAAAAGAATCCACTTTTGAAAAAAAAAGTCTTTTATTTTTAAAATTGACATGCAAAAAGAAAAAAAATAATACCTCAGCAGAGGTTTTAAGGGAACCTATAATTCTGTGATTAGAACTAAAAAAGTTAAAAAAAAAAAAAAGAAAAGGAAAGGAAAGAAAGGACGGTATGTGGGAAGAGAGTGGGATAGTCAACAAGTGCATTTAAAAAAAAAAAACAAACAAACAACAACAAAAAAAAAAACCTGAGACTTTACTGGTCAAAATCCAATATGTGAAGGAGTGGGGAAACTGAGTCTGTCTTCCTTCCCCTTCCTGCATACCGCAATGGATGCATGAAGCCTTAAATGAAGCCTTAAATAACACTTCTTCCTTTTATCTCTGGTAACCAGGCTGACACAGATTCATTATAATGAAATTTCACCTGAATTTAAATGAAGGGTCCCTGGAATGAGAGTTTATAGAGTCTTTGTCTCTTCATTCTAATTCTCCCATGACCACAAGAAGTATAATTTGACTTATGCACATTTGAATTGCACAGAAAGACATCAAATTCAGAGACATTATTTAGGGGGCTTAAATGTAAATTCTAGGTTTCTTGGGAAAACCTTCACAAAAAGATTCCCTAACACCGCTAATTTCAGAGCAAACCTCTCCTACAGAGATAACTGATTTACCCATGACACCACTATCAGTACTAGCAATTGAAAATATCATGTTGAATCTGTGCAGAAGAAAATTTCATTTAATTTTGCTAAATTCATTTTACTGTCACCTAACTTCTAGAACCATGCCCCTCTAAAAGGAAGTTAACAGAGAGCATTTTTGCACTCACAGTGAGATGTATGCCTATTATAATTTAATCTCACAGAAAACCAAAAGAAACAAAAAAAAAAAAAAAAAGAATTTGGGAGAGCCAAGAAACCCTAAAGCTAAGCCTTTACTCAAATTACCCAGAAATTCCTCTACGGGAAGTGCCACAAAACTGGCCTAAATAAGGCAGAGTACAGATGCAAGAACAGAGATAGTCCGTTATGTAAGAAACACAGCTAAACCATCAAGATTTTATGGAGTATATATAAAACACTAAAATAGTTTTGATACTCCAGTTGGCCTACTCAAGGACAGAATGTTCAATGTGACCTCTTCTAGTTTCTAATTAATCTATTTACCCCTAAATGTTTTAAAACTGCAGTAACTCCATGGTACTTCCTGTTTATTACAATATTCTTTTATTCAGTCTACCAGTTACCTACCAACTGGTTCCCTCATATGTGAGTGAGCAATTCACATGTGAAATAAATGGCATGAAAAATAATTAAATGTTTCTGCAATATTTTTGTCAATGGGCCGAATTGTGTTTCCCATCCTTTTTTCTATTTATTCTATTGAACATGCATCCAACAATTATTTATTGAATAATACTATGTGCTAGTCACTATTCTAGGTGATTGGTTATACAATGAAGTAAAACATGATCCATACATACATGGTATTCATAATTTTATAGGACAGACAAAATTAACCTGTAAATTCCTTATGGAAACAGCAAAGGCCCCCAGTAGAGAATTTTTTTTTTTAAGACTTTATTTATTCATTTGACAGAGAGAGAGGTCACAAATAGGCAGAGAGGCAGGCAGAGAGAGTGGGGGAAGCAGGCTCCCTGCCAAGCAGAGAGCCCGATGCAGGGCTCAATCTCAGGACCCTGAGATCATGACCTGAGCTGAAGGCAGGGGCTTAACCCACTGAGCCACCCAGGTGCCCCCCCAGTAGAGAATTTAGAATGAGAGCAGTGGTTTCCAAATTCCAAAGTGATTGGGCATGTCATCAATTAAAATTTTTTTTTGCTTGCACAACTCCAACTATATTTGTTTGGTTATATTTACATTGTGTGTACTATGTATTAACATAATGTCCATTGTAAAATATAAACAAAAAGTTGAAAGTTTTAAAGAATAACGTTTTTAAAAATGGACTATTTTGAACACTTTCAGAGACTATTGCTTTAGAGGAACTTAAGGAAGACCAATATGGCTGAAATGTAGTATGTGATGATTTTAAGCAGGAAAATCTTTAAAAATACCACTCTGATCACTGTATGAGTCATTGGAATAAGCCTAATAAATATAATTTGGGGGTTGGGTGAGAGTTAAATTTTCACGCTAAGACTCAGGTGTGCTCTGGAGCCCATCTAGGCTTAGAAGCAATGCACTCCACAGCAATGAACACAACTAGCACCCAGATCTTGGTTTCTAAATACTATTGTCCACAAAAAGGAGACAACGATCCTTGGAGAAATGATTCCAGGTCTGGGCACCCAAAGTACTGGGTCAATCTGGAACATCTTGATATGCCAGAAACAAGGAAATGCTCAAAGACTAATGAGATCAAACCAAGAGGATAAAAGAGCCAGCTTGAAGTGGTTGCCTACTGATCAAATATATGAAAATTTGAGCCAGGTGCACCTGGGTGGCTCAGCTGGTAAAGCATCTACCTTTGGCTCCCAGAGTCCTGGGATCAAGTGCCACACATGAGGTTCCTGCTCAGCAGGGAGTCTGTTTTTCCCTCTGTCTGCTACTGACCCTGCTTGTGTTCTCTCTGACATATAAATAAATAAAATCTTTAAAAAAAAGAAAAGAAAAAGAAAATTTGGACCTCAGAAAGAATGATGATAATAGATTATAATATGTTGAACAAAATAAAATGAATGAATCCACAGTGATATTCAAAAGAGAGAGATAGAATTTGGGTTATTTCCTCCTTTTTTAAAGGATTGGACTAATAAGTATAGAAGAAATGAAAGAATTTGAAAAATCATCATTTGGCAATTCAATATAATAGCTAAGGATCATCAACAGATGCTAAAGCCTTTGGATAAAAGGTTGTTGGAACATGATATTCATATGGTCTCAAAATATTTTTCCATATATCAGGGTTCTGTTTTTGTTTTTTTTAAGATTTCATTTGTCCATTTGACAGAGAGAGACAGCAAGAGAAGGAACACAAGCAGGGGGAGTGGGAGAGGGAGAAGCAGGCTTCTCGCTGAGCAGGGAGCCGGATGCTGGGCTCAATCCCAGGACACTGGGATCATGACCTGAGCGGAAGGCAGATGCTTAACAACTGAGCCACCCAGGCACCCCTCCATATATTAGCTACTAATTGAAAAGGGGAAAATGTGTCTGTATAATGGAAAATCTGTGTGGTCACCACCTTAACTAAACAAACAAATTTACCATCACCAGTAGTTGAACAATGTGTCATGTGTCTGGTTAATGAGACAGTAAGTATGCAATTGTCACCTATGTAGTTTTCTTATCAAAAATATTTTTTTAAGATTTTATTTTATTTATGTGAGAGCCAATGAGAGAGATAACAAGCACCTGGGATCATGACCTGAGCCAAAGACAGAAGCTTAACCACTGAGCCACTCAGGTGCCTCTCTTATCAAAAATATTTGACCTAAAACTATGGGGCACCTGGTCGGATCAGTCAGAAGTTGGAGTCCGACGTCAGAGTTGGAGCCCCATGTTGGGTACAGAGATTAGTTAGAAAAATAATAAATAAACTTAAAAATGTATTTAACCTAAAACTAGTCACAAGGAAATGACTCAAATAAATCCAAAATGTGCAATTCTATAAGACACTGGCCTGGACTTTTATTTTTTTTAATCAATATCATGAAAACAGACAAAGACCTGTTCTATAGACTAAAGACATATAAACACCGAATGCAATGGATGAACCTCAGCTGGATTCTGGACCAGAGTGGGCAAGGCTAATCACTTCTAAAAGACATTTTGGACAACTGGAAAAAGTTAAAATATGGGCTGTATGCTAGATATTACAGAATTAATTGAATTTTCTTACATGCATTGGTAGTATTATTGTTGTGTGGGAGAATGTCCTTATTCTTAGGAGATGGACACTGAAGTATTAAGTTGAACATACAAAAATGACTAAACATAAGCAATTTCACACAGTTAAACATAATATTAAGACATGAATGTCATGATGTCTGCAACTTGCTTTCAATGGATAGGCAAAAAAAAAAATTAATAGATGATATATAAGTAGGTAGGTAGCTAGCTAGCTAAATAAGACAATCAAATAAGGCAAAATGTTAAAAATTGATGCATGCTGGTGAAAAATAGGAAAGTTCATTGTAAAAACCTTTCAACTTTATTGATTTAGTTTGAAAATTTTCAAAATATAAAGTTGAAAAATGGGCAGAAAAAGTGAAAAACTCACTTTCTCAATTAAAGGTAAAACAGTTTACTTAGGAGGCACCTGGCTGGCTCAGTCAGTAGAGCATGTGACTCTTGATCTCAGGGATGTGAGTTCAAGCCCCACATTGGTTGTAGAGATTAGGTTAAAATCTTTTAAAAAAAAATTTATTTAGGATAAGTTCAGTCTCTTACAGAAGACTAATGCTCAATTTTCCTTTTTTTAAATTGGTGATTGGCTTTAGTTTTTTTTTTCATTATGTTCAATTAGCCAGCCAATTAGTACATCACAAAGAGTCTCTTCAATAAATGGTGCTGGGAAAATTGGACAACCACAAGCAGAAGAATGAACTGGACCATTCTCTTACACCACACACAAATATAAACTCACTATGGATGAAAGACCTAAATGTGAGATAGGAATCCATCAATATCCTAGAGGAGAACATAAGCAATAGCCTCTTTGACATTGGCCACAGCGACCTCTTTCAAGACATGTCTGTAAAGGCAAGGGAAACAGAAGCAAAAATGAACTTTTGGGACTTCATCAAGATAAAAAGCTTTTTTTTTTAAGATTTTTTTTTTATTTATTTGACAGACAGGGATCACAAGCAGGCAGAGAGGCAGGCAGAGAGAGAGGAAGGGAAGCAGGCTCCCTGCTGAGCAGAGAGCCCTATGCGGGGTGATATCCCAGGACCCTGAGATCATGACCCAAGCAGAAGGCAGAGACTTTAACCCACTGAGCCACTCAGGCACCCCAAGATAAAAAGCTTTTGTACAGCAAAGGAAATAGTCAACAAAACTAAGAGGCAACTTACAGAATGGGAGAAGATATTTGCAAACGCCATTACAGATAAAAGGCTGGTATCAAGATCTATAAAGAATTCAAACTCAACACTCCAAAAACAAATAATCCAGTCAAGAAATGGGCCAAAGAATGTCTCCAAAGAAGACATACACTTGATCTTAGCCTAAAGGCCGAGAAGTGATTCCAAAGAAGACAGGCAAATGGCTAACAGACACATGAAAGAATGTTCAACATCACTAGCCATTAGGGAAATACAAATCAAAACCACAATGAGATACTACCTTATACCAGTTAGAATGGCAAAAATTAACAAGACAGGAAACAACAGGTATGGTAAGGATGTGGAGAAAGGTGGAAATGAAAGCTGGTACAGCCACTCTGGAAAACAGTGTGAAGTTTCTTTAATGTTAAAAATAGAATCACCCGGGGCACCTGGGTGGCTCAGTGGGTTAAGCCTCTGCCTTCAGCTCAGGTCATGATCTCAGGGTCTGGGGAACTGATTGAGTCCTGCATCGGGCTCTCTGCTCAGCAGGGAGCCTTGCTTCCTGCTCTCTCTCTGCCTGCCTCTCTGCCTACTTCTGATCTCTCTCTGTCAAAATAAATTAAAACTTAGAAAAAAAATTATAAAAAAATAAAAAATTTTAAAAAATTAAAAAAAAAAAAAGAACCACCCTACAACCCAGCAGTCACACTACAAGGCATTTATTCCAAAGATACAGACATAATGAAAAGGGGCACATGCACCCCAATGTTCATAGCTGCAATGTCCAAGATAGCCAAACTGTAGAATGAGCCGAGATGCTCTTCAACAGATAAATGGATAGAGAGGATGTGGTCCATATAGACAATGGAATATTACTCAACCATCAGAAAGGATGAATACCCACAATTTATCAACATGTAAGGGCCTACTTAGCCAGAGCGACTCCCATCTCAGTTAAACCGCCATTTTGTTGTTTGTGCAGTAAACTTAAATTAATCCTCCCCCCAAGAGAAACTTACTTAGAAGCAAGTCCGGGAAACCAGTAAAATGTAGTCGGCCAGTTTCTAATAACAGAGCCCAAAATACAAGGATGAGTCAGGCCAGGTCGGCCAGTTCCTGATAACAGAGCCCAGAATACAAGGACGAGTCAGGCCAGGTGGAGACATCCAATCAGTAAAAAGCACACATACTATCTAACCACCAAAGAATGTAAACCCCGTCTTTTGGGCACCAAACTTGGGTGCCAATTCTGACCAGAGTGATAGGCTAGTTCAAACAGCTGCTATAGGGTGAATTGTAATTCACTTGGCCACCTGCATATAGATTAACATGACTATGCAACTTTCTGTGTGTGTTACAATCTCATTGGCCACCTGTGTGGCCAGGCTTAACCACATGGCCTTTGCTCTATAAAAGTTGTCTGTGAGGCTGGGAGGGGTTGCTCTCTTTAGAGGTGGCCCTGACAGGTCAGTCGATTCTTGAGACTGTAAGATTGGGAGTCATCCCTCTCTTCGGAGGCGGCCCTGGCCGGTCAGTCTGACTTCTAGTGCTTGACATAAAATAAAGCTTTGCATAACTTTCATTTTGTCTCAGTCTCGTTCCTTTGATAACGGACCCCAACAAACATGGATGAAACTTGGAGTGGATTATGCTAAGTGAAATAAGTCAAACAGAGAAAGACAATTATCATACGGTTTTGCTCATATGTGGCACATAAGCAATAGCATGGAAGACCATGGGGAAGGGAGGGAAAACTGAATGGAATGCTCAGTTTTTCAAAGATCCCCCCTGCCCATTCTTTTTCTTAACCCTCTCATCTTTTGAGATGTGGTTACAGAAGTTTATAATATTTTAGCAATAGCACACTGTGACGGGGGTGGGGGGCTTGTCTGGTTTTCATGTTGTCCTCTCTAGGCATGCATATGATGTCTGGCTGGTGCATAGCTTGCCTCACCTGGGCTCTGGGAGTTGGACTATATGTTCACTGTGACCTCTGCTAAAAAGACCAAGAGTCTGATCTCTTGGTACAGACAATGCATGGTGATTGCTCTCAAGAAACTCCACCATCTCCTGCAGCCCAGGCTGTCTACATTGATTTTCACTGCTGAAGATGCTGCTGATGATGCTACTGATCTTCTGAGACTTCTCAATATCCTCCATATGGACCTCAACTCGGAGCTGCCTACTCATAGTTACTGCTATGATGTTCCTTTGAACAGAGACCTCTACTGAGATCTCCTCCGCTGTGACTTTCTGGAAAATATGTTAATGTTTATTTCTAAATTACCCTTTATATCTCTGCAGAATTGCTTAAGAACCTCTAAATTTTTTCTGCAATGTGCACCAGCTGTAAGAAACCAGCTACTGGGGGTGCCTGGGTGGCTCAGTCATTAAGCATCTGCCTTGCACTCAGGTCATGATCCCAGTGTCCTGGGATTGAGCCCCAGATCAGGCTCCCTGCTCAGTGGGGAGCCTGCTTCTCCCTCTCCAGCCATCCCATGTTTATGTTCCCTCTCTAGCCATCTCTCTGTCATAAATAAATAAAATCTTAAAAAAAGAAAGAAACTAGCTACTCTTCCACCTAACATACCATACCAATTTTTTATTTGTTTGTTTCTGTAGCCACCCCATGTTAGCAAAGGGCTTCTCTCAGAGGCTTCTAACCTCTCCAACAGTGGTGCTCCCAGGTTTCCCCCAAAACTATCAACCCACTGAGTTCCATTGTGAGTAAAGGACACTGTGTCATCTCTTCCTGCCTTGTCTCTCACACACACTCCTTAACTCTTTCTCTAGTGCTTTCTACTTTTCATATGGTGGGACTTTTTGGATACCATCCTCCATCTTTTCTCCATAATGGCTTATTGTAAAACTCTACTTTCAAATAACTAAATTCTCCTTTTGATTTGTAAAGGAACACTTTTGGAATTCAGATGCCTCTTTTACCTTTCAAAAAGCCTGGATTTGAAAACAATTGCTTCACAAGGGACTTCAGAAAGTTGACTTTGTGGTTCAAGACTAAGCAAAGAGCACTTTTCTTTTTCTCTAGGTGGATTATTCCCTCCCAGAAGCCATAAATGTAACAGATTCAGTGTGTAAGGAGCCACAGGGCAAATACTTTACAAAGAATTAAATATGCATTGGTTTCCTAGGTCAAAAACATTATCCTCATTAGGGTTACCAAAAGACATTAAATTGGGATTGGGAACCTGACTGGTTTAGTTGGGAGAGCATGCTACTCTTGATTTTAGGGTCCTGAGTTTGAACCCAGTGTAGACATTACTTAAACACACACATACACACACACACACACACACACACACACACACACACACACACGAAAACAAAGTACATTGAATTGACAAATCTGGTCTAGTCACAACTTGTCTACTGATATGATTTGTGACTTTGGATAACTAACATGGTAGAAAAAATAAAAGCAGTAGCCATTAACTGATCTTCTGTTATGATGGCCAGTGATGCTGGGTCTTTCATTCCTTTTATTTTCAGTACACCTGTCCCAGTCCCCCAGTTACTATTCTAAGTCTTCACCATTCCCCTCTAGTCTCCGGCCCCAACATTTTTATGTGAGAAAACATGAACTCTTAAAGTTTAAACTGCTGATATGCTTCCTGATATATACAGTCACTTTCCTAACTGATACAGGTGGGTATAGATGCTGTTTGCAGACATAGTTGTAGAAAGTTGGAAAAGTTTCTAATGGCTTCTACTTTTTCTTTGAAGTAGAAAATAAAGTCACCCACTGAGTGAGTAAGTAAATTGTAGGGAAGAACATCTGAGAAGAATATTATGATATGACATACCTATTGTGGAGAATAGGAGAAAGGGATAATCAAGGAAACACTGAAAGAATCTTAAGCATTGTTGAGGACAAGATGATTTTTTTTTATTCTTCCAAATTTTTATTTAAATTCTAGTTAGTTAACACATAGTGTAATATTGGTTTCAGGAGTAGAATTTAGTGATTCATCACTTACAAATAACACCCAGTGCTCATCTAAACAAATACCCTCCTTAAAGCATATCACCCATTTAGCCCAATGCCTACCTACCTCTCTCCATTAACCCTGTTTATTCTCTGTCCTTAGGAGTCTCTTATGGTTTGCCGCCCCCTCTCTCCTCTCTTTTTTCCCCTTCTACACATTTATCTGTTTTGTTTCCTAAATTCCACACATGAGTGAAATCATATGGTATCTGTCATTCTCTGACTTACTTCGCTTAGTGTAATATATTCTAGCTCCATCCACATCGTTGCAAATGGCAAGATTTCATTCTTTTTGATGGCTGAGAAATCTTCCAGTGTGTGTGTGTGTACACCGTTCCTCTTTATCCATTAATCAGCTGATGAACACTTGAGTTCTTTCCATAATTTGGCTATTGTTGATAATGCTGCTTTCAACATTGGGGGTGCATGTATCCATTTGAATCAGTATTTTTGTACCCTTTGAGTAAATACTTAATAGTGCAATTGCTGGGTTGTAGTGTAGTTCTATTTTTAATTTTTTGAGGAACTTCCATACTGTTTTCCAGAGAGGCTGCATCAGTTTGCATTCTCACCAATAGTGTAAAAGTGTTCTCTTTTCTCCACATCCTTGCCAACACCTGTTGTTTCCTGTGTTGTTAATTTTACCCATTCTGACAGGTGTGAGGTGATATCTCATTGTAGTTTTGATTTGTACTTCCCTGATGATGAGTGATGTTGAACATCTTTTCACATGTTTGCTAGCCATCTGGACATGTTTGGAAAAATGTCTATCTGATGAGGGAGCAGGAGGCTGGCTGAGGACAAAGCAAAAGCTGGCACCTTGCACCCCCTCTCCACCCGCTCCCCTCCCCTCAGTAATATATATGACATTCCTCAGGCACCCCTGACTGCCATAAATGAGAAACAAATAGTTAACTTGCAGAGATCACAATCCTGCAAGGCAGGAGTCTCCCCTGGTTTATAAATGTCCTTGAGATTTACAACAAAGAAGTTACCTTACCAATAGCCCAATTTCCAGAGGCACATAACTCAGTTCCTCAAGCCCTAACATCACCCTCTCCTCCATAAAAACTGAAGGAGGCTGAGGTAGAAGGATAAGTAAATAAAGTTAAATTTCTTCTAAACCTAAATCTCACTAACAAGGACGCTTGATAGCAGGAATGCGACATTCCACCAGGAGACTCCCAATTGTCTTTATGTTAGTGTCTCATTAGAGGGAAAATGGCCTTGGCTTGATAGTAACCAGGCCTTCAATATCCTGACAGTCTTCTTTACCCTGATAGCCCTTCTGAACACCCGCTTTGTCCTCACCTACCTAACTCCTGTGTATATAACCAGCCACTCCTCACATCCCCGGGGCAGCAGCTCTTCCTGCCCATGGGTCCTGTCCCCGTGCTTTAATAAACCACTATTTTGCACCAAAGATGTCTCAAGAATTCTTTCTTGGTCATCGACTCTGGTCATCAGCCCACCGAACCTCACCTAGGTTCAAGAATTTCATCATATCCATGTCTTCTGATCATTTGTTAACTGGATTATTTGTGTTTTGGGTGTTGAGTCTGATAAGTTCTTTATGGATTTTGGATCATAACCCCTCATCAGATATAAGGACAAGATGATGTTGAAGAAAATTGATTTAAGTAGAACTAAGCTATTTTTCTTGGTCGATGTATAGGACTAGAAAATGTAGACAACAGGATTAAGGTTTAGTGTATGATTTGTAGGAGTGATTTAAGAGATAGGTAACAAGTTGAAGGGATTGACAAGGATTTGAGAACAGGATAACAAATTGAAGAGGAAATAATGTATTTTGGAATCTAGCCAGAATAGGGATAGTTGTGACAAAAAGAGGAGCCTGATCATCTCACTCTCCAGCTAAGATCACTGCAATGCAACTCTACTGCTTATAAAAAAATTGTCCTGAATCCTCAATGTGCCTACATGGGAATGAGCTGCCCCATGACTATCTCCTGCGCCCTCTTCTTATGTCATTTTTCCCTCTGCTCTTTACACTCAGGCCATGCACAGACTGGGCTGCAAGAAAGTAATCCAAATATAGAGTTTCAATGAACACTATTTTCTTTCTTTCCTGTGCATGTCCCTAGCATGACTTCTAACCAAATCTTTTTGGCTTCTGTGAGCTTATTTTTTCATTATATTGGCCCCTTTCCTCTATTACTAGCAACCCCACTATTGACTTGTCTTCTTTTCTTTTCTTCTTGAAGCTGCCTCCATTCTCTCACTTCTCTGATCCATGTTCACAGTCACAGATATCTTGGTCTTCTTCTTATTACAGGTAGCAAAGCACATTACTCTTCTACTCTGAAACTGTATATAATAGAGGCACAAGCTCGTTGTGTCATGCAAAGTTTTCAACTGTTTGGCCTCTGCTTAGCTTACCAGCTTCCTTTCTTTTAACTTTTGCCCTTAACATTTTATGTTCTAGTCCAAACTGAACTCTTCACAATTCCTTAAATATGTCAGGTATGTTCATATCTTCACTTTTGCTCACATTGCTCCTTCTACAATTTTTTTTTTCACTATCACTACCTGTTAAAGTCTGATTCATACTTAAAGCCTTGGAATATATGATATTCACTGCAATCTTCTGCTAAGAAGTAGTTGCTCCTTTGGTTCACTACATAGCATGTTGTTTATGCCTTTATCATTAATATTTATCTTATTTATCTTACATCTTAGTAAATTGTGTGGATGTCTACCTCCTTATTGACTAGATGGTTGACATTTTTGTCTTAGCCATTATAACAGTACCTTAGCTCTAATTTACTGATAAGTAGCTGTTTGGCTAGAGCAGTGGTGGACAGTATGGAAAGATAGAGTAATCTGGGACTAAGTCAGGGAATCTCTGAATGTCAAGTTATGAAGAAGAAAGGACATTAGGATATAATACATATTTAATGAATTCCTTTTAATTAAGTGGTTAATAATCCAAATATCTTCCTTTTCATTACACAGATTCTAATGAGTTTTCCCATCTATATAGGGAAAGACATTTTCCTTTATTCTTTAGAATGTCGTTTATTCATTCTACTTTTCTTGAATGTCTGCTATGCTGAATAAGAGTGGGTATTCTTGTCTTATTCCTGATCTTAAAGGAAAAGCTTTCGGTCTTTCATCACTAGGTATGACATGAGCTGTGGATTTTTCAGAACAAGGTATTTATTATGTTAAGGTATATTTCTTCTATGCCAAATTTGTTGAGGGTTTTTATCATGAAATGATGTTGTATTTTGTCAAATTTTTTTCAGCATCTATTGAGAAGATCATATTATTTTTATCTTCTATTCTATTAATGTGGTATATTACATTTATTGATATGCATATATTGAACCATCCTTGCTTTCCAGGGATAAATCCCCCTTGATCATGGTGTATGATATTTTTATTTTTATTCTTTTTTTTTTAAAGGATTTTATTTATTTACTTAACAGAGAGAGTGATCACAAGGAGGCAGAGAGGCAGGCAGAGAAAGAGGGGGAAGAAGGCTCCCCGCTGAGCAGAGAGCCCGAAGAGAAGCTCAATCCCAGGACCTTGAGACCATGACCTGAGCAGAAGGCAGAAGCTTAACCTACTGAGTCACCCAGGCACCCCAAATGTATGATATTTTTAATGTGTTGTTGAATTTGGGTTGATCACATTTCATTGAGAATTTCATACAGATAGTGGTCCATAGTTTTCTTTCCTTATAATATCTTTATATAGTTTATATATAAAGATATATATATCCTTATATAATTTTTGCCTCATAAAAAGAGTTTGGGAGTGCTTTCTCCTCTTCAATTTTTGGAAGAGTTTGAGGTTGGCATCAATTCTTTAAATATTTGGTAGAATTCACAAGTAAAGCCCTCTGCTCCTGTTTTCTGCATTGAGAGGTTTTTGTTTACTGATTTAATCTCCTTACTTGCTATATGTCTGTTCAGGTTTTCTATTTCTTCATGATTCAGTCTTAGTAGATTGCATGTTTCTAGTAATGTATCCATTTCTTCTAGGTTATCCAATTTGTTGGCATATAATTATTCAGAGTAGTCTCTTATGATGCTATATAGTGCTATGGTACCCTTTCATTTCTGATTTTGAGTTTTCTCTTCTTAGTTAGCTTATCAATTTTGTGTGTCTTTTTTTTTTAAGATTTTATTTTTAAGTAAACTCTACACCCAACATGGGGCTCAAACTCACAACCCCAAAATCAAGAGTCACGTGCTCTACTGACTGGGCCAGCCAGAGTTCTTTTTATATATCCTTTCAAAAAACCAGCTCTTAGTTTCGTTGATCTTTTCAATTGTGTGTCTGGTCACTATTTCATTTACTTCCACTCTGATCTCTGTTATTTTCTTCCTTCTGCTAACTTTAAGCTTAGTTTGTTCTTCCTTTTCTATTTCCTGGAGGTATAAAGTTATGTTACTTATTGGAGATCTTTCTATTTAATATATGCAGTTATCACTATGAACTTTCCTTTCAGAATTGCCTTTGCATTGTCTATAGGTTTGGGTATGTTGTGTTTCCATTTTCATTTGTTTCTAGTTTTGCCTTTTATTTAAAATTTCCCTTTTAATTTCCTCTTGGACCCATAGGTTGTTCAGGAGTGTGTTGTTTAGTTTTCATATGCTTATTGATTGTCCAACTCTCCCTTGTTGATTTCTGCTTTCATACTATTGTGGTTGAAAAAGATACTTGGTATGATTTCAGTTTTTTTAAATTTGCAAAGACTTGTTTTGTGGCCTATCATATGGTTTATCCTGAAGAACGTCCTCTGTGTACTTGAGAAAACTGTATTCTGCTGCTGTTGGATGAAATGCTCTCTATATGACTGTTAGGTCCATTCAGTCTAATATAAGGTAGAAATCAATGTCACCTTGCTGATTTTCTGTCTGGATGATCTATCCCTTGCTGAAAGTAGGATACTGAACTCGCATCTTATTATTGTATTGTTGTCCATTTCTCCCTTCAGATCTGTTAATATTAGTTTAATATATCCAGGTGTTCCAATGTCAGAATGTATATATTTACCATTGTTTCATCTTTTTGATGAATTGACCCCTTAACATTATATAATGATCTTCTTTCTCTCGTTATTATTTTTGTCCTAAAGTCTATTTTGTCTGATATAAATATAGCTACTCCCACTTTCTTTTGATTTCCACTTCCCTGAAATATCCTTTTCCATCCCTTCATTTTGAGCCTATGTTCTCAAATCTGAAGTGACTCTCTTGTAGGTTGCATTCAGCTGCTTGTTCTTTTATCTATCCAGCCATTCTGTGCCTTTTGATTGGTGAATTCAACCATTTACATTTATTTATTCATGATTATTAATTATTGGTATGCAAGGACTAATACCATCTTATTATTTTCTAGTTATTTTGTATTTTAATTTTTTCTCTTTCCTCTCTTTCTTCATACCTTTGAGAACTGGTCATTTTCTGTGGTGGAAAACTCCCCTCTTTACCTTTTGTTCATCTACTACAGGTTTTTGCGTTGTGGTTATCATGAAGCTTACGTCATAAAACATCTCAGGGATAAAAAGTGCCTGTTAAGCCAATAGCAACTTAACTTTGATTGCATAGAAAGGCTCCACTCCTTAACTCCCCTCTTTTATGTTTCTGATGTCACAATTTACCTCTTTTTATACTGTGCATGTGTTCAATTGTAGGGGCTATAGTTATTTTAATAATCATCTGTTTAACCTTTATACTAGAGTTAAATGGTTCACACAGTCTCATATTAAAAAACTAGAGCTTCTAAGTCTGACTGTGTATTTATTTACCTTTTCCAGTGTGTTGTATATTTTCATATGTTTTCATGTTACTAATCAGCTTCTTTTCATTTCTGCTTGAAGAACTCCTTATAGCATTTCTTGTAAAGCAGATCTAGTAGTAATGAACTCTCTCAGCATTTTGTTTGTTTTTTGGTTTTTTTTCCTGAGGAAGATTTTATATCTCCTTCAGATCTGAAGGATATCTTTACCAAATAGAGTATTCTTGGCTGGAATTTTTTTTTCTTTTAAAACTTTTGAGCATAGCATTCCACTCTCTCCTGGCCTATAGGGTTTCTGCTGAAAGGTCTATTGATACCCTAATAGGGATTCTTTGTTAAGTTACAATCTTTTTTTCTCTTGTTGCTTTTAGATTCTCCCTTTGTCTTTGATTTTTGACAGTTTCACTATAACGTGTCTGGGAGATGGTCATTTTACATTGAGGTAATGGAGTGATCTATTCGCTTAGTGAACTAGGATGTCCAAATCTCTCCCCAGGTTTGGACAATTCTCAGCTATTATTTCTTAAAATAGACTCTCTGCCCTGTTCCCTCCTTTTCCCTTTTTGGAACTCCAGCTATCCTACTATATGTACATTTAAAGCTGTCTAATAGATCAGGTAAGCTATCTTTACTCTTTTTCCTTTTTTTTTTTCTTTGCTCTGTTCTGACTGGATTATTTCAAAGTTCTTATCCTATAGATCCCTGTTTCTATCATCTGTTTGATCTATTCTGCTCTGTGTATTGCACTTTTCATTTCATTCACTGAATTTTTCAGTTCCAGAATTTCTCTTTGGTTCTTTTTTATGATTTCTATCTCTTTGTTAAAGTTCTCATTTTGCTCATGAATTGTTTTCCTGATTTCATTGAATTGACTTCCTGTGTTTTCTTGTATCTCATTGAGTTTCCTCAATACAGCTATTTTGAAGTCTTTATCAGCATTTCAAACCTTTGAATTTAGACATTGTAGGATCATTGTTATCTTTTGGTGATGACGTTTCCTTGATTCCTCATGTTCCTTGGAGTTTTGCGTTGCTATCTTAGCATTTGAACAGCAGACAACTCCCCAAATATTTACTTAATATGGCAGATTTTTTTGTTGCTTCACCTTATATCTGGTCATTTCTCCAGTCTTGTATGGATACACCTGCTCCACACTTCTTGCTCCCTCTTGTGGCATAATTATTAAGACTACATGTTTTACCTGGTTCTTCTTTTTTTTTTTTTAAGATTTTATTTATTTATTTGACAGAGAGGTAGCCAGAGAAGGATCACAAGCAGGGGGAGAGGGAAAAGAAGAAGCAGGCTTCCTGCTGAGCAGGGAGCCTGCCACGGAGCTGGATCCCAGGACCCGAAGGCAGACACTTAAGGACTGAGCCTCTCAGGCACCCCGTTTTACTTGGTTCTTACAACTCACCAGACTAACTACTAGAAATCTCTCTTTTGTCTTCCAGAAGACGAAGCCACAGCTCAAATTTGTGGTTTCTCCCTGGCCATGGACACTGATAGATGAACTGACAGCACCCTAGAAACATATGAGGAAAAGGGCCCTGATTACCAAAATCAAAATTCTAAAATATGAAAGAGGTTTCTATTTCAGGTCCTCATTACTTTATATCTGACTTTATAAAAACTTCCTAACCATTTCATTGCTTTCATAGTTCCCTCTCTGAAAATTCGTATCTCTCTCAGACCTCATGCCACCTTCCAAACCTAAAATGAATGTTTTATTTCATTAGCCACCTTTTTAAAAGTCCTGACAGTTCTCCATTGATTATAGAAGAGTACTGATTGCAGGATAAAAGACAGGATAAAAGACAGGATAAAAAGATTCAAATCATGACTCTTCCCTGCCACTTTCTTTGATAAGCCATGTTTCAAGCAAATCAAATATTATGACCTTTAGTTTCTACAACTAATAAATAGGAATAACAGAGCTCAAGGTTTAGGGGCACCTGGCTGGCTCAGTCGGAGGAGCATGTGACATGATCTCATGGTCATGAGTTTCAGCTCCATGTTGGGTATAAAGATTACTAAAAAGATTAGCTCTTTGAAGAGAAAGAGTTTTGCATGGGAGGAAAGTCCCATCCCAGCTACCTTTGTGTCTTCAGAAAAGGAAGCTATTGGGACCTTCTATTTTAGGATCTTCCAGCTGTGAGAAAAATGGGCAGGATAGCAGAACAATCATAAACATCCAGAGTTAATTATCACCAACAATAAATAGTGACTTAGCAGATGGGAAGAAAAAGGAGAGAATAATTAGGACGAGAGTCTCTGAGGAAAAGAAAGGGGAGAAGAAGCATGTTTAATGCCTGAAGGGAAGTAACCTACACATGTATTATTGATACGGGGCAAAACTCTCCATTTATTATTTATGTTTTCCCCAGGAAGAAAGAGCCAGGGCTGGGAGGAAGAGAAATTGCTGTTGGGGAGAAATAGGTGACTATAGAAAGGGAAAATTGGTAACATTGAAGTAGAAAACCCAATAAACAAAATCAAAGTTTAGATTACTTGCTCTAAAGGAAGGAAAGAACCCAGGGCTTGATGATCATTAGAGGGTATAATCCAAAGCTCAATGATATTTCTTAGTGTGATGAAGGCAAAACTCAACAAATGTACTGAGTTTAGCACAACACATTTAATAAACCCAGGAAAGCAGAGCCACAGGTCCTCCAACCTAAACAGTATACAGCCACATTTGAGTTCTTCCCTTCTCCCTGAACTTAAGGTGATAGAAAAGCAAGTGGAAAAAAAAAAAAAAAAAGGCAAGTGGAATTCACCCACAATATAGGAAAGCAAACAGAAGGTGTAAACAACATTGCTCATTTGCAATATGAAAAATATAAAAAGGGCACAACTTTGTAAGTATATATCAGCAAAAATAAATAAATATGAGAAAGGAGAGTACAGATAAATAAAACATTCTAGAAGTTAGCTGAGCACCCCCCCCCCACAAAACTCCTGCAAGTGCTTCATGATGTTAAAGGAAACATAAAATCAGCTTTTAAAAAATAAGATGTAATACACTATTTTTTAAAAAAAGGGAGGGGAAATGCAAAGCTAAGAAAACAAAGAACCATGCAAAACTATTATAGAACTAAAAAAAAATTTAAAAGCACAGAAAAAGCTCTATCAAATATAATTTCAAACTCGAAACCCATTCAAATTTAAATCCTCTATCCCCTAACCTATGTGGGATAGTGGGTCAAAATTAACCTCTTTCTTTCTGGTTACATCTCTCCAATTTGCCAGTCACTGTTTCTGATATCTGGGGTGAAGGAGGGTAGGTGTTGAGCAAATGGAGCATTTCTTTTTCCAGCAGATTCAGTTGCAATCCACCCCCCAGGGACCTCTAGGTGACCATGTACAAGTGTTGACTTTATAAGGTATCTTTGTGGCTCCCTCATGAATATCTTGTCGTGGCCTGGTCTACCTCTTTTCTGTCTGGCTTCTGGATTTCTGGGACCCAATCTCTGTTCATCCAGTCAGCACACCTGGTTAGAATCATTTCCACAGGGTCCTTATCAAGACTCAAAAACATGCACATTTATCCTGCCGTGGGAGGAAGCACAGCCCAGTCCCAAATCACCTGTGTGTTTTGCCACAAGACAGGGCAATTCCAGCCACCATCTCACCTCTAGAATGTTCACTGGTAAGACCTTCAAGTCCCTGGAGACAAGCATAAAGCTTTCCAAGTGGCTCCCTAGAAAAGCTTCCCCTTGACTTGAAAGGGGGGGCATCTATCATACTCTGCCTTATCATCATCATCATCACCACCACTAGGAGCTATCTGTCAGGTTCAAGTTCAAGGACAGGTGAAAAGATAACCTGACCTCTATACAAGGTTGCTTTTACTTCTACTTATTCCCAAAGCAGTAAATAAACGGCCATTGGCAAAAAATAAAATAAGAAGAGCTCAGTGGATGCAGCTCCCCATGCTTTGTGTACATTCCACAGAAGCCCACCTGAAGTTCAGTGGAACTGGCTCCCTGCCAGTTTTCCAGGTCAAAGAAGGATATGGACTCACTGTCTTTCACACCAGCTACATCAATACTCAGAAATAACTTAGAGCACCAACAGAAGGCTTTAACTCTGCGAGGCAAGGAGCCATATTCCCCAGGCTCTGAAATTCTTGCTGTCTCCACACCGGGGCAATCTCCTCTTCGATGAGCAAAATATGCAGGACCTAGGAGTTTCCATTTCTGTCTGTTTAGGGGACAGACATAGAGGAACACATCCTCCTCCTTCCACATCAGAGGGGGGTAGTAGGGTGAGTGAAATGCCAGTGCTCTGTCATCTCCTCTTTAAAAAAAAATCTCTTTCTCTTCATCTTCAGCTTCATAAATGGGCTGGAGATGAGTGAAGAGCTAAAGCGGGCAGAACTACTTTCCGACCATGAACTTGGAAAGTTCTATGTGACTGGTTTGGTAACTTTGTTTAGAATGAGAGGCACATATTACTCTACTGTTAGCTTTTGGGAACTCCATTAGAGCATCCAGTTATTTGTCTACCATATTGTGACTTACAGTATAACTTGCGTGGTATTTGTGACTTCCTTCAGGCAGAAACTCTATCACGATCTTCATTTTTCTTTTTTCAGGATTTTATTTATTATTTACTTGACGGACAGAGATCACAAGTAGGCAAAGGGTAGGCAGGCAGAGAGAGGGAGAAGCAGGCTCCCCGCTGAGCAGAGAGCTCGATGCCCGGCTTGATCCCAGGACCCTTGAGCCAAAGGCAGAGGCTTAACCCACTGAGCCACCCAGAAGCCCCATGATCTTCATTTTTTCTGAAGTGCCTGAGATGGCACCCTCTCACTCGAGACAGTTCATAAGTGCTTGGGAAATTGAATTTAATTTTAAAGAAAAAACAATTTTCCCCTTCCATTATACCTTATACATGTACTACCACTCCCCACCCTGGGTTTGGTACTGGAACAATTTTACCTTTTCCATGAAATAGTCCTGTTCCATTTCAGCCCCATTAATGTCTCCTTATCTGTGAAATCCTCCAAAGCTTTATTAATATACTGTTTTATATCACTATTTAAATTTTTATTTATCTTGCCACATCAGTAAGACCCTGAACTCTTTAAGAATATGGGCCATCTTGGGGCGCCTGGGTGGCTCAGTGGGTTAAAGCCTCTGCCTTCAGCTCAGGTCATGATCCCAGGGTTCTGGGATCGAGCCCCGCATCGGGCTCTCTGCTCGGTGGAGAGTCTGCTTCCCCCTCTCTCTCTGCCTGCCTCTCTGCCTACTTGTGATCTCTGTCTGTCAAATGAATAAATAAAATCTTTAAAAAAAAAAAAGAATATGGGCCATCTTGTACCTAGTTCTTTGAGAAGTTCTTAGCATTCAATAAATATTGATATGGATACCATGTTAAATCAGATAAAAAGCATCTCTCCTACACATATTTGAGAAGGAACAGCTTCGTTTTTTCGCTTGTGTTTTATATTGCAGTGAACTAATGAAATTCAGACAAGTATCATCATAGCTTGTTAGAGCAAGGGGTCTGCAGAGATAATTCTGCAGCTCACCTCATTTTAATGTAGCAGTGCAACAGGAATGCTGCCTCCTTTCACCCTCTGCTGATCATTCTAGTAACTGCAACTTCTTGAATCTCATTTCAGAATGAATACCATTTTTCCAAGTTCCTAATATTGTCTAAAGCCAGTTTTTTAATGTACTATATATAATACTACTTGTTCACACTCCAGGAAAATTGAAATTCTATTACTCACAGGTAATATTCATTTAGGTACTTGGGTTCTGGAGCCAGAATGCCTGTATTCCTAAGTCAATTCTCCCACTTTGTAGCTTAGACAACATCGCTGCCACCCAGCTTCCTGATCTGAAAATGAGAATAATAAGAATGATGAACTTATCAAGTTGTTGTGAGCCTAAATGAATTAATGCCTACAAAATACTTAAAATAGCACCTGGAAAATATCCGTTATTCATTATTCGTAGTTTGGTCGTGGTGGTAGTTGCATTCAATAACTTTCATACTAATGACAAGATTTTTTTATTTGGTTCTTTCTAGTAGATGAAGCCCCTAGAAAAGACTGCTCTATTTATCTTTAAATCCCTAGCACCGTACACAGTGCCTGGCACATAATCACTCAGCAGAAGTTGGTTAAATTTATTTATAAATTTATAAATAATACGATTACTAATGTTGGGTCCCCCAAAAATGGGTACCCCAATAATGGGTCCGTGATTAAAGGAGCGAGACTGATACAAAGCGAAAGTCAAGCAAAGCTTTATTTCGCGCCAAGCATCAAGAATCAGACCGACCAGCAAACAGACCAGTCTGGGCTGCCCCTTACAGAGAGGACAACCCCTCCCTGCTTTCCAGACTAACTTTTATAGAGCAAAGGCCATGTGGTTGGGCCTAGCCACACACAGGTGGCCAATGAAATTGTAACACACAGAGAAAGCTGCACAGTCATGCTAGGTGACCAATTGAATTACAATTTACCCTAGTAGACATTTGAACCAGCCTATCACCTAGTTCAGAATTGGCGCCCGAAATGTGCCCAAAGGGCGGGGCCCATACTCCTTGGTAGCTAGGAGACAGTATGCGCCCCCCACTGATTGAATACCTCCACCTGGCCTGACCCACCCTTGTATTTGGACTTTGTTACCTGGGACTGGTTTCCGGGACTTGTTTTTAAGTAAGTTCCCCTGGGGGGAGTGGGCAGCGTCAATTTAAGTTTTACAACAAAATGGTAGTTCTAACCGGGGTGGGGCCGCTCTGGCTGGATAGGCCCTTACACTAAGAATATAAGCTCTAGACTCAGACTACTTCAGTTCAAATCCTGGCTCTGCCATTTACAAGCTAACTTAACTCGAACTTCACTTTCCTGTACCTTTCATTATCATCTACATAAAATGATTGTGATAACAACTGTTACTTCATAAGATTGTTGAAAGAACTAAGTTATTATATACCTGAAAATTATTTTATTATAAATATTATAAACCTGAAACACCTCTTGCTACTCATCCCCCTGGGGACACCTGAAGTAGACTTAATGATAAGATCTGGCACATAGTAAACAATCAATATATGTTACGTTATATTATTTGTAAGGATTTCCCAAGGCAATGTTGATAAAATAATGTAAGCAGACCTGTAAGAGGACCTGACAGAGCGGAGTTTGAATTCCGCCGCAGGCCCGGCCCAGCAACGCAAGAGCACCTGGTTGGGGGAGGGGGGCAGTGTCCAAACAGGCCAGCTTCAGCCACTCACTCACCTTTTGGGTAAAACCCAAAGGCAGAGAGACAAGTGGTGGTAAAACAAGAAGGGAATTTTTTTCAGTGAGTCCATCACTGGGAAGACAGTAGACTAGTATCTCAAAGACTGTCTCCAAAATGCTGCAGACTTCCAGGTTTACATAAGCAAAATGCAGGACACGCGGGTTGGCAGTGAAAGTTAGACTGATCGTTGCCTTGGAGTCCATCAAGGAAGTTGCTGGCTTAGTGCAGTCCTTACTGCTTGGGGGGTATTTCCATTCCCAGAACGGGATGCTTTGCCTCAGAGTTTTCCACCTGAGCTGAGACCAGCTGGAAAGAAGAACCCAAAAGTTTGACGTTGGGTGCCTGGTAGCTCAGTTGATTAAGCAACTGCCTTTGGCTCAGGTCATGATCCTGGAGTCTGGGATTGAGTCCTGCTTCCGGCTCCCTGCTCAGCAGGGTGTCTGCTTCTCCCTCTGACTCTACCCCTTCTCGTGCTTTCTCTCTCTCAAATAAATAAATAAAATCTTTTAAAAAATAGTAAAAATAAAAAGTTTGAAGTCAAAATGAGGCAGCTGAACCGCACGGTCAAAACACCATTTCATTCCTATGGAAGGAAAACAAACCATGGTCATTTCTTCCGTAGCTACTTCCTGCTGACCAGGTATAATGTAGAGATTTTGCAATGGAAGTTTGACAGAGTGGGAGAATTTTGTTTCTTGTGTTCCCACTGCAGAGAACAGTAAGGGCATCTCAAAGCTAGTTTAAATAATGCGGGACTCCTGTTTGATAGATAAAAAGTCAAACAACCAAAGAGGAGGAGAACAACAAATAAAGGAAGGCTTAGCAAAGTATATTTACATTTGAAAGGAATCAAATGTACCTAACAGCCAAAAGGATCTAGAGCTAAGGCATCTATAGCAGTGATGTGTTTGTTTAAATCCTTCATGGCTTCAGTTAAATATTTTTTGAATAATGTGGAATATATATGCAACATTCTGGGGTTCATTTGTTTTTCAAGATTTTATTCTTAAGTAATCTCTACATCCAACATGGGTCTTGAACTTACTGCCCTGAGGTCAAGAGTTGCATGCTCCACCAACTGAGCCAGCCAGGCACCTTGCAACATTCTCTTTTAATGAGAGGATAGGTCCCTCCTTGTCAAGATATCAAAGGCCATTCAGTTTTGAAGGCTCACCTTTTGGATTTGTGCAGTCTTACCATATAGCGGGGATATTAACAAGACCCCATGGGCATGTGATTTTTTCAACAACTGAACAGTAGGTTGGCCTTGAATATGATAACAGCAGGCAAGGAAGAACTTGTGTCTTTTTTCCACCCAAAGTGGTTCTTCATATTTTTTTTTACAAGTTTTTATTTAAATTCCAGTTAGTTAACATACAGAGTGATTAGTTTCAGGGGTGGAATTTAGTGATTCATCACTTACATAAAACAACCAGTGCTCATCACAAGTGCCCTCATCACCCATTTAGCCCCTCCCCCCACCCACCTCCTATCTGGTAACCATCAGTTTGTTCTGTATAGTTAAGAGTCTATTTATGGTTTACCTCTCTTTTAGTTCACCCATTTTCTTTTTTTTTCTTTTTTTTTTTAAGATTTTATTTATTTATTTGACAGACAGAGATCACAAGTAGGCAGAGAGGCAGGAAGAGAGAGAGAAGGGGAAGCAGGCTCCCTGCCAAGCAGAGATCCTGATGTGGGGCTCGATCCCAGGACTCTGGGATCATGACCTGAGCTGAAGGCAGAGGCTCTAACCCACTGAGCCACCCAGGTGCCCCTCGAGACCATATTTCTAATGAATGGTAGCATCAGTGATAGTAGGCTGGTTGGGTCCAAGGACTCAGGGGTTCCTGCAGAACCAGCCAAGAGGGTTCTTGGCATTGCGCAGGATTGAAATCAAACATGAGTTGGGAGGGAGTGAGAGCAGAGTATATTGAAGATATGAAGAGGGTGCAGATACAGACAAAATGTCTGGGAGACTCAAAAAGGAAAGAAGAGTCAGCCTCTTCTTTTCTCAGGCTTTGGGGTTTTTACTGATGATTGTGGTCTGGAGTACATGTCTTCTCAGACATCCAGAAACTGGTTAAAACAAAAGCGAGTATTTAGATATCCTCCATAAGTCACTTATGCTCTGTAGTCAGGAGTTTTGCTGAATCAGTGGTCTGGAAAACATACTTGATGACCTCACTCGGTCACTCCTTAGACGTTCCTCTATTGTGGTAGGAGAGTCTGAAGAAATCATTAATTACTTGACCTTCACAAGTATAGGTCCTGCTAGGTGTAGATCCTAGCAGGAGAAGAAGCAAAAGAAGCAGTCCTTAAAAAAAAAAAAAATCAGTCCTTCACAAGGTTCCTCCAGTTTCCCTGTTTCATCTTCTTGCTACAGGATTTTTATATTTCCAACAACACAAGAAACAAGATATGCTGGCGGGGATTCAGAGAAAGGAGAAGTCTCTTACACTGTTGTTGGGACTGCTGGGACTGTTGGGACTTAAATAAATGAAATCTTAAAAAAATATATGGTCCAGAACATGCTATGTTACCCCTAACCCTTAAACCCTAATCTTGAATTCAGATAACACTACCTCCTTTCCTAAATCTATTTAAAGGATTAAATGGAGGGTATAAAATGATTAACACTATCCCTGAGGTGTTGTAATCATTTAACAAATGGTCAGCATTGTTTTGCTGATGTAGTTCTTGTTTTTATGATTAATACCTTTGCCACTAGGAATTTAAAATCTAGATAACTAAGAAATAGGGGTGGCTGGGTGGCTCAGTGGGTTAAGCCTCTGCCTTGGGCTCAGGTCATGCAGGGAGCCTGCTTCCCCAACCCACCCCCCACTCGGGCTGCTTCTCTGCCTACTTGTGATCTTTCTCTCTCAGTCAAATAAATAAATAAAATCTTAAAAAAAAGAAACTAAGAAACATTAAATAACTATAATGCAAAATAAAAGTCATAGAAATGAGAAGTTAACAAATGCTTTGATAATTTATGAGGAGAAGAGATCAGTGTGGGCTGCAGTGATAATTCCTAAAAGAGATAACATTTCCAAAGGGAAAATAGGGCACAGGTAGATATTCCAGGCAAAAAGGAGTATGACGCTGAGAAAGGTGAACAAAAGCACAAAAGCAGGAAGCATAAAGCTTATTGGGCAGTAGAGAGAGAGAGGCAGAGTTGGTAGATTCGTTGTAAAGTTCTTTACCAAACTATTGAGTGTTTGTAATGTTCTAATCCAGACCTGCACAGTCTAATGGGGTGGTCACTAGCCATATGTGTTAAGTTCTTGAAATATGGTAATATGGTTAGTGACTAAGAAGAACAATTTTTAATATAATATAATTTTAATTAATTTAGAATTTAAAACTGAAGGGGCCTCTGGCTGGCCCAGTCAGTAGAACATGGGACTCTTGATCTTGGGGATTGTGAGTCTGAGCCTTATGTTGGGTACAGAGATTACTTAAAAATAAAATGTTAAACAAAATTAAAAATTGAAGCATTCCATATGAGCCACCAATTCCACCCCAGATATATACCCCAAAAGACTAAAGACAGGAACTCAGATACTTGTAGGAAAATGTTTGTTACAGCATCATTCTCAACAGTTAAAGGGTAAAAGCAACCTAAGTGTACTTGGAATGTGTTTATTTCAATATTTTATCAACAAATGAATAGATATTGTCAGGGAGCAAGAATGCCTCCTCCCCTTCATAGGAAGCAAGAACTCTTGTGCCCTTCTAGCTGGACTAAGAATCAAGTCAACTCTGAGACAGATAAACAGGAGAAAATAAAATTTGATAGGCATACATGTGGGGACTCCAAAGAGCCACGGAAATTCCAAAGTCAGGCAAAATGAGATATATATGTTATTCTGAACTAAGGAGAAGGGGGTAGGAGTCTGGGATTTCACAGAACAGGAATGCATTTCACAGGATGAGAAAAAGAGCAGATGTTTGGTAATTAGATGTTTGCCCAACCATACAGATGGATCACTCAGTTAAAATCTATCTCTGTTAATAACACTTATTCTGGGAAAGACCCCTAATTTAGATTCTTTTGTGTGGCTAAGGGAGGGACAAAAGTTTCTTTTGAGCCTGCAGGGTTTCAAGTGCCTTCAGCTCAGATTAATCAATGTGCCAAAGTGGTACATTGTGGGGATGGGTTCTGTTCTGAATCCCTTCAGTATCAACAAATGAATAAACAAAATGTGGTATATACATGCAATGGAATATGAATCAGCTATAAAAAAGAAATGGTTCTGATACAACACGAGTGGACTTTGAAAACATTAGGCTAAGTGAAATAAGCCAGACCCAAAGGAAAAATGTTTGAGGATTCCACCTATATGAAATAGCAAAAATAGGCAAATTCATAGAGACTGAAACTAGATTGGGTTGCCAGGAGCTAAAGGGAGTAATGAATGAGAAGTTATTGCTTAAGAGGTACTGAGTTCTGTGTGCAGGAAGAAAAGTTTGGATATAGAGAGGGGTAGGGTTATACAACACTGTAAATGTAATTAAGTGCCATTGAATTGCACCCTTAAAATGGTGAAAATAGCATATTTTATGTTATATATATATTACATTAAAAAATTTAACTGTAAAATATTTTACTGTTAAACATCTTTATTGTTTTGGTAGCTCCATGCTTCTCTTTAACTGTCAGATTGTGTAAAATGGTATTATAATCAGAAAAAACTACATGTCCCTAAACAAAAAGACAAGGCATAGCTTTCTTGACGTAAGAAAAGTCCTTTCAGGCCCCCGGCCATTTTGTTTTCTGTTTTTTGTTTGTTTTTTTTTAAGATTTTATTTTATTATTTATTTGACAGACAGAGATCTCAAGTAGGCAGAGAGGCAGACAGAGAGAGGAGGAAGCAGGCTCCCTGCTGAGCAGAGAGCCCGATGCGGGGCTTGATCCCAGCACCTGGGATCATGACCCCAGCTGAAGGCAGAGGCTTTAACCCACCGAGCCACCCAGGCCCCCCCCGCCCCGGCCTTTTTGTGACCTATGCCTGACCTGCACTACTTGCACAAAGCACATTTCTTTCTTTTTTTTTTTTTAAAGATTTTATTTATTTGACAGGAAGAGACATAGGGAGAGATGAAACACAAGCAGGAGGAATGGGAGAGGGAGAAGCAGGCCTCCTGCTGAGCAGGGAGCCCCATATGGCTTGACCCCAGGATCCTGGGACCATGACCTGAGCAGAAGGCTGCCGCTTACTGACTGAGCCACCGAGGTGCCCCACAAAGCACATTTCTTGCAGAATTTCCTAGGATATGTTGAAACTGCAGAAGAATAGACCTCAGAAGATAATGATTTTAAGGGAACAAAAGAATGTAAGCACAAACAGTCACTATCAGGTCAGGAGATAGCCTAATCATATCACTGATGATAAATCAGTGATAAAACTCCCAGCACTGATTCAGAAGTAAAGATTGGCCCGACACACATTCTTGTGTTATCATTGCAGGATCTAAACTCCTTGAGCACTCAATACTGGACCACCTAGAGCCAGAGAACTGATGATGCTGACCCTACTGACCTGTGACTTTGACCTGGAATTAAGCACTTACAGATGACTTTTGCCCCAATTCCATGTTGTATTTCCCACTGTGCAAGCCCCTTCATGAATAGTATGCATCTTTACCTTAAAGCTTCCCTAATTTTTTTGTTGGGGAGACATTGCTTTGGGAAAGATCCCTGGTGTTTTCCTTTTCTTGTTAGAAGTAAAACCCTTCCTTCTCCTATTCTTTGCCTTGGTTATGTCTTTTAGCTTGACACTAACCAAAAGGTGAACCCAAGTTCTGGTAACACTCTCAACAGTGAAAAAAAAGAAAGAAAAATCAATGAAATCAAACCACATTTGACATCAATCAAATGTTCAACAAATATTGTTTTAATGATTTATAACAGGACCTGAGCTTTTAACTTTGGCCAGTCATACACTGGATTGGATTTTTGTAAACACAAATGAAATTTAAATAGAAAGATAATGAAGGAATACTTGTTTCAGTCATGAAAATTAGATTGGAAAGTTTTAAGGAAAAGACTAAAAATGAAAATGGTATTTCACAAAGAGTGGAAAATCTTCAGTTAAGTCACCAAACAATTGGTTCTAGAAGACAAGACATCTCAAACAATATCAAAGACCAGTAAGTTCCAAATATGGAAAAATTATGAACTTTTTTTTTGCTTTCGATTTCTCATATATAAAATGAGATACTGTCACAACTGTATATCCATGCAAAAGAATGAAGTTGGACTCCCATCTCACACCACACACAAAAGTAATTCAAGATGGATCATAGACTTAAACGCAAGACATAAAAATATAAAACTCTTAAAGGAAAACATAAGAGTACATTTTTATAACTGTGGGTTAGGCAAAGCCTTCTTAGATATGATAACAAATGCATAAGCAACAAGAGAAAAGCAAATAAATCAGACTTCACCAAAATTAAAACTTCTTTGCTTCAAAAGACACCATCATAAAAGAGAAAAAAATAACCCACAAAAAGGGAGAAAATATTTGCAAATAGTACATCTAATGAGGGAATTATAAGATATAAAGAACTCTAACAATTCAGTAATAAAAAGATATAAATAGCCAAATTTTAAAATGGGCAAAGGCTCTGGGTGGCCATTTCTCCAAAGAACATATACCAATGTTCAATATGCACATGAAAAGATGCTTGACATCTTTAGTCACCAGAGAAATGAAAATCCAAACCACAATGAAATATTTCACATCCCCTAGAATGGTAATCATTGAAAAGACAGATAACAAGTGTTGGGGAGGATGTAGAGAAATTAGACCCTTCATACATTGCTGGCGGGATGTAAAATGATGCAGCTTCTTTGGAAAGCAGTTTGAGAGCTCCTCAGATGTTAAACATATTTACCATATGACCCCACAATTCCAATCCTAGATATATCCCCAAGCAAAATTAACATATACATCCATGTAAAAATTGTATGTTGATATTTATAACAGCATTATTTCTAATAGCTAAAAAGAAACAAACCAAGTGTCCATCAACTGATGAGCACATAAATAAAATGTGGTACATATCCACATACTGGAATATCCAACCATTAAAAAGAATGAAGTACTGATACATACAACAACATGGATAAGCCTTGAAAACATGTTAACTGAAAGAAGCCAGTCACAAAAGAACATGTATTCTATTATTCCATTTATATGACATGAACAGTTTAGGCAAATCTATAGAAAAAAATTAGATTATGTAGTCAGGGCCTGGGAGGAGGTGAGAATGTGGAGTGACTACTAATGAGTATGAGGTTTCTTTTGGCGGATGATGAAATGCTCAGCATTACATCAATCAGATATTTGTGAGGATTGCATAGTTCTGTAAATATACTAAAAACCATTACATTGTGCATTTTAAAAGTGTGAATTTGAAGGTACATGAATTATATGTTTATAAAGCCATAAAGGAAAAGAGGAGGAGAAGAAAGGGGATGGAAGAGAGTAAGGGAGTGTAGAGAAGAAGAGAGGAAAGAGGATGAGAAAATGAGAAGAACAAGAGCTGCACATGTGGGTTTCCCCCTTGATAATGAATAAAGAATAAAGGGAGGAATAGAGAGCGACTTGAACACAGCTTCAGAATCAAAGACAAAGCATCAACAGAAAAAAAGAGAGGGAGGGGTTTACACAGACCGTGGTGTGGCCATCGGTTATAAACTGAATCTAAAGCTTTTTTGGAGAGATGAAAGCAAAATACTACAATTTCTCCTATTGAATAATTTTTTTTTACCATATGATGATTTCTATTATATAGCTGTGTAGAAACTGGGCCATGTAGGGCCACAGCCTTTTATTGAGTTTATATTATAAAAGAGGTTTGTACAAAGAACACAAAGGAGAAAATACTTGATTTCATGAGCAGTTTTGGGAATTTCACCAAGGGCGACATCTCAGCTGCCTCTCCCAGGATTAGTAATAATCAGATGGGGGATCCAAGAGGCAGGGTATTATATGTAGAGGGATCAGTTTGTGGAGAGACATGTTGGTATGAAAGAGCATGACACCAAAGAGAAATGTGAGGGAAAGGGGCAGAGAAGTCTCATGGGCTTAGAAAGTAAATGTTCTTTTCTATAATGGAATGAAGTTTTGCATTTATCTTATAAATAACAAGCCAGGGTAGGTATAATTAATACTGGGGAGCTCTGTCCAGATTTCCTCTTCCAGGCCCATGCACCTACTTCCACACTGTTATGATATCAGCTCATGATTGGTCTCAACTGTCCCTCTCAAAATTGATTTAGATGGAAGGAACTGCCTCACTCTGTAAGAGTGACAGGCTCTTACAGAGATATACACTCAACTCTCTTGCCTCAATTTGGGATAACTCTGAAGGGCCATCCCAGCTCCAGAGTTTCCTGTAGAATTGGCTGGGGTCTCAGTTCCAACGACCTTGAGTCAGCTTCTTCCACCCAATACTATCCTCCTTATTTCCTTAGAACTGTTATCTCCTAAGCATGCTCTCCAAAAAACAATATGCATACAATTCCCCATTTCCAGAGAGCCCAATCCAAGATATGGTGTACATTATGTGCCATCAACAGTTAGTAGGCAACAGAGAAAAATCAACCAGGAAAGGAAACTTAAGAATATCACAGCAAGGGGAGGAGTCAAGATGGCGGAGAAGTAGCAGGCTGAGACGACATCAGGTAGCAGGAGATCAGCTAGACAGCTTATCTAACCATTGTGAACACCTACAAATCCAATGGGAAATTGAAGAGAAGAAGAGCAACAATTCTAGAAACAGAAAATAGACCACTTTCTGAAAGGTAGGACCTGCAGAGAAGTGAATCCAAAGCTACGGGAAGATAGACCCTGGGGGGAGGAGCCAGCTCCCGGCAAGCGGCGGAGCAATGGAGCACAAAATCGGGACTTTTAAAAGTCTGCTCCATGGAGGGACATTGCTCCAGAGGCTAAACTGGGGGGAAACACAGGTGGGGTCAGCATAACCCCAGGACCCGCGGGGTCACAGAAGGACCGGGGGTGTCTGAGTGCCACAGAGCTTGCAGGTATTAGAGCAGGGAAGCCAGCTACAGCGACAAAGCCGAGGAGTGAGCTCTCAGCCCAGGGTTACCTTATGCCGGTCGCAGGCTGGGTGGGCTCAGAGCGCAGCCAGAGGCCACGGAGACGGAAGCGACTAGGCGCATTTCTCCAAGTGCCAGCAATTGACCGCTTTCCTACCAGCGCGACCGCAGGCCAGGGAGGCGGGGCAGTTGGGCACTTTTCTCTGAAGGCGCACTGAGGAGGGAAACCCCAAGCTCTCGGCTCCTCCGGGCAGAGAGATTGGGAGGCCGCCATCTTCATTCCCATCCTCCGGAACTCTACGGAAAGCGCTCAGGGAACAAAAGCTCCCGAAAGCAAACCCCAGCGGATTACTTAGCCCGGCCCCTGGCAAGGGCGGTGCAATTCCGCCTGCGGCAAAGACACTTGAGAACCACAACAACAGGGCCCTCCCCCAGAAGATCAACAAGAAACCCATCCAAAACCAACTTCACTCACCAAGAACAGCAGATTTCTATAGGAGGAGAAAGCAAATCTTATCTGGACAAAATGACAAGGCGAAAAACTCACCATAAAAAAAAGAACAAGAGGCAGTACCGAAGGCTGGAGACCTAATCAATACGGACATTGGTAACATGACAGATCTAGAATTCAGAATGATGATTCTCAAGGTTCTAGCTGGGCTCAAAAAAGGCAAAGAAGATATTAGAGAAACCCTCTCCGAAGAGATAAAAGCCCTTTCTGGAGAAATAAAAGAACTAAAATCTAACCAAGTTGAAATAAAAAAAGCTATTAATGAGGTGCAATCAAAAATGGAAGCTCTCGCTGCTAGGATAAATGAGGCAGAAGAAAGAATTAGTGACATAGAAGACCAAATGACAGAGAATAAAGAAGCTGAGCAAAAGAGAGACAAACAAATACTGGACCACAAGGAGAGAATTCGAGCAATAAGCGACACCATAAGATGACACAACATTAGAATAATTGGGATTCCAGAAGAAGAAGAAAGAGAGAGGGGAGCAGAAGGTATATTGGAGACAATTCTTGGAGAGAATTTCCCTAATATGGCAAAGGGAACAAACATCAAAATCCAGGAGATGCTAAGAACGCCCCTCAAAATCAATAAAAATAGGTCCACACCCCGTCACCTGATAGTAAAATTTACAAGTCTTAGCAACAAAGAGAAAATCCTGAAAGCAGCCCGGGAAAAGAAGCCTGTAACATACAAGGGTAAAAACATTAGACTGGCAGTGGACCTATCCAGAGAGACCTGGCAGGCCAGAAAGAACTGGCATGTTATATTCAGAGCACTAAACGAGAAAAACATGCAGCCAAGAATACTATATCCGGCTAGGCTATCATTGAAAATAGAAGGAGAGATAAAGAGCTTCCAGGACAAACAAAAGCTGAAAGAATTTGCAAACACCAAACCAGCTCTACAGGAAATATTGAAAGGGGTCCTCTAAGCAAAGAGAGACCCTAAAAGTAGTAGATCAGAAAGAAACAGAAACAATATACAGTAACAATCATCTTACAGGCAATACAATGGCACTAAATTCATATCTCTCAATAGTTACCCTGAATGTTAATGGGCTAAATGCCCCAATCAAAAGACACAGGGTATCAGAATGGATAAAAAAACAAAACCCATCCATATGCTGCCTACAAGAAACTCATTTTAGACCCGAAGACACCTCCAGATTTAAAGTGAGGGGGTGGAAAACAATGTACCATGCTAATGGACATCAGAAGAAAGCTGGGGTGGCAATCCTTATATCAGATCAATTAGATTTTAAGCCAAAGACTATAATAGGAGATGAGGAAGGACACTATATCAAACTCAAAGGGTCTGTCCAACAAGAAGACCTAACAATCTTAAATATCTATGCCCCTAACATGGGAGCAGCCAAATATATAAACCAATTAATAACAAAATCAAAGAAATACATTGACAGTAACACAATAATAGCAGAGGACTTTAACACTCCCCTCACTGAAATGGACGGATCGTCTAAGCAAAAGATCACCAAGGAAATAAAGTCCTTAAATGACACACTGGACCAGATGGACATCACAGATATATTCAAAACATTCCATCCCAAAGCAACAGAATATACATTATTCTCTATACATGGAACATTCTCCAGAATAGACCACATCCTGGGTCATAAGTCAGGTCTCAACCAATATCAAAAGATTGGGATCATTCCCTGCATATTTTCAGACCAATGCTCTGAAGCTAGAACTCAATCACAAGAGGAAATTTGGAAAGAACGCAAATACATGGGGACTAAACAGCATCCTTCTAAAAAATGAATGGGTCAACCAGGAAATTAAAGAAGAATTGAAAAAATTCATGGAAACAAATGATAAGGAAAACACAACGGTTCAAAATCTGTGGGACACAACAAAGGCAGTCCTGAGAGGAAAATATATAGCGGTAAAAGCCTTTCTCAAGAAAGAAAGGTCTCAAATACACAACCTAACCCTACACCTAAAGGACCTGGAGAAAGAACAACAAAGAAAGCCTAAACCCAGCAGGAGAAGAGAAATCATAAAGATCAGAGCAGAAATCAATGAAATAGAAACTAAAAAAACAATAGAACAAATCAACGAAACTAGGAGCTGGTTCTTTGAAAGAATTAATAAGATTGACAAACCCCTGGCCAGACTTATCAAAAAGAAAAGAGAAAGGATGCAAATAAATAAAATCATGAATGAAAGAGGAGAGATCACAACCAACACCAAAGAAATACAAACAATTATAAGAACATACTACAAGCAACTCTACGCCAACAAATTTGACAACCTGGAAGAAATGGATACATTTCTAGAGACATATAAACTACCACAACTGAACCAGGAAGAAATAAATAACCTGAACAGACCCATAACCAGTAAGGAGATTGAAACAGTCATCAAAAACCTCCAAACAAACAAAAGTCCAGGACCAGACGGCTTCCCAGGGGAATTCTACCAAACATTTAAAGAAGAATTAATTCCTATTCTCCTGAAACTGTTCCAAAATATAGAAATAGAAGGAAAACTTCCAAACTCATTCTATGAGGCCAGCATCACCTTGATCCCAAAACCAGACAAGGATCCCACCAAAAAAGAGAATACAGACCAATATCCTTGATGAACACAGATGCGAAAATTCTCACCAAAATACTGGCCAACGGGATCCAACAGTACATTAAAAGGATTATTCACCATGACCAAGTGGGATTTATTCCAGGGCTGCAAGGTTGGTTCAACATCTGCAAATCCATCAATGTGATACAATAACATTAATAAAAGAAAGAATAAGAACCATATGATACTCTCAATAGATGACGAAAAAGCATTTGACAAAGTGCAGCATCCCTTCCTGATTAAAACTCTTCAAAGTGTAGGGATAGAGGGCACATACCTCAATATTATCAAAGCCATCTATGAAAAACCCACTGCAAATATCATTCTCAATAGAGAAAAACTGAAAACTTTTCCGCTAAGGTCAGGAACACGGCAAGGATGTCCGTTATCACCACTGCTGTTCAACATTGTACTAGAAGTCCTAGCCTCAGCAATCAGACAACAAAAAGAAATTAAAGGCATCCAAATTAGCAAAGAAGAAGTCAAACTATCACTCTTTGCAGATGATATGATACTGTATGTGGAAAACCCAAAAGGCTCCACTCCAAAACTGCTAGAACTTGTATAGGAATTCAGTAAAGTGTCAGGATATAAAGTCAATGCACAGAAATCAGTTGCATTTCTTTACACTAACAACAAGACAGAAGAAAGAGAAATTGAGGAGTCAGTCCCATTTACAATCACACCCAAAACCATATGATACCTAGGAATAAATCTAACCAAAGAGGCAAAGAATCTGTACTCAGAAAACTATAAAGTACTCATGAAAGAAATTGAGGAAGACAGAAAGAGGTGGAAAAATATTCCATGCTCATGGATTGGAAGAACAAATATTGTGAAAATGTCTATTCTACCTAAAGCAATCTACACATTTAATGCAATCCCTATCAAAATCCCATCCACCTTTTTTAAAGAAATAGAACAAATAATCCTAAAATTTATATGGAACCAGAAAAGACCTAGAATAGCCAAAGGAATATTGAAAAAGAAAGCCAAAGTCGGTGGCATCACAATTCCAGACCTCAAGCTCTATTACAAAGCTGTCATCATCAAGACAGTATGGTACTGGCACAAAAACAGACATATAGATCAATGGAACAGAATAGAGAGCCCAGAAATAGAGCCTCAACTCTATGGTCAACTAATCTTCGACCAAGCAGGAAAGAATATCCAATGGAAAAAAGACAGCCTCTTCAACAAATGGTGCTGGGAGAATTGGACAGCCATATGCAGAAAAATGAAATTGGACTATTTCCTTACACCACACACAAAAATAGACTCAAAATGGATGAAGGACCTCAATGTGAGAAAGGAATCCATCAAAATCCTTGAGGAGAATGCAGGCAGCAACCTCTTTGACCTCAACCACAGCAACTTCTTCCTAGGAACATCGCCAAAGGCAACAGAAGCAAGGGCAAAAATGAACTATTGGGATTTCATCAAGATCGAAAGCTTTTGCACAGCAAAGGAAACAGTTAACAAAACCAAAAGACAACTGACAGAATGGGAGAAGATATTTGCAAACGACATATCAGATAAAGGGCTAGTATCCAAAATCTATAAAGAGCTTATCAAACTCAACACCCAAAGAACAAATAATCCAATCAAGAAATGGGCAGAGGACATGAACAGACATTTCTGCAAAGAAGACATCCAGATGGCCAACAGACACATGAAAAAGTGCTCCACATCACTCGGCATCAGGGAAATACAAATCAAAACCACAATGAGATACCACCTCACACCAGTCAGAATGGCTAAAATGAACAAGTCAAGAAATGACAGATGCTGGCGAGGATGCGGAGAGAGGGGAACCCTCCTACACTGTTGGTGGGAATGCAAGCTGGTGCAACCACTCTGGAAAACAGTGTGGAGGTTCCTCAAAAATCTGAAAATAGAGCTACCCTATGACCCAGCAATTGCACTACTGGGTATATATCCTAAAGATACAAACGTGGTGCTCCGAAGGGGCACGTGCACCCGAATGTTTATAGCAGCAATGTCCACAATAGCCAAACTGTGGAAAGAGCCTAGATGTCCATCAACAGATGAATGGATAAAGAAGAGGTGGTATATATACACAATGGAATACTATGCAGCCATCAAAAGACATGAAATCTTGCCATTTGCAATGGCGTGAATGGAACTAGAGGGTATCATGCTTAGTGAAATAAGTCAATCAGAGAAAAACAATTATCATATGATCTCTTTGATATGAGGAAGTGGAGATGCAATGTGGGGGGGTTGGGGGGAGCTAGGAAAAGAAAAAATGAAAAGATGGGATTGGGAGGGAGACAAACCATAAAAGACTCAATCTCAAAAAACAGACTGAGGGTTGCTGGGGGGAGGGGGGACGGGAGAGGGTGGTGGGGATATGGACATTGGGGAGGGTATGTGCTATGATGAGTGCTGTGAAATGTGTAAACCTAGCGATTCACAGACCTGTACCCCTGGGGATAAAAATACATTATATGTTTATTAAAATAAAAAGTAAAAAAAAAAAAAAAGAATATCACTGCAAGAGATAATGGAGAGCAAGAAAAGAATTATAATGTCAAAGACAATGGAAAAATCAATTTAAAAGGAAGGAGTGGTCACCAGTGTTGAGTGTTACTGAAAATAAAATAAGAACTCATCAATCAGGATTATTAACTTCTCAATTGCCTTCCAATTTTTAAAGATTTTATTTATTTATTTATGAGAGAGAGGAGAGCCATGCGAGCAGGGGGAGGGGCAGAGGGGGAGGGAAAAGCAAACTCCCTGCTGAGAACCAAGCCCACTGAGCCCCAGGGTGGATCCTGAGATCACCACCTGGGCTGAAATCAACACCCATGCTGAAATCAAGAGTTGAAAGCCCAACCAACTGAGCCAACAAGGCATCATCCCTCCCTCTTGATTTTTAGATTGATTTTAGATTTTAGATTTTAGATTGATTTTAGATTTTATACATGTCTTAGTGATTTTTTTCTCCTATAAAGTTAAAATATAAATAAGCCTGCTCCTATAGTTATTACAAACAAGAAATTAAAATTGGTCATAAAGATAATGAACAACTGACTTAAGATTTAGGAAAAAGAATTATATTAAGAAAGGGTAAAGCTAACAACAACAACAACAACAACAAAGCGTAAAAGCAAATGAATTGGATCTTAAGTGTTTGGCATAGAATAAGCACTTTGTGTATTAGTTTTATTTTTATTTGTCTTTCCTAACTGTGTTCATCTTAGAGCGTTTTCCACTTGACAGCATCAATTGATGTTTTAAAGCTGAAAAAAATGTGAACAGATGGATTAGGATTATATATGGAAAAATTTCTCTTGATTTTCTTTTATTCATCAATTCCCTTGACATGTATGGTGATTTTGAAAAATGATTCTAAAGTCGGAATGTCTGGATCTAAAACTCAGTACTGGCACTTACTAATTGTGTATCTAGGGACATATACAATTGCTCTAAATCTCAGTATCTTCACCTATAAAATTGGAATACTAAGAGTACCTATTTTGTAGAACTGTTGTGAAGGATACCTTACATGTGAAAGAAATTCTGAACAGTGCCCAGTACACAGTAAGAGTTCAATGAATATTTGTTAGAATTATTATTTATAAAGCTAATGAACTTCAACTATGAGTGCCAGGTACTCTGTTAGGTTATGGCAGTATAAAATTAAATAAATCATAGTGCTTTTTTTTTTTAAAGATTTTATTTACTTATTTGACAGAGAGAGATTTTACAAGGAGGCAGAGAGGCAGGCAGAGAGAGAGGGGGACGCCCGCTCCCCTCGGAGCAGAGAGCCGGATGCAGGGCTCGATCCCAGGACCCTGAGACCATGACCTGAGCCAAAGTCAGAGGCTTAACCCACTGAGCCACCCAGGCACCCCTTATAGTGCTTACTTTTAAGGAAATGCTTATCTTTAGATGAAGAACAGATAAGTAAATAATCATGGTAATACAGACTACTAAGTACTAATATAGATAACGAAAACTTGCCTTGAGATACAAATAAAAAGGGAATTTAGGACACCATAAGGTTTTGTGTTTTGCTTTTTTTTTTTTTTTAAATAATCTTTCTATCCACAATGTGTGGCTCCAACCCCCAACCCTGAGATCAAGACCCGAATGCTCCACTAACTGAGCCCTACTCCATGAGAAGGCATTTTAACTTGATTTATAAGGGACTAGGAAACTTGGAAGGTTTCAAGCAAGGAGGCAGATTTTAGACCTATGTTTGAGAGAGATAACTCTAGAAGCAAGGTAGAGAAAGGAGAAGACATGAGTTTTGTCATTATTGTAGTACAGCAGGCAAAAAAGGCTTACAGACCTAAATCAACACAGAGGAAATAGGAATGGAGAAGAAACGTGCTAGAGAGCACAACCAGTGCACCCTCCTAATGGCTGTTAGATGAGGTTGTAAGCGAGAATTGTGAATCAACGAGGGTGACAAGGTCTCTGGGTTTGGGTGTCATCCCAGATAATGGTACCATTAATCAATAGGAGTATGAAAGAAAAACATGCTTATAGGAGAAGGTTCTGTAGCACTTCCAGGTGTTTTAATTGAGGTGCTTATGATATATTTAGGCAAGTATTTGAAGTACAATTCCAGAGAACAGAAGACCATTATGTATTTAAGATTTATCAGTAGTCGGGCACCTGGGTAGCACATTTGGTTAAACAGCTGCCTTCAACTCAGGTCATGATCCCAGGATCCTGGGATCAAGCCCCGCATCAGGCGCCCTGCCCAGGAGGAGAGTCTGCTTCTCCTTTTCCCTCTGCCTCCACCATCCTCCCACCTCCCTCCCCACCACTTGTGCTCTATCTCAAATATATAAATAAATAAAACCTTTAAAAAAAGGATTTATCAGTGTTGTCTAAAATCGAGGGAGCAGATGAGACTCCTCAAAAAAAAAAAAAAAGGGATTTGGTGGGGAAATTTTATAGGAATTAAAACATGACAAGGTACACGGGCTTGCCTTTAAATTAACAAACCATTAGATCCTCTTGAATTAGTTTTTCCCAAAAAGACATTAGAATAGTGTTGGCACTTTTATTCAAGGCATAGAGAATTACCTTTCTTCCATTATTTAGTACCACAGTGGTATACTTATAATTCAGCCTAAGTACTGGATATGGTCTTGTCAAATTATTGTACATGCTCTTGACCTTCTTTTTATAATGTTTATTACAATGATATAATAACAGCTAACACATAGCAATTATTCTACTAACTCAATTATTACAAGTCAGTAAATTATTTTTTTTAATTTTTTATTTTTTTATAAACATGTAATATATTATTATCCCCAGGGATACATACAAGTCACTAAATTATTACAATTTATGTCTCTATGATGTAAATATAATTAAAAAAATGAAGGAGTTCTTAAAGACTATGACACCATATTTATTATCTTATTTCATCATGATATTAGAGGTCCAAGTTGTAAATAAAGCAATTTTTATGTGACAGGTATAATGACTATGATATCCACCATTTTTTCAAAACCACAGAAGCACAAAGTACCTATGATTGAAAGATAGCAAGTGGACTCTGCTCTAATCATGATTGTAGAAACTTGAAGAATATTTGATGATGAAGAAAGCACTGAAGTGGGTTCCCAAGAACTATAAAACTTTAACCAAAATTCACTCTATCAACTTATCAATCAAACATGCAAAGAATACTGATCATGTGAAGATAATCACTAGACAGGATGATAGAAATAAATACAGTGGTGGGGGTGTCTGGATGGTTCAGTGGGTTAAGCCTCTGCCTTCGGCTCAGGTCATGATCCCAGGGTCCTGGGATGGAGCCCCGCATCAGGCTCTCTGCTCAGCAGGGAGCCTGCTTCCCCCTTTCTCTCTGCCTGCTGCTCTGCCTACTTGTGATCTCTGTCTGTCAAATAAATAAATAAAATCTTTAAAAAAAGAGAAAGAAAGAAAGAAACAGATACAGTGGAGTCACATCGAATCAGCCTGACCTCAATACAACTGCCTCAACTTTTATGTCCATGGTATTTCTAATTTTTGTCCTTATAATTACAAACAAGCGATTACCATGTAATGTAAACTCTGATATGTATATAGAGTCTTAATATGAAAACAAAATGAAATAAAACCTGCAGACAGCAGGAAAACTTCAGAATTCTCCCTTGTGGATTTATGGTGCAGGAAATGGAGGCTTACCTAAGGTGGAAAAGCTGAAGAAAGATCTAACCTCTTTGACAGAGAGACAGCAATCAAATACACTCCACGGCTGAAATCATAAGTTTTCTCAGATAACCCATAAGTAACTGAATTTGCTTTCCTAATACTAATCTTGCTATCCTGCTCCACGGCAAATTCTTCTTTAGCTAGTTGTTAGCCGATCAACTTGTCCAAGGACAACAAAGAAGAGCCTTGTTCTATCGCTAGTCTATGGTTCTTGTTTTAATAAACTCTGCCTTATTTTTTTCGGTGACAACCTAGAGTCTACGGTTGATTATCTCCCTCACACCTAAGTAAACTCAGCTGTTTGTTTGTTGTTTGTTTCCTAGGTCTTCTTTTTTTTTTTAAAGATTGTATTTATTTATTTATTTATTTGACAGAGAGAGGCACAGTGAGAGAGGGAACACAAGCCTCCTACCTCCCTGATTTAACTTTCCAGCCACTGCTAGAACATCATGTTGTTTGTCTTATGCTCTGTATTTTCTTTTGTCAGCTCTTTGTAGGTCTTTGCATTGAAAGAAAGAGAAAAGCCATTTCCCCTCTTTAGAAAAGAAAGTTATGTCAATTATCTACTACTGTATAACAAACCACACAAAACAACAATTTGTTATTTCTCCTCATTTTTGTTGAGGTTCTTCTACTAATCTCACTAAGGCTCACTCATGCATTTGCAATCATCTGTGACTTCAGCTAGGGCTGGATGGTCTAAGACAACTTCTTAATCATGTCTAGGATCTCGGTGGAGATGACTGGACTCCCAGGCCAGCTGGGCCTCTCTCCACGTGTTTCATGCTGGCTTCTTTGTACTGTGGCAGGAATGTTCAGAGAGGGTAAGACTCAATGCACAAATGCTTATCAAGCCACTGCTTGTGTGGATTTGCTCATATCTATCAGACACAAGTCACACAGCCAAGTCCAGGGTCAATGTGGAAGAGATAAGTAAGACATACAGAGAAGTGTGATACAGGAGAATAAGACAACGAAGTAAGTCTTTTATAATACTCCACTTTCATTAGTAGCTCTTCCTGGAGCTGGACTGATTCCATCTCATCATCTCCCTTTCTCTTTTGGGAACCTTTTCAAGATTAGTTGATGATAAGGATCTATTGCTTATGCACACTATAGGGATATTCAGTACAAAAAGATCCATCTTCAAAGGGAAGAAAACATGGAAAAATTAAAACTCATTTTGTATAGCTTGTAAAATAGAGCTGGGCTTCTAAAATAGCTTTGCTTGTTGTGCCTTTCAATTTTGTGAACAAGCTTGAATGTCACTGGAATAAGAATGACTGCTTGTGGTTTCTCTGGGGCATTGTGACATTCTGAGAAAACTCAAGGATATAATGCGCATGGCTTTTGTTTTATTTTGTTTTGTTTTGTTTTGATTCCTTCCTCTCAGAAAAGAAATAAGAAAGTCCCATGAAAATATACACAAATGAGCCAGGTAAAGATGTGAGGGAGAGCTTTGTGTAAACTACAATGAGGTGTCACAAAATTCTACAGTAGAACTTATATGTTGACCCTGTCTGGAAAGTACTCTCCAAAAACCACATAATAAAATATGAGGAAAAGCAACCTTACATTCTTTCTCTTCCTTGCCCAGGGGTTTATAAGATTTGTCTATTAAATATGAAATATTTTCTAAACAAACAAATGGCACATTTTTGTCTATTTCTCAAGAAAATTTTAAAATTTAATTACAAAGTCTTAAATTTAAAGGAACTCATGTTCTGGTTGATTTATAAAGACTAATAAGACATTCAGTAATCTTTAAGAAGTAGATTAATCCCTGTCAGTGTGCTGACAATTTATAAAAGCTTCAGAGGCTTACTGATACTCTGTAACACAATTAAAGAGAAGAAAAAAGTATAAAGTAGAGGAAGAAAAGGAGGAGAAGAAATTGGAGGAGAAGGAATAGAAGGAGGAGTTGCTTAATCATAAATTAAATTAATGGTCTTAGTTACAGAAGAGAAAAGCCAGAGAAATACCAGTGGTTATCAGGCTGGAAAACAGTGGGGAGAAATTATTTTAAAACATAATACATTTATTTATTTATTTATTTTAAAGATTTTATTTAGTTGACAGAGAGAGACACAGCAAGAGAGGGAACATAGGAGTGGGAGAGGGAGAAGCAGGCTTCCCGCTAAGCAGGGAGCCTGATGCGGGGCTCGATCCTAGGACCTGAGCCGAAGGCAGACACTTAACGACTGAGCTACCCAGGCATCCCAAAAAACACAGTATTTTTAAACAAATGTTTTAAAGTTTAAATAGCCATATAAATACAGGAGAAATTATGTAAGGATAAGTTTAGGTTATATTTCTATCAAGGTGAATCCTTGAAGAAATTAATGGGTTTGGTAATTTGGGTTTAAAAATAGTTGTATGGTCTCCCTGATTTTAATATAGTGTGAAACATTTTAGCATAATATTATTTTCTCATGGAAAGCCTAATCAGTTCTAACTTCCTAGATTTCCTGTACTGGTTTTTTACTTCCATTAAATGTTTAAAGTTATAAACCTATAAAAATTATGGTCCGACTATCTTTTGAAAGATTTACTCTTATGAACTTCAGACAACCACAAATCATACAGTCTAGAATGTCTGCTCTACACTACCTATAAAAATTTTTAAATATCGTAGTTCTCTGAAGAATTAAACTGTGTTTAAGTTCAACCTCGAACAAGATTTCCAAAATCCCTGAGAACATAGACTAGTGTATAAATTAAAATAATCGTAGACTACCTAGATAATTCCTAACTAGATCTAAATTCATAAAACATAGAAAACAAAAACAAACAAACATAGTTTTATCATACATATGTATATCTCTTATTTGTATACATTCTACATCGGTCATTAGTTAATAGTTTAAAAGAGATATGCAAATAACTTTAGGTCATGCTAGTATACATGGTCATGTTTGCACTTACACTTTACAAATATAAAAGAGATGTAGAAGGGTACTCATAAAATACAAGCAACTTTCACTGGAGTCCCGCCAGGGAAATGTTGGTTTATGATAGATCATTCTCAGTTACCTAACTCCTAGTTTTTCTGTGACTGAGAATTCAGAAGTTAGTTGCTTTGGTTAAAGATGTAGCTAAAATGGGTGGTATACTCATTACAAAGAGATATGAATATAAAGAGGATGAACATGTTTTATCCATTTGTTTATCAAGAGAACTGTTAAAATTTTATTAAGATGATGAATTAAACATAGTGTATACAATATCTTACATATTAATAAGGCAAATATATTTTAAGGCTAAACATTTTAAATTTGTCATTTAACCATATGTGTATTAAAGTATGTTTCAAAAATGTACATAAAAAGGTAATAAATTAGTAAACAAAAATACTTCATTAAAGATTGCATTTACTTTTTTTTTTTTAATTTATTTACTTGACAGACAGAGATCACAAGTAGGCACAGAGGCAGGCAGAGAGAGGGGGAAGCAGGCTCCCTGCTGAGCAGAGAGCCTAATGCACAGCTCGATCCCAGGACCCCGGGATCATGACCTGAGCCGAAGGCAGAGGCTTTAACCCACTGAGTCACCCAGACGCCTCTGCATTTACTTATTTGAGAGAGAGAGATGAATGAGGGTGAGAGAGCACAAGCCGGGTGAGGAGGCGGCAGAGAAGCAGAGAAGCAGGAAGCCTGACTCAATCCCAGAACCGTGGGATCACAACCTGAGCCAAAGGCAGATGCTTAACCCACTGAGCCACCCAAGTGCCCTAAATAAAAATATTTTTTAAAGTGGCAATAATTCAGATACTTGGTCTCTGACTATATTTTCTGGTTTTCCCCCATCTTCAACTAAGCTATAATTGACCGACATTATTGTATAATTTTAAGGTATGCAATGTGTTGATTTTGTAAACGCACTGCAAAACGATTATCACCAAATTGTTAGCTAATTTCTCCATCATGTCAAATATTACAAATTTCTTTTTGTAGTGAGAACATTTAAGATCAACTCTCTTAGCAACTTTCGAGTATCTAATAAAGTATTACTAACTCTTAACACTAAGTTATACATTAGACCCTCAAAACATATTCATCTTATAACTGGAAGTCTGTACTCTTTAAACAATATTTCCCCCATTTCCTCCAACCCCCAGGCCCTGTAGTCTCTGTAGAAAAAGACGCTGTAGTCTCTGTTTCTGTGAGTTCACCTTTTCTAGATCCCGCATTTAAGTGTTATCATGCAATATGTACCTTTCTATGATAACTTCACTTAGAATAATACCTTCAAGTTCTACCCCCGTTATTACAAATGGTAGGATTTCCTTCTTTTTCATGGCTAAAAAATATTCATTTATATATATGTGAATATGTCTTTTATATCCATTCACCTGTTGACAGGTACTTAAGTTATTTCCACATCTAGGCTATTGTGAGTAATGCTGCAATGAACATGGGAGTACAGACATGTGTTTGAGAACCTGTTTTCACTAAATTGGACATACATCCAGAAGTGGGATTACTGGATCTTGTGGCAGTCTTATTTTTAATTTTTTGAAAAACCTCAATACTGTTTCCCATAGTGGCTGCATCAATTTACAATCTTACCAATAGTACACAAGATTTCCCTTTTCTTCACATTCCCTCTTCACAATACTTAACTCTTGTCTTTGAAATGATAGCCATTCTAACAGGTGTGAGGGGACACCTCACTGTGGTTTTGAGTTGCATTTCCCTGATGATTAGTGATGTTTGGCACCTTTTCATGTACCCACTGGGCATTTGTGTGGCTTCTTTGGGAAAATGTTTACTCAGTTTCTATGCCTGTTTTTTAATCAAAATGGTATTTTAATGAGTTGTATAGGTTCTTTTTATATTTTGGATATTAACCCCTTATCATATTTATGGTTTCTAGATATTTTCTCCCATCCCATAGTTTGCCTTTTTGTTTTGTTTATGGTTTCCTTCACTGTGTACAAGTTTTTTAGTTTGATGTAGTAACATTATTTTTGCTTTCGTCACTTTAGGTTTTAGTGTCAAATCCAAACACAGTGCTAAGGAGCTTACCAACTATGTTTTGTTCTAGGATTTTATGGTTTCAGATCTTATTTTCAAATATTACTCCACTTTGGATTGATTTTTGTATATGGTGTGAGGGCTCCAGTTTCATTCTTTTACATATGACTATCCAGTTTTCCAAATACCATTTGTTGAAGAGACTATCTTTTCCCCATTGTGTATTTTCTTTTGTTGTAGATTAATTGACCATATAAGTGTGGGTTTATTTCCAGAATCTCCATTCTGTTCCATAGATCGTGTCTGTTTTTATGCCAATGCCATATTGTTCTGATTATTTGATTATAGTTTTATTATAATTTTGTAATATATTTGAAATCAGGAATCACCTCCAGCTCTGTTCTTCTTTCTTAAGATTGCTTTGGCTTTTCAGAGTCTGGTGGTGGCATACAAATTTGAGTATTGTTTGTTTTATTTCTGTGCAAAAATGAATTCCTTTGGAATTTCAGTAGGGATTGTGTTGAATCTATAGATCACTTTGCATTGTATGGATACTTTAATAATATTAATTTTCCAGTACAGGAAAACAGAATTATCTTTTGATTTATTTGTGTCTTCTTCAACTTCTTTCATCAGTGTCTCATAGTTTTCATTGTATAAGCCTTTTGCCTCCTTGGTTAAATTTATTCCTAAGTATTTTATTCTTTTTGATGCTTTGTAAATGGGTTTATTTTTTTTTTAAGGTTTTATTTTTTTTTATTTTTTGGGGGGGAGATTCCAGCTTTTTTTATTTTCCCCCTTTTACACAAAACAAAGTAGAAGAAATAATACAAGATTAAAACTGCAAAAGTAGTTAATTGGTAGATCACAAAAAAATCCAGAGAGCAAGACAGGCTTATCTACAATGAGGAAACACATGTAAAAATTAAGGTAGTTTGTAGTTTTCATATGAAACGTTAAAAAAAAAATCAAACATATGCTAGAAAGGGTGCTACCGTTTACAGTCAGATTGAAGGGGAGGAAACACTTATTTAGGGACAGATACACCACAAGGTCCAGCATCAGTGCAATAAATTCACAAAACTATATTACAGCTAGTTATTCAGAGTTTAAGAACTGTTCCCAAATGTCACATTTTCGGCCCTCAGAGGTTCATTCCTACAGATTTCAGCTATTCTAAATTTCTAGCTACCGAGAGGGAGAATGATTCTAAGACACGTTCCAAGCATTTACAAACTCTCTGTAGACCAGAGGCCACCTATCGTCGCCAAAAGTCCGCTTTCCCCAGCAGCCCTTGTGTTCTTCAGAGAGAGAGATCAAGGAAGAAAGTCAGACACCAGTGCACCACCTCCTATGCCAAATCTCTAGGGACCAAAGCAGCCAGTAATTACCTTCAAATGAGAATCTTGAGGCTTACCTTTAAAGGCTTAGTCTGGTCTCGAAAAATTAGTAGGCTAAGATTATTTTCTACTGAAATAAGTCTTGACTAAGTACAGGAAGACTTCTGTCCTTTATTGGCTGGTGTTGGAGTGAAGGTCATAGACCTGAGGCTTAACCTATCACAGACTTTAGTTTCAGTCAGCTGAAAATCTATGCTCAAAATCCTAAACACAAGTTTTTGGAAGCCTGCTGAAAAAAAAGCTTCTAAGGATCTACTAACTTGAAGTCTAAGAGCAAGGAGAAGACGAGCTCGAAGCCTGTCCTGTTCCCCATTTGGGAGGAAAGATCAATGTTTCTTACAAATTACTAAGTTTTGCACAGGGCAGAAACCAACATATACGAGGGCATGGAATTGGTTTCATTTTATTCCAGAGGATTCTTCTTCTACAGTTTAGAAACAGCATGAGGAATGAATCTTAACTGGTCTCTTAATTGGAAATGGTGAACTTGGTCTCTGTATTCATGAAGCCAGACAGTGCAAGCAGACAGTAGAACCAGCTTCTTGTAGCCACAGACCACTAGCTTGTATCTAGCTAAAGCAAAGATCACCTGGAACAATTATCCAAAGTCACAGTTAACAGTTAACAGTTAAAAGGTGAAGTTCATCACTATATTATTTTAAAGGAAGTTGCCTAAAAGTAAGAATTCAATTAACCTGGATGAGAAAAATCAAAACAAGTACTCACGAATGAGTTGTCCATAAAAGGCCAACTGATGAGAAAGCATCTGCTACACTTCACACGAAGACATAAAGCCTGCCTTGGCAAGTCTGAATTTCTACAAACTAAGGGCAGAACGAGGGAGAGCAAAGAGCTACTTCTCTAACATTTTAGTATCCAGACAGCGTAATAGAAACTGTTCCCAAGGACAATGTATATGCCATTCATTACACTGAATAAAGCAGATGCATTATTCATTTTTCTTTTCTTTTTGTTTGAGAAGCTTATTTATCTCCCTTTTGGCCATTCCAATGTACTTCAAAATGATTCCATGCTGATTTAATCCAGGAAGCAACAGTAAGAAAGTCACTATCAGATAGGTGAGCGGCAGGTCGTGGACTTGCTGTCCCACCCAAGCAACCGCAGCAAGAGAAATGATCACCGTCATGAAGTACATTTTAGGCTTTTCTTCCTTCAGTGTAAAGAGACGTTTCCACCAGCCCATAGTTCTACGTCGAGTCTTTACCAGATTGCTACAAATTTCATGGAATCTTTGCCGTTGCTCAGTGGTCCATTTATTGGAGCCAAAAATTCTAGGAGCTAGAATGGGAACAAGGTAGTCGGCCAAGCACAAAAACATAACAAAACAGGAAACACTGGACAGAACAGATGGATCTAGATAGTAGATAGTCAGAAACACCAAAGAAACCACACCCATGATGGCAGGTGGAAACCAGGCTCTTTCCCATCTGAGGACTTTATCAGCCATCAGCATCACTTCTCCCCATCCCTGCAGCTGCTCTTCCAGACTTGCAGTCTCTACAGCCAGCAGGTTGGTGCTGCGATTATCTCCTTCCGCCATCGTCCCTGAGGTGTTTCCTTAGTGGGCACAAGCCGCCCCCCAAACAAACCTCCCACCGGCACCCACACAGCCACCCTGGCGCTTATTTATTTATTTGACAGAGAGAGAGATCACAAGTAGGCAGAGAGGCAGGCAGAGAGAAAGGGGGAAGCAGGCTCCCTGCTGAGCAGAGAGCCAGACACGGGGCTCGATCCCAGGACCCTGAGATCATGACCTGAGCCGAAGGCAGAGGCTTAACCCACTGAGCCACCCAGGTGCCCCAATGGGTTTATTTTCTTAATTTCTCTTTCCAATAGATCGTTGTTAGTGTATAAAAACACCACTGACTTCCATGTATTGATTTTGCATCCTGAATCTTTACTGAATTCTGGTAGAGTTTTTAAGATTTTCTATATATAATTGTATCAGTTTATGTTCACACAAAACACTCACACTTCCAGTCACAAATATATATATATATTTGGTAAATCTAGCTGAAGTTTTGTCAATTTTGATCATCTTTTCAAAAAAAGAACAGCTTTTGGGACTCCTGGGTGGCTCAGTCATGTAAGCATCTGCCTTTGACTCAGGTCATTATCTCGGGGTCCTGGGATGGAGTCCCTCATCAGGCTCTTTGATCAGTGGGGAGCCTGCTACTACCTCTGCCTGCCACTCTCCCTGCTTGTGTTCTCTCCCTCTCTCTCCTCTCTCTCTGACAAATAAATAAAGGAAATCTTTAAATATAAAATAAAATGAAAAGAGCTCTTAATTTCATTGATCCTTTCTATTATCTTTTTTGTCTCTCTTCCATTTATTTCTACTATGTCTTTGCTATTCCCCTCCTTCTACCAACTTGGGCTTAATTTTTTCTTTTCTATTCCTTGAGGTGTAAAGCTAGGTTGCTTATTTAAAATTTTTCTTTTGTCTTTATGTATTTATTGCCACGAACTTATCTCTTAACAACTGCTTTTGCCACATCCCCTAATTTTGGTATGTTCTGTTTGCATTGTCATTTGCCTCAATATATTTCTGGGGATTTTTCTTGATTTATTCTTTGATTGACTGGTTGTTCAGTAGCATGTTTTTCTTATAACTGATTTCTAGTTTCATACCATTTGGACAAAATGCTTGATTTGGTTTCAATCTTCTTAAATTTACTCAGTATTCTTTTGTGGCCTAATGTATAATCCACCCTGGAGAATGTTCCATGTGCTCTTGAGAAGAATGTGCTCTTGAATGTTCTGTAAACATCCATTAAGTCCACCTGGTCTAACATGTAATTTAAGACCTATTATGTTTCTTCATCAATTTGCTGTCTGGATGATCTATCCATTCTTGAAACTGGGACACTGATTTCCCCTACTATTGTTATATTGCTATTTCTCCATTCAGATCTGTTTTATTTGCTTTACATTTTTAAGTGCACCTATGCTGTGTGCATAATTATTTACAAATGTTATATCCTCTTGATGAATTAACCCATTTATCATTATATAATGGCCTGTTTTGTCTTGTCTGACTTAAGTATAGCTACCCTTGCTTTCTTTTAGTTTCCACTCACATGGAATATCTTTTTCTGTTCTTTCAATTTCAGTCTATGTGTGTTCTTAAAGGTGAAATGTGTCTTACTTTTTTAATCCATCAGCCACTAAACTGGAGAATTTCATCCATTTACATTTAAAGTAATTACTGATATAGATTTTTTTAAAAGGTCTTATTTTTATATAATCTCTACACCCAATGTGGGGCTCAAACTTACAACCCCAAGATCAAGAGTTGAACACTCTACCAACTGAGTATTGGTTTACTATTGCCATTTTGTTCATAGATTTCTGGTTGTTTTATAATCCCTTTGTTTATTTCTTTCTCTCTTTATGATTTGATGATTTTCTGAGTGGTGTGTTTGGATTTCTTACTCTTTATCTTTTGTGTGTACACTATAGGTTGTAGTTTTGTGGTTACCATAAAGCTTACATAAAGCATCTAACATAATAGTCTATTTTAAGCCAGTAACTACTAAACTTTGAACACACACAAAGTCTCATTTTTATGGTCTACATTTTTACAGTCTATACTCCTCCACATTTTATGCTTTTGATGTCACAATTTAATCTTTTTACCTTGTGTGTCTACTAACAAATTATTGTAGCTATTTTTAATGTTTCTGTTTTAAACTTCATTCTAAAGTTATAAGTCATTTACCCACCATGAGCAAATTAGGGTATTCTGAATATAACTATATATTTACCTTACCGGTTTTCTACTTTCACCTGTTACTAATTAGCATCCTTTCATTTCACCTTGAAGAACTCACTTTAGCATTTCTTATGAGGCTGGTATGTGGTGATGAACTCCTTCAGCTTTTGCATGTCTGGAAAACTTTTCCTCTCCTTCAATTTTTAAGGACATTTTTTTTTTAAGATTTTATTTATTTATTTGACAGACAGAGATCACAAGTAGGCAGAGAGGCAGGCAGAGAGAGGGGGGGAAGCAGGCTCCCCATCAAGCAGAGAGCTCGAGGCAGGGCTCCATCCCAGAACCCTGGGATCATGACCTGAGCTGAAGACAGAGGCTTTAACCCACTGAGCCAACCAGGCACCCCCAATTTTGAAGGACATCTTTGCCAGAGTATTTTTGGTTGACACTTTAGTTTCTCTTCTTAGCAGTTTGAATATATCATACCACTTCTTTAAATTTTGCAAAATTACAGCCAAAAAATTTACTGCTATATATATATACATATATTTTTAAATTATTATTATTTTTTTATGATTATAATGTGTCTCAGTGTGGTTTTCTTTTGATTAGCCTTTTTGAAACCCCTATGCTTGAGTCTTAAAAGTTGGGGTATTGGATGTGGGGTTCCAACTCATTACTCCTCAGGGAGAAACTAAGACTTCCTTCCTAATGTCTGGCATTGTGCCAGGGGTATGATTTATGGAGTATGTCTCAATCTTTCCTGTTTTGATATGGGTATTTTCTTGCTCACCTGAAGTGTGGGCATCACTTTGCTAGTTTCTGGATTTCTCTTCAGAGACAATTGCTCTATGTGTAGCTGTTCATTCAGTATGCCTGTGGGATGAGGGGAATTCAGAGCCTCCTATGTTGCCTTCTTTAAAAGCTGTCCCATGATTTTCTGTGCTTTTGTCATACTCCTGAATGACTTTCAAGCAAAAGTTCATCTCTGAAAAAGCTAATGTTTCTAACAATTATGATTTGCTTTTAATATTTGTACTGTGAGCTGAGAGTTTTAAGGAATCTGAAATTTAATGTGTCTTTGCCTTATGAACATATGCAAATCAATTAATAACACTGTAAGATTTGCAATGCCTGTGATGTTGTCTTAAATAGAAACCACAGATATTTCACAACATACTAAATTGTTGTAGAGAGCTCGACATATTTAGGTTCATGCTATTTTGGAAGTACAGTAGTTATTCGATCTGGAGCTGTATCAAAAGTGACTGTAGTCTTTCTGTCAAAAGATGTCCCTGAAATGTTGCTGAGATCTATTGAGCAACTTTGTGGCTCATACTTGCTCAGCAACAAAGCAGTGAAATCACATGTTTGTACAATGGAGACTCTGATATCTCCATAACTGCCCACTGATTAATGGCATAAAATGTTGGGCACCTGGGTGGCTCAGTGGGTTAAGGCCTCTGCCTTTGGCTTGGGTCGTGATCCTGGGGTCCTGAGATTGAGCCCTGCATCGGGCTCTCTGCTCAGCGGGGAGCCTGCCCACCCCCTCACCTGCCTCTCTGCCTACATGTGATCTCTGTCAAATAAATAAATAAATAATCTAAAAAAAAAAAAAGGTTGCTTTGGCAAAGATGGGTGGTTCAAATGAGTGATTCCCTAATTAATCCCTAATCCCTAAGACAACATAGCTTTATTTAGCCATAATAGGTGTGCAGCCTATATGGATAGACCAGACAAGTTCGAACACATCTGGCAGGTGAGGTAAGTTTTTATTTATTTTTTAAAGATTTTATTTATTTATGGCAGAGAGAGATAGTGAGAGAGGGAACAAAAGCACTAGGGAGCTGGAGAGGGAGAAGCAGGCTCCCCACTGAGCAGGGAGCCTGATGTGGGGCTCGATCCCAGGACTCTGGGATCATGACCCAAGCCAAAGGCAGATGCTTAACAACTGAGCCACCCAGGCGCACCTCTATTTCTATTCATTACTTAGAATAACGTGACTGATAAGAGATTATATAGTGTCACAGATCATACAAGGTGCTGAATTTCTATGAATAACTGAAAGGAAGTATTAAAGCAGCTAGTCAGCCTTCCATTCATTCCTTCAGAAAGCGGGTAAGGAATGGAGATCCACAGGGGAAATAAAAGAAAGCTGGTGATATAATCTGATCTGTCAACTGGTCCTCCATGTCAATAGATTAACGATATTTGCTGGAAGAGAATTTGTCCCTAGCAGAATGTATCTGATAAGGCCTAAAGTAAACAGAATCAGGATCTGTGAGGCATGTCTTCTTGGAGAATGTCACATAAACTATACAACTCAGTAACATATAAAATTGAGGTGCTTCAAAACTGAAACACCAACCATGAGAAACCCCACAAACTTCATTTAGGGCCCTTCTCTATTCTGAGGAAGAGCTGCATATTTCAAGTGGGAAGGAAAGACATGGGGAGCCTTGGGGAATCTTAGTGTCCCCAAATCTCTCTGCTTCTTTGGAACCTCTAGATTGTATCCTTGAAATTATTTGGTAAAACTTAATACTAAGTAACATCTATGGCTGTGTAAGTCTTATTTATCAATTAAATCCTGTATGTTAGCTCAGTTGCAGAGGTTCTTTCTTTTTTTCTCCAATTTTTAAAATTTAAATTCAGTTAATTTACATATAATGTATTATGGTTTCAGAGGGACAGGTCTGTGATTCATAAATCTTTTATAATACCTTGTGTTCATTACATCACATGTCCTCCTTAATGTCTGTCACCCAGTTACCTTTCCCCTCCAACAACCCTCAGTTTTTTCCTATGATTAAGAATCTCTTACGGTTTGTCTCCCTCTCCGGTTTCATCTTGTTTCATTTTTTCTCTCTTGCCCTGTGATCTTCTGTCTTGTTTCTTTCTTTCTCTTTCTTCTTCTTTGACAGACAGAGATCACAAGCAGGCAGAGAAGCAGGCAGAGAGAGAGAGAAGCAGGCTCCCTGCCCAGCAGAGAGCCCAATGCGGGGCTCGATCCCAGGACCCTGAGATCATGACCTGAGCCGAAGGCAGAGGCTTAACCCACTGAGCCATCCAGGCGCCCCTTCTGTCTTGTTTCTTAAATTCCACACGTCAGTGAGGTCATATGGTAATTATCTTTTTCTTTTTTTTCTTCTAAAGAGATTTTGTTTATTTATTTGACAGAGAGAGAGACATCACAAGTAAGCAGAGAAGCAGGCAGAGAGGGAGGGGAAAGCAGGCTCCCCGCTGAGCAGAGAGCCGGATGCAGGGCTTGATCCCAGGACCCTGAGATCATGACCTGAGCTGAAGGCAGAGGCTTAACCCACTGAGCCACCCAGGTGCCCCTGGTAATTGTCATTTTCTGATTGACTTATTTTGCTTAGCATAAGACCCTCTATCCACATCGTTGCAAATGGCAAGGATTTTGGTTTTTGACAGTTGCATAGTATTCCATCTTGTATATTTACACCACATCTTCTTTATCCATTCATCTGTTGATGGACATCTGGGCTCCTTCTATAGTTTGGCTATTGAGGACATTGCTGCTATAAACACTGGGGTGCAGGTACCCCTTCGGTTCACTACATTAGTATCTTTGGGGTAAATACCCAGTAGTGCAATTTTTGGGTCATAGGGTAGTGCAGAGGTTTTTTCTTTTCTTTTTTGTATTCTTTTTTTTTTTTTGTATTGTCTATATCATAATATAAGGGACACACATGTGTGTTATACAAATAGTGCTTATGGATTTTTAGTCATGAGAATGTTATAAATTTTTTTTAATTATGTAAGTGAATGCTGTCAGACATGAAACCCATTATTTTAGGAAAACACAGAATACCACGAGACAACACATGAAACAACAGTCAAATTCCAGGAGGACATTTGAATATAACTGGTTTTCTTTTAAATTCCATGCATTTCATGTATGCATTTAAACATATTCTTGTTAGAAAAGGTGTGGAGACTTTGTTGAGTTGCCACAAAAGGTCTATGACTCAAAAAAAGTTGAGAATTCCTGCTTTCAGTCAAGACTAATTATTTCTTCCCTTATCTTACTGTAATGAAAATTCCTCTGACAACTCTTTTAAACACTCCATTTGCCAAATTCAAACCACAAATTGAAATAAAAAAATTGTCAAGATGTCTTTTATACTTAAACTATCTTTGATGTCTCCCAGATAGCTATTGATAACATCAAAATTTGTTCTTTCGCCATATAAAAGGCATAATATTAAAATAATTCAATACATTTACCATATTTTAATTAACTCAATCACTATAAAGTAACTATAACAAATAACCCAGACACACCCTTTCTTGGGAGACAGGTGCCAACAAGGTATTTGCCATCTTAAAATATTTAGCCCCTAAGTATTTGAGTATTCCTCAGTATGCTAAACTCTGTACTTAAAGACACGGTTGTGTTTCAGGGATATTTTTTCAAAAACTAGGAATTCATTATAAGCACATTATCTACCTGAGCATTTCCCTGGTCCCTATAGCTAAGGATCACCCACCTTATTTATATGTTGTTGCAAGGGTACCTAATTTAATTGAAACCTCTACAGATGTTGATCTAGGTTAACCTCTCACCCTAGGGGTCTCTTGTGGGAGAAGACTTTTCACTCTAAACAATATTCAACTTTTGTTGGCTAGCCAAAGTACTACTTAGAAATCTTTTTTTGTCTGCTTCCCTCATAGCTGATAAACATTATCCAAATCTAAATCCAGTTGCTTTATTTTCCCTTCCTGAAAAAAGGTAAATCTCATGGCTAACAGTTATTAAAAATCTAAGCATGCAATGTCCTGACTCCACTAATGCTTCTCCAGAAAAAGATATGATACTTTTGGTGATGGCTCCTAACTTAGAATTTATAAACGTGTATGTTATGCTGCATATGCTATTCCTTCTAACATTCTGTGATTAAAACTTCTTTATACCATAGTTCATTCTGCTCAGACAGCTGAACACAACTATGCCAACTCGTTAAAGGTTTAATAGTTAACATCTATGCTAATAAATATGCCTTCAAGTTCTTTTGGTACGATTTTGGTAGGCCACTGAAACAAACTCAGAAAGCTCATCCAAAAATGGAAAATAAATTAATAAGTTACTGGAGTCAATCCAATATCTGAAGGGAATGTCAGTTGTTAAGGCTGAAGTTCACACATAAGGTAATTTTTAGGCTAAAGGTAATGACCTAAGCCTCTACTCTGAGAAACCAGCAGCCCACACTGATTTGTACATTATTAACATCTAAAAGATGGTTAACCAACCTGACTTATTGCACTCAGAAGGATTTATGCAAATCAAACAATGATTCTGTCACCACAGGAAAAAGAAAGATATGGGGTGTATCAGTCTCTATCCTGCATGGCAAGATGGAATTGGCATTTCACAGACGGCAACTTGGTGATGCCTAAGTCCACCATCAGAACTTCTGTCTTCCTGTTAAATGAAAGGACGCACACAGTAGGATGACCTGGACAAAACATTACAAAAATATTAGAATATACTACCTGACAGGCTGAACTAGTGACAAAACCTTGTTTTCTTTGCAATTCTAACCCAAGAAACAACTATAAAGATAGGATAAACCTCAAGGACCATCTGAACATTTAAAAATGGATAACATCCAGGTGCCTAAATTAAAACTTTAAGTATATTTTAGAAATATGGGGCGCCTGGGTGGCTCAGTGGGTTAAAGCCTCTGCCTTCGGCTCAGGTCATGATCTCAGGGTCCTGGGATCGAGCCCCGCATCGGGCTCTCTGCTCAGCGGGGAGCCTGCTTCCCTCCTCTCTCTCTCTGCCTGCCTCTCTGCCTACTTGTGATCTCTGTCTGTCAAATAAATAAATAAAATCTTTAAAAAAAAAAAAAAAAAAAGAAATAATCTGAAATTTTCTCATAGGTTTGGTTTATATTTTCTCTTGCCAAAAGATTAATCCTGCAGTTGCTGCAATAAAAATGTTCATGGGGAAAAAAAATGTTCATGGGATCTGTGTTTCTCACATAAGGAATATATTCAATGCCCTGTAGAAATACAGGAACTCACTTTACAAGTTGAAAACTTAAGGAATTACATAAAGTTCTCCCTTTTAAACAGAACTTTGGGGCACCTGGGTGGCTCTGTTGGTTAAGAATCTGCCTTCAGCTCAGGTCATGATCCCAGGGTCCTGGAATTGAGCCCCACATTGGGCTCCCTGCTCAGTGGGGAGTCTGCTTCTCCCTCTAACTGCTGCTCCCCCTTCCTGTTCTCTTTTTCTCCCTCTGTCAAATAAATAAAATCTTTTAAAAAAAAGAAAATAAAAAAACAATTTATTTGCCTGTATAAGACAAGATAAGCTAATGTTGTCTTCAAATCAAAATTGTTCAAATTTTCAGAGGAATTAAATATTCCATATTACATTCTAATTGTTGGACACTGTCAAAAACCAATATCACACACACAATTATATAACCAATAGACACAAGCCACTCATTCCAGGAGACACCATAAGACACAACCCTTTGTAGAGTATGCTTTCATTTGTGGCACACCTGCCTCCCCCCCCCCAAAGAAAATACTAACTCCAAACTCCATTTTACAGATCAGGATACTGAGAAACAGATATGTGTTAAATATCTGCAAGGATACACAAGAAACTGTGGTAATGGTGGCTGCTTCAGGGGAATGGAAATAAGTGCTTACATAAAAGGAAAAATTACTTTTCTCTGTTGTACTGTTTGAAGTTTTTTACCATGTGAATGTATCACTGTATGATTATCACATAGAAAACATGATATAACTGATGGAAAGACCCAATGGTCACTGTCAGAAGATGGAAGATGGGAGCACATGGAGATGTTTCCACAAAGCAGAAGATAAACAAGCATGGTTCCAGACCAAAGTCCCTCCCAAAGCCTGGAAGCATCATGGTTGTCTCTTGTTTTGGATAATGGCAAGAGGGAGGGAGGGAGGGAGAGAGAGAGAGAGAGAGAATTCCAAGCAGATCCTTAAGCAACTGTGCCAACCAGGCTCCCCTTAAACATAATCTATTAAGTTAAATCTCCTATCCAATTTGTTCCTCTGTTTTCTCTTGAGTGCTTGCACACTGGCAGGTAAAATACTGTCAGTCAGGTGATGCTTCCTTAAATTTCATTTCTATTGGGGCACCTGGGTGGCTCAGTCAATTGAGCGTCCAACTCTTGATCTTGGCTCAGGTCATTATCTCAGAGTTGTGAGAGGGAGCTTGGAGTCCGGACTCCAGGCTCAGTGGGGAATCTGCTTGAGATTCCCTCTCTCTCCCTCTCCCTCTGCCCCTCCACCCACTCTCTCTTTCAAATAAATAAAATATTTTAAAATTTTTCATTTCTATGGATGTCCCAGTCCTTAATCTTGACCCAGTCTCCTTTTTGAATCCCAAACCTGGTAGTTGGATTCCCTACACCTTAGGGCACTGTACTGATTACCTGCTTATGGTCTATTCTCTCTGCTTTTAGTTTCCCATCTGGCTTTTCATACACACTCCAACAAACTTTGCTCTAAGACCTGCTACTCTACCTGTCTCCTGGGGCAGCCCCTAGTCTCTCACCTTTAACTAGATAGCCTTATCCAATGTAGGACAAAAATGAAATCCTATGTCAAACCATCATTGCTGTCCCAATTTAGGAGGTGGTGGCTGATATAGATAGAATCCTTTAATCCCCGGAAGCTAGTATTTGGGAAATCTTGTCAATCTAAATAATGAAAGTTTCTCTCTCCTGCTTTCAAAATCCCCATGTCATTATAAATACTCCCCACTATATTCCCCACAGCCCAAGACACACACACACACACACACACACCCCTTTTGCTGACATTCAGCCTTAACTGAGCAGTTTCTTCGCTATCTTGAGAACAGAAATAGAATCTCAAACATACCAGGAACTTTCCTACACTCGCCCTCTACCTTCACAGATGAGCAAAAGGGTCTATGCTGCACCTTAGTAAATAGTAAAAGCTACAGATCTCTTTATTGAAGGTTAAACTATCAGGAGAAAAAAAAAAAAACACCAGCAACTCTATATAAAAGCTATATAAAAATGTACAATAAGAGATGAGAGCAATATTCCGATGACTAAAAAGGAAAAGGATAAAATTTCACACAACTAATTTTCTGACAAAAACAAAAGAAATCTTAGGAAATATTTACTTTGTGTTCTCAAGAATATTTAGAGGACACTGGATTAATTAAACAAGAGAAACTGGATAAGAAGATGCCAGGGCAATCAAGTTTCTGTTAACCCACGGAGTATATTTATGCAAATTACAAAAAGAAAAAAAGTGTCCCTTCCTTCCCTGTACCAAGCCACAGATCTTAACAAGCAGAATGCAGATGGAATTTTAGCCTCCAGACCCACTTTTAGCTAGAGGCATTTTTGCAAAGAAAAATTTTTGCACTGGGATGGCAACCAATGGTATTTGGAGGTGGGGCCTTTGGGAGATAATTAGATTTGGATGAGGTCCTGGTACCCCCATAATGGGATTAGTGTCCTTATAAGAGGAGAAAAGGGGGCACCTGGGTGGCTCGGTTGGTTAAGGATTTGGCTCTTGATTTCAGCTCAGGTCATGATGTTAGGGTCCTGGGATCGAGACCTGAGTTGGGCTCTGCGCTCAGTGCCTACTTGAAATTCTCTCCCACTCCTTCTCCCTCTCCCTCTGAGCCTCACCCTACATGCTCTCTTGTTCTCTCTTTCAAATAAATAAATCAATCTTAAAAAAAAAAAAAAAGAGGAGAAAAGATCACATGCTGGGACATAACAAGGTGGTTATCTGCAAGTGAGGAGGTATCATCAAAACCCAACCGTGCTGACACCCTGATCTCAGACTTCCTAGGCTCCAGCACTCTGAGAAAACAAATGTCTGTTATTTAAGCCACTCGATCCGTGGTGTTTTGTTATAGCAACCTGAGCTAAAACAGTTTATAGCCATCTAGTTGAGGATTAGAACTGGTCTCTAGTTTTCTCAGGGAAAAAACACTGAGGGGATGGTCAAACACTAGGGATTCAAAGTGAAAGTAACAAATTCAGCTCTAGGGACAGAGGAGGACATGTTAGATAGGATTTCTACCCATACACAATGAAAGCAATTAGGAGGCCATATTTCAATGCCAACCTCTAGACATTTAGAGACAAGGTATAGACATAATATCTTTAGTCTCCCTAATCAGGCAGAGGGATAACTCCAAATATATCTCTAGGCTTTGTTCTCATTTTTTAAAAAATATTTTATTTATTTACTTGAGAGAAAGGGAAAGCACGCATTGGGGGTAAGGGCACAGGGAAAGGAAGAAGCAGACTCCCCGCTGAGCTGGGAGCCTGATGTGGGGCTTGATTCCAGGACCCTGGGACTATGACCTGAGCAGAAGGCAGACGCTTATCCAACTGAGCCACCCAGGCAGCCCCCATGTGCACTTTAATACAAACATTTATTTTCTCTATTTGTTGTACACAAATGTATATATGATCATATCACTTCCTTTCCCTCTACCCTCTATTAGTTTGTTATAGCTAATGACAAACTAATAAAAGGTCCTTTCTGCTTTAACTTGATAATCATCTACAATTTTATTATGAAAGACCTATCCTCTTGCCATTGTTCTGAAACCTGAAAAGTACTCCATGTGAGGGGTTTCCAAATAAATGCCAGGAGAACAGAACAGAAATATCAAAAGAGGGGCGCCTGGGTGGCTCAGTGGGTTAAGCCTCTGCCTTCGGCTCACGTCATGATCTCAGGGTCCTGGGATGGAGCCCTGCATCGGGCTCTCTGCTCTGCAGGGAGCATGCTTCCTCCTCTCTCTGCCTGCCTCTCTGCCTACTTGTGATCTCTGTCAAATAAATAAATAAAATTTTAAAAAAATATATCAAAAGAAAGATATTACTCCAAAGGAAAAATTTTCAAAAGTTTGGACAGATTAATTAATACACACAGAAATCCAATGTAATCATTAATCAAAACATGCAAATTAAAACCAGGTACAAATTTTCACCTATTAATTTGTCAAAGACTAAAAATAAGTAAGGCTGGGAAGAAATTGCTATTGATTAAATTTAGTAACAAATTATTTGACATGTGGCTGGCACATAGTAATTATCTAATAGATGTTTGCTATTATTATTCTCAATAATATTTTTGTTTCTGACAAGGTTAGTGGGAATGTAAACCGATAAAACATGATATACATGTGAAATTATATCAAAATTCTTAAAAATGTTCATTATTCCCTTTGACCCAGGAAGTACATGAATTCCAGTAATAGGTACTAAGGAAATAATTGGACAAGTACGTAGTGATGCCAGTTTAAAATGGCTATTATGCCAGGGCTTACAAAAGTAAAACCTTTAATGTACATTTCCAAAAATATGAAATTGGAAAATTAAGTTATATTTAGTACATAGGTTATGGAAACTTTTAAAATGATGACAATTATATATCCATATAGAAATATTAATTTTTTAAAATGCAGATACAAAATTATATATGTAAGAAAATCCAAGTTTGTAAAAGAAAAGATTATGAATATAAATGTGTTGCGTGCACAGAGAAAAATCTAAAAGCCATATACCAAAATATTAACTTTAACTACTGCTTATTTTCTTCCTTATATTTACCTTTGTAAGATTTTTTTAAAATTAGCATTTATAATGAGATGAATCATTCTTATTTCAAAAATAACTGGCCATCATGCCAGTTCCACTATCTTCCTTGTTCTTAGGTACTATGCCTATGCCTGCCTAAACTTGCCTTTGTTAACCCTCCACTTTGAGGTTTTCTTACACTGATTTTGACATACTAGTAACTCAATCACTTATAACCTCAATCTCAGAGTTTTAACTTTGAATCTATGAGACTTTTCTGGTTATAGTCAATGACTTCATAACCAAATACACATAGCTCTCTGGGAAGTAAAACTATTCTCAGCTGAAGATTCTGGTTACAGTTCTACAATTGCTGTGTCAGCTACATCCAGTTCATTCACTGATAATCACCTTGACAGGTAATCTCCTAATACAATTTTCTAAAATATATATTTAGAAATACTAGACTTATGGGAACCACATGTTGAATCATATGTTGAATTAGAGACTCTGCTCTTATTTGGGAAAAACTGATCATTTTAAATTTCTGGGCCAGCAAGTTAAAACACACACACACCCATGAATATACAAATTAATCCTTCCCATATAAAAGAGGTCTTTAGGAGAAAAACTCACCATAAAGATTAGTTCCTGGGATCTAAGCCAAATAGCTACATCTAGTGTTTAAAGTGGGATCAACACTTTTTAAGTATGGTCTTTGCTTTAAAAACAAAAGTGTCACAGAAAGAGAGACTGGTTTTTCAATGTCAAGACTAACAAAGCCTTAAGTGATTCCCAGAGGCTTGGCAGAGGTATTACCATAAATTCCTTTTCTAGGGTGCCTGGATGGCTCAGTCAATTGAGCGTCCAACTCCTGATCTCTGATGAGGTTGTGATCTCAGGGTCATGAGGTCCTGCTCCGGGCTGGGCATGGAGTGTGCTTAAGATTCTCCCCCACTCCCTCTGTCCCTCCACCCCTCTAAAAAAATCCCTTTTCTTTTTCTTTTTTTTTTTTTTTAAGATTTTATTTATTTATTTGACAGACAGAGATCACAAGTAGGCAGAGAGGCAGGCAGAGAGAGAGGGAGAAGCAGGCTCCCCACTGAGCAGAGAGCCCGATGCGGGGCTTGATCCCAGGACCCTGGGATCATGACCTAAGCCGAAGGCAGAGGCTTTAACCCACTGAGCCACCCAGGCGCCCCCAAAAATCCCTTTTCTATTAAATAATTCCTCCGGCTAATATAATGCAGTATGTGTGACATTATTACTATTGCTAGAAAAAGAGAGTAAAAGTTCAAATTGAAAAAGCAAAGAGAAAAAAATATCAGATACCAAAAGCTTAATGTTGTTGTTTTCCACCAAACATATAAGGTTACTATTATAGTTCTATCACTGTTTTTTTAATTTACTGAGAAAGAAAGAAAAATATAAATACTACCAAGAGTTTTGCACTTGTCTCAAAGTCACTGTATCTCAAACTTTGGTCATAACTCTTAATAATGTATTTTATTTTTTAAAGTAACCTCTATCCTCAATGTGGGGCTTGAACTCATGACCCTGAGACCAAGAGTTGCAAGCTGTATCAACTGAGCCAGCCAGACACCCCAAGTCTTAATAATTTCAATACCCATACAGATGATCCTTCCATTAAGTTGGCCTCTTAGCTGACTTGTCTTTCTACAATAAATTTGTTCTCTGCTCTGCTTCAACTGCTTACTCCCATGATGATAACCTAGACCTTGTCTTTACTGTCATTGCACTCCTCTACCTGACAACCCTTAATCTTTTTAGCTCATTCTCTCCAATGTTTGTTTCGTTAATTTTTCAAACCCACTAGGCATGCCAATGCATTGAACCTACCACCTCTACACTGTCCCTCATCCCCTCAGATCCTCATTTCCAGAAACTCTAAGCAAAGAGGAGCCTGTATCATAATTTTTCACTTTCCTCTTTCCTCAAATTTCCAACATTTCCTCACTTTCTACCAATAACTTCTTCCTATTTCATTGAGAAACAAAAACAATCTGAAGAAAACCTCCAACTACTCCCACCATCACATCTACCACACTATTAACATCTGAACTCATATACTTACTCTCCTACCTCTGCAAGGATTTTCTCCTCAGAAATATATCCACACATAGCAAATTTTTCATTTAACACCAAAGGATTTTCACATCTGCCTAAAGCTGATTGAAGGGTCCCAGATTAACAATGACCTAACGAGGGGCACCTGGGTGGCTCAGTGGGTTAAGCCTCTGCCTTTGGCTCAGGTCATGATCTCAGGGTCCTGGGATTGAGCCCCGCATCAGGCTCTCTGCTTGGCAGGGTGCCTGCTTTCCTCTCTCTCTCTGCCTGCCTCTCTGCCTACTTGCAATCTCTATCTCTCTGTCAAATAAATAAATAAATAAATAAATATTTTTAAAAACCCACAATGACCTATCATTACATCATATTCCCATTAGTTAGGGGGAAAGGAAAGGGATGAAATAACATCGGGGAACTATTTGAATTATTTCACCTAAAAATAGAGTAAAAATTTTGTGGAACAGTGTCCAACTAAAAAAGTGTTTATTGAGAGCTGATTCCATGTCTACCACTGAGCAACATTTAGAAATACAGTTCGACATGAGATCACCCTATACATTACTTAATTGCAAAGAGAAAACTATGCCTTTACAATAGAACAGCCTGTTAGCACCTTAATCAAATGATCAAATTTACAGTAACAGTATTTCGTCAAATGGCCAAATTTAACCTAACAGTATGACCTGAGGAAGAAGCTTCCTTGCGCAATACATTTGATGTAAACTACTCAAGCCTCCAGGAACTTGTAGTTTATAGGAGATACAAGGTTTAGAAGCAAAAATAAATACAATCAGACAACTCAGTAATACAGTATTCTCCAGGACAACTGGCTTTGTTTCTTAAAAAAAAAAAAAAAATCAAAATTGTTGGGAGGGGGGTGAGTAAAGAGATTAGATTAAAAATTTATGGTTAAAAGAGACCAAAGAAAGTGAAAACCCAACTGCAATACATAATTATTGATAGGACCCTAGTTCAAAAACAAATTACATACAAAAGGCATTTGGGGGGGCAGCTGGGTGGCTCAGTGGATTAAAGCCTCTGCCTTCGGCTCAGGTCATGATCTCAGGGTCCTGGGATGGAGCCCCATATGGGGCTCTCTGCTCAGTGGGGAGCCTGCTTCCCCCTCTCTCTCTGCCTGCCTCTCTCCCTACTTGTGATCTCTGTCTGTCAAATAAATAAAGAAAATCTTTAAAAAAAAAAAAAAGGCATTTAAGGGACTACTGGGGAAATCTAAATATTGACTGGATATTAAATGATATTAGAGAATAATAGTTCATTTTCTTAAATGTGTTAAAAGTTTTGTAGTTATATAGGACAATGTCCTCACAGGAGATGTACAGCTGTAGTATGTAATAGTGTTCTCTCTTTTCTGAATTTCCCTGGTACTTCAATTTTGAATTTAGCACAATAATTAATATTCTGTCTTGTGCCCAGTCTCAATAAATACATTATAAATTCCCAGAGGACAAAGTGGAAGGTTCCTGTAGGAGGCTACAATAACAGGATATAGGATTTAAAAAGCTAAATTAGAATGAGATTATGGCTGGTCTTCCCCAGGCAAAAGAATTATTTAGCAAGTTAACAAGATTTAGTGGTGAGGAGAGCCTAAAGTAGGATGGTAGCAAAAAAAAATGAAAAGTCCTAGGGTACCTGGGTGGCTCAGTGGGTTAAGGTTAAGCCTCTGCCTCCAGCTGGGATCATGATCCCGGATCCTGGGATTGAGCCTCACATCCGGCTCTGCCACTTTCTCCCTATCCCTGTCGCTCCCCCAGCTTGGCCTGTCAGAAATAAATAAAAATATTTTTAAAAAAGAAAGGGAGGGAGGGAGGAAGTAGGGATGGAAGGAAGAAAAGTCCTGGTAATTACGGGGAACATTTACACTCCCCTTGCATTGGGGCTCTTACTAGCTTCCACAAAAAGCTAGCCAAACCTGTAGAGTTTATAAAGCCCCCAGCACTGTTAACATTACAGCTTCCGTCTCCCAACCCAAGGTCTAACTGGAAGAGAAGGTGACCTTAAGTAGAATTCTTCACGTGGACGTTCACTTCCAACATTCATTCGCTGAACCAGGAGCTTTAAATAGGCGCATCTTATTTTCAAGAACACTGCACATCCACGCACGTGGGTAGTAATAAGTAGCCTCGGGAATATTAGAAAAAGTCGATTTTACCTAAGTGATTCAATTCCCCTGTTTTCTGAAGTACAGTCCAGCCTTTAGTCTTTGGACCAGAGTCCGACAATAAAGTGTTCTCGGACTACTTAGAGCACAAACGATGTGGGTCCAACCGGTTTCCCGGACAAAGGTCAAGGCTGCGGGCCAGGAAAGTATCTTTCCGCCAGGCGCGGGCGCACACCGCGCAGAGGTCGCTGGCCATGCCCTCTCACCCAGATTCCTGGCTTGCCCCGCGCCGCCAGCGGACTCCAGCCATGGAACGCGAATCCCGGGTTCCTTTCAGCATGACCCTTCGCTACCCCCCGAGAGGTCGCGTCGTCTGAACTCAGGGCTCGAGGGAAACGAAGCCTTTTCGTGGACCACCCCTGGGGACCCATTAGGCCCCAGGAGATCATCGAACACCCTTCTCCCACTCCCCCAAGGTCGTACGGACGCCGCCCCACAGGCGTCCAGAACGGCGCGCACGCAACTCCTCCCCCTCTCGCCTCTTCCCCTTCCGCCCCCCTTTCTGTGCAATCCGCTCCCCCTCCCTCCCCTCCGACCTCAACGCCGGTGGGCGGGACCAGGGTGTAGGCGGGGCCAGAGGGGTCAAGCGCCCCGCGCCGGGGACAACCCTCGCAGTGTCAACGCGGCGGATTGAGTTAGCGTTTGAGTATCCGGACCGGGAGTCAACATGGCAGCGGTGTTTAGGCGTAGCTGCAGGGTGAGAGGGAGCAAGGGGCGGGGGGTTGGGAAATGGAGGTTATGGTGTTTGGAAGGGTTGGGAGGAAGGGAAGCCTGGGATGAAAATAGATGGTGTCCGGGGGTGGGGAGAGGAGGGACTCCCTCGGACCAATATAGGCGCTGGTCACTTTCAGAATGTCCTTTTATTTTTTATTTTTTTTCCTCCCTCTGGCCGGGGGAACTTTCCAAATATTTACCCAAGGAGTCTCACCCTGTCCCGTACGTGAACCTCTGAACTGGGCGGGGATCTCAGAAAGAGCAAAGGCCTTGTTTTTGCAGTATGTTTTTGAGAAAACTCTACTGACTTGCTATCTCTAGCCCAAGAAGAAATCATAAAAGTAAATTTCACAGTGCATTTGATAATGCTAGAAAGTGTAGATTTCAGACATTCTTGTCTTGGGCGGCTGCAAAGTCACCGGGAAAAGGAAAACGAAGCAGCCGCTTCTCAGGATACTTAATATGTTTAATACTCTTTGGTTTTGGACTGTGGAAGAGAACGCTTCTGTTCCGTACATTACAAAGTAAAAAGAAGATCCTACCGCAGAATTTTGCTTGAAGCTTGTCTATTCTAGTGTTGTGGCTCACAGATTCTAATTTGTCTCGGTCAGTAGATGCTTTATACCTTAAATATTATTGATACATTAACACAAAACTGCAATTTAAATGTCATTTATAATTGAGTTAAGAAATTCATGTTCTTGACCCAAAAAGAGTAAAAATTTTAGAATTTGTAAGAATTCTAACGGATTGTTGTCCAATATTTGTTATTGCTATACAAGTTAAGGGGCCCTGAGGGGAGAAATCGGGGGATTTTAAAAATGAATTTTAACTCTGACACCAGGAAAAAAAAAAAAAAGACTGATTTCTCAATTTGCAAGGAAAAATGTAGAAAAACCTGATCCAGAAAACTTACACCTCTGTATCTCTTCTTTGACATTCCCATAAAATTTAAGGATTCTTATATTCCTAAGAAATACACAAAAGCATTTAATTATAGTTGTGCTGTTATTGCAGAATTGAGGCTTGATTGAAGATGCTGTCTTTTGGAGATTTGGAATTGGATTATTCTGGGCAGAGCGCCCAAAGTAATAAAATCAATATTTATATGGCATGCGTCCAAGACACATTATTTAATTATCTCAACAAGTTATCCAGTAAGAAAGGCCTTATTTTCTAGGTTTTAAAAGAAGGTACAGGAAGTTTGTAATTGGCGCAAGCTCTGAGAAATACTTGTGGAATGTAGACTTAAACCATCCTAAATCCAAACAGTCTACAGTTTCTATATTCTGTGTCCACTGACCCACCTCTCTAAATGGCTAACATTATATATAATTAGCAGATCGATGGGGATTGTTCCCTGGCTGTAGCTACTTTTGTATTTTGTTTTATATAACATTTTCCTGAAAAATAATATATAAACTTTTTATAAATTATTTTAAATCCAGTAATAATTCCCTATTTAAAGTCTTGCAGACTATTTTACCTGTTTGTAAGGTCTGATTTTTGTGCACTGGTATCTAAACACACATTTAGAAGAGCCGAGTTTATTTGGTCTGATTTTTGTGGGATGACGTTTTTCTTTATTCAGTGTAATAACCAATTAATTAGGAGACTTAAATTGAAAGAGCAGTATAGCAAGGTGGTTGATGGTATGAGTTCTCTATAGTAAATGTTAGAATTAGAATCCTGGTTCCATTTGAACTTTCTGAGTCTCAGTTTCTTCATATGCAAAATAGGAATAAAAGTAGTGCCTTAATATTAGGTTTGACTTGGAGATTCAGTGAATTAATACGTGGAATGTGACTGTAAACAAGTATAGGTTTGGTCTATGATGACTGAACAGTAAGGATTAGAGAAACCATGTTTTACTTCCAAAGTAAATTTAATGAAAATTGCAAAGAAAATGTGAATTTTCATGCTCTGTAGTTTTTTTTCCCCAAAATTATAAAGTGTTATTTTGAAAGAGCTATTTAAAATATTTGACAATCTTGGGGCACCTAGATGGCTCAGTGGGTTAAGCCTCTGCCTTCGGCTCAGGTCATGATCTCAGGGTTCTGGGATTGAGCCCCGCATCGGGCTCTCTGATCAGCAGGGACCCTCATTCCCCCTCTCTCTCTGCCTGTCTCTCTGCCTACTTGTGATCTCTCTCTGTCAAATAAATAAATAAAATCTTTTAAAAAAATAAATACTAAAAAAAATACTTGACGATCTTTATTGTAACTTCAAATGTAGGTGATTCTCTGAATAAGCTGAAGTAGTCACCTACAAAATGGACAGTTTCTTTTTACAATTTTCAAGAAACATAAGCAACATATGTATACTTATGTTTCAAACATAAGTATATTGTTCAGTTTCTCTTTTCTTTGGAATATTAGAATTGCATAGGGATATTTCCATCAAATCCTTTGAAGTGTAAACTATGTTTTGCTGTCCTCAAACGTTTTCAGGAAGGAGTAAGGGTATGGTTTCCATTAACTTTAATAAATGCAAATGGTTATTTTTGTGTACATTAAATTGTCATGAGTATAATAATGGACTGCAAGGGAACAATATATACATCTGATACTTTTTTATACATATTTTAAAAGAAATGGTATATTGCAGATATTAAGAAATGTAGCATAGCAATAGTTTAGAACAGGTTGGCAAACGTTTTTGTAAAGGGACAGTAAATATTTTCAGCTTTGTGGACCGCATGGTTTCTGATAACTGTACAACTCTGCTGGAAAAGCAGCAATAGACAGTATGTTGTTCTAATAAAATTTTATTTACAAAACCGGTGGCTGCTGTAGTGTGCTGACCACTGCCTTAGAATATTCTAAGAATGCCTATAGACAGCAGCAGAAAATATAGAACTTAGTTTTAGGCTAATTTGTTTTGTCAAATAAAGTGAGATATCTTAGAAAATGGAATCCTCCAAGGGGAAGATTCCCACACCTGTGAGGCTCACCAGACAGAGTATCAAAGTTGATAGACTAGGGAACTCTTGAACATAGTACTATTCCGTCCTGTTTTTGTCCCCACCCCAACTTCTCAATCACAAATGACCTAAAGCTTGTGAGATTTCCAGGATAGCAGTCCTATGTCTGCTAATACCCCTGATTATTGTTTGCCTCAGAGACAGTCCACTTGAGTAGTACAAATACTGCTGATTAGTGTTATTTACTGTTTTTTTAAAAAATTTCTTTTGTAGTAAGTGTTCACACATCTAATACTTGGCTTATTTAATATAGAAATCAAGTTATAGTTGGAGGCATTTAAGTAATGACTTAAAAAACTATGCTCTTGAGTATAGTCAAACAAGTAGCTGTACTCGTAATTGCCAGTATTCTCTTATTTGATGTTTAATTTATCAAATTTATTTTAATAAAATTATCCTTTACAGGTCCTAAAAAGTGTTTCTCGTTTTGACTGGAGATCACAACATACAAAAGCTGCCCTACAGCATGAACCAAAATTGGGATTTAATTTTGGTATGTTTTGTTCTGTCTTTTGACTTTAAACATACTTGTTATATATATGCATTTTTTATTGCATTGTATATGTATTTGTCTGGAATATATTTGTAAATCATCTTAGTATTGTCTGTCAATAAATAGAACCAATTACCATCCACAGATTTCCAGTCACACCCATTCTTCCTGACCTCTTTTTTTTTTCAGCATAATCTATGTAGAGACCTGTGTTAGCAGCAGACATAAATATCTGTGCCCTTTTTCCTAAGTATGTAACCCTAAAATAACAAATTTACTGATACATACAGTCTTCAAGTTAGAAATTTGAATGCAAAAGATATCTTTTGAACACTAAGATACACAGTGCTAGGAACCTGCTAAGAAGCCAAAGCCTGTTTTGACCCTAATATATCTGAACTGCAGTTTTGTTGCTCATGGGTAGGGTTTAAAGTCCTGGGATCAGGGAGTCATGTGGTTTGGGAAGGAAAAGGCATGAGATCTCCCTTTCCCTTTGCTCTCTATTTTAGTACATGTGCTGCTGAAGCGAGCACGCCCTTCGCTCTCTAAAATGCAGATCCTGAGCAAAAAAAATTGAAATAATAATCCCTATTTTTAGCATCCATCACCTCCTAAAGTGCTTCTTGCTTTAAAATTGTTACCTTTTCTTTAGTTAAAAATCCATTTTCTCTGGTTTCTTGGTCTCAGAAAATAATTACAAGGCAGCTCAGATAATTAACTCATACCGCGATACAAATGACAAGCTCAGAGCTCACCAGGGTTATCATTTTTGGTTTTCATTTTATTTTTTAAGATTGTTAGCATCTTTACAGTTTTTGAAAGAGAATTAAACGGGAAATTTCAGGCCATGTGAGGATAGCAGCTTGGGGCATTGGATTTTCTCTTACAGTGTTATTAACATAGGTATCGTTGCTATTTAGTTTCAGTTTGTCACTTACAGATTCATATTTAGTAGTAAGAAACCAGCTGGAGAAATCTGGTGGTTTGTTGAGTAACAAGATGGGACAGATACAGGTGTTCAGGAGTGAGGTCATTAAACTTAAGGACCAGGGGTAGCATCTGTGGGCAGTTGTATCAGGCTCTTTCTAAAGTGGAGATAATATCTACAACATGGGATTTATCTGAAGGTTAATATACTGCATATGTAAAGTCCATAGTACACAGTGACCAGATTTAAGTAGATTCTCAATAAATAATAGAAACTAGATCCCTGCCTTCCCTGTCCTTTACTCACCTACAACCTTGGTATCTGATGGTTCCAATATTAGAAGTAATTGTGATATAGAGAACAGTGACTGAAACTCTGAAGTATACTTTTACTGCTAATTCATGGTAAGACTATGAGGCTATCATGTCCTCATTCGAGCTTTTGTTTCCTTATCTATAAAATGAGAGATTTGATTTTAGGCTATTTGATCCAACACCAAAATTCTCATGTCTTTTACGTTTTATTTCTCATATCCCTATACAAAATGATTATTATAGTCTTGAATATGCTGGCTCATTCTTATCTCTTTGTTTTTGTTCTTATTGTTCTTACTGAAATACCCTATATCTCTTTTAAATCTTACCTATCCTTTGATGTTTGACACAACCACATTAAAACCCTATGATAGTGTGGATTTGAAAAAATCCAAATGATCAGCTCCTGTCCTCAGTCCAACCACCACATTCATTTCATTAGTTTTATAACAACAGAACCTCATATATTTGCAGTTGAATTAGAGTTCTATCTTACTGTTAACTTTTGGGAAACCCTCCCACCACTTTTACCAGTTGCTTTGTGCTAATTTATAACCTTAAATTATCTGAGTTTAAAGGAAGAGTGAAATTGTAGTATTGGTAGTCTTTTTAAAAATTTTCCTTTTTTTCTTTTTTTAAAAAAAATTTTATTTATTAGAGAGAGCATGAGCGGGGTGAGGGACAGAGAGAGAAGCAGAGTCCCTGCCTAGCAGGGAGCTCCATGCGGGGCTCCATGCAGGGCTCAATTCCAGCACTCCCAGATTATGACCTGAGCCGAAGGCGGATGCTTAACTTACTGAGCCATGCAGGCATCCCACATATTGGTATTCTTAAATGATACTTTGGAACAAGTTTTATTGGTTTATGGTCACTGAGCATGTCTCATCTCCCTGGTTAGACTAATTCTTGAGATCAGGGAGTATCTTATATTTAGTTTCATCTCAGGATTACTAAACATTTGATAAATCTGCTTAGGAACTAGTAACAAGTAAAAACAAATTTTTTTTTTATTTTCACCAATTAGAAGAGAAAAACAAATTTATGTCTGTTACTGATTTGTAAAAGCTAGAAATCTTACCTGTGTCCTTTGGTACTTGTATTGACGTAGGTTTGTTTATATAACATAGTGAAATCTTTCTAGTCCAAAAGTGTGTTGTGGTCTTTGTAGTTTATTTGTGGACTTTTCTGGTTAATCAAGAGTTAAAGACTCCATCATAAATTTTCACATACTGAGTTCATAGGACTTTTCTCCTCAGCTCATTATCTTGTTTTAATATTTTTTAAATGATTTACTCTTAGAGCTCACTGAACAGCAAAAAGAGTTTCAAGCTACTGCTCGTAAATTTGCCAGGGAAGAAATAATCCCAGTTGCTGCAGAATACGATAAAAGTGGCGAGGTAGGTATATGCATTTTAAGGAGAAAAAAGTTTTTTACATTTTTCTTAAGATTATATAATTGAACTATTTAGATTTTTAATATAATTGGTTTTTTTTGTAAAGGTCTTTTTTACCTTTTTCTTTCCTTTTAGTACCCTGTCCCCCTAATTAAAAGAGCATGGGAACTTGGCTTAATGAATACACACATTCCAGAGAGTTGTGGTAAGTTTTCTTCACATTTTTAATCCTTATAATGCATATGAACAGGGAAAATGGTAAAACTCTGCTCGTTCTTTCAAATATTAACTGCCATTTATCTTAAGTCATTTATGATAAATGGCTTTCTACCTTTATCTTTCTGTTCAGACTTCAGTATTTGCCTGTTTTGAGAAACCTTGTATTAACACTTAAAGGCATTTTTCCTTTATAACTCACTTCAGCCTTAACTTCATCCTAGACACTGGTAATTTCTCTTTAGAGTTGGTCAATTTGTTGCATTTTGGTTCTACCTTTGATTTTACATTTTGTTCAGATTTTTTTCTGTGAGATAGTCACTCCTTCAGGTGAAAGAGTCAAAGTTTTAGCACAGTTGAATCAAATTTTTACAAACTCAAGTTGAAACAGGAAGGCAGGTCCAGATTACAAATAGAAAATTTTTTGAAATATTTAAAACTTATTTTAGAGAAGTGTAATTTGTTACTGTGCTAACCAGAACATTTTTTTAGTTTCTTGGTAATTAAAATAGTTCACCTTTATTTCTAATAAGATCTACTACATATTATAATGGGTCTTAAAATATTTTGATTCTATAGGAGGTCTTGGACTTGGAATTTTTGATGCTTGTTTAATTACTGAAGAATTGGCTTATGGATGCACCGGGGTTCAGACTGCTATTGAAGCAAATTCTTTGGGGGTAAGTTTCTTAGAAAATTAATTGCCTAAGTGAAACCGTACTGCTAGGTTAGGTTAGTTGGCCAACACAATTCTCTTTAAAAGGAATACAGGAGGGGCACCTGGGTGGCTCAGTGGGTTAAAGCCCTCTGCCTTCAGCTCAGGTCATGATCCCAGGGTCCTGGGATCGAGCCCCACATCGGGCTTTCTGCTCAGCGGGGAACCTACTTCCTCCTCTCTCTCTGCCTGCTTCTCTGCCTGCTTGTGATCAAATAAAAAAATAAAATCTTAAAAAAAAAAAAAAAAGTAATACAGGAGGGGCACCTGGATGGATCAGTTGGGCTCTGGTCATGATCCCAGAGTCCTGGGATCCAGCCAGGCATCACATCAGGCTCCCTGCTCAGCGGGGAACCTGCTTCTCCCTCTGCGTGCTGCTCTCCCCGACTTATGCACTCTTTCTGTCAAATAAATAAAATCTTCTAAAAATAAATGAATAAAAGGAACACAAGATTGTGCAGTGAAGCCTAGAGTTCTTACTGCATAAGTTGATCATTCTGTTCCTGTTGTCCCCAGTAATTGGAGTCCTAGCTGTCCTTGTAGGGAAACTGTCTACTTTGGCTGCTGTGTCAGTGGCAGTTCTTAGGTAAGGGCAAGGCCAAAGACTAGCATTCCGGAGAGAAGGATCAGGAAGGCTTGCTGCCACTGCTGGCAGTGCTGAATTTAGTGAGCAGTTCTTAAGATGTCTGATCATATATAGCACATTATTTATCCCAAATTTAATTCTTTGTGTATGTTACTATAGTGGATTTTTACATATTACCAACAAGCCCAGTGTAACTTAATTTTTGAAAATACTAGATTCACAGATTTATTTCCTCTTGGTTTTAACTCTCTTAAAGGAAGAATAAAGGCTAGCCAGTTCTTTGGACTTATCCCTTGGGAGAAAGTAGTACTCTCACTTTGAATTATATATCTCTGAATTTACGTACCTAATAAGAATATCTTGCTTTTTTCAATGTCACGTTTCTTTGATAGCAAATGCCTCTTCTTATTGCTGGAAATGACCAACAACAAAAGAAGTATTTGGGGAGGCTGACTGAGGAGCCACTGATGTGTGTGAGTATGTGCAGCTGTTGCTTGGGAACAAGGGTGCTGTTTCTTCTTTCCAATACATATGTGTACACTGGAATGTAACACATGAAGATAAAAGTTAGCAACATATTTAGGTATAATGGTGTTTCTGGGGTACAAGACAAGTGTCATAATCTCCTAGCTTATTGCCAAGAAAGAAATACTTGCTGTTTAATGCAGCACTGTGCAGTTCAGGACCTGAGTGAGTGTGTCAGAAAGTTCAGACTGAATGCATGACAGTAGGTGTTTGAACTAATAGTCTTTTGAACTAAGAAGAAATTAACGTGACTGAAAAGTTATTCTATTTGTTGAGCAAGTGGCTTGGAAAGAATATAGATTTTATTTAATTCCCTGAGCACTACATAACAAATATTTAAATTGGATTTTTAAAAGATAGTTATAGGGGCCCCCACCTGGCTCATTCAGTAGAACAGGTGACTCTTGATCACAGGATCATGAGTTCAAGCCCCACACTGTGCATGGAGCCTACTTAAAAAAAAAAAAAAAAGATATTTATACATACATACATACACACACACACACACACACACACACACACTGAGGACCTATTCTGAAAGTGTTTTTACATAAGGATTTTGAATTTTGTTTATCAGCTGAACAGATTTCAATTTAGGGTGTGATTGTGATACCAAAATATAGTAAATTGTTACCAGTTTTGAACTAATTGTGAAAATAGGTCTGAAAGACTAGAAAGTTAAAAATCAAGGTTTCTCTCTTCAGGTACCTTAATTTTAGGCAAACTGCTTAATAAAAACATTTATACAGATTTTTTAATTAATTGGTAACTCTTAAATCAGTTTAGTAGGCTAATTCTCAATATTGTCTTAAGATTGTGTGACACATTTAGATTGTTTTTCTGTATCCTATATAATACTAGAAATAAGCTAAAAAAATTTTAGCATAGAGTTGCTTAGGAAAACCTACATTAATGCACTGATAAGAATATTTAAAATTATTGCTTATAAATACGTATTTCTAAGATAAAAGTCTTTAAAAATAGTTCAGGTATTTTAAATATTTTTTGGCTGTTTTGTGTGTTATCAATACTTCAGTATATATAAAAACAAATTTACTGTAGTCCCTATGTTATTCTAACTTCTGAATTAATAAAGGTTTACTATACATTTTTCCCCTGCTAGTGCATAATGGCAGTAAATGTACCCAGAATATGAAATCAAGGGTGAAAATGAAAATAGTCAATTCCCTTACATGCATAGAATTTACATGTTATGGGACTTTGGTACTTTGGATTTACAAACTCTGGGTAACCCTGCATTTATCTCAGTATCATTTGCATTTGTTATTCTGCCTGGAATACACATTCCTTCTTTATCCCCAAAGAATACCTTTTCCTTTTTGAGACTTGATGTGAGCATCACCTTTGGAAAGCTTTTCCTGACATCCTAAAGCTAAACTAGTTTCACAAGACCATTGTGTATGACTGTAGTACTTAGATATGTAATTACAATATAGTTAGTATTTATCTCCACTATTGTGGAAATCTTGAAGACCAGTCTTTTATCTCTAGTTTTTCCATCTCCTGGTTCATAACCTGGTACATAGTAGATACTAAAGAAACATTTGAATGAATGATTACATGTGAATGGATTAACTTGAAGTTATCTAACATTTTGATTTATATGGTTTATTGATATCCTATATCTAGTTTTAAGTTATATATTAAATGTTGCTACATTTGAGCAGTTTATTTGATTCTCTGAGAACATTTTATTTTTAGGTATTTAAAAATATTTAAAATACTGGCTTCAAAAATAAAATACGCTCCTGTTTCTAAACATTCATAATTTAATAATTAAATTTAAATTATTTTTATTGCTTCCGTATATTTAAGGCTTACTGCGTAACAGAACCTGTAGCTGGCTCTGATGTAGCTGGTATAAAAACCAAAGCAGAAAGGAAAGGAGATGAATATATTATTAATGGTCAGAAGATGTGGATAACCAATGGAGGAAAAGCTAATTGGTATGTTGTTTAAAACATCTCTATATATTGCTTGTTAATTACTTCATATCAGAATCTTCTCTCTCTTCTTTATTATTAAAGCACCACAATTAAGGTAAGTTTTAGGGGTGCCTGGGGTGGGTCAGGGTTAAGCACCTGCCTCTGCCTCAGGTTGTGATCCCAGGGTCCTGGTATCCCAGCTGTGGCGCCCTGCTTAGTAGGGAGCCTGCTACTCCCTCTCCTGCTCTGCCTACTTATGTGCTCACTCATAGTCTCTCTCTCTGTCAAATAAATAAATAAAATATTTAGAAAAAGTAAGTTTTATTCATGGAACTGGAGTGTCCATAAAAGATCATAAATAGTTCAGTTATTTTTAAAAACTATTTTTAAGCCCTGAATTATTTCTTCAACCTGACTCTTCAGAAGTTTAATTTGTGAAAGAAAATAAAACAAAAACACCTGCTCTGGTTGAACGTGAATCCATCTACGTGGCTTAATATCTCCACTGGCTATACTAGCATCTTCTTGGAACTGTTCTCTGAAGACTGTGGAAAAAGGAAAGCCATTGGTATAGTACACTTCTCTGATTCTGAACAACAGGCGAAGACATCTTAAAACTCAGATTATCTTTTAGAAAAGACGGAATGTTACTTTAGTAAAATCTAAAGGTCAAAGTGTATAGGTCTAAAAACAACGACGTGAAGTTCAAGAAAGGATCATAAAATCACCTGCATAAATAAAAACAGTGATGAACCTATTTATACCATTATTTGTGGAAAAAATATGACAGTAAAATGGATACCTGTAGATTCAGTAGGAATCAACACTGTGATGTCTAAGAAGGTAATGTAATTTCTGGCTGAAATGATAGAAGTACAACACAAATGAGGGAAAAAGTGGTAATAGTTCTGTATGACACATTTTAAGACTTGCATTGACAAAATGGAATAAGTTAAGAAGCAAGTAAGTATCCCTCATTAAGAAGAGTCTAGAAAACATGTCCAGTGAAGAGTAAAGGAATTAAGTTAGTTTAGAAGAATTTTAAAAGTTTTGGAATAACATCACACAGAATAAAGAGCAGTGTTGTACATTTGCTTCAGGAAGCCAGTGGAATTAATGGGTCAAAGTTAGAAAAATGGGGCACCTGGATGGCTCCGTTGTTAAGCATCTGCCTTCTGCGCAGGTCATGATCCCAGGCTTCTAGGATTGAGCCCTGCATCAGGCCCCCTGCTCAGCGGGAAACCTGCTTCTCCCCCTCTAACTCCCCCTGCTTGTGTTCCTCTCTTCGCTATGTCTCTCTCTGTCAAATAAATAAATAAAAGTCTTAAGAAAAAAAGTTAGAAAACTGAAGACATAAAAACAAGCTTTCCAACAACGGTGCTGTCCAATGTTGTTGAGTTGTCATGGGAAATAATGTTTTTACCCATCACTGCAAGTATATAGATAGAGACTTCCTAGGATAAGGGTTTACTGGTGATTGGAATAATGAACTAAATGGGCTGTTCCTCCGTGTCTGCAAAATTCTTATTCAGTATATGTGTGTGCTCTGTAGTGCAGTTTTCTAGCAGGTAAAGCATTATTCCTGGGAGTAAGCCTACCAGGAAATTATTTATTTTAAATAGTACCTATCAACCCCTATATCACTGTCCAGTATTAAGGAGGGCTAGATGATTATCTTTAAGTAAATCATCATGATATCAGAAAGTAATAGAAAAATGAAGGAACTATTAAAATTTAACAAGTTGAGAGAAATCTAACAGTGCAATTAGAAGTTTTCATAATTTGGGATTCCTGGGTGGCTCATTCGGTTAAGCCACTGCTTTCGGCTCAGGTCATCATCCCAGCGTCCTGGGATTGAGTCCTGCATCAGGCTCCTTGCTCGGCAGGGAGCCTGCTTCTCTCTCCGCCTCTGTCAGCCACTCTGCCTGCTTGTGCACATGAGTTCTCTCTCTCTCTTTCTCACAAATAAATAAAATCTTAAAAAAAAAAGTTTTCATAATTTTAAGAATTCATTAGGTAATAATTCTCATGTAGTAAGACAAATTAGGTAATATAAGAAACTAGAAGATAATTTTTACTATTTTTTACTACTATCAAGTAAAATTGTAGAGTAAATGATAACTTATTAGTGTTAAGCATAGGATATAAATTTGTTTAAGGAATTTTTTTTTTAAGATTTTATTTATTTGTTTGATAGAGAGATCACAAATAGGCAGAGAGAGAGGGGGAAGCAGGATCCCTATTGAGCAGAGAGCCCGATGCAGGGCTCAATCCCAGGACCCTGAGATCATGACCAAGCCGAAGGCAGACGCTTAACCCACTGAGCCACCCAGGTGTCCCTGTTTAAGGAATTTTTTTTTTTTAAAGATTTTATTTTTTTGACAGAGATCACAAGCAGGCAGAGAGAGAGGAGGAAGCAGGCTCCCTGCTGAGCAGAGAGCCTGATGCGGGACTTGATCCCAGGACCCTGAGACCATGACCTGATCCGAAGGCAGAGGCTTTAACCCACTGAGCCACCCAGGCGCCCCATTTAAGGAATTTTTAAAAAATTCTCCTATGTCAGGCTGTTTAGAACATAGGTTACATTTAGATGTTTTTACATACCTCATGTTTCACTTTAAAATCAATTTTGGGAGCTGTCACCATGTGTTGTCTATTGATGTCACCATATCCATATTATATATATATTAGGTATTTCTTATTGGCTCGTTCTGATCCGGATCCAAAGACTCCTGCTAATAGAGCCTTTACTGGATTTATTGTGGAAGCAGATACCCCAGGAGTGCAGATTGGAAGAAAGGTAAAGTGTGTATTTATTCGTGATTAAGGCCTCAAATACTATTTTAACTATAAATTTCAAAATTACTCTTTTAGCTTCCTTTATTGAAAACATTTTCTTTGTACTAAGTTGCAATAAAAATAAAGCTTCCCCCCCTTTTTTTTCTTTTAAGTTTTTGTTTTAATTCCAAACCTGAACACTATGTTCTGTACACCTGTAGTGTACAGTGTTTCAGGTGTACAGGATTCATAGTGATTCAACACTTCCATACATCACCCCTGTGTTCATCAAGATAGGTTTGCTCTGTAACCCCCATCACATATTTAACCCTTCCCTTAAAAGCTATGTCTTGATATTATCAGGTGGAATAGTCTATGTATTGTAGCTGAATATTTTAAGTTGAGAATAATCCTTTTGATTCATTATTTGGAAAACTGGTTGTTCCTGGTGCCAGTCTGTAATAGCTGTGAGGTAGAATGAAGCAGAAATGCAGCTGCCATTTATGTGGCCTGCCCAATAACGGAGTTTTAGATTTCAGAAGATTTCCCCCCTCTTTTCCCTTCCTCACAGCAGCCTTTTTGGTAGGATAACTAGCATTATGCCCACTGTAGTGATTAAAACAATATCCCAGATCATATAACACCAGTAAGAGAAAATTCTGTGCCTGAGGAAAGTATGGGGATGGTAAAGAGCCGAATGTTTATAGCAGCAATGTCCACAATAGCCAAACTGTGGAAAGAGCCTAGATGTCCATCAACAGATGAATGGATAAAGAAGATGTGGTGTATATATACACAATGGAATACTATGCAGCCATCAAAAGACATGAAATCTTGCCATTTGCGACGATGTGAATGGAACTAGAGGGTATCATGCTTAGCGAAATAAGTCAATCGGAGAAAGACAACTATCATATGATCTCTTTGATATGAGGAAGTGGAGATGCAATGCGGGGGGGGGGTTGGGGGGAGGTAGGAAAAGAAAAAATGAAAAGATGGGATTGGGAGGGAGACAAACCATAAAAGACTCAATCTCAAAAAACAGACTGAGGGTTGCTGGGGGGAGGGGGAACGGGAGAGGGTGGTGGGGAAACGGACATTGGGGAGGGTATGTGCTATGATGAGTGCTGTGAAATGTGTAAACCTGGCAATTCACAGACCTGGGGATAAAAATACATTATATGTTTATTAAAATAAAAAAGAAATTCTCAACATAGGTTCAAAATAAAAAAATAAAAAAAAAAGAAAAGATAATGTAACACATTTGAGAACTGTTGTAATTTGAATGTGTGGAGATAATTTAGCACTAACATTTAAAGTAGACTAAAGAGAAAAATTTAAAATTTAGCAAATCAAAGAAGGAAGAAATGAAGTCATTAAAATCATTTTAGTGAGAGCTAAGATTATAACTTTGAGACTAGGAAGAGGAGACTTAATTTTACAACTGTAAAACTCTCCTCTGCAAAATGAATTTGTAAAAAAGAAAACCTAATGATGATCAAATGATGTCTATATTGAAGGGAAAGGAGAAATTTTGGAAGTTTATTAATAGTTACCAAAGGTTACGTAATCCTGTTTTAGTAAAAGCCATCAGAATCTCTCTGTTGTACTCAAGCCTCTTGAAAATGGAAGCATTTACTAGAATATGGAAGAGGGGCAACTTCTCTCAGAGGCCACAGAATATTAAAGGTGGAAAATATACACATTATTTCAGTCTGTTCACTGAATGTTGAAACTGAGACCCAAGTAAATGATTTACATGGTTAAAGGTAGAGTTGAGATCACTACTAAAGTATCCTAGGAACTCACCCAATGTGGCTTCTAACCCTGTTTTTCTATATTCTCTTTTAAGAATAGATATTAAAGGTAGACTGTTACTTCACCAGTGAAATTATAGTGAGGTTGTTGTGTATAACAAAGTATAAGTTGTAAGAATGGATGTGCTTCTTCCAAGTAAATGGTTTGTTTTTATTTATGTTCTATTCGTGTTTTCTTTTTAAGGATGGTTGCGAGAAAACTTAAGGCCAAATTTGTGGCCATTTTTAGAAAGTGCAAAGGACCTAACAACTTATACTGTTTTTAGTAGTAAACCCAATTGTGGATTTTATCATGCTATTTCTAGTCTCTTTTTTCCCAATTTTCTCACTTATAATTCAATAAATATTTTTTTTAAATATTTTTATTTATTTATTTATTTGACGGACAGAGATCACAAGTAGGCAGAGAGAGAGAGGGGAGGAAGCAGGCTCCCTGCGGAGCAGAGAGCCCGATGCGGGGCTCGATCCCAGGACCCTGGGATCATGACCCAAGCAGAAGGCAGAGGCTTTAACCCACTGAGCCACCCAGGGGCCCCTCAATAAATATTTATTACTGAGTTCATCCTATATATGAGGCACTATTATGTTATTGGGGATACCATATGGATCAATACAGACAAAAATCCCTGCCTTTGAGGAGCTCACTTTGTAGTGAGAAAAACAGATAATTATATTATATATATTTAAACCTACTTAAATCTTTTTTTGAAATATATGGGCATTTTATAGATTTGTGAAATTTAATGTTTTTAAAAATGCTTTGTGTTTAATATGTCATCTGGTTTGAGAGGAGTACAGGAAGCATTTTGGGTTTAAATGTTTTAGTGTTTGGAGGTGCCTGGGTAACTCAGTCAGTTGAGCGTCAGAGTCTTGGTTTCAGCTCAGGTCATGATCTCAGGGTCCTAGGATTGAGCCCCACCACCTCTGTATTCAGAGGGAGTCTGCTTGGGATTCTTTCTCTCCCTCTTCATCTACCCCTTCCCCCCACCTTGCTCACAGGAGGACAGGTGCTCTCTCTCTCCCTCTCTCTTTAAAATAAACCTTTTTAAAAAAATGTTCTAGGGGCACCTGGGTGGCTCAGTAGGTTAAAGCCTCTGCCTTCGGCTCAGGTCATGATCCCAGGGTCCTGGGATCGAGCCCCACATCTGGCTCTTTGCTCGGCACGGAGCCTGCTTCCTCCTCTCTCTCTCTCTCTCTGCCTCTCCGCTACTTGTGATCTCTGTCAAATAAATAAATAAAAATATTTTTTTAAAAAGTCCTAGTGTTTGGAGTGAGTCTGGGAAACAGGCTAGAGTAAACCATTTTTGTAAACAGTGTTTTCTCATTATGTTGAGTGAGGGTCTGAGTTATTGATTTATAAAGAACAAAAAGACCAAAAAAAAAAAAAAGAAATGTTGGTTTCTTTCTTGGTAAAACTATATATCTGGTTGTTACCATTTCTTCAAGCCTAGAAGCAGACTAATACTATTAAGGCAAGCAAGTTAAAGAGTTTATTTACAGCTCTGTGCTCCCATTTTCTTTGCTTCTTACGATGTTGATTAAAAAATGAGATTAAAATTTTTTTCCTTAAGGATAAGAGTCACCATATCTGCAACTTCCTCTCAGATAGTTCAGCAAATAATGCTACTAGTTACACACACAAAACATAGAAATAAAGCAAATGTGACAAAATGATATTGGTGAATTGAAATAAAGGGTACATAGGTATTTGTTAGATTACTCTTATGGCTTTTCTGTTTGACATTTTTCAATTAAAAAGTTGAGGGAATATAGTTACTTTGGCAGTTTATTGTAAAATTAAATATGCACTTACCACATACCCAGCACTCCTAGGTATTTATCCAAGAGAAATGAAAACAAAGGCCTATACACAAATGTTTATAGCAACTTTATATAATTGCTAAAAACTGGAGTGAGGGGAATGTCTATCACTGGTGAATAGATAATGGATATATGATACATCCCCGTAGTGGAATACTACTCAGTAAAAGAAATAAATTACTGAGCAGCAGCAATATAGGTAGATCTCAAAAGCACTTTGTTAGGTGAAAGGTTAGACACAAAAGCCACTTATTACTTGTTATTATCATTCTACTTAACATGACATTCTGGAAAAAGAAAAATTATATGAACAGAAGTCAGATCAGTCATTGCTTCAGGTTGGGAGTAAAGTAAGGGAATCGACTTAAAAGAAGCACAAGGGAGTTTTGGGGGGTGCTGAAGTATTCTGTATCTTGATTGTGGTAGTGGTTCCACATACACATTTGTCAAAACTGTTAGAGATTTATATGTAAAGAGGGTGAATTTTTCTGTATGTAAATTCCACTTCAGTAAACCTAATTTTAAAAAAGAGTCGATACATTATTTTGCTAGCTCCATTAAGCTAAATTAAGCATCCTAAATCAGAGTATGTTTGCTAAATGCTTTTCCAGACATTCATGGTAAAAAAGATAGCTTTCAAACATATGAAATTTGCCTTTGTAGTGTAATATGTTCATGTAGATCTTTAGACTATTGTTGGTTTCAAAGTTTGTGAAACATTGTTTTAAATTAGGGGTTGACAAACTTATTTTGTAAACTTCCAGTTTATAACTATTTTAGATTTTGAGATCCACAAGATTTCTGTCCCAGACTACTCTGTTCTGTTATTGTAGCAAGAAAGTAGCAATAGATAATATGTAAACAAATAGGTAGTGATTCTAGTCCAATAAAGCTTTTTTTTTTTTTTACAAAATAGATATTACAACCCATCGTTTGTTAACCCCTGTTTTAGATAATTGCAGAAAGTCCTAAAACAGAGGTTAAAGCAAAAATTCATGCTAGCTCAAAAAGTGTTCCTTAATACATATTATCTTCCTTATTAGGAATTGAATATGGGTCAGCGATGTTCAGATACAAGAGGAATTGTGTTTGAGGATGTGAGAGTGCCTAAAGAAAATGTTTTAATTGGTGAAGGAGCTGGTTTCAAAATTGCAATGGGAGCTTTTGATAAAACTAGACCTCCAGTAAGTAATATCAGTGACTTGACAGTCTTTAGAGGATCTTTTATTTATTACATTGAGTAGTTTTATTTTAACATGGTATATTTTGTATGTATTTCTCTTTTATTTATTTATTTATTTTTTTGGTGTGTATTTCCTTTTTAATATCTAATTAAGGATGGAGAGATACTATCATTTTTCTTTCTTTTTTAGAATTCTTCAACTGTCTTACTGCCTGTTACAGAAATTACTTTAGCAAATAACAGAATTACTGTAGTCACTGCTAAGTTGTTACAGAGAGGCAGTCCATACTTAATCATTCCTGCTGATTGTGCTCATTTCCTGTTTACTCATTAGGAATAAGTTCCCTAAGAAGCTTTCCCTTGTTAAACAGAAGGAATGACTTTCTAGGCTGTGATCCTCTGCCTCACAAATGCTTTAATTCATAAAAAATATAAATCGAAATGCTTGTTCTCCCCTACCCCTTCTTTTGTTGCCTAAAGGTATAGATCATCTTCTCTTTATATAGTCCTTAACTTAGAATTATAGGCAAATAGTCATTGAACTGTGTTTTAAAAACAACAGGAACTTACGCTTTGTAAAATGTTAAAATATTAGGTAGCAGCTGGTGCTGTGGGACTAGCACAAAGAGCTTTGGATGAAGCTACCAAGTATGCCCTGGAGAGGAAAACTTTTGGAAAGCTGCTTGTAGAGGTAATTTTGATACTGAACTTGCTGTGTTCAAAGCACTCAGATTAAAATCCAGAGTTTTTACAGTGGACTTCTGTCAGCCACACTGGCCCTTTGCTGTTGTCTTTACCTTTCCTCTTTCCCCCCAAATACCCACTTCCTCATTCATTTTACTAACGAATCTATCTTCGTCATCCAATGTAAAACAACACCTCCCAACACTCTATATACTAATCCCACTTGGGTTTGTTTTCCCCGTAGTTCTTGACACCACTCAACATTATATCATGTTTGTGTTTGTTTATTATAAGTCTCTCCTTACTCTCTCATTTGAATGTAAGCACCATATAGGCTATGAATTTCTGTTCTGGTAACCCTTAAACTTCTAGCATTTAGAATACATTTCCACTATGAACTTCTATTTCATCCATTCAACAAATAGTAACTGAACACCTACTATATTAAAATACTAGTAATCGGATATTTTCTCTGTTCCAAGCACTGTTCTAGGGGTTTTACATGTATTAACTCATTTAATCTTCACATTACTGTGGAGTGGGTACTCTTGGTCCCATTTATTGTATGTAAAACTTTAGGTTCACCTAATACGTAATGAAACCAAGATTTGAACACAGTCACTTAAAGAGTCTGTCCTTTTGCACGTTACATGAGCTATTTCTGGGAATAGAAAAGAAGTTTGACACAGACTCTGTACTCAGGAACCTTTAACTTTACTATAGAGATATGATACATGTCTTAAAACAAATATTAAGGAACAATATAGAGCTGTATAAGAATAAGTCCTGAGTGAAGGCTTATAGACTGGGTTAGAGAGACCAAAAGGCGAAACTGTCATGGATGGGCCAGAGACATTACAGGGATTCTGAGACATTACAGGGATTATGTTTAGAACAGGATTTCTCAAAGCATGGGCTGAAAAGAAACTGGGTGAGACTCACTGGGATTTTTTCATTAACATCTCACAGGAGAAGCATGGGTATCTTATACCAGGTTGCCAAAGTTGTGGTGATATAGGGCTTCTGTTTATTGCCAGTGGGAATATAATTCACTATACCTTTTATGAACAACGTTTTGGCATTATATATCAAAAGTGGTTATTCTGCACCTGTATTTCATATGTATCTTTCAGGTTTACTCCAGTATGTGCAATGTGACATGTCTATAGCTTATTCGTTTCAGCATTGTGTAGAAACAGCCAAATATAGAAACAACCAAAATGTTGATCCACCATACAGTGAAATAGTTCACAGCTATTAAAAAAAAGGTGTAAAGAAGTTCTTTATATATTACTATAGAAAGCACTCAGCTTTATTGATAAGCAAAGCAAAATGAAGAACCATCAACATGGTAGGCCAACATATGTGTAAAAAAGGGAGAGACTGTAGATGTATTTGCTTACATGTGTTTATAAGATCTCTGAGAAGATGAAAAAATAGCCTGGTTACCTCCAGGAAGGGGAATTAAATGGGGTTGGAGATGGCAGGGATGATAGAAAGAGGAAAGTTTGAACTTCAAACTGATAGATGTATTACCTATTAAAAAAAAAAAGTGAAAACTGAAACAAAACAACTTGAAAGAATCATTGGCTTAGAAGAATGGGCACAATCAGGCAGAAGGAAATAAGGGAAGATATTACTCTTCTTGTTCTACGTAGGAATTATTTATATTGGTTAATAATTGCCTCCTCTTAAGACATATGTACTATGCTACTCTCAAGCAACTTGTCACATTCTGGAATAGTTTTTTTTAAAAACTAAAACTAAAAATAGTGTTTTTTAAAAACAGTAAGTATATGAACTTGAACAGCTCAGGTTTTTGTTTTATGTACATTTGGTGCATATTAGTCTGTACAGTCATAACTTTTGTGGTTTTTATAACCTCTTAGTCTTCAAAACCCATTTTGGTGTTGCCTATGATACAAAGCATCTTTTTAATAATTTTAGTATTCTCGTTTCTAAATGCCTATAGGCCTTCTTTAATGTGTATTATTTTAAAGCATATGTTCCATTCCATGTTCATTGTAGAATAACTTATGTGATACAGTATAAGCAAATTAAGTAATAAAACTGCTCCATAATCCCATTGTCCAGAGATTATTACAGTGATCATTTTGCTCTGTATTCTTTTTTTCTACGAATATATTTTTCCAAAGCTGTAACCATACTGTATATTTGAAATTTTCACTTACCTATACATGGTGAACATATTTCTATCCTATAATAGTTTGGCTGTACACCTAATACAATACTTACTGTCTTTTATTGAAGGTGTTTGTCTTGTGTCTCCTCTTTGATTATGAACTTCTAGAGGGGGGATAAGAAGCATTTTTTATTTGTCCTTTTCTTGGTGCTTACTTTCTTCCATCAGCATCTGATAAAGTATCTCATCATTTTTCACTGTGTCTATAATAATTTTCCTTAAAAAAAAATCCCAGCAAGGGCTTCTGGCAGTAGAGCATGTAGAGCATATAACTCCTTGCATGCGGTTGTGAGTTCAAGCCCCACGCTAGGTGTAGAGTTTACTTAAAAATACATATATACATTTAAAAAAAAAAAAAAAGTCCCAGCAGATACCCAGGAGGAGAATACATATAATTTTTACGGTATTTTTGCCAAAAATACATAACTTATTCTAGCTCAGAGAAAACATCACAAAAACCTGAATTGGGGGACATTCTACAAAAAAAATAACCACTCAGTATTATTCAGAAGTGCCAAGGTCATAAAAGACAAGGAGAAACTGAAGAATCTAACAGTCTGGGGAAAACTAAGAAGAAATAACAGTTGAAATTCTGGATGGGATCTTTGAACGGAAAAGGACATTAGTGGAAAACTTGCCCTAATTTGAATAAAGTATATAATTTAGTTGATAATACTATAGTAATGTTAATATTCTGTTCTTGATCTTTATACTGTGGTTATGTGATATGTTAACATTAGAGGAAGCAGAGTGTAATTTTTTAAGTCTAAAATTAGTTTTAAAGTTAAAAAAAAGTTCTAGGAGAAAAACGTTTAAATAGTTATTATCCTTAAACTTTTTTCTTTCTAATTCTAGCACCAAGGAATATCATTTTTGCTGGCTGAAATGGCAATGAAAGTTGAACTAGCTAGATTGAGTTACCAGAGAGCAGCTTGGGAGGTTGATTCGGGTCGCCGAAATACCTACTATGCCTCTATAGCAAAGGCCTTTGCTGCAGATATTGCAAATCAGTTAGCTACTGATGCTGTGCAGATTTTTGGAGGCAATGGATTTAATACAGAATATCCTGTAGAAAAACTAATGAGGGATGCTAAGATCTATCAGGTAAGGTTAAAAATGATTTTTTGTTGTTTCTTAGGTAAAAGAATATTCACAGATGACAAATTTCTAATTATTTAGGGATTTTATGCCATTAGAAATAATAAATTATCATGGGGGTGCCTGGATACTTCAGTCAGTTAAGCGTCCGACTCTTGATTTCAGCCCAGGTCACCATCTCGGGGTCCTGGGATCAAGCTCCGCATTGGGCTCTGCACAGGGTGTGGAGTCTACTTGAGATTCTCTCTCTTCCTCTCTCTCTCTCTGCACCCCCCCCATGTGCTCTCTCGCTCTCTCTCTAAATAAATAAAATCTTTTTTTTTTTTTAAAGATTTTATTTATTTATCTGACAGGCAGAGATCACAAGTAGGCAGAGAGGCAGGCAGAGAGTGGGGGAAGCAGGCTCCTCGCTGAGCAGAGATCCCGATGCGGGGCTCGATCCCAGGACCCTGAGACCATGACCTGAGCCAAAGGCAGAGGCTTTAACCCACTGAGCCACCCAGGCGTCCCTAAATAAATAAAATCTTAAAAAAATAATAAGCTATCATAGATGGCTATAAACCAAAGCTTTAAAAACTAATTAACACAGAAGAATGTTACCTTTAAGTATATGGCTGAGAGACTAGGCTAACAAAGTAAATGGTATAGATATGTATGTATATGTCTGGATCAGCCATCTTGAATCTTAACATCCTACCTAATCGTAATCTACCCTTTGCTCTCCTAAAAGTAAGCATATCATTTAAAATAAACTATTTTATTTTGAATCTTTCTCAACAATTATTGTATCAATTGAAGCCTTATTTGGGAGCAAAACAACTTGAAGAGATAGTGATAAAGTGATATTAACCATTTGATAGAGGTTCATCTGAGACGATGAACCATATATAACAAATTGCTGGGGGTAGATGTTTAAACTGGAAGTAAGGACTGGCTACTTAGGAATATCTAAGTTAAAACCAAGTCCTTCCAGCATCTTTTTCTTTAGAAACTCTGTTCCTTAGTCAGCAAGAGAGAAAATCTGGTGTAAGAGTAAAAATGGAAAATAACTAAAGATGACAGCTAGCTAAAAACAGTTCAGAAAAGTTGGATAAATATTTTAGCAACATTAAACTTCAGATTTCCCAAACTTTTTGAAATATTGTTATCCTTTGATTTTTAAGATACTCCCAAAATTTTGGTAAATGACTTTTTATAAGAGAATTATATTTTCATGGTTTCACAAAATCAGGTTTCAGAATCTCTATGGATTACAGACCCTATATATGGTTTGATTCAATTTGGTATTACGATGGAACTTATGGTACTGCCCAAAATATTGAGTAAGTTGAAGTATTATGTACTGAAGATATTTCACCTATGTGTATTCTTTTTTCTTGCAGATTTATGAAGGTACAGCACAAATTCAAAGACTTATTATAGCCCGTGAACACATTGGCAGGTATAAAAATTAAAGAGATAGCTATAGAAACATGATTAACTGTTGAGTGATTAGAACACAACCTTCTGTTTAAGCTCCAAAGAAGAGAATGAGCTTCAAGATGTTTTCTGCTAAAACTTTAAAATAAGTACTCTTACACTAAACTCATGCAGCTGATTCTAATACTAGTTTTCCACTTTTGTTTAACTTTATGACTTGCTTTTTCACAAAAAGATTAGGTTTCATTAAAGTTACGTGTTATCTTTAGTACTACTGTACTTGAATTACATTAACCTAGAAAAGCACATTTGTTTTGTTACATTAAGCACTTAAAGTAACAGAAGTTCTTTTGATTTCAATATTTTTCCAGTGACATTTTTGAAAAATGGGCTTATAAAAGTATTCAGAATGTTTCAAAATTTACGTTGAGAAAGCATTATAGGATTTGGATGCCATCAGATAACTTGATAGTGTCTTTGTAGACTTAATGGTATTGGGGGAGTTCATTTTGCTACAATTTGGAAAGCATTTGTTTTCAGTTTTGTACAATAACACTCAAAAATTTGATGTTCATAATTCTCTCACCATATAATAACCAAAAGTTATTGAAAACCTTGTTTAATTCTAAATCTGCATTTTACTTGCCTTATTTAGAAATAAATAAAATCTGCCTTAAAATATTTTTATATGAGTCCTGGTATCTGGGTAGGCTTTGATCTATTGTATACAATCTCATTTCATGTGCATACATTATAAAAAGAAATAAAATTGTTAAGTGCCTACTATATATCTGTTTGTATTCTTTCCAGGACGTTTTATTACTTCATGTAATAATGTATGCTTGATTTATTTACTGTAATGGAAAAAAGTCATGTTCTGATTTTGAACTCCATAAAGTTACCTCCTCATTTTTCTCTAGATGATATTATTAGACATGTCGAAAAATATAAAATAATGTAAGAAACAAAGTTTGTGAATTTAATATTTCTTTGTAATCTTAAACATCAAATACTGACAAAATGTTATACCAACTGCTATTTCTGACACCATTTTGATTCTGACACCCAGCTGGGCATCCTATGGCTCAATCCTATTCTGACATTAACTCCAGATAGTTAGCATCAGATTCCATGGGTTTAAGGGCTCAGTCCCACCAGCAACACTCACTTCAGTACCACTCACACATCCTGGGCCCCGGGGCTGTCCCAAAACAACAATCATAAGGACACTAGTTGGACTTGAGAAAAACAAGACACTAGAGTATCCCTTAATGTAGAGATAAAAGAACTAAAAACTAGTCAGGCCAAAATAAAAAATTCCATAACTGAGATGCAAAACTGACTGGATACAATGATGAGGATGAATGAATCATTGATGTAGAAGATAAAATTATGGAAAATAATGAGGCTGAAAAGAAGAGGGAAAGAAAGATTGGATCACAAATGTTGACTTAGGAAATTCAGTGACTCTTTAAAGCATAACAACATTCATATCATAGGAATCCCAGAAAAGGAAGAGAAAAAAGGGCAGATTTATTTGGGCAAATGATAGCTGAAAACCTCCCAACCTGGGGAAGGAAACAGACATTGAAATCCAAGAAGCACAGGGAATGCCCATGAAGTTCAGCAAAAACCAACCATCCCCAAGACATAGTCAACTTCATAAAATACACAGACAAGTTAAGAATCCTGAAAGCAGCAAGGGAAAAGAAATCCCTAACCTGCAAGGGAAGATAGATCAGATTGGCAGCAGATTGGTCCACAGAAACTTGGCAGACCAGAAGAGAATGGCAGGATATATTCAAAGTACTGACTGGGAAAAATATGCGATCAATAATACTTTACCCAGCAAAGCTGTCATTCAGAATAGAGGGGGAGAGACAAAAAGTTTCCCAGACAAAAACTAAAGGAGTTCATGACCACTAAACCAACCCTGCAAGAAATATTAAAGAGGACTCCTTGAGTGTGTGTGTGTATGTGAGGGGGAACCACCAAAAGCAACAAAGACTAGAAAGCAACAGAGAACACCAACAGAAATACCACATTTACAGGTAACACATGGCACTAAATTCATATCTCTCAGTCATCACTCTGAATGTTAATGGACTAAATGCTCCAGTCAAAAGAAATAGGGTATCACAAAATTAAAAAAAAAAAAAAACATCTACATGTGGCCTAAAAGAGACTCGTTTTAGACATAAAGATACCTACATATTAAAAAAAGGGAGCAGATGGAAAAAACTCATCATGTAAATGGACATTAAAAGAAAGCCAGAGTAGCTATACTTATTTCAGACAAACTAGATTTTTAACCCAAAGACCTTAGCAAGAGATGAAGGACATTATATAATGGTTAAGGGGTCAATACATCAAGAATATTTAACAATGGTAAATATCCCCCAACTTGGGAGTGCTCAAATATATAAATCAATAACAAATATAAAGAAACTCATTGATAATAATACAATAGTACCCCTACATGTCTTCTAAGCAAAAAAAAAAAAAAAAAATCAAAAAGGAAACAATGGCTTTGAATGACACACAAGACCAAATGAACTTAACAAATATATTCAGAACATTTCATCCTAAAGCAGCAGAATATACATTATTTTCAAGTCCAGTTGGCACATTCTCCAGAATAGATCACAAACTAGTCACAAATCAGCACTCAACCATTACAAAAGGATTGAGATCATTACCATGTGTATTTTCAGACTACAACACTATGAAACTTGAAGTCAATGACAAAAATTTAGAAAGACCACAAACACATGGCGATTAAAGACCATCCTACTAAAGAATGGATGGGTTAACCAGGAAACTAAAGACAAAATGAAAAAATACATGGAAACAAATGAAAATTAAAACATACCAGTCCAAAAACCTTTGGGATGGAGCAAAGGCGATCCTAAGAGGGAAGTATATTGTGATACAAGCCTACCTCAAGACACAAGAAAAGTATCAAATATACAACCTTACCTTACACGTAAAAGGAGCTAGAAAAGGAATAACAAATAGAGCCTAAAACCAGCTGAAGAAGGGAAATAATAAAAATTAGAGTAGAAATGAACAATATAGAAAAAAAAAAAACGCAAAAACAGTAGAACAATGAATGAAACTAAGATCAATGAAACTAAGAGCTGGTTCTTTGAAAAATTAATAAAACTGTTAAAATATTAGTCAGGCTTATCAAAAAGAAAAGATCATAAATGAATAGGAGAGATAAATCAGAAAAAGGAGAGATTACAACCAACACCACAGAAATACAATTACAGGAGAGTATGAAAAACTGTATGCCAACAAACTGAGCAATCTTGAGGAAATGGACTAATTTCTAGAAACATATGAACTACCAAAACTGAAACAGGAAGAAATAGAAAATTTGAACAGACCCATAACCAGCAACAATATCAAAACTGTAAACAAAATTCTCCCAACAAGCAGAAGTCTGGGGCCAGAGGGCTTCCAAGGGGAATTTTATCAGACCTTTTTCTTTAGTAGTTTCATCTAGTGTACATCCCAATGCATGGCTCAAACTCACAACCCTGAGATGAAGACCTGAGCCAAGATCAAGAGTCAGACACCCAACTGGGTGAGCCACTTGGGTCTTCCTCTACCATACATTTAAAGAAGTTAATACTTATTCTCAAAGTGTCCCCAAAATAGAAATGGAAGGAAAACTTCCAAACTTATTCTAGAATGCCAGCATTACCTTGATTCCAAAACCGGACAGACCCCACTATAAAAGAGAATTACCAATATCCCTGATGAACATGGATGCAAAAATTCTCAACAAGATACTAGCAAATCAAATTCAACAGTACATCGAAAGAGTTATTCACCATGATCAAGTGGGATTTATTCCTGGCTACAGGGGTGATTCCATATTCACAAATCAATCAACATGATATACCACATTAATAAAGGAAAGAATAAGAACCATATGATCCTCTCAATAGATACAGAAAAAGCACTTGACAAAATAATCATCCTTTCTTAATAAAAACCCTCAACCCAGTAGATATAGTTGGAACACACCTCAACATCATAAAGGCCATATATGAAAACTAATATTCTCAATGGACAAAATGGACAAAAACAGAGCTTTTCCTCAATGGTCAGGAACAAGACAGCAATGTCCACTATATTACTATTTAGCATAGTACTGGAAGTCTTAGCATCAACAATTAGACAACAAAAAGAAATAAAAGTCATCCAAATCAGCAAGGAAGAAGTCAAACTTTCACCATTTGCAGACATGATGCTCTGTAGAAAATCTGAAAGACTCCACAAAAAAAAAAAAAAAAAAAAAAAAAAAAAAAAAAAAAGCTAGAAGTAATACATAAATTCGGCAAAGTCACAGGATATAAAATCAGCATACAGAAGAAATAGGTTGCTTGTCTATACACCAATAATGAAGCAGCAGAAAAAGAAACCAAGGAATCAATCCCATTTACAATTGCAACAAACCCCATAAGTTACTTAGGAATAAACCTAACCAAAGTAATCTGTACTCTGAAAACTATAGAAAACATAAAAAATTGAAGAGGACACACACAAAAATGGAATAACAAACATTCCATGCTCACAGAGTGGAAGAACGATTATTGTTAAAATGACTATAGCACCCAAAGCAAACTATGCATTTAAGGCAATCCCTATCAAAATACCATCAGCAATTTTCACACAGCTAGAACAAACAACCCTAAAATTTTCATGGAATCACAAAAAAACCCAAATAGCCAAAGTAATCCTAAAAAAGAAAAGCAAAGCTAGAGGCATCACAATTCCAGACTTGAAGGTACATTACAAAGCTACAATTATTGAGTACCATCCTGATGGTACTGGTGGTACTGGCACAAAAACAGACACATAGATCAATGGAACAGAAAAGAAAACCCAGAAGTGGACCTACAGCTATATGGTCAACTAATCATTAACAAAGTGGAACAAAATCCAATGGAAAAGGACAATCTCTTCAACAAATGGCAAATGGTGTTGGGAAAACAGAAACATGCAGAAGAATGAAACTGAACCACTTTCTTAGACCATACACAAAAATAAATTCAAATTGGATGAAAGACCTAAATGTGAAACATGAAAACATAAAAATCCTAGAGGAGAACATAGGCAGCAATGTCTTTGACCTCGGCTGTAGCAACTTCTTCCTAGATACATCTCCGAAGGCCAGGGAAACGAAAGGAAGAATGAACTATTGGGACTTAATCAAAATGAAAAACGTTGCACAGCAAAAGAAATAATCAACAAAACTAAAAGGAAGTTTATGATTGGGATTTGCCAATGACATGTCTGATAAAGGGTTAGTATCCAGAATCTATAAAGAATTTATCAAACTCAACACCCAAAAACCAATCCAATTAAGAAATGGGCAGAAGACATGATAGATATTTATCCAAAGAAGATATCCAGATGGCTAACAGATACATGAAGAAATTCTTAACACCACTCATCATCAAGGAAATACAAATCAAGACCACAATGAGATACCACTGTACACATGTCAGAATGGCTAAAATTAACAACACAGGAAACAACAGATGTTGGCAAGGATGCAGAGAAAGGGGAACCCTCTTGCACTGATGGTGGGAATGCAATCTGGTACAGCCACTGTGGAAAACAGTATGGGGTGTCCTCAAAAATTTAAAAATAGAACTTCCCTACAATCCAACAATTACATTACTAGGTATTTACCCAAGGATACAAAAAGAGATTCAAATGGCTACGTTCACCCTGAAGTTTATAGCAGCATTATCAAAAAGAGCCAAACTATGGAATGATCCCAAGTGTCCATCAACAGAGGAATGGATAAAGAGGTAGTGTGTGTGTGTGTGTGTGTGTATACACACACACACATAAAGAGGTAGTGTGTGTGTGTATATATATACACACACAATGGAATATAATGACATATATATATATATATATATATATACACACAATATATCCATTGTATATATTATATAAAAAAGAATGAAGTCTTGCCATTTGCAAGGATGTGGATGGAACTAAAATGTTTTATGCTAAGCAATATAAGTCAGTCAGAGAAAGAAAAATACCATATGACTTCAGTCATATGTGGAATTTAAGAAACAAAAAGAGATGAACATTTATGGGAAGGAGAAAAAAAAGAGATAATGGGCAGCAAACCATAAAAGACTCATAAGTATAGAGAACAAACTGAGGGTTGATGGAGGTGAGTGGGGATGAGAGAAGTGGGTGATGGGTATTAAGGGCACTTGTTATGATGAGCACTGGGTGTTGTATGTAAGTGATGAATCACTAAATTCTACTCCTGAAACCACTATTACATGATATGTTAACTAATTAGAATTTAAATAAAATTTAAACTAAATGCAGAGTATTACACAGAAATTATAAATTAAATAGAATATATTCCAAATGTACATTTGAACTTACAATATGTAACTCCAAAAATTCACCTACGAATTCTAAACATAAGGCTTTTAGACATATAAATGTATTCCAAAGTCATATGATGGTGAAAATAATTATTATAGTACCCTTGATAGTATTAAGCAATTTTATAACTATCAAATAAGACTTTTTGATTACAAGGAACACAAGTGAACTTAAGCTACTTTATGAAAAAAGTGAGCAAGTATCTTTTAAGTGTATTGAAGTGCTTCATGGATCCTAGGGGCAGGAATGGAGTCAGTTTTAGGAAGTGTCTAGGACCCAAACAGTCCTTAGAAATCCATGAAAATACTGTTTTTCTACCTTTCACTCTACTTCTCTCTGTTATGTTTCATTTTTTCTCATTCTGTAGCCTAGCTTTCTCTGCTTCTTTGATTCATGATAGAATAAGACTTAGTATTTATGTATTTGATTTCTTGTGACTTATATAAAGTGACTGGCTAGGGCCATTACAGCCAGCATGGGGAGAATCCTAGACTACAAACATGATTCTTAGTTGCCTACATCTGTGAATTGATGGTTTATAACATAGCTGGTATCTTTCTAGTAATTTTAATGAACATTTAAGGAATGTGCCATATCATCAAATTGCATAAAAGGGAAAAGATTATTCCAAGACATTTCAGGATTTTAAAAATAGCTGTTTATATGACCTCTGGAGTGATGTCCAATAACACGAATGCATTACCCATGATCAAATACTACAAAAGGTCTTTGGAGACTGAAGATTAAATCCTATAGGAAGCACTTTTTTTTTTTTAAGTGTTAAAGATTTCATTCAACTCATTAATGAATGAGGGAACAAATAAGATGTTAAAACTGATGTAAGGGAGAATTTGGAGAACAGACATATATGCAGTTGGAAATGCTTAAAAGAATTTTCTAATAGATATAAAACTTTAATTACTTACAGGGCAAAAAAGTCTAAGGGGGCATTTTTCCTGGAGCAGAAATCAACTGTAGTTCATTGTTCATTTGCATTACTATCCATTTTCTATAATTAGACTTTTAAGTTTACAGAATTGTAAAACAGCCTAGCCAATAGAAAGACAATCACAGGTATATAGCCCTTCAGATAATGCCATAAGGATCCATTAGATAATACCTAACACTCCACTGAAAGGACACTCAGTCATTCCTTTTATCCATTTCAATGCTTTTTTAAAAAAAATTAACATAGAATTCATTATTTGTTTCAGGGATACAGGTCTGTGATTCATCAGTCTTAAACAATTCATAGCACTCACCATAGCACATACCCTCCCCAATGTCCATCACCCAACCATGCCTCCTCCCACCCTCTTCCACTCCAGCAAATCTCAGTTTGTTTTCAGATTAAGAGTCTTATGGTTTGTCTCCCTCTCTGGTTTCATCCTGTTTCATTTTTTTCCTCTCTTTCCCCATGATCCTCTGCCTGTTTTCTCAAATTCTACATATCAGTGAGATCTTTTGATAATTGTCTTTCTCTGACTAACTTATTTCTTTTAGCATAATACCCTCTAGTTCCAACTATGTCATTGCAAAAGGCAAGATATCATTTTTTGATGACTGCATAATATTCAATTACATATATATATAGAATATATATATTCAATTTGATATATATGTATCAATTGATACATATATAATATAAATATATATATTCAATTTGATATATATGTATCAATTGATACATATATAATTTAAATATATATTCAATTTGATATATATGTATATCAAATTGATATATATATATATTCAATATCACATCTTCTTTATCCATTCATCTGTTGACAGATACCTAGGCTTTTTCCCACAGTTTGGCCATTGTGGACATTACTGCTATAAACATTGGGGTGCCCATGCCCTTCAGATCACTACATTTGTATCTTTGGAGTAAATATACAGTAGTGCAATTCCTGGGTCATAGGGTAGCTCTATTTTCAACTTTTTGAGGAACCCCCATACTGTTTTCCAGAGTGGCTGCACCAGCTTGCATTTCCACCAACAGTGGAGGAGGGTTCCCTTTTCTCTGCATCCTCGCCAGCATCTGTCATTTCCTGACTGGTTAGTTTTAGCCATTCTGACTGGTGTGAGGTGGTATCTCATTGTTGTTTTGATTTGTATTTCCCTGATGTCAAGTGATGTGGAGCACTTTTTCATGTATCTGTTGGCCATTTGGATGTCTTCTTCACAGAAATGTCTGCTCGTGTCTTCTGCCCATTTCTTGATTAGATTATTTGTTCTTTGGGTGTTGAGTTTGATAAGTTCTTTATAGATTTTGGTACTAGCACTTTATCTGATATATCATTTGCAAATATCTTCTCCCATTCTGTCAAGTGTCTTTTGGTTTTGTTGACTGTTTCCTTTGCTGTGCAAAAACTTTTTTTCTTGATGAAGTCCCAATAGTTCATTTTTGCCTTTGCTTCCCTTGCCCTTGGCAATGTGTCTAGGAAGAAGTTGCTATGGCTGCGGTCAAAGAGGTTTCTGCCTGTGTTCTCCTCAAGGATTTTGATGGATTCCTGTCTCACATTTAGGTCTTTCATCCATTTTTAGTCTACTTTTATGTGTGGTTTAAGGGAATAGTCCAGTTTCATTCTTCTGCATGTGGCTGTCCAATTTTCCCAACATCATTTGTTGAAGAGACTGTCCTTTTTCCACTGGATGTTCTTTCCTGCTTTGTCAAAGATTAGTTGACCATAGAGTTGAGGGTCCATTTCTGGGTTCCCTATTCTGTTCCATTAATCTATGTGTCTGTTTTTGTGCCAGTACCATACTGTCTTGATGATTACAGGATTTTCATAGAGTTTGAAGTCCAGAATTGTTATGTCACCAGCTTTGGTTTTCTTTTTCAACATTCCCCTGGCTATTCAGGATCTTTTGTGGTTCCATATAAATTTTAAGATTATTTGTCCAAATTCCGTGTATGAAGTTGTTGATATTTTGATAGGGGTTGCATTAACTGTGTAGATTGCTTTAGGTAGCATAGACATTTTCATAATATTTGTTCTTCCGATCCATGAGCATGGAACATTTTTCCATTTCTTTGTGTCTTCCTCAATTTCTTTCATGAGAATTCTATAGTTTTCTGAGTATAGATTCTTTGCCTCTTTGGTTAGATTTATTCCTAGGTATCTTATGGTTTTGGGTACAATTGTAAATGGGATTGACTCCTTAATTTCTTTCTTCTGTCTTGCTGTTGGTGTATAGAAATGCAACTGATTTCCATGCATTGATTTTATATCCTGACACTTTATTGAATTCCTACATGAGTTCTAGCAGTCTCGCAGTGGAGTCTTTTGGGTTTTCCACAAAAAGTATCATATCATCTGCAAAGTGAGAGTTTGACTTCTTCTTTGCTGATTCGGATGCCTTTTATTACTTTTTGTTGTCTGATTGCTGAAGCTAGGACTTCTAGTAATATATATATATATATATATATATATATATATATATACACATATATATATATATATTTTAAGATTTTATTTATTTATTTGACAGACAAAGATCACAAGTAGGCAGAGAGGCAGGCAGAGAGAGAGGAGGAAGCAGGCTCCCTGCTGAGCGGAGAGCCCGATGCAGGGCTCGATCCCAGGATCCTGGGATCATGACCTGAGCTGAAGGCAGAGGCTTTAACCCACTGAGCCACCCAGGCACCCCCTTCTAGTACTATAGTGAACAGCAGTTGTGATAGTGGACATCCCTGCTATGCTCCTGACCTTAGAGGAAAAGCTCTCAATTTTTCCGCATTGAGAATTATATTCACTGTGGGTTTTTCAAAGATGGCTTTATGATATTGAGGTATATATACCCTCTATCCCTGCACTGTGAAGAGTTGTTTTTTTTTTTAATATTTTATTTATTTGACAGACAGAGATCACAAGTCGGCAGAGAGGCAGGCAGAGAGAGAGGGGGAAGCAGGCTCTCTGCTGAGCAGAGAGCCTGATGTGGGGCTCGATCCCAGATTCCTGGGATCGTGACCTGAGCTGAAGGCAGAGGCTTTAACCCACTGAGCCACCCAGGCGCCCCTATTGTGAAGAGTTTTAATCAAGTAAGGATGATGTACTTTGTCAAATGCTGTTTGAGAGCATTGAGAGGATAATAATCTATTGAGAGGATAATACGGTTCTTGTCCTTTCTTTTATTAATGTAATGTATCACACTGATTGATTTGTAGATGTTGAACCACCCCTGCATCCCAGGAATAAATCTCACTTGGTTATGGTGAATAATCCTTTTAATATACTGTTGGATACTACTAGTTAGTATCTTGGTGAGAATTTATGTATCCATGTTTATTAGGGATTTTGGTCTTTAAATCTCCTTTTGGGTGGGGTCTTTGTCTGGTTTGGAGATCAAGATCATGTGGCCTCATAAAATGAATTTGGAAATTTTCCTTCCATTTCTATTTTTTGGAACAGTTTCAGAAGAATAGGTATTAATTTTCTTTAAATGTTTGGTAGAATAGGGAAGTTCTCTGCTATAATTTGCTCCATATACCTTTTGTTCCTCTATTTCTTATTCTGGGATCCCAATTACTCTAATATTGTTTCACTTTATGATATCACTTATCTCTCAGATTCTCCCCCCATGATCCAATAGTTTGTCTTTTTCTCAGCTTCTTTATTCTCCATCATTTGGTCTTCTATATCGCTAATTCTCTCTTCTGCCTCATTTATCCTAGCAGTTAGAACCTCCATTCTTTACTGCACCTCATTAATAGCTTTTTGATTTTGACTTGGTTAGATTTTATTTCTCCAGAAAGAGATTCTCTAGTATCTCCCATGCTTTTCTCAAGCCCAGCTAGTATCTTTATAATCATTATTCTGAACTCTTGTTCTGACATCTTACTAATGTCCATGTTGATTAGCTCCCTGGCAGTTGGTACTGCCTCTTGTTATTTTGAAGTGAATCTTCCATTTTGTCATTTTTTCCAGAGAAGAATAGATGAATGAGAGAACAAAATGCTAAAAGGGTAACAAGGACCCCAGAAACATATACACTAAAAAAATTAGAAGAGACCCAAAACCGGGTGGAACAGGAAAAAAAAAAAAAGAAAGAAAGAAAAGGAAGAAGAATATGATCAGGCTGGTGAATAGAAAAGAGCCATACACTAGATTTTTGGTGTATTTTGGTCTGTTAGAAGAAACTGCCTCTCAAAATTTTAAAGAAAGAAAAACTTATATATATACAAAAATAAGGTTAAAGACAATGGAGGAATGGACTATGAAGTTAAAAATGAAAATTTAAGAAGATTTTAGGAAAAGATAAGTTGGTTGAAAAAATAAAGAAGAAAAAATAAATTAAAAAAAGAGAAATATTATGATCAAGCAGGTGAATAAAACAAAGTCATACACTAGACTTAGGGCATATTTTAGTTAGAGGAATCTGTATCCCAAAATTTTGAAGAAAGAAAAACTTACATATGTACAAAAAATAAGGTTAAATACAAGGAAGGGTTAGAATATGACTGTAAGAATGGAAAAAAAAAAAAAGATGTTCACTTGATCTTAGCCAAAGGCCGAGAAGCGATGAAAAAAAAAGATTTTAAAAAAAGGAATTGATAAGTTGGTTGAAAAAGGAAAGAAGATAAATTAAAAAAAAAAGAAATAGAACAAGAAAGAAATAAAGGAAAGTAAAGTAAGAAAAAAAAAAAACTTTGAAAGACTAAAGGATCGTGGGAGGGAAGAGTCATGAATTCTGTGTGCTGTATTCCCCTAGCACTGGAGTTTTACAGTTCTCATTGATTAGTAAACTTGGTCTTGGCTGGATGTTTCTGATGATCTTCTGGGGGAGGGGCCCACTGCAGTGATTCTCAAATGTCTTTCCCCAGGGTGGAATTGTGCTGCCCTTGCCAGGAGCTGGGCTAAGGAATCTGCTCAGTAACTTTTGTCCCCTGGGGTCTTTCTGTATAGCTTTAGAGGTCAAGAATGAAAATGGTGGCCTCCCAATCTCTGGCCCTGGAGGAGCAAGAGTTCAGGGCCCCAGTCATCAGTGAGCCCTCAGAGAAAAGCAATCACTCCTCTCTTCCTGGTCTCTGGTCACACTCCATGCTCACCAGGCCTGTGACTGAGCATTTGTATCTCTGGCATATGGTCCTGTTTGGAGTCTCCAAACCATGTAGATTCCTTCAGTGCACTCTCCTACCACTCCTCCTGGGAGAGGAAGGATAGTCTCCCCAATCTGTCACTGTTGGGTCCCTGCTCAACAAGTAGTGGTCTGACTGTGCTGCAGATCATGGTTTATGGCAACCCTGAGCTGAGAGCCCACTCCTTGGCTCACTCTTTGCAGCCAGCTTGGCTCTAATACTTGGGAGCTCTGCTGCACTCAGGTTTATGGGTCTTTCTGTGACCCTGAGGATTCTGAGGCCACACTGTCCCGGGGGGGTTCCATCCCACCTCCCATTCCCCCCCAACCTTCACCCCCGCTTAGCTGCTGGAGTGACATACCTCACCAGAGTAGACTTCTAAAAGTTCTGAATTTGTGGTCCGCTGCTCTATCACTTGCTGGGAGCTGGCTGATGGAGGCTCCCTCCCCTTCATGGTCTATCTTCCCATATATCACCTCAGAATCATTTCTTGGCACATCCTACCTTCCAGAAAGTGGTCGTTTTCTGTTCGTATTGTTGGTGTTATTCTTTTCTTCGATCTCCTGTTGAATTTGCAGGTGTTCAGAATGGTTTGATACCTGTCTAGCTGAATTCTGGGGACCAGAAAAAATTTAGGTCTCCTACTCCTCTGCCATCTTAGATCCAAGTTTTTCCATTTCCATGTTTTTGGCAATGTTTCTTTCTTCTTCTTCTTCTTCTTCTTCTTCTTCTTCTTCTTCTTCTTCTTTAAGATTTTATTTATTTATTTGGCAGACAGGGATCACAAGTAGGCAGAGAGGCAGGCAGAGAGAGGAGGGGAAGCAGGCTCCCTGCTGAGCAGAGAGCCCGATGCAGGGCTCAATCCCAGGACCCTGAGATCATGACCTGAGCCAAAGGCAGAGGCTTTAACCCACTGTGCCACCCAGGTGCTCCTTGGCAATGTTTCTTTTTCTTTTTTTTTTTTTTTTTAAGATTTTATTTTTTTATTTGACAGAGAGAGATCACAGTAGACAGAGAGGCAGGCAGAGAGAGAGAGAGAGAGAGAGAGGGAAGCAGGCTCCCTGCCGAGCAGAGAGCCCGATGCGGGACTCGATCCCAGGACCCCGAGATCATGACCTGAGCCAAAGGCAGCGGCTTAACCCACTGAGCCACCCAGGCGCCCGGCAATGTTTCTTGACTACCTCTTCCTTATGATCATAAATAACCTGTCAAGATTTTCCTTGATACAAAAATAGAGATTTCATTATGTTTGGCCAGATTATTGCCACAGTGTTAATTAACTATGTTAGCTTCCTGGAATTTACTTTGCAAATCCAGACATACTGTGCTGAATAATTACCAAAGGTGCAGGACTAACTTCTGTCTGCAAGTTTTCATGAGGACACGAAGTTAGACTTTTAAAACCTCTATAGGGGCACCTGAGTGGCTCAGTCAGTTAACTGTCCAATTCTTGGTTTCAGCTCAGGTCATGATCTCATGCATCATAAGATCAAGCTCTGCATCAGGCTCTATACTCAGCAGGAATCTGCTTGTATATTCTCTCCCTTTGCCCCTTTCCCTGCTCTCTCTCTCTCTCTCCTTCTCTCTCTCTGTATCTCATTCTCATTCTCTCTCAAATAAATAATTTTTTTAAAAAATTAATAAAATAAAAGCCCATATAGTTTGCTATATTAAGGCTATGGAACCAAACCCAGGAAACTCTGCACCAGGATTCTCTACTAGTACCTAAGATTTTGGGTGAATTTCTCTCCTCAGCATCTCTAAAATTTACTAACATTCCTGGTTTGCCAAAAAGGGCCCTTCCTTACCACCTATAAGACTGGAAGCCTGTGCCATTCCAGTTTTACGGGAACAGTGTTGTAAGCATTGACTCACCATACACAGTCAACTTGTTTGTGTGGGTTTTTTTTCAATAATGTGCTTGCCAAACATGTTTACATGATAATTATTCTCAAATATGACATTCCAGGTATAGCCTTGGTTACATAACCAATTTGTTTAATTATATCCTAGTAAACAGGAGTACAATTTCATTTTGAATATTGCCATAAAGTGTAAGGAGGTTCAGAAAATGTTTCTTAATTCTAGGGAGACAGTGAGAATCAGACACCATTTTAAACTTTTGGTTTACAAAAGCACAATCCACTAAATTGAGGAGAGCCTAAGAATGAAAAAGGGCTTCCTCATATATCCATAGAAGCAGAACATCACAAATGCATGAACAATATTCCAAATTATGTAACCCTGATTAAGCTCCCCTCATTGGCTCATTCGGTTCTCTATAATTGCTGGCTCTTGAGTCAGTAAACTGCTTTCAAGAAGCTTCTCCTTCCAGACTAAAGAGTCTTAAATCCTGACAGTCTAATGGTATGTTGTAAAATTTGTCTAAGCTATGTCCACTTGGAAGTCTGTACCCAAAAGACTAATCTTAGAAGTAGCTATCAATTGTTCAAAGTAATGGATTTTTCCATGAGGCTTTAAGACTCTCCCTGAATGTACAAACTTTGGCCTGTAGCTTATAGTAGATCCTTCAAGCTGGCATCAGAGTAAAACAGAAACTATCTGCAGATGACTGTCTTAGCTCAGGCTGCTATATTAAAACAACAGATTGGCTTCAACCACCAATGTTTGGTGTCTCAAAATTCTGGAGGCTGGAAAGTCCAATATGAGAGCACCTGCCCACATCTGTGCTGTAGACTGTTAACTTCTTATATCCTCACATGGCAGAAATAGGGTCAGAGAGCTCTCTGGGGTCTCTTTGTACAGGCACTAATCCCACCCATAAGTACTCCACATTTCCATGACTTAATTGCCTTCCCAAACCCTCACTTCCTAATACCATCACATTGGGGACTAGAATTTCAACATAAAAAGTTGGGAGGGGGGACAGATACATTTACTCTATTGCAATGACTAAGACTGAAGGTTATAGGTAATAATATATCCAGTAATAGAATGGAAGTAGAAAAAAAAAATCTCTATGAAAGCACAGTGCATAACTGTTTCACAAGAATTTAACCATTATTTCCCCTGAGGGAAATGACATTGGCATATCTCCAGGTCCTCTTCATAAAGTATACAATTTTGGCTATGTTTATATTAATAACATTTTAACTACACAAATATTTAAGCTAAGGAAGAGTGAGTTGATCTGATTTATTTATCAACTTTTCCTATGTTGCTCACACAATAGTGCTGATAATTAAAAAATAATGGAGCACATAAAGTAAACTTAATTATTTCTAACATCTTTTCATGTTTTAAAGCTTTTATTTATTTATCTGACAGACAGGAGATCACAAGTAGGCAGAGAGGCAGGAAGACTGAAAGGAGAACATTTTTTAATTTTTAAAATATTTTATTTATTTATTTGACAGAGAGAGAGAGATTGAACAAGCACAAACAACAGGTAGCTGCAGAGGGAGAGGGAGAAGCAGGCTCCCCACTGAGCAAGGAGCTTGATGTGGGTCTTGATCCCAGGATCCTGAGATCATGACCTGAGCCAAAGACATATGCTTAACCAACTGAGCCACCCAGGTGCCCCTAATATTTTTCTTTTTATAAAGTAAAAGAACAGATTCCCCCACCCTGGTTCTCCCTCCCCCAGGAAATTTCAAAGAAATATTTAGGTGTAAAATAGATCCTGGTCTCTGGGTCCTTGGGATCTAGCCCTGCATGGGAAAGCCTGCTTTTCCCTCTCCCTCTGCCTGCCACTCCCCTTGTTTGTTCTCTCTCCCCTCCTGTCAAGTAAACAGATAAAATCTTAAATAAAAAGAAAAAGATTGCTGCTTTGAATATTCATGCACATAAGTCACTTCATACTCAAAGGACTGTATGTATTTGTAGGATAAATACCTAGAAATAGAATTGCTGAATGTAATTACAAGAATTGCTAGAACATACACTTCCTTTACAGGTAACATTTTATTCACCATTGTACCCCTAGAACCTAGAATAATATTTGGCACATTCTAGACATCCAATACTTATTTGTTGAATGAATTTATAAAGTAGGAATTGAGGCTTGTTTTTTCATTCTTTCAGCAGTTACTGATTTAATCTGAATGGTACTTTTTGGATCTGATGCTTGTATTATTACTTTGAGCATTTCTTTTTTAGGAAGTCTGACCACTCCTTTTCTCCCTTGTTTTTCCTCCCTCTATCACATCCCTCCCCCATCTGACTTAGAGGCAAAACAAAGCTGGGGAAATTACACTAATATTTAGGGCAGTTTTGGTTTTTTTTTAAGACTTTTGAGAGGTATTTGAGAGATAGTGGGAGAGAGATATAGAGCACATAAGCAGGGGGGAGGACAGAGGGAGAAGGCTCAGCGGACTACCAGTTTAACTATGCTCAGCAGAGAGCCTGACAGGGTACGCAAGGCAGGGCTTCATTCCAGGACCCTGAGATCCTGACCTGAGTCAATGTCAGAGACTTAGCCCACTGAGTCACACAGGCATTTAGGGCAGACTTCTTCTTCTCTTTTTTTTTTTTTTTTTAAGATTTTATTTATTTATTTGACAGGGAGAGATCACAAGTAGGCAGAGAGGCAGGCAAAGAGAGAGAGGGGGAAGCAGGCTCCCTGCTGAGCAGAGATTAGGGCAGACTTCTTAAGACAAAAAGTATTAGGGCTAGAGACAGTCATCACTTAATGGTACAAGGATCAATTCACCAGAAATAGATGCTAAACTTACATGCATTTAATAAAGTAGCTTCAAACTATAAATGAGAATATCGATTACAGGGAGAAAAAAAAGAAATCACCATAGCAGATTCAACACTCTTAATTATTGATAGCCCGTATACGTCATTGTGTCAGAACACTTCTCCAAATCGTTACTGAATGTAATACACTGTAAGAGTATAGGGTGCCAATATTTTCTAATGGGTGCTCAAAATACTTAAGTATGAAAGTTCCAAGGAAGCACAAATGAAAATACCTGTTATAACACCCCTAGCAAATCTGAATGTAGTGGGAAGTTTGTGAAAAGAACATGGATAGTTTTATTTATTTATTTTTTTTCAAAAGCAATTTACAAAACTTCCGGCTAGTAGCACTTGCTGAAGAAGTGAAGGGAGTGAGAGAGCCACATTCGTAACAGAAAAGGCAAACAGGAGGGACATGTAAACATTTTCCTTAATATTTTACTTATTTATTTGACAGAGAGAGATCACAAGTAGATAGAGAGGCAGAGAGGGAGGGAAGCAGGTTCCTCGCCAAGCAGAGAGCCCAATGCGGGGCTCGATCCCAGGACGCTGAGATCATGACCTGAGCCAAAGGCAGAGGGTTAACCCACTGAGCCATGCAGGTACCCAGGACATGTGAACATTTTAACATTCACTCAGAAAACATTGAGTACTTCCTACATGCAAGAATTCTACTAATTACCATCCACTCCAGATCTGCAGAGTTCAAGAGCCTCAGGAACAAATTATTTTTTAAAAGTAATTCAGATACATATTACTTAAAGCTTTTTGACACATCAAGGTCACCACAGGACAAGAAAATGACCGCCAGAGAACTTGGGTTCAGGCAGCGAGGACAGCTATGAGCATTTGGCGGGGTCCTAGGGTAGCCAAGCAACTGCTCCTTCCTACAGGCGGGAGTGTGGTCAGCTATGCCGGGAAGGGGCCTGGGGGGAGCTCATGCGCAGGCGCGTGCCGCCTAAATCTACCCAGGAACGGAGTAAAGTTCTCTTTTCTGTCTCAGACATGGTGAGTGCGGCTGTCTCTTACTGTGACTGCGCGGGTGGCGTTTAGGTGGAGTAATACTAAGCAACTCAGTCATTCTAATTGTTTAGCAAGTATTGGAGAACGCTTGGGTTAAGACACCGGCCGTGAAAGGGTTTTGTTTAGGGTTCAGAGAGAGTGAAGTATTACTCAGCGTTTTCTGCAGACCTCGCGGTCGCACGTATGGCTTCTAATTTTATCTAGGCTTCCTCCTAAGAGGCAGGCCTCAAGATTCAACCGCCCGATTTCTTAATTTCTGAAAAAAGCCGGATCAGTCGGTGGTTCTTTTTTTTCCCCTTTCCTTTTTTCCCTATATTTTATGGCTCAAAGTCATTACTGATACATTTTTTGAAGATGCAGTAAATTTTAAGTGGGATCTGATGGAAATTCACTAAATTTTTTTCGGTAATGGTCATGACCTACTTAGAATGAGTTTTAGCTGTCTTGATTACAGTAAGAAATGCGGGGAACCAGAGCAGTATCCTCATTTCCTGAGGGCTTGTTGCAAATGAAGAAACTAAGACTAAAGCTGGATAAGATGAAACTAAAGGAACTTATTGATAAATTGATAACCTAGGATTAGTAAAATTTAGTTTAAGAACTTAACTGCGAATTATGGGCTAGCTGTATTTTATATATAAATATTTTACATTTTAATTTTAATGCTTCAGTTTTCTGCTGCATGTAAACTAAGTTCTGAATTGGCAAGATGGGCTGTTTGTGGTGTTTATTTTACTTTAAGTGAAAGATGAGCAACAACAGATGAGGGTAATAATTTTTCGGGTCAGTGATGAGCTGGCATGTATTCTGAATCCGAAACTGATTATTACTACTTTAGCTCTAGAATTACTCTGAGACCTGAAAAATACCCGAATCTTTAGAAGGGCTTTAGTGCCTAATTTCTTTCTGGTCAGATATCTAGTTTTTATATAGAAAGTTCTGTGTGGCAAGGTGGAATTAAAGTGAAAAGTTCAGATGTATGTTGAATATATACACTGGGGTCAAGCAATAAAAAAATGAACAGTTACAAAGTCACTGCTTTTTTATTTTGAAAGGGCACACCGCAGAAGGATGTTATTATCAAGTCAGATGCACCTGACACGCTGTTGTTAGAGAAGCATGCAGATTATATTGCGTCCTATGGCTCCAAGAAAGATGATTATGTATGTATGATTTTGTGTTGAAAAGTTCGTTTTATTTTGAAGAAATGACATTACGCATGAACAGTAAATGGGTCAGTATTTGTGGCCCCTGTTACTTAAAAACGGTAACTCTTCCATGAGGAGGACTGAAGTTCTCTCCATGAGTGCAGTGAGTGTACCTTGGTATCAGAATTAACCATAGTTCTCAGAGGCTTTGACAGATAAAATAGATTCCCCATCTGCCTAGATTCTTAAGAGGTTTGAGGTAGAGAAGAGATTTGTATTTTTGTCCTTGAGGTATTACTTCCAAGGTCAGTGATGTGTTGGCATGTATTACCTGAATATATGGCTGATGTGTAGTAACACTTTAGCTCTAGAATTACGCTGAGACCTTGAAAAAGTTTTACCTTAAGTTTCAAACCTTGAAGAATAGTTATCCTCTCTGGGGCCAAGTAATGAAACTGAAAGTAAATTTTTCCCTCTAGTATCCAAACAACTGAATTAATTTACCATTTTGGGAAACATTGATGAATTGGTGACTTGTTAAATTCCCTAAGACTTACTCACCAGACTGAAACTTTAACATGTATTGCATTGGTGACTAGCAAAAATTTATTTCTGATCTAGTCTCTGTACCAGTTTTTATGCTCTGAGTAGCTACTGTTAGCTATTTAAACTTTTGCATGCCTTGGCTATTTTGGTTTCAAGTTGTTATACCATTTACTAATAGGTAGTAGATAGGCTTTGTACATAGTCCATATATTAATAGAATTGATACTTGATAAATATGATGTAGGTACTCTGAAAGAAATACTCTGTTCCCAAACTTGAAAAAAGTTGGTATATTTTTTTACTTATACGTCTGGTTAGATCTTAAGAGAGATTAAAGTCCTGTTTGTATTGTTAGTTGCAGGTGAATTTATCATATGCATTGCAGATACTACCCCCTCCTAACCCCCAGTATTGATAGCCACAATTTAAAATTAACACTGATGTTAGGATGAATTGAATTAAACAAGTATGGCTAGTTTTTACGTGTTCCATCACTTTAATAACCCTGCATCAATTCAAACTGGCACATTAAAATAATTGTGTATTTTAGGAATATTGTATGTCTGAGTATTTGAGAATGAGTGGTATCTATTGGGGTCTGACTGTAATGGATCTCATGGGACAACTACATCGGATGAATAGAGAAGAAATTCTGACATTTATTAAGTCATGTCAACATGAGTGTGGTGGAATAAGTGCCAGTATTGGACATGACCCTCATCTTTTGTACACTCTGAGTGCTGTCCAGGTAAATACTAAAATTTAACAGTCTTGGTAGTGTATTCTCTTACCTGAGAATGGAGAAAGTGAACTGGGTATTAGGAACATGACAGAATTGGTATCTGTCAAAAAAGTTTTCCCTAATCTTTTCAAATGAAACCTGTATTTTACAAGGTCAATGATGTGATGGCATGTATTAGCTGAATCCAAAGTTGATGTAAATTGTAAAATTACACTGAGACCTTGAATGATAAAATGTTTATTTTCAGTATATGTAAATAATTTGAAAATCACCAGGTAGAGCTAAGTGGTTTAATTTTGATAATAGTGAAGATCCACGATTATGACTTGAAAGTCTACTTCTGGGGGCGTCTGGGTGGCTCAGTAATTAAGTGTCTTCCTTTAGCTCAGGACTGAGCCCTGCTTTGGACTCACTGCTCAGTGGAAGGCCCACTTCTCCCTCTCCCATTCCCCCTGCTTGTATTCCTCTCGCTGTCTCTAACTCCTGTCAAATAAATAAATATAATCTTCTAGAAAAATACTATAAAGTCTACTATATATGTAAGTTAGTATATTTAAAAGTTTGGAATATGAAGTTAAAATTTATATGGAGGAAATAAATTCTTTGTTACTGGTTTGGGTTTGTTGATAATGCCTGTGGCATAGTAGAAGATAGTCTGCACCTTTGCAAAAAGGTCACAATTTGCATAGACAGAGGACATGCTTGCTTGACAGTTTAAAAGGTAGTTGAGGAAAAAAAAATAAAAGGTAGTTGAGGAAGAACATCATTAGAACAAACATAGCAGTGTTGAAGAAGTATTTACTTAATTTGTTTTGTTTTTGTTACAGATTCTTACTCTGTATGATAGTATTAATGTTATTGATGTAAATAAAGTTGTGGAATATGTTCAGAGTCTACAGAAAGAAGATGGTTCTTTTGCTGGAGATATTTGGGGTAATGTCAGTCTCATTTATGCTACCCAAAGTACCAATATTAAAACCTGTTTGGGTGTTTATTGTAGTGATAAGATTTGTCGAAAGTTTTTAAGTACAATGAGTTGGAGGCTTGCTAATAATGATAAGGAGATTTTTTTTAAGTTTTTGATCTTTTCAGGTCCCACTAAGCAGCTGGTCTTACGGAAGTTAAATGGTCTGCTGGAAGTTCCAGCATGCACTGTGTTAGTTTTATCAGCATACAAGAGAACTGGAACAGAGGGGGCCAGTCTAAAATTTGAGGTAGGTGAAATTTTTTCCCCCAGTATTTGGTGGCTTTGTAAAGTTTTTTTTTTTTTTTAATAAACTATTTAATGAAGAGGGAGAGATATTCAAAAAACTTTACAAACTTACTGGATATTTGAGTGGAGGGAGGGAATAGTACTATACTTGATAAATGTAGATAATCTCTGCTTTAGGGCTGAATACAGTGCAGGCCGGAGAGACCAGCTGCTTCATGGGATGTGAAAATCTACTTTTATATAATAGGGTAAGTTTATTGTCATTGTTAGAAATTGAGTTGTCTTTTTGATTTCTGTGTTACCTTCCCTTTCTGGGTACTCTAAGCAACTTAAGATAATTTTGCTGTATTTTTGGCAAATTTTCTAGTTCTTGGATTTCTTAGAAGTGATTTCACTTCAGATTCAGCTTTCGTCCTGCTAATTGAAGAGTAAATGTTAATCTTGAACTCATGGAAATTTAAACATGGTAGTTGTACGGTTTGTTTTCAGTTAATTGGCATTATATATTAGGATCAGATGCCTCTGGTAACACTTAGTTTTTATTTAATTTCCTTTTTCTTTTAGGAGAAATTGATACAAGATTCTCTTTCTGTGCAGTGGCAACCTTGGCCCTGTTGGTAAGTTTTGAATATTGTATTGGAGTAATTAAGTTCCCATGATTATTCTGGAATTCAGTTGGCTTATTTTTTTTGTTTGTAGGGGAAGCTAGATGCTATTAATGTGGAAAAGGCAATCGAATTTGTTTTATCGTGTATGAACTTTGATGGTGGATTTGGTTGCAGGCCAGGTTCTGAATCCCATGCTGGGCAGGTAATTTATTAATGCAGATTAAAATATGTAAGTTTTGAGGGGGTAAGTGAAAAATTGGGAAAAAATATTAATAGCGGTTTCAGTGTCTGTTACATATGACTGAAGTTAATTTAAATGTAATATGGGATGTTACATAAGAATTGCTTAAATGCAGATAAAGAAAAGCATTTTTATAGTAGTTGTGTATATATTCCCTGTTGGTGGAGGCCCCTGGCCCAGGCAGCATAAGTAGGTTTATTATCATGAAAGATACGTTTTTACTTTCCACTACTTAACTGCCCCCCCCAAACAAAGTTTTGTTTATTTAATCTCTATACCCAGCGTGGGGCTCAAACTCATAACCCCGGGATCAGGAGTTGCGTGTTCTTCCAACTGAGACCACTTTTATTTTCCATTAGTTTTTAACTAAGTAGATGGAAACATTCTTTTCCCTGCCTATTCTGAATACCTGTTTGCTTGTGCCAGAGAGGCAGTTGTATTTGTAAGTAGTATTTGTACTATTGTGCATTGTATCTGTAAGTAGGTGTCCAATAGGCTCTGTAGGTAGAGCATAAGATCTTCATCTTGGGGTTGTGAGTTTGAGTCCCATGTTGGGTATAGAGATTACTTAAAATTTTTTAAAAAAATTTTTGCTTTTTAGCTATGAAGAAATGTTGACAATAGTATTTCATTATAGAATTGGATCCTGGAATTAGTATGTTTGGATTTGTTCAGTTAGGTATGTGATATTTATGTGTTTGCAATTCTGACTTGTTAATAGAAAGCAAGTTTTTAGATATAAATGGCATTTTAATTGAGTAGTTTTTATTATTACACTACTGTTGAAAATTGTTATACACATGTACTTTATGTCTGTAATTTTAGATCTATTGTTGCACAGGATTTCTGGCTATTACTAGCCAGTTGCATCAAGTAAATTCTGATTTACTCGGTTGGTGGCTTTGTGAACGACAGTTGCCATCAGGTGGACTCAATGGAAGGCCAGAGAAGGTATTGATTCATAAGATACTATGTTCTAATAGCTTTATAACTACTATAGCTTCTTGTAAATTGATAATGTGCTTTTACCCCTCCCCCAATTGCAATTTTTCAGTTGTACTTCCTAAAAAATGCTCTTGGCAAAAGTAAAACAGCTGGAATGGAGATACTTATTAATTATGGTATCCATTTAAAAGACTTGAGGAAAAGATGTGTATGCTGCCTTCTGATGTTCTTTCTATGACAAAGCTGTCTTCTGGTCTTTCCAATCATGAAGTGGATTCTGGAGTTACCTGAAGGAAAACAAAAAAATAGCAAATATGCTAGCTTAGAAATACATTTATATTCAGACATAGTATGTATTCTTAAAGGGTCTTTTTCCCTATCCTGAGGATCTTATATTTTCCAGCCATTGAAATGAAGCTGTTTCTTTAAACTTTTAGTTATAGACCTATACCAGGGAAAATTAGTCCTGCATTAAAAGCTTTCTTTAGGGGCACCTGGGTGGCTCAGTGGGTTAAAGTCTCTGCCCTCGGATCGGGTCGTGATCTCAGGGTCCTGGGATCGAGCCCCGCATGGGGCTCTCTGCTTGACAGGGAGCCTGCTTCCCCCTCTCCTTCTGCCTGCCTCTCTGCCTACTTGTGATCTCTCTCTCTGTCAAATAATAAATAAATAAAATCTTGGGAAAAAAAAGCATTCTTCATATCTGGGACCCAATGAGTAGTGTTAAATGAATACATGTATTTTGTACAGAAGTCTCTGTGTCTACTTCGTGGGTGTGAAAGGACAATTAATTTACCAAATCAATGACTTTTAAAAACTACATTGCAAAATTTTTATTTAAAATCCTTATTAAAATTTTTAAGAAAAACTCAATTTTTGACATTTTGATTTGGAGAAAAGGGAATCAAATTTCCCTTTGCACATCAATAGTTCTTTTTCGCTCTCACATACTATGTTCTAAATTGGGTCTGTAAGGGCCAGGTAGTAAATGTTTTCAGTTCTGTAAGATCTGTGAGTCTTGGCAAGTACATAACTACCCTAAAGAGTAGATGGTGCCATAAGAAACCAGTGGGGATAGCTGTGTTTAAGTAAAATAACAGTGGTTACATTTGAATTTGATGTGATTTTCCTATCACAAGACTGTGTTTTTTGTTTTTCTGGGGGTTTTTTTGTTTGTTTTTGTTTTTTAGACTATTTTTAAAAACGATTTACACATATATAAAGAACTTCTTCGGTTGTAGTCTATGTTAGACTTCAAGGGCTATAGATTGCTGGATCCTTGACAGAAAATAAGATAGGGCATGGTGGTGCTTTTGTCTGGGTCATTGTATTTTTATTTTAGATTTGCTTGTTCAATATTTATGAATAAGTTGGGTAGGGAAATACCCACAGGTGGTTTCTAGCTACTTACAGTTCAGTGAAAAACCTGCAACAGTTAGAAAATGGGTCAGGGTTGGGATTGCCAGGAATCTGCACTTACAGTGTAGGACAGTTTTTTATGTGCTTATGAATCACCCAGTGATTTTGTTGAAATGATTCTTCAGTCGAAGGTGAGATATTCTGCATTCTTTAAACCCAAATGACCTGTGTTTGAGGAGCCAGGCTTTAGGTTATTTTTAAGCAAATTACATACATACATACAAATTACATACCTTCAACATAAAGCACTTGTTGAAAATGCTCTGACTAGGGAAATAGAACATATATCACCATGGAGTTCATGAGTGTTAACCACCAGCTTTTTGGATAAGGGGCATTCATTGAAGATAAAATAAAGGTACAGGGATAGTTGTTACTGAGTGCCTAAACTCTGAAACATTTAGTGTGGGTGTCTGTGGATTGAAATGTTTGGTCTTATCCCAGTGATTATCTTTAAATCCAAGTAATTGTATTTATGAATTTTAGCATCTCTAACTGTATGTCAGTATATCCCTTAGTCTCCTCCAGCACCCCATGTTTGGACTAGAGAATAAAATTGTGGCAATTGCTTGTGGTTTTTTCCCTCCTAGTTACCAGATGTATGCTATTCATGGTGGGTGTTGGCTTCCCTAAAGATAATTGGAAGGCTTCATTGGATTGATAGAGAGAAACTTAGAAGTTTCATTTTAGCATGTCAAGATGAAGAAACAGGAGGATTTGCAGACCGACCAGGAGATATGGCAAGTATATTTCTGACATGTTCATGTAATAGTTACATTGCTTTGAGTTACCTTTATGTCATTTCCAGACTTAAAAATGGATGATATTCAGCGTTTTACTTTTTAAGCAGGATACTTTCTAGGTAACTTTTGAGAATATATGAAGGGAAAACAAGTTTGCAGAAATTTCTCATCACTTAATTGTCAAAAAAATTATGTATGGTAAAAGGTCCTATGTTAAAAAAAGTTTGAAGTCATTTTAGAAAACTAAGCATTTATTCAAGTTAAGAAAATACAATGGAATCCAATATAACTTGTTCAGAAGTAGGGTTTTAGAAGTTTTCATTTTTGTAATACTCTATAAATTCTTATTTTTTAAATAGGTAGATCCTTTTCATACTTTATTTGGAATTGCTGGATTGTCACTTTTGGGAGAAGAACAGATAAAACCTGTTAGTCCTGTTTTTTGCATGCCTGAAGAAGTACTTCGGAGAGTGAATGTTCAGCCTGAACTAGTGAGCTAGACACTGATGGAGACGTGAGACATTGCTTAGTATAGTTTTGCCATCTTAACATTCCTGTAAAGTGCTTAACAAACTTAAAAATGACTACTGTGTTAACTATTTTGTACATGAATTGTATTAATTTTAATAAATTAATTATGCATAATGTAAAATAAAGATCTTTATCTTCAGCTTTAGATTTCCTTCCGCAATGCTATTTTTCTGAGTACAGTATTTCATTTCTGCTTCATTGTATTTATTTGTATGTTTCCTTAACAGCAAACTCAGTTTTAAAGAACTATCAAGAAGTCTTTTGTTCTACTTGTTTTTCCTATGTGCTTCTTTCATGTTATATGATAATGGCTAATGTAAATTAATCTATATCAGTGAGAATGTTAATTGATTAAAAATTGATAAACCCATCCATAAATGAATTAAAAGATGCACCAGAATAAACGGCTGTTGAAATTTGGGACTGTTTCATAAGTTTATGGTTACTTTGAATTGATCACAGTAATTTAGGTAAATGGCACATTGCACCATTTTAGAATAGGACAGCATTCTGGACTACATCTTATTTTTTAAACATTTCTATGTCAGAATGCCAGCAACCTATCCAAGGAATTGTTGGCCTTTAAGGAAATAGAAGTTCATAGTTTCCACAATATTTTTTGAAACTTCCAAAAGACTGGAATGAGCACAAGTATTCCGGTACTTTTACATTCTTGATGAAAATAAAGTATCTCAATGAACATTTTTCTTGAAATGGAAGTTGAAATTTTCTCAAGCATGTTGGCAAATTCTAGAAGTTGTTTCAAGAATGATGATCAGTGGGGCTCTTGGCTTGCTCAGTTGGTAGAGCATGCCACTCTTGATCTTGGGGTGGTCAGTTCAAGCCCCACAGTGGAGGTGGAGTTTACTCAAAAATGAGTAGTGGTGGTTTGCTTAGAGAAAATGCTTACATGAGATTCTTGAAATGTCTACCATTATTTTGACAGTTTACTGAAGAGTTTAGGCTGAATTGCCACTATTTTTCTGAAAGTTTGGAATTGGATGGAACATAATCTTACTTAAATGGTATCACTGGAAGTATTTGAAGGAATTTTGAGGATTCCAGTCATTGCATGTGGGTGAACTGTGCTGTTAGACACCTGACTTAGGTAACTCAGCAATTGCATGGATTCAGTTTATCTTACTATTGAAGTATAGTTGGCAGTGTTCCATTAGTTTCAGGTGTACAACATAGTGATTCCACAAGTCTGTTAAGTTACAGTCAGTAATGTTTGAATATATTCCAATAGCAGTATCCAGAGTATTTTCTCAATCCTAGTTTCTCTGGGAAGATGGTACTATTTCTATTTTCAAGAAAATAGGCACAAAACTTAATTTCATGGAGGTAATTTGTTGCAAAGCTAGAGTTTGGATTTATATAGTCTGTTCTTAACTAATTTGTACCTACAGTATGAGAAACTGGGAGCTGTCCAAGAGAGATCTCATCCATTGACCTGCTTCTTAGGTTATTGCAGATAACAATAATATGCTTAATGGGTGAATATTATCTTGTGATAAGGACAACATCCTTGTGGATATTTAAACTGCAGGAGGTTAATGGCTCCTTTTTGTGTCTGCAAGAGCAATGTTAGGTGGGCTGAACACTGACATTTGTCTACACCATCATAGGTGTTCCGTGTCTAGTGGTGGACAGTTTGTAAACTTAAAAAGCTAAGTGTATTTGGGGGTGTGGGAGATGTTCAAAAGCAAACACCCTTAGTAAAATACAGTGCCGTGAGACTAACGGGGCTACCAAATTTGATGGTCATTGATAGGCTCTGCAAAATTCTATTCAGCTGATCGCTGCAGATGGAGGAGAGCTGTACTTCAGATTAAGCTCAAAGCCAAATCCTGTGGTGGGTGAAAGGACGGGGCACCGGTAGGAGTAGGGCCCCCAGGCATGGGTGGGGGAAAAGCTGGGGCTCGCTGCGCCTGCGCACGGGGGCTCTGTGCGTCTGCGCGCCGTGCTCGGGCCTTTTCCTGCGACGCTTCTCTTAACTTCGGGTCAGTGAAGGGACGCTCAGCAATCTCAAACTTCTGCTTGGGAAGATTGGTGAGAATGCGGAGGCCTGAGGTCTCAACAGTCTCGCCGTCGGTCCCTGCGGCTTCCCTCGCTTTGGGAGAACCTCGGTCTCAGGGTCCTTGCTATAATTTCGGACTCCAGGAGACTCCTCAGAGCGGGCCTTCAGCGCAGGCCTCTGCGTCCACGCCTTCTGGCACATCTGCAGCAGCCGGCGACCGGAGCAGCAGCACAAGCCTCCCTCGCCACCCGCCTGGCGCCGGGCCAGCACTAGGCAAGGAGTATTTGGACGGATTCACGGGTAGCTAGAGCGCTGCAGCTCCGGGAGGTTTCCCAGCGCGGTGGCGGCTGTTACTTCAGAAAAGTTTCACTTGTGATGTGGTTGAGAGGATGGGAATGGGGTGCTCTAGGAATTTGATGGGTTTGAGTGAGTGAAAGCCCGGACTCCTCAAGTTGGTGTATGGTTTTTTTTTCTTTCCATTTATAAAGCATTTTTAAAAATTATTTTTTAAAGATTTCATTTATTTGACAGATCACAAATAGGCAGAGAGGCAGGCTCCCCGCTGAGCAGAGAGCCCAACACAGGACTCAATCCCAGGACCCTGAGATCATGACCTGAGGCGAAGGCAGAGGCTTAACCCACTGAGCCACCCAGGCGCCCCTAAAATTATTTTTATTAACATATAATGTATTATTTGCCCCAGGGGTACAGGTGTGTGAATCGTCAGGTTTACACATTTCACAGCACTCACCATACCACACACCCTCCCCAATGTCCATAACCCAGCCACCCTCTCCCTACCCCTCTCCCCCAGCAACCCTCAGTCTGTTTTGTGAGATTAAGAGTCTCATGGTTTGTCTCCTTCCCTATCCCATCTACAAATTGGTTTTATTACAAGGTGGGGATGGTAAATGGCTCAGTTCTGAGGAAGGCTGCAGTAAAACCTTATTTAATACCCGTCTGTCTCCCTCCCAAAAGTATATGACAAATGACAGAATTTGTGGAGTTTGGTGATAGGAGTGGTTCCTCTTGGCTTCTGAACTAGGATGAAATGAAAATAGATTCAATCCAGCATTTCATCTAATTCAGTTGAATAATATGTTTAAGTATTTAACAGTGTATGTCTTTCAATTCAAGTTCAACCCTTTTATTTTATATTTGGACAACTCCCCCTTTGTGGAAAAACTATCACTGTTTTCACACACCATTTTAGCACAATAATAAGGTAAATGCCAAATCCAGTGCTCACTTTTCAGTTCACCTGTGTTTAATGTTCTTGACCAGTCTTCTCTTGAACTCTTAATTTGGTTTCCCTAATTCTACTCTTCCCTGTTTTTCTCCTGTCTTTCAGAGAACTGCTTTGCCTACCGTTATCCGTTCCCAAATTATGGTTTGTCCTTAGAGTTTGGGGGTTTTTTTCTAGGTCACTTCTTGGATGTGATTATCACTGCTGGGATCTCCCTATGCTCCAGATTCCTATTTCAGACTGTCTTCTGAAGTTTCTAGGGGGAGAGACCAATGCACAACTCAGACTCACTATATGATTAGTTGAATTCATCTCTCTACAGTTCCTTGAGCTGTTTCTTAACTCTGTCCCTGGATTGTCTAAATCTTAAACCTGTAAGACTTCAACAAATTTTTGCATCATCCAGTTAATAAGTCCTATCTTTTATCTTTTAAATAATTCTTTCCTCTCTGTTTCTGTGGCGTTATAGGCTCTCATTATTTTATGTGTGAATTATTGCATCAAACTCTAGCATCGGTGACTGGGTAAATGGTAGTACTACTTCCTGATAAAGTGGGTTTTGTAGGAGAACCAATTTTTAGAAGGAAAATGAGTTCTGTATGGACATTGTAAATGTGAATAACCTCTAGGATATCCATATGATCACTCTGAGGCAATTGAATATATGGATCTTGGATTAAGAAGAGAAACTTAGGAGAGATTCAGACTTGAAAGACACCAGTATATTTGAGGCCAGAGGAGAGAAGATAAAGAAGACACAGCAAAATAGAGGTCAAGGAAATTGGAGGGCAACTAAGACAAGTGATTAAGTTTCCAGAAGGAGCTTAAAATCTAAAAGTAACCTGAGGACAAGAAACATCCCTCTCTGTCTCTAGTTCTGGTAACCACTCCCTTCCTTAGTTGCTTTAAGTCTGTGGTGGAGCACACGGGTTTTATATGCTTCTTTATGATGATATCTTTACACTGTGTCCACATCTTTGTAAATACTTTCTTTATCAAACTTCTCAAAGTATCCTAGTTTGAATGTGTCATCCGGTTTCTGCTGGTACCTGTGTAAAGGAGTCTGATTTTATCCCATGGTGGATATGGAGAGACAGTGAGGAATTGTGAGAAAGGAAATTTCTTTTTTGGAAAGATCATTGGTGATTATGTGAAGAATGGATTAAAGAGGCATAATACTAGAAGCAAGGCCTGAAGAAGATACAGGCTTAAGATGGGCCAATAGGAGTAGAGATGGGGAGAAATTTTAGTGGTATTAAATTTTTTTTTTTACTAGACTTACTGATTGGGTGTTAAGATTGATGAAAGTGAAATTAAGAATGGTTCCTTAGTTTATGACTTGAGTGACAAGGTGCAAGATGTTATAGTTGGCCACAACTGGTAATAAATAAGCTTTGAGGAAAAGATAGAGTATATTTTTGAACATTTAAAAGTCTGGAAAGAGGGGCGCCTGGGTGACTCAGTGGGTTGAGCCTCTGCCTTCGGATCGGGTCGTGATCTCAGGGTCCTGGGATCGAGCCCCGCATGGGGCTCTCTGCTTGGCGGGGAGCCTGCTTCCTCCTCTCTCTCTGCCTGGCTCTCTGCCTTCCTGTGATCTCTGTCTGTCAAATAAATAAAATCTAAAAAAAAAAAAAAAAAGTCTCGAAAGATCTCTAAAAGTTTGTATCCAAAACGTAGTTAGATTGAGGGACCTAGAGCCGCACTGATAGAACTTTCTGTGATGACAGAAATATTTTATATCTGTGTTAATATGGTAGCCAATAGCCAAATGTGGCTTTTGAGCATTTAAAATGTGGCTAGTGGGTCAGAGTTTTTAATTTTAGTTATTTTTTATTTAAATAGTTACATGCAGTCAGTAGCTACTGTATTGAACAGTGCATTTATAGACCTAAGAATGGGTCTTGCATTTTTAAAGGGCTGAAAAGTAAAAGAAGAATATTTTGTGATGTGAAAATTATGAGAAATTCAGATTTTAGTGTCTGGAAGTAAAGTTTTATTGAAACATAGCCATGCTTATTCATTTACTGTTGTCTATGGCTGCTTTCCCAATATAGTGTCTGAGTTGAGTAATACCAGCAGAATGTATGGCCCACAAAGCCTAAAATATTTACCATCTGGCCCTTTATTTAAAAAGTTTGCCAAAATGTGCTTTACAGTTTAAGAGAAGTTAGGGCTTTATATGAAGGTTGAAGGGTATGAGTAACTAGAAATAGATATTACTAGAGACCAATATAATAGATGAGATGCCCAGAGAAGATGTGTAATGCTAATTTGTGAGCGAAGGTAAAAAGTTGTGGAACCTTGGGAAGCCAACAGTTAAGAGGCAGACAGAGGAAAAAGAATCTGGCAAAGTAACCTAAAAGCAAGTGGTATAAGGAGAAGCAGAGTTGTCATGGAAGTGAAGGGGAATAGGAGAAAAGAACCCCAATATATATTTTTAAGAACTTTTATGTGCCAGGACATTAAGGTAGGCTGCTTCATGTATATTCTTTCTGATTTTAAGGCAATTCTGTTAAGTAATGTATCAGTAGGAAAGTGCCTGGACAGGGAAATGAATCCAAGTGAGTCTAAAACTCTTTTTATACATTTGTATGGAAGGAAGGAGTTTCAATGAAGTTAAATCAAACGAGGAAAAGAGGTCTTGTAATTGCTATATACAGTAAACATAAATGATGTATTTGAAGATTTAGAAGGTAGTTTATGATTCTATCAAGAGTAGTCTCCATTTGAAGAAGCATATTAGTAAGCGCTTTTCCTTATATTTTAGTACAAGATTATTTATCAATAGTACCATTAAATTTGTCATAATTTGCTGTATTTTTAGAAGTCATCAGATAAAGTTTTATAGAAAGTAAACATGATATAAATTATATTGATTAAAGTATTGCATAATTCTGAAACTTTAAGAACTGATATTTAATTTTTTGAATTTAGGTTCACACTTCAGGAATAAAAGATCTAATGCAGAAAACACATTTGCATCAAATTTTAATTTTGGTACAAGCTCATCTTCCACACGAGATAGTAATTATCCTCATCTACTGAAAACTCCATTGTCTGCTGGAAATCCCCAGAGATCAAGTTATAAAAATTGGACACCACAAATGGGATATTCAGGTAAAATGAAAATGAGTGGAATGTTGATTGAGATGACTTTGAGACCTTTAAGACTTGTCAATTGTAAATTAGGGTGGTTAAGTTCATTTGAAGTTATTTGTAACTAATACAGATGGCTGAAAGAAAAATATTTAGTTTACCCATATCCATAATTGGAGGTTAAGTTAATGCTACATGTTTCTGATATTATTTGTTAACAAGTGCAGGTCTGCATTATTTTAACTATTCTGACAAAAAAAAAAACACAAAAAGAGAAAACTCTCCCTTTTATACATAATATTTACTGAAATCTAGAAGTTGATCCTGATAGTACTATTGTACAGGATTTTTTTTTTTAATACTTAAATTTCAGTTTTTGTCTGAATCTAGTTTCTCTTGAAGGGAAAATGGATGAAATAGTTCTTCATGTGTAAGTATTCTCTAAGGTACATGCAGTGGAATTTCTTGGATACAGGATATATGAATGTATACATTTACAAGATAATAACAAATTGTTTTTCTAAGTGCTTTTACCAGTGTACACTATTACTAGCAACATATGAGAGTTCTTGTTGGTCTGCATCCTCTCCAACAGTTGGTATCATCAGACTTCTTAATATTTACCAGTCTAGCAGTTGTAAGACACTAACTATAGTCTGAATTTGTATTTTCCTGGTTATTAATGAGGTTGATTACCTTTTGTGTACTTTTTGACCATATAGCTTTCATTTTTGTGTGTGTGAAATGACTGTTCATGTGTATTATCTACTTTTCTTTAGGTTTATTTTTCTGGGTTTGTAGAAATTCTTTATATATTCTGAATATATATTCAGAGTATATATTCTTTTGATAAGTACATATATTGTGTATCTCTTCTCTAGGTTTGTGACTTGTCTTCCTCCTTTTCTTATGATGTTCTTGGATGAACAGAAGTTCTTAATTTCATACATTTTTAGTAAATGTTCTGTCTCCACTTCTTAAAAAACTTTTACAGTTGTGTTTTTTTATGCCTATTAGGTTTCTTTCTTTCTCCCTTCCCTTCTCCCCTTCCCTTCCCTTCCTTCCTTCCTTCCTATTTCTTTCTCTCTTTCTTTCTTTCATAAATTACACCCGTTGTGGGGCTTAAACTCATGACCCTGAGATTAAGAGTCATATGCTCTACCCACTGAGCCAACCAGGTACCCTATTAGGCCGTTTCTTTCATTGTGTTGTTTACATCTGTATCACTAAAGACTTTTTTGTACTTATATTAAAAACCCCCAGTATGATTGTGGACTTGTCTGTTTCTCTAGTAGTTCTGTTAATCTTTTGTTTTGCATATTTTGAAACTATTTTAGTAGGAGCCCAAAAATTTAGCATTGGTATGTTGTAGTATGAAATGACTCTCTTTGGGGCGCCTGGGTAGCCGGCTCAGTGGGTTAAAGCCTCTGCCTTCAGCTCCGGTCATGATCCCAGGGTCCAGGGATCGAGCCCCGCATCGGGCTCTCTGCTCAGCAGGGAGCCTGCTTCCTCCTCTCTCTCTGCCTGCCTCTCTACCTCCTTGTGATCTCTGTCTGTCAAATGAATAAATAAAATCTTAAAAAAAAATTATTAAAAAAAAATTACTCTTCATCTCTAAATATACTTTTTGCTTTAAAGTTTATTTTGTCGGCTATTAACATAGAAATTCCTTTTCTTTAGGTTAGTGTTTATATGATACATATTTTTGAAATTTTTGACTTCCAAACTTCCAGCCTTTGTACCTGGTATTTCCTATGCTTAGGAACACTCACTTCCCCTTTTCATACAGTCAATTCTTATTTATTCCTCAAGTTTAAGCTTAAATGTTATACCTTTCAGAAAGCTTTCTGTAATCCTATAAGTTTAGGTTGAATCTCTCTGCTGCCTGCTCCCATTTCACTTCACATTTTACTAATGATATTGGTATTTTAATTGTCGTCTTTCTCCACTGCACTGTAAAATCCATGAAGGCAGAGACCGTAGCAGTCTGGATCTAATTTGAAAATAGAACCATATAATGATTTAAACAAGGGTGATTTAATATAAAGAATTATTAAACTATGATAAAAGACTCACTGTAGGATAGAAGAAAAGTCTGTAAAGTACTCTAAAACTGAGGGGAGGCCCAAGAGGTCATATTTGGAAGCAGGCTCTTTTCAGGACTCATCTCCAAGTCTGGGGTAGAGATCTCCTTGGAGAAAGTGAAGTTGAACCTACTAAATGGCAGAGGCTGCAGGTTTGCCATTTGCTCATTTTACAAGATAGTAACAAATTGTTTTTCTAAGTGCTTCTACCAGTGTACACTATTACTAGCAACATATGAGAGTTCTTGTTGGTCTGCATCCTCTCCAATGGTTGGTATTGTCAGGCTTCTTAATATTTACCATCTACTGACCTCCCGGGAACTGTTGCTACATGGGGAATTTAATGTTGATCTCTGCTGTTGGTAGGTTAGGTACTCACAGTGTGGTTGACCAGGTCAGCCTTGGTAAGAGGAGGTTCATGATGTTGAGCCCATGCATATCCTTGCCACCATGGCTGCTTTGTTCAAAAATTTACTAAAGAAGCACTGGGTTGGCTGGGAAAAGAGGCTGGTTGACATCCATTGAGTGTATCATTTTGTCTACCTGATTATTAAGAGTTCCCTCTATAATAGTTGCCCTTTAGTGGGCATTCACATGAGACACAAATATTTTCAAAGTTTATGCCCATTCAAAGAGGTCCATCTGCATACTTTCACCCCAGCTTTCCTTCTTATTACCTTCCAATCCCATTTCTTCCAAGTCCCTGACTATCCAGGTAGACCATTACCAACTGCTTATGAATGAGTCTAAATCTGTACTTCTGGTATAGTACTACCTTATTCCAGACATGGTAGATAACCAAAGGTACTGGTCAAAGTTCTGCTCAACAAAAGATCAAAGTGAACGAAACAGCTAAAAAAAATTAGAATAAAATACTAATGCATATCAAATATCTCAGTGAGAGAGTTTTATAACAGAAAAGCAAAGGAAGAAATTATAAAGTAAAAAGATTATCTATACAAAAGCAGAAATCTTCAAGCTATCAGATCAAGATTGGTAGCAACTATAAATCATTTTCATTGATTTACAAAATTTTCATAAACAGATGGAAAACATGTAGATTTAATAAAAACTGTAGAAAAAGACATGAACATCTCAAAGAAAATATAGAAAATGAATGGATATGTTAAATCTGTTCAATTTTGACAGTAATTTTCAAAAATACAAATTTAAGTGTCAGTAAATTAAATTAGGACTATAGGGGAGGGGAGGGAAAACTGGGAATAAATCAGAGAGGGAGACAAACCATGAGGGACTCTGGATTCTGGGAACCAAACAAAGTTACAGAAGGGAGAGGAGTTGGGGGATGGGGCAACTGGGTAATGGGTATTAAGGAGGGCACTTGTGATGAACACTGGGTTTTATATGCAACTAATGATTCATTGAACATAATAATAATAATAAATAAATACAAGAGAAATGAATTAGTAATAATAATACAATACATTTCAGAAGTTAGTAATGGTAAAGACATAGTAAAATTGATTTTTCTCATATACTACTGATGGAATCAAAAATTGGAAAAAAAAAAAAAAGAATTGATACAGGGGCACCTGTCTGGCTTAGTTGGTAGAGCATGTCTCTTAATATTCAGTGTTGTGGGTTTGAGCCCCACGTTGGATGTAGAGATTATTTAAATAAAATTTTTTTAAAAATTGGTATAATTCTGAAAGAAATTTGGTAATACATATGCGATCCTTAACAAATGGTTTTCTTTTGTTCCAATAATTGACTTCTAAGAATCTACAGTAACGAAATAATAGATCCACAAAAAGCGTTAGGCACTAGAGTGCTCCTTATATTATTACTTACATCAGGATAACAGTATAAGCATTCTTTTAGAAGTTTAAGGGAGATATCTTCTGAGTCTACTAAATTTCTATTGGAACTTGGTATTTATTTTCCTATTTAAAAATAGGAAGGTCATATTTTACTGCAGAATTTAAACTGCCTTAGCTCTAATATAAACTCATATATCTAATATAAACTCAATCATAATGTATAAATAAGATGGCTTTCATAGCAAAGAGGGTTTGGAGATCTAGACATAATTTTTTTTTTTAAGATTTTATTTATTTATTTGACAGAGAGAGTTCACAAGTAGACAGAGAGGCAGGCAGAAAGAGAGGGAAGCAGGCTCCCTGCTGAGCAGAGAGCCCAATGTGGGACTCGATCCCAGGACCCTGAGATCATGACCTGAGCCGAAGGCAGCGGCTTAACCCGCTGAGCCACCCAGGCGCCCCTAGACATAATATATTTTTAAATGAATTCTTAAATTGACTATTCACTAAGATTACATAATTGTTTAATTTTGTAGGCATTATAATAGAAGAGTAGGAAAAAAGACGAATCTAGGCCAGGGAGGTAGAAGAGAGAAGAAATGGGTTCTGTTGAAAGATTGACAAGGGAATCAAAAATAAATTTGCTTTTTGACAATAAAATATTAGGTATTTTTGTCTGACATTTCTGACATCCATGAATAATGCCTCATATTTAAATAATTTCATATACTTTACCAAAAAACCCTTTTATATTATTGCATTTCATTCTTACAACAACTTTGTTAAAAAGGTTTGGTATTTCTACTTTCAAGATGAATAAATGGTAGCTTTATAAAGGTTTAACAGTTTACCTGAATATTCATTGTTTGTAAGGCATAGATCTCAAAATTGGTAATAATATGTAAAGGTTAGGAGCACCAGATCTGGTGTCAGGCTGCCTGTGTACAAATTCTGACTTTACTAGCTCCATCTGTGCTTCAGTGTCCTTGTAGGTAAATGGAGTAAATAATGATATCTATTTGATAGAATTGTGACAATTAAATGAGTTAATTCAAATAAAGAATTAGAACATTCTTAGCACTTTAATAAAGTATTATAATAAATATATAATACACATAATTATATATAATATATAATAAAGTATAATATATAATAAATTATATATATATAAAATAAATAAAGTATAATAAAGTATAAATTATATATAATATATAATAAAGTATATAATTAAGTATAATAAATAAAGTATTAAAATATAATATATAATAAAGTAAAATATATAAAATATATAATATATAATAAAATATAAAATAATATAATATATAATAAAATATTATATAATATATAATAAAGTATAATGAATATTATATAATATATAATAAAGTATATATAATATATAATAATATGTAATATAAAATAAAATATAAAGTAATAATAAAGTATAATAATATATAATAAATATATAATAAAATATATAATATATAATAAAGTATATAAAATATAATATATAATAAAGTATATATAATAAATTATATGTAATATATAATAAAATAAATTATATAAATATATATAATATAATATATAATAAAGTATAATATATAATAAATATATAATACACATAGTTATATATAATATATAATAAAGTATAAATAAAGTATATAATATATAATAAAGTATATAATATTATAATAAAGTATAATATAAAATATATAATAAAATAGTATATAATAAAATATATAATGTATAATAAAGTATAATATATAATAAAGTATATATTATAAATCTATAATAAAAATAAATTATATATGATCTATAATAATATAATATATAATAAAGTATAATAATATATGATAAAACATTACACACATAGTTACATATAATTGGAATTTATAGTTACATAATACTTTATTCTTTTTTTTTTCAAGATTTTATTTATTTAATATGAGAGACAGAGGAAAAGGAAGAAACAGGTTCCCCGCAGAGCAGGGAGCCAAGTGTAGGGCTGTATCCCAGAACCCTGGAATCATGACCTGAGCTGAAGGCAGACGCTTAACCCACTGAGCCACCCAAGTATCCCTATAATATTTTATTCTTTATAAAATGCATTCATATATATAATCCCATTTGATCCTTTCATACCAGTTCTTGAGTTAGGGCAGTTATTATATTTTGTGATTTTTGATTATTTATTATGAAGTAATTTGCTCAAATTCATATAGCTTTTAGATCCTAGAGTAGGATAAATAATCTAGGTTTTCTCATCCCAAATTCAGTTTTCCTTCATAACTCCATTCCAATAAAATGCAAAATAGGACAATGTATAAGTTACTTCTAATTTTGAAGTTAAGTTTTGGCAGAATACTTTGAGAATTAATATTGTTATTTGGTCTGGATATGAAAAGTTGTTTCCTGATGAGGAAAAAAGGGTTATTTCCTTGGATATTAAGAGCCATGTCCTGAACTTGATGCTTGAGATCTTATTAAAAAGAATGAGATCAATTGCGGAGGACCACGGGAAGGGAAGGAAAACTGAATGGGAAGAAATCAGAGAGGGAGACAAACCATGAGAGACTCTGGACTCTGGGAAACGAACTGAGGGTTACAGAAGGGAGAGGGGTTGGGGGGATGGGGTAACAGGGTGATGGGTATTAAGGAGGGCACCTTGTTATGAGCACTGGGTGTTATATGTGACTAATGAATTGTTGAAAACTATGTTAGAAACAAATGATGTACTATATGTTGGCTAAGTGAACATAATAAAAAAAAAAGTAAGAATGAGAACACACTGTTACTAATGTTTATACATTTCTTTTAAAAAAAACTTAACAGCTCCGTCGTCATCTGCAGTTTCAACAAACTCCCCATCAGTTGTTGCAGCTGTTGTAGAAGGTAGAGGACTTGCCAGAGGTGAAATAGGAATGGCAAGTATTGATTTAAAAAGCCCACAAATTATATTATCTCAGTTTGCAGACAATACAACATATGCAAAGGTAAGTATGTATACTCTTAGAAAATGGTTGACCTAGTGAGCACTATGTAGATTTTCAAGTCCCTGCTTTCCTAATTAGTTTACTTTTTCATGGAATAAAAGTTATTTACAATTGCACTAATGTAGGCTACTCTGAATTAAAATTGTTTTACATCTGATTTTAATTTTTGAATGTATTTTGTCCTAAAAATAATGTGCTTTGCTGTTATATGAATGTTTCAAATTACTGTTAATTTCTAAAATTAACCTCTTCAAGTTAATAGTTCCTGCACTCATTCCAAAGATTATATATTAATAATGCTATTGCCAAAGGGTTGTTTCCACTGAACAGTATTTGAATTTTATTTTCCAGAGTTCAGGGAAACTGGTCTTATAGGCCAGTCATAATTTAGCCTCTTCTTCCTTTCACTTCCTATCACTTTATCATTAATTTGGGCCACTAGCCTGTTGTCATGGAAATTTCTGTCACTTACCAGGTAGAAGTAATCTGCTTCTAATCTCTATACTCTAAAAAGTTATTTGACCCAATTTCTATTATTAAATATGTATATGCTATGTTATTTTTAGCATTTTATTGTTTTTTTTTTTCCTTTTCCTAATTCTTCTTTATGGTTTCTCAGTACATTGGTTTCCTTTTCCTACCTAATAATTAATTTTTTAACATAGCTATCAAACTACATGATACTAGTACTGCGTGTAACTTTATCTCTGGGTATTTCACATTTTTATGCAATTTAAGAAAACATAGGAAAAGCTTTTTTAAAAACAAATGTTTGGGAGATTGACTAAGAATTTCTGTGTCTGGGGCGCCTGGGTGGCTCAGCGGGTTAAGCCGCTGCCTTCAGCTCAGGTCGTGATCTCAGGGTCCTGGGATCGAGTCCCGCATGGGGCTCTCTGCTCAACGGGGAGCCTGCTTCCCTCTCTCTCTGCCTGCCTCTCTGCCTGCCTCTCTGCCTACTTGTGATCTCTCTCTGTCAAATAAATAAATAAAATCTTTAAAAAAAAAAAAAAAAAGAATTTCTGTGTCTGGGGTGCTGGGTGGCTCAGTTTAAGCATCTGCCTTTGGCCTCAGGTCATGATCCCGGGACCCTGGGATCGAGACCCACATGGGCTCCTTGCTCCGTGGGGAGTCTGCTTCTCTTTCTCCTTCTGCTCTTCTCCCTCACTCGTGTTCACTCTCTCTCTCTCTCTCTCTCTCTCTCAGATAAATAAATAAAATCTTAAAAAAAAAAAAAAGAATTTCTGTGTCTGGGATAGTTCCAAGAAATGCACCTGTATTGTGAAAAGAATAAGTTGTAAAATATGAGTTTCTCATCTGTGTTTCTATACTGTTCAACTTCTAAGCTTTATCAGTGTGGTCATATTGACTGAATCACCGTAGTTACACTTTTGAATGTGTTTATGTTTTTTATGGAGATGGATAAAATACCAAATAGAAGAATTTATTTTAAAACATCTTATTTTAGGAATATATATCTGATAAGTTCAAATTAATTTTTGAGCTTAGAGCTGTTACAAATTATTGTGAGGTAAAATATAGCCTATGTTTATGATATTTTATTTATATGAGATATATATACGAGATATATATACATATAGAATATATGTTTAATATATCACTATTAGAAATATATTTTAACTGACATATATAATTAGAACCATTGTAATTTTGTGTATCTGTGAGTTAATTTTAAGTACTTATCTCTCAGAAAAATATGCCGCTTGTTTGGTTTTGGAGAATCCTAAGCTTACATTGAAGGAATTATTTATTCAAATGATTTTAGGTAATCACTAAACTCAAAATTTTATCACCTTTGGAAATAATAATGTCAAATACTGCTTGTGTTGTGGGGAATTCAACTAAGTTGTTTACTCTGATCACAGAAAATTTCAAGGTAAGTGATTTTCATTCTCTATAATAACATTCAAATCTTACCTTATTTAAAATCCATTCTATATTAGCTTTCTGGAGAACAATAATTTGTCTCTAGGAATGCATCCATTTCTTTCAGATTGTCAAATTTGTTGGCATAGAGTTGCTCATAGTATGTTCTTAAAATTGTTTGTATTTCTTTGATGTTAGTTGTGATCTCTCCTCTTTCATTCATGATTTTATTTATTTGGGTCCTTTCTCTTTTCTTTTTGATAAGTCTGGCCAGGGGTTTATCAATCTTATTAATTCTTTCAAAGAACCAGCTCCTAGTTTCATTGATTTGTTCTATTGTTTTTTTAGTTTCTACTTCATTGATTTCTGCTCTGATCTTTATTATTTCTCTTTTCCTGCTGGGTTTAGGCTTTCTTTCTTGTTTTTTCTCCGGCTCCTTTAGGTGTAGGGTTAGGTTGTGTATTTGAGACCTTTCTTGTTTCTTGAGAAAGGCTTGTATGGCTATATATTTTCCTCTCAGGACTGCCTTTGCTGTGTCCCACAGATTTTGAACCGTTGTGTTTTCATTATCATTTGTTTCCATGAATTTTTTCAGTTCTTCTTTAATTTCCTGGTTGACCCATTCATTCTTTAGAAGGATGCTGTTTAGTCTCCATGTATTTGTGTTCTTTCCAACTTTCCTCTTGTGATTGAGTTCTAGCTTCAGAGCATTATGGTCTGAAAATATGCAGGGAATGAACCCAATCTTTTGATACCAGTTGAGACCTGATCTATTCTGGATGTGATCTATTCTGGAGAATGTTCCATATGCACTAGAAAAGAATGTGTATTCTGTTGCTTTGGGATGAAATGTCCTGAATATATCTGTGATGTCCATCTGGTCCAGTGTGTCATTTAAGGCCTTTATTTCCTTGTTGATCTTTTGCTTGGATGATCTGTCCATTTCAGTGAGGGGAGTGTTAAAGTCCCCTACTATTATTGTATTATTGTTGATGTTTCTTTGATTTTGTTATTAATTGGTTTATATAGTTGGCTGCTCCCATGTTAGGGGCATAGATATTTAAAATTGTTAGAATAATTTGAACAATTATATATTTATCCTAAAGTACTCACTAAACACAAGTCTGAAGCTAAAGAACAATTAGTACATAAAATAAAAATGACAGGGCTTCCACTTACTTGATTTGGCACCCTCGATCTACCTTAAAAGGGAAACTGTTAGCACTAATAAGGAGGCTTCTCAGACTATACAGGAGGCAGACTCTTAGCAAAAACAGATTTCCTTAGGTATAGCTGTGTGGAAACTAGATATTGTGCTACCAGACTAGTTGAAATTGAAATTTTTGTTCTAGGAGATAGCACTATCAGCAAGTACTTTTTTTTTTTTTTTTAGGGAATTTGATTTGTATTACAGAATTGTCTTAGCTTCCCCTGGTACCATGTGTTCTTTACAGTCAACCTACTATTCTAAGCCTCCGTATGTGGGACTGTGGCAGGTTAAGTGTTCTGGAACTTTATCTAATGAATGTTCTCTCTGCAAGTGAGAGCTTTTCAAACATGCAGTTTGCTTCTTTCCTCTAGCAAATGTTTTGGGCAATGGGGGCTGTAGTTCCAGACCAAGTAGGCAGCATGGCAGTTGGAATAACCACCTGAGGAGTGCAACTTATTTTCAGAATATACTATACTTTTTTATGTTGGTAGCCTTAACTTTAACACATTTGGTATCAATCTGAGATTTAGAATCCAATGAGTTCTTTATTGTTCTTAATATATTCAGCATTTGCAATTATATAAGATTTCTTGTTGTGCTCTTAGAGATCCTGTGTGGTTCAGCTGTCTTTGACTTATTGCTAAAAATGACCCCTATTGTCAATCTCTTATTTCTATGATACAGGTCTCTTTATCTGTTACCTCTTTTATTCATTACTTCAAACTTCTTTTCATTACCTTTATTTATGTATACTGTTTCAACTTTTGTTATTTTGCTTTGCTTAAGCATTTTAAGTCTTGGGTTGTAACAGTAATTCAACTTAAACTAGCTTAAGTTAAAAAAAAAAAAAAAAAGAAAGAAAGAAAGAAAGCAAACAAACAAACAAAAAAAAACCCCAGAAATGTATTGGCTTATGTAACTGAGAAGCCAAATTGTTGGATAAATCTTACCTTACTCATTCCCACCACTTCTTTTTTTTTTTTTTTAATTGTAGGTAGGTTATTTCTGTGAAGCTTAAGATAATTATGATGGCTACAGATTGATATGATATCATCTTATCCAATTCAGAGAAAAATGTATTCTTCCTTCCAGTTTCCATATATAAATTCCAGGGAAGGACCCCCAATGGGCCCTGCTTTGTTCATATTCCTACATGTTAGACTAATCACTATTTCTCAGGGTAGAAGCACTATGATTGATTAATCCCTGGTCATTTGTTTTCTATGGGACACAGCTCTGTAATCGACAGTTACGAAAACCACATGGAGTGTAAAATAGATGAGTCCTTCAAAGGCAAAAATAGCACATATTCACTACACTTGAGATGTAGGGCAGTATGGCATAGTGCTTAAGAATAGAGGAATCAGACTGCTCGTTTCAGAATCTTGACTCTAAGTGATCTTGTGCAAGTTACTTAAGTTTTTTTTGTTAGTAAAATAGGGACAATAATCTACCTCCTAGAGAACTGGTATTTTATATAATGTAATTAGTGAGATGACCTCATTGATTAAGGTTACATTTGGGCAAAGTCCTAAAGCAAGTAAGAGACAGAGCCATAGAAGTATTTGGATTAAAAGTATTATAAGCAGAAGGAAAAAACTAATATTATTATCATTATTACCACACTTACAATAAAAAAAAACCTTCATTAAAAGAGAATCACTATGAAATGGAAGGACTTTGTAGCCAGAGAAGTCTAAATTCAAGTCTCAACTCTGGCACATATCAAATGTATGATGTTAGAAAAACTACTTGACTTTTTAGAATTTTACTTGTAAGAAAATTGTAGTTAAAACAAGACTTACATTATGGAATTATTGTGAAGATTGACTGAGATAACTTAAACACTCTTGGTGCATAATAAATTCCCTGCCTCCTCATGAGTTGTTTTTTTTTTTGCTGTCTTATAGCTCTTTCATAGTTCATTGCTACTATATTATTTTTCTTATGTATTATTTTTATTCAGAGTAGGTAAACCTTTTATTCTATAACTTCATGCTTTTTCCCCCTACTCCTTTAAAAAAGTTCCATTATCTCTTTTTCTTCTAAATAAATTTACCTCATGTATATAGCATCTTATAGATTTGGTAGCTGGAATTGATGTTTTCTTCCTCTGCAGCTAATACATTATAAAGATCTGCTCTACCTCAATTATGATGGAATATGTAACACCAAATATATAACCTGGGTGGTGGTGGAGCTGTAGAATAAAATTAGTAGAAGGCAGAGACTCTCGTGTTTATTTTTTATTATTGTATCTACCACATCCAAATAAATATCATGTGACTATGGTCTAATAAGAGCTATAGACTGCCATAATTCACTTAGCAAAACAGATAATCATTCTCTTTTTCTTAAATCATTAAGCAAATATTCTGTTTAACTTTGGAAAATAATAAATAATAAAAAAGAAACTTTATACGATATGAAGCCACCTACACATGTACCTGCCTGCATGTGTTTAAGAAAGCAGTTTTGGGCAACTGCATGAAACTTAAAATTTATTTTGGAATTAAAACTTTTTTTCAGAATGTTAATTTTACTACTATCCAAAGGAAATATTTCAATGAAGCAAAAGGACTAGAGTACATTGAACAGTTATGCATAACAGAATTCAGCACTGTCCTAATGGAGGTTCAATCCAAGTAAGTTATCATTTAAGGAAAGTAATCTATAGAGTGAGTTCCATGAGGACAAGGTCTTTTGTCTATTTTGTTCTCTGCTGTATCCCTAGAAAAGTGCCTGGTTTATAATACATAGTCAGTAATTACTGAAATAGTAAAATAGTTAACAAAATTTATATACAAGGCATATTTTGCTAACTTAATTTATATAGAATTTTTCCAAATTGGTCATAATCTATTGCTGTTGTGGTTGCTGCTCACTTTACTCAAGTAGCCATGGTAACCTAGAAATGTGAGGTACAGAGCTGTAGTCCTGTTATTTCATGCATGTACTCCTAAGAGATTCAGCTAGGACCTGGAATGATATTTTCAAAAAGGATATGTTTTTTTAAGATTTTATTTATTTATTTGACAGAGAGAGAGAGTGAGCATAAACAGGGGCAGCAGCGGGTGGATGGGGAGAGAGAAGCAGGCTCCTGGCTGAGCAGGGAGCCCCGCATTGGGCTCCATGCCAGGACCCTGAGATCATGACCTGAGCCAAAGGCAGATGCTTAACAGGCTGAGCCACCCAGGCATCCTGGAAAGGATATTTTTTAGAACATACTAAATAGATACTTTCTTTGAGTTAGGTTGTACTAGTGACTAAGCTCACCAAGATCCTAACATACTTTTCTATACATAGGAACCTCCTAACTCTGTCAGACCTTTTCAACATTATTTGAATTCTTAGAATGGTGTATTGACACATACTACCACTGAATATTGTTTGCCAACATGTGATTTATTGGCATTCTTAAGTGTCAGACTTCAGAAAATTGTCTGTTCTATGAACTTTTATGGTTTAGAGGTTATTTAGCAAGTTTTCAAAAGTAAAGAGCACTGAGTGTGTGTTTTCCCTTTGAATTTAAGCAGTGCTATGCAAATATTTATAATTTTCCTAATAATGAGGTGAAATAAATGTTTTCTTTTCTAGCAATACTTTTTATTTATTCTAAAGATTTATAGTGATGTTTCATTGGTCACCTTTCAGGTATTACTGCCTTGCAGCTGTTGCAGCTTTATTAAAATATGTTGAATTTATTCAAAATTCAGTTTATGCACCAAAATCACTGAAGATTTGTTTCCAGGGTAGTGAACAGACAGCCATGATAGATTCATCATCAGCCCAAAACCTTGAATTACTAATTAATAATCAAGACTGTAGGTAAGATCATCTAATTTTTTTCTTACAAAATGTATCAGTATATTTTATTATGTCCTGTTTTTCTATGAATAGTTACTTTACATTTCTTTAAGTTGTTTGATGTAGAAATAGTGAATAAACATACCTTTAATTATTGTACCATTGTTGCTGAACTGCTTAGATGTTTCACAAAAGTCAAATTTTAAAAAGATATTTGTATGAAACAACAAAAAACAAACAGTCCATTTCAAAATAGGCAAAGACTTGAATGGACTTTTCTGCAAAGAAGATATACAAATGGCCAATAAGCACAGTCATTATGGAAATGCAAATCAAAACTACAATTAACTACTTCACACTCATTAAGATGGTTATTATCAAGTAAGTAGAAAATAACTATTGGCAAAGATGTGGAGAAATTGGAACCCTGGTACATTTATCATGAGAATGTAAAATGGTACAGTCATTTTTGGAAACAGAATGGTGACTCATCAAAGAAGTTAAGCATAGAATTACCATATGATTCATCATTCCACTTCTAGGTGTATATACTGAAAAGAATTGAAAGCAGAGACTCAAAGAGATACTTGCATACAAGTGTTCATAGCAGCATTATTCACAGTAGCCAAAAGGTGGAAATAAACCAAATGTCCATCAATGAATGACTGACTAGATAAACAAAATAAGGTATATACATGATGTACAATGGAATATCATTCAGCCTTAAAAATGAATGGAATTCCAGGGGCACCTGGGTGACTCAGTCTGTTAAGTTACTGCCTTCAGCTCAGGTCATGATTTCAGGGTCCTGGGATCGAGCCCTGTGTTGGGCTCTCTGCTCAGCAGGGAGTCTGCTTCTTCTCCCTCTGTTCCCCCTGTTTGGACTTTCTCTCTCAAATGAATAAATAAAATCTTAAAAAAAAATGAGTGAAATTCTGATAGATGCCACAAGATGTATGAGCCTTGAAAACATTGTACTAAGTGAAATAAACCAAACACAAAAGGAAAAATATTTTTTAATTCCACTTAGATATCTAGACTAGGCAAATTCATAGAGACAAAGTAGACAAAAATGATCACAAACTTGGAAGAGTAGGGAGTGAGTTGTTACCGTTTGGTGGATTCAGAGTTTCTGCTTGGGATGATGAAAAAGTTCTGGAAATGGGCAGTGGCAGTGGTTGTACAATATTGTGGGTGTATCTAACAACACTGAATTATGTGCTTAAAATGATTAAAAAGGTAAAATTTATGTTATGTGTGTTTTACCACAATAAAAAGAAGATATTGTATCTAGATTACCACAAAATTAGAATAAGCATCTTTAAAAGCATCAAGTCCAGGAAATTTAAGGGGCTATGTAATTATTTGAGAAGGTAAAAATAGTTGAATCAACTTGGTCTATGGTATGACTAGATTGCTGGTTTTATTGGTTTCTTATTAACTTTAGTTAGAGCACCAGGAATATTGATGGTGGGCACAAGAGATAAAGAGATAGGGAGAGGCGCGCGCACACACAGACACACACACGCATGCACACACACAGTGTTTGTAGATTTCATAGTGGGTTACTTAAAGTAGAATTAACACGTTAATAGAAAATAATCAACATGGTGATGATCAGGCAGAAATGCATTAATAAGGGGTCAGTTTGGGACAAAGAATTAATGAGCTATGATTTTTCTCCTTGAGGAATTACAGTCTAGAGGAGGAAACACAAAGACAGTATTATTAACGTGTACTAAGTATGGTGATAAAATTTGCATAAAAATGATGGGATCATAGCAAAGAGAGGGTTAAGGGTAAAAAGGAAGTAATTAGGAAAGGCTTTCTAGAGGAGATAATACCTGAGGTAAGTTTTGAAATATAAAAAGTCATCCAGATGAAGTAGAAAAAGTGAAAAGTTAAGTCTTAAAAGCATGATTTTCTTTCCTTTTTTTTTTTTTTTAAAGATTTTATTTATTCACTAGAGAGGGAGAGTGAGTGTGAGAGAGAGAGAGAGAGAGAGCACAAGCAGGAGCCCGGGGGTTGGGGGGTGAGGGGAGAGGCAGAGGGAGCAGCACATTCCTTGCTGAGCAGGGAGCCCAACATGGGGCTCGATCCAGGGATTCTGAGCTCATGACCTGAACTGAAGGCAGACACATAACCGACAAATGCACCCAGGCATCCTGAAGGCATGACTTTCTTTTCTTTTTTTTTTTTTTTCTTCCAGATTTTATTTATTTATTTGACAGAGAGAGAGATCACAAGTAGGCAGAGGCAGGCAGAGATAGAGGGGAAAGCAGGATCCCTGCTGAGCAGAGACCCTGATGTGGGGCTCGATCCCAGGACCCTGAGACCATGACCTGAGCCAAAAGCAGAGGCTTAACCCACTGAGCCACCCATGCACCCCATGATTTTCATTATAACAGTATGATATGTGCAAGGAAACTAAAGCTATTTAGTATTATTTATTGGTAAAGTGCAACTTCAGAGTAAGTAAGCTTGGAATAAATAATCAGCTTCTGGTAATTAAATATAACATTAGACATCAATGAAAGGGATAAAGTGATTATGATTTTTAGTATTAAGAATATTGAAGGGAATAACAAGCATTTTAGAGAATTGAAACCTTAAGGTGCTCCGTGCAAATTTAGAGCCATAGTTGTTTCAATATCTCTTGTTACTTTGTGTATTCTTATCTTGGCTTTACTTTGCCATTATGTGGAATTGCCAGACATTATTTGCTGTTGCAAACTTAGAAACAAAAGCTGTCTAATTTTGTTAATCACTTATACTGTAATCATCAAGAGCAGTTTAAATCTATCTAGGTGCTGTTGATACTATTTTAGTAAGATTATTACTGTATATAATGCTTTTAGTTATGCATCAGTATAGTGGCCTCAGTTTCTTTGCAGTTCCATTGAATAATGATGGTCTAAAATTACAGCTGTAATTTATATTTAATTGTAGCTTTATTCCTTTTCAGTTTAGTGAATAATATTCTTTTCTTCTTCCTACTTAAAAAGAATTAAAATAATATTATCTGGAAAAATTACTCTTGGCATTTACTTTCTATGTTATAATAACATAGATTAAGATAGAGAGTCAGCAACCAAGGCTGATAATTACCACAAAGTGTTTTATAACTTTTCCTCATTTCATAGTTCATCATTATTTATTATTATCATTGTTAAGCATTGCTTGAGTTCCTGCTATATATTACATGATAGGATCTTTGACCTCTAAGAGTTCATATTATTGTTGAAAGTGAAAATTGAGAAGTCTTTTCGCAGATTTGAACCAAAGAATATCAGGTTAAAAGATGGATATTCGACCTGCTGAACTATCTGAATAGCTCTAACACTCCTGTAGACTTGTCACCTACCTGTTCAGAGCAGTTTCACCCTTTGATTTCTATAGCAAGTGGCAGGTTTGGGTATGTTGCTCACTTCCTTAGTTCCTGTAGATGTCCAGTTCTCAAAAAGTGAATGCCTGTGATGACCCCACCCCCACCCCTGAGCAGGACTTGATTGGAGTAGTTTTCTAAAAATTTGTTTAAATTGATATACCAGGGGCCCCTGGATGGCTCAGTTGGTTAAGCAACTGCCTTCAGCTCAGGTCATGATCCTGAAGTCCTGGGATCGAGCTTCCTACTCAGCTGGGAGTCCACTTCTCCCTCTGACCCTCTCCCATCTCATGCTCTCTCTCTGTCTCATTCTCTCTCTCTCAAACAAATAAATAAAATCTTTAAAAAAAAAAAATTGATATACCAGGGCACCTGGCTGGCTCAGTTGGTAGAGCATATGACTCTTGGTTTCAAGGCTGTGTGTTCGAGCCCTAAAAGTTTACTTTAAAAAAATTGAAATACCAAAAATCTGCTAGTCTGATGACTAAGTTAAGAGTTATTCTTGTTTTCTACCCTCTCGCAACCCATATTCAGTCCACTAGTAAATCCCCTTGACTCAACCTTTGGAATACATACCAATTCTGGATCACATCTTACCATTTCCAAGGCTACAACCCTAACCATTACCTCCATCATTTTAGCCTGGACTACTATAATAGCCCCTAACTTGTTTCTTTGCCTTCTTTTTACCCTCCTACACTTAGTCTTTTCTTGATCCAGTGGGCAGACTGTGATCCTTTTAAACTAGAAATCAGATGTTGGAACTCTGCAGCTGAAAATCTTCCAGTGGCTCCATTACATGTAGAATAGAGTCCAGACTCTTTACCATGCCCTACAAGGACTTCTGTGTCCAGGCCTCTATCAGCTTCTTCATCTTCCTCCATTTCCTTTCACTTGCAAAGTCCACCAACCTTGATCTTCTTTCTGGTTCTAGATCCAAAAAGCCTTCCTGGGCTTAAATTACTGTTCTACTTGCCCCCCTCTTTTAAAAAAATTTTATTTATTTATTTGATAGAGAAATCACAAGTAGGCAAGAGGCAGGCAGAGAGAGAGGGGGAAGCAGGCTCCCTGCTGAGCAGAGAGCCCAATGCGGGGCTCAATCCCAGGACCCTGAGATCATGACCTGAGCCGAAGGCAGAGGCTTAACCCACTGAGCCACACAGGTGCCCCCATTTGGCCCCTTTTAACTACTAACTCTTTTCTTGTTATTTAATTATGAGGAAACCTTGGACAAGTTAGTTAATTTCTTTGCACTTCAGTTCCTTATAAAATGTGGTTAAATATAACATTAGCTTCACACTGTGGTTATTAGAATTAAATAAATTAATAAATGTAAAGTGCCTGGATTATTGCCTGGCACATACTTAGTGTTCAATATGTTACCTACTCTCAACATTGTTGTCAACATCATTTGCATCCCATCATCATCTTTGCATGGATACCTTTTGAACTCAACTACCAAATGTACATATAGGTCTCTCTCAACCAGCTTAACTAAAGAACCCTCCTAGTCATGCTCTATGCAGTCCTGTTCTGTTTGTTTGTTTAACACTTTCTGTACCTGAAATTATTTTCTTTCTCTTTGTTTGTAATTCTCTAACTTCTTCAATTAGAACAAAGTGACTATATTAAATATTTATTTTTTTCAGTGTGAAAGCTCTTTGCCCCTATAAAGGATACATTACTGATATCTTGCTATTATTGATGGAATGCCATGGACTACAACATTTTATATTAGTCTGAATATTCTAGCTGATCTATGAAAAAAATCATTTAATACAAAAAGATATTGTCTACCCTTTGTTAATTAAAGCATTGTCCATTGATAGCATACTTGGGAGCTTATTCGAAATACATATTCTTAGGCCTCATCTCAGACTTAGAATTCCCTGTGTGATTTGTATGCACATTATAATGTTTGAGAATCACTACTGTAGATTAAAGGATTATTTAGAAAGTTAAATGGTCGGGGTGCCTGGGTGGCTCAGTGGGTTAAGCCTCTGCCTTTGGCTCAAGTTATGATGTCAGGGTCCTTGGATCAAGGCCCATATGGGGCTCTCTGCTCAGCAGGGAGCTTGCTTCCCTCTCTCTCTCTCTCTCTCTCTGCCTGCCTCTCTGCCTACTTGTGATCTCTGTCAAATAAATAAAATCTTAAAAAAAAAAGTTAAATGGTAACTTCTTTGGATTTTATTTTTTATACTTGATGAAATTTCCTTATTTGTGTTTTCAAAGGAATAATCACACACTCTTTGGTGTCCTAAATTATACTAAGACTCCTGGAGGAAGTAGAAGACTTCGTTCTAACATATTAGAACCTCTAGTTGATATTGAAACCATTAACATGAGATTAGATTGTGTTCAAGAACTACTTCAAGATGAGGAACTCTTTTTTGGACTTCAATCAGGTAAATGAATATCACCTAATTTTATGAATATGAATTATTAAAAAATACATTGTCTTTTTATAAGAATACTAGTCATTTTGGATTAAGGCTCAGCCTAATAACATTATCTTAACTTGATTACATCTGCGAAGATCTAATTTCCAAAAAAGATCACTTTTAGATACCAGGACTTGGGACTTCAAAATATCTTTTTGGGGGACACAGTTCAACCCCCATAACATCAGGTAAGAGAGTCGCCTTTGGCACATGGCGATTTGTTCACTTGCATGGCAATACAACTCTCTTCTTAAATCTGTAGGTAGAAGGACAGTAGATATGCACTGCTCCTAGTTCAATTCCTGGTTCCTAGCAGTTTGATCTATCTTTCATACCTCTACTTTCCCAACCATTCCACCTGGTATTCTGGTACATGAAAATCTAGGAGGCATTGAGCAAGCTACAAAGAGGCCATTTTTTTTAAAGTTTGTTTTCTAGTAATCTCTATACCGATCATGGGGCTCAAACTCACAACCCTGAAATCAAGAGTTGCATGCACCTCTGGAGGACTAAGCCAGCCAGGCACCCCACAAAGAAGACATTTTTAACCATATTCCTTTTCTTGTTCATAGCAACATCTTTTTGGCCGACCTATACCTGGCATTCCATGTAATACATAAATGCCTAAAATATGAAGTTATTTAATTATGTAATATCAGTCAAACTCCAACAATAATTAGCTTTTTAAACTTTCTGCGACCAAATATGCAGTTGCCCTTCTCCTGCTTGTAGTTAATTGCTCCACCTATGTTCTGGATACTGTCTTTGTACTCATTTGTCTCCCATATCTTTAATATTTTTCCTCTCTTCCTCCTGTCTTTCCTATCTTTGTAAAAAAACAAAAAAAAAAACAAAAAAAAAAACTCACTGGACTTTACCTTCTCCAGCTACCACCTTATTTCTCTGTTCTCCCAATTCATAGGTAAACTTGTCGAAAGACAGATTTTCTGCAGTCACTATCTTCTTTTCACAATATTTCAATGTACTGTTTCTGTGCTCACTCTGTGAGATTCCTTTAGTCAAGGTTACTGTAGCAAATGTTACTGGTTCTTTGTCAAGATCCTCTTGTCTTTTTACCTTTCTGTGTACCCCTTTTCTTGCTCTGTGTGGCTTTTGTTTCTCCTGGCCCACACTTGGAGTCTCTTTGGAATCCTGCCCCCAGACTATTAGCATTTTGCTTTCAAGAAGCATGCCAAAAGAGCCTTGCAGCCCTTAAATCCACAATTCTTCTATAGGATCAGTTGAAGTTATCTTCCATAGGACTTTGCCTGAAATTATACTTCTGCTTGACTTTTTTTTCCCTTCCCCATCCTTCTCTCTTCTCCCATTTTCTCTTGGAAGCATTTAAAAAAAAAATTTAATTTTAGTAACATACAGCGCAATATTGATTTCAGAAGTAGAATTCAGTGATTCATCACTTACATACAATACCCAGTACTCATCACAAGTGCCCTCTTTAATACTCATCACCCATCTAGACCATACCCACCTCCCTCTATCAACCTTCAGTTTTTCTCTGTTGTTAAGAATCTCTTGGGTGCCTGGGTGGGTCAGTCGGTTAAATGTCTTTCTTGGCTCAAGTCATGATCTCAGGGTCCTGGGATAGAGCCCTGGGTCATGCTCCCTGCTCATCACTCCTTGCTTCTCCCTCTCCCTCTGCTGTTCCCCACCCCATGCCTGTACGCGTGCTCTCTCTCTTTCTCTCTCTCTCTCAGATAAATAAATAAATAAAATCTTAAAAAGAATCTCTTAGTATTGGTTCCCCTCTCTCTTTTCTCCCCCCTCCCGTATGTTCATCTATTTTGTTTCTTAAATTTGGAAACACATTCTTTTTTTCCCCTTTTTTCACTTGCACTTATGACCCTGAGATCAAGACCTGAGCTGAGATTAAGAGTTGGACATTCAACCGACTGAGCCACCCAGATACCCCTGGAAGCACATTCTTGATAAATCACTTGCACATCAACCCTCATGTCAGGATCTCCTTCTGAAGAACTCAGCCTAAGACAGTCACCTAAAGATTCATTGTTAAATTTAATGGACACATATTAGTTCTCTTATTTGAGCTCCAACTTACATGATACTGCTAAATATCTCTTTTTATTGAATTACTGCCTTTCTTTGTTTTTGCAATTATACAGTCTCCTGATTTTCTTCCTACTTCTTTGGAGTTTCCTTCCTTTTTAGCTCTGAAACTCATTTTTTAAAAAAAAGTTTACATGACAGGAAACAACAAATATTAGCGAGGATGTGGAGAAAGGGGAACCATCTTATAGTCTTAGTGAGAATGCAAGCTGGTACAGCCACTCTGGGAAAATCGTGTGGAGGTTCCTCAAGATGTTAACAGTAGAGCTACCCTATGACCCAACAATTGCATTACTAGGTATTTACCCCAAAGATACAGATGTAGTGAAAAGAAGGGGCACATGCACCTCAGTGTTCACAGCAGCAGTGTCCACAATAGCCCAACTGTGGAAGGAGCCAATGTCCTTCAACAGATGAATGAATAAAGATGTGGTTCATATATACAATAGAACATTATTAAGCCATCAGAAAGGATGAATACTTACCATTTACATTGACATGGATGGAACTGGAGGATATTATCTCTAAGGAGAGAAAGACAATTATCATATGGTTTTACTCATATGTGGAACTTAAGGAATAGCACAGAGGACCATAGGGGAAGGGAGGGAAAACTAAATGGGAAGAAATCAGAGAGGGAGACAAACCATGAGAAACTCTGGACTCTGGGAAACAAACAGAAGGGAGAGGGGGTTGGAGGAATAGGGTAACAGGGTGATGGGTGTTAAGGAGGGCACGTGTTGTGATGAGCAATGGGTGTTACACACAGCTAACGAACTGTTGAATACTACATCAAAAATTAATGAGGTACTATATGTTGGCTAATTGAATATAATTTTTAAAAAAAGTTTATGTTAATATCCAGTCAGAACCAACTGGTTATCTCCCTCAAACTTATCTATAGGGATTTCCAAATAGACCTCAGGACTGTATACTTACTGTCTTGGAATGTCCTCAGAAAGCTCCGTCATTGATCAGGTAACAGAGTAAAAACATTAGAGTCCTTTCTTTCAAATGGAAAAGGGAAAGACTTATGAGCCTTTTCTTTTCTCCCTGCGTCGTCTTTATAGATTTCTATTCCTTTGCTTATTCCCTAAATGCTAAGCCTCTTCAAAGATTCGTCTTAGGGGGTGCCTGGGTGGCTCAGTGGGTTGGGCCTCTGCCTTTGGCTCAGGTCATGATCTCAGGGTCCTGGGATCAAGCCCCGCATCGGGCTCTCTGCTCAGCAGGGAGCCTGCTTCCCCCTCTCTCTCTGCCTGCCTCTCTACCTACTTGTGATCTCTCTCTCTCTGTCAAATAAATAAATAAAATCTTAAAAAAAAAAAAGATTTGTCTTAGGTTGTTTTTTTACCCTGTGTATTCAAATATGACTTACCTTCCTGGTTTTATAATTATCACTCACATATTCATGACTTCCTAATCTGTATCTCATACCCACGTATCTCTACAGACCTTTAGCCCCATCTGTCTTATTGCCTACTGGGCACTTATTAGATGTTCCTCTATCATTTCAAATTCCGTGAACCCAAACTGTACTATCTTCCCTTCTGAGTCAGTCTTCCCGATTTCAGTGAAGAGCTCTACATCCAGCCTCTTTATCAAGCCACATACCTGGAAGTCCTTCTTTTTTTTTTTTTTTTAATTTTTAAAAAAGATTTTATTTATTTGACGGAGATAGCACAAGCAGGGGGAGTGGCAGGTGGAAGGAAAGGGAGAAGCAGGCTCCCAGATGAGCAGGGAGCCCAACTCAGGGTTCAGTCCTAGGACCCTGAGATCATGACCTGAGCCAAAGGCAGGCACTAAACCAACTGAGCTACCCCCCCGCCCCGGAAGTCATTCTTAACACTTCTCTTCCCTGAAATCAGTCATCAAATTCTGCAAAGTTCTTTCTGTATATCTCTTTTTTCCTCCATTTTATTTTATTTTATTTCTTTTCAGTGTTCCAGCATTTATTATTTATGCATCACACCCAGTGCTCCATGCAATATGTGCCCTCTTTAATACCCACCACTAGGCTCACCCAACCCCCTACCCCCCTCCCCTCCAAAATCCTCAGTTTGTTTCTCAGAGTCCACAGTCTCTCATGGTTTGTCTCACCCTCCCAATTTCCCCCAACTCACTTCTCCGCTCCATCTCCCAATGTCCTCCGTGTTATTCCTTATGCTCCACAAGTGAGTGAGACTATATGTATATCTCTTTGAATGCATTGCTTTTATCCCCAGTGCTGCTGGGCTGGGAAAAATTTATCTATATTTTGATTTATTGCAATAACTTCCTATTTGATCTCCCTCCTCCAGTCTTTCTTTTTATGGTGTCTTCTCTATACTGCAGCCTGAATGATCTTTTGAAAATATAATTCTGAGAATATCACTCTGTATTTATTTCTTATTGTTAATATAACAAATTACCACAAATTTAGTGGTTTAAAACACCATGAATTTATTATCTTAGGTTCTGGAAGTCAGAAATCAGTTTTACTGGGAAAAATCAGTATGTTAGCAGTCCACATTCCTTCTGGAGGCTCTATGGACAAATCTATTTCTTGCCTTTTCCAGTTTCTGGAGTCCGTGTAGATCAGTTGATGGCTCATGGGCCTTCTTCCATCTTCAAAGCCAGCAGCATAGTATCTTTTCTACTTTCTGACCTCTGCTTTTGTCCTTGTATCCTCTCTTTGTCACTGATCCTCCTACAACCCTCCTCAAAGGACTCTTGTGATTACTTAGGGAACCAACAAATAATCCAGAATAGTCTCTCCATTTCAAGATGCTTAACTTAATTCCATCTTCAAAGTTTCTTTTATCGGGTAACATATTTGCACATTCCAGGAATTAAGACGTAGATATCTTTGGGGGCTACCACATAAACACTTGCATAAAATTCTTAAATTTCTTTTCATTACTTTTAGGATAAAATCCAGACTCTTCTCTATGACTCTTTCCTTGTCATCTCCCACAGCATGTCTTGCTACTCCTCACTTTCCATTCTGCCTTTTAATAGAATTAAACTTCTTTCAGTTACTTGAGCAGATTCTCTCATGTTTTTAGTCTTAGTCTTTAGTCTGTACATTTGCCTAGACTCTTTCTTCTTCCTTCCCTGTGACGCCTCCTCCCAAGCACTCCTTAACTAACGACAGTTCATCCTTTACCATTCCAGCTTAGATGTCACTCATGTGAGAAGCCTCTCTGACTCCCCAAGTTTGTGTTAGGTACCTTTTCTACATGTTTCCTGTAGTGCCTTGCTATGCCACTTATCTTACTGGATTGTAAGTGCATGCTTTGTTGGAGAATTCCTGTACAAGGCTAGGATATAACGGGTATTCATATTTGTTAAACTATTGATTTGTTGTTGAACCTCTTGAAAATTGTATTTTATTGTTCCCAGGGTTATGTTTTATAGGGTGTGATATTAATGAAAAACTTGAATTTTCTTTGAAACTTTAATTTTGATATATTTTATAATTTCTTTTAACTGACAGTTTTAAATTTGCCTCTACAAATGTTAAACACTTGTATGTTTTCTATATCTTGACAGTTTATAATTTATCTCAACATGTAATGAAGTAGGGGAGCAGGAACAGAGCAAGGTGGGAGCGTAATTTTTATAGCTTATTAAAATAGGAGAATCTGAATCTCATTAAAACAACAACCTAGGAGCACCTGGGTGGGTCAATCAGTTTAAGCGTCTGACTCTTAGTTTTGGCTCAGGTCATGATCTCATGGGTTGTGAGATGGAGCCCCATGTTGGGCTTGATACTCGGTGGGGAGTCTGCTTCTCTCTCTCACCCTCTCCCTCTGCCTTTTCCCCTGCTTCTATGCATTCTGTCTCTCTGGAATAAATAAATCTTTAACAAGAACAACAACAAAAAACCTCAACAACCTAGTACTGACTTTATTGTAGGCATTCTATAGGTATTAGTGACAAAAAGATGAGGAAGATTAAGCTATAAGCTTCTGTCCTCAAGGATCTTACACTCCTGTTAGAGAACAGAATTCTAAATAAATAATTATGATACAGTGCTATCAGTGCAATAATAATTGAGTATTTTATGGGAACACAAAGAAGTGAACTGGGAAAAAGGCAGAATACAGGATCCGTAAATAATATTTCAGTTCTTTTTTTTTAACATTTATTTATTATTTATGTAATCTCTACACTCAATATGGGGCTTGAACTTGTGACCCCAAGATCAAAGAGTCACGTGCTCTCCCGACTGAGCCAGCTGTGTGCACAGATAATATTTCAGTTCTATATTAGGGAATGGGTAGGATTTTGACAATAGGAGAATCCTAGAAATGATATTCAAAACAAAGGGAACCTGCCTGTGCAAGGTATGCTGATGCACATAGGGCAACAACAATGTTTTTTTGGATGTAGTGGCTGGGATAAATATCTGATATGTTGCCATTGGCTGTGATCTTGAGCAGTCATTACTTTCTAGGGAACATTTTTTTTCTGGGAAGGTGGGGAAGATAGACTGAACATAAGCTTCTGCCATCGTATTTAATATTGATATGAAAGAGCTTGTTGTATTCAAGGCATGGCCAGTAGTTACTTATGACTTGAAGCCTGGCAGAAAATGAGGACTGGGGCTAGCTTGCGAAGGGCTTTTATATAATGGTAAGAAATTTGGGATTTTATCCTGTATGCAATAGGGAGCTGATGATATTAAATCAGGAGAATAATGTGATCAAACCCTTATTTTAGAAACATTATTCTGGTTGTTATGATAGACTTAGGGAGGTGAAGAAGAAGAGACCAAAAAAGAGAGAGGCCAATCTATATGAGGGCTTACGAGAGTCTGGTTAGTGGAATCACATGTAAAATGTCGTAATAGTATTATGTCTTACTGAACAGTATAATATTAGTATACTCAGTCTATTTACTGTGATTTTTTAAACATTCTTTTAACATAGCTAATTACTGTAGAAGCAGCAACTTAGAAAAGGACAGAGTTCTAGAGGTAGGCAAACTGAAAAATACCACAAGATACTTGGCATTTGAACAGGAAGAAAGTGACATAAAATTTTTGTCTTTGTGGATTTTTTAAAAGTAGCAGGTTGAAAAACAAAAAAACAAAAAAAGTAGGAGATTGGATCCATTTTGTGGAAGTATCAGTTAAGTCTATACAAAACTTTGAGGTCATACACTTCAGTGATGATAATAATAATGAGTTATTAAGAGAAAATTAGTATAGCTTACTGTATTTTCAGTATGAGGAAATAAGTTCATCCTTAAAAGTTCTGTTAAATGGCAAGATCAGAAAAAACTGGAGATACTTAAAAGGAGTAGATTACAGTTATCTATGAATTTGTTTTTATAGAATACTTTAAGCTAGAAAATGAGTTGAGAAGAACAATAGAACAGTTTTGAGCTCTAGTGTGTGCCAGGTACTTTACACATATTATCCAACTTATTCCTCACAACAACCCTGGGAGGTAGATGTTACTATCCACATTTCAAAAATGAACACAGCCAAAGTTCAGAGAAGATAAGTAAATTCTGGTAGGTTACATGGTTAGTGGTTGAACTGGGTTTTTAAATTAATCTTAAGTATCATGAAGAAAAGTTACAAATCAAAAAGGTGGGAAGAAAATTATAATAACATCTAAAGGCCAGAGAAGTATAGTTTTTAGAAGGAAAAGATGATCAGCAGTGTCAGATTTTTGAAGACAGCTTATAACTAATAAAATTAAGAAAAGACCATTATAATTTATTGTTTTATTCTTGACATATATAAGATAGATAAAGACTATTTTATTTTTATTTGTTTTTTATTTTTTTAAAGATTTTATTTATTTAGTTCTCAGAGAGAGAGAGAGAGAGTGAGCACAGGCTGAGTGGCAGAGGAAGAAGCAGGCTCCCTGCAGAGCAAGGAGCCCGATGTGGGACTCGATCCCAGAACGCTGGGATCATGACCTGAGCCGAAGGCAGCCGCTTAACCAACTGAGCCACTCAGGCGTCCCAGATAAAGACTATTAAAACAGATAAAAGTTTATAGGTAGAACTGTTCTGTTTTATTTTTTGAGGATAATATTTTACATAGTTTATATTTTGAACTGTAACACAATGTTTAAATGCACATGTTTTTTATTTGTTTCAGTTATATCAAGATTTCTTGATACAGAGCAACTTCTTTCTGTTTTAGTCCAAATTCCAAAGCAAGACACGGTATGTATATATGTGTTATATTATTATACTTTATATAATTTGTCTTAATGTGATATAACATTTGGAATATATAAAAATATTTTGGAAGAGTATTTCATTGTTAATATCTGGAGCATTTTTATGCCTTTTAAAGGAAACGTTTTTTTCCCGAATTTCCTATTCTTATGTTATAGGAAAAAAAAAAAAGTTTCCTAGTTGAGGAATTGGCATATTTTCATTAATCAAATATTTATTTAAAAAGTTTGTAATCTTTTTAAAACTTATATAATACTTATAGTATTATACTTATAAAACTTATAAAATACTTATATATAAAATAACTTATAAAATACTTACAGTATTTGCTTCATAAATAACTAGATAAAAATTATGTTAGATCCAAAGATTATGGGTGCTTCTTAAAAGTGAATATTATGTGACGTTTGATTAGCCTTCAAATATGGTTAAACTTTAAGATGAAACAATGTCTTTGGATATTTTTCAAAATTAAATAGTGCTTATGGGCACATCCTATGAAGAAAGTGATAGGTGGTTTTTATTCTTCTCTTTAAGGTGAATTGAAATTTGTTACTCTGGAAATCCATTGAAATCTAACTAATTTGTTTCAGAAGTGTTTCCTTATTGTAGAGATAACACTCTTGAGGTTCATTTATAATAAAAACACCATCCAATGGATGGAAAAGCTTTGGCTGTTGGATAGGCACAGAACTAGAAGTTTTCTTAAATAATTGAAATACCTTATATACATCTAAGAAGTATATATATATATACACACACACACACACACACACACACACACACATATATACAATTCAATATATACATGTAAGAAGTAGCCAAAAACAACTGATGTCTGGAACAAAATTAGTTATGTTCGTAACATGAGTTTCAAAGTATTCCATCCTCTTTAACTTCCTACTAAGTTTGTGTGGAACTGGTATTATTTCTACCTTAAATGTTTGGTAAAATTCACAAACGAAGCCATTACAACTTGAGATTTTCTTTCTAGGAAGGTTTTTGACTATAAATTCCACTTATTGACAGATATGATACTATTCAGATTACCTGTTTCTTGTTGAATGAGCTTTGGTTTGGTAGGTGTCTTTCAAAGAATTTGTCATTTCACCCAACTTGTTGAATTTATTGACATTACATTTTTATAATGACCTCTTTACTATCCTTTTATATTTGTACAGTCTGCACTGATACACCTCTCTTATTCTTGATGTTGGTAATTGAATGTTTGTTCTCTCTTTTTTTTCTTAGTCATTCTGGCTAGAGGTTATCAATTTTTTTGGTGTTTTCAAGAGACCAGTTTTTGAGGGGTACCTGGGTGGTTTAGTGGGTTAAGCCTCTGCCTTCAGCTCGGGTCATGATCTCAGGGTCCTGGGATCGAGCCCCACATCAGGCTCTCTGCTCAGCAGAGGGCCTGCTTCCTCCTCCTCTCTCTCTTCCTGCCTCTCTGCCTACTTGTGATCTCCCTCTCTCTCTGTCAAATAAATAAATAAAATCCTTAAAAAAGAAAAAAAAGAAACCAATTTTTGATTTAATTGATTTTGTCTTTTTTCCTTTTTCTCCATTTCATGGATTTCTGCTTTTATCAGTCTTTTTTTTTTTTATTGAGCGAATATTTATTTGTTTGCTTGTTTTCTTCCAAGTTTTTATTTCAATTCCAGTTGTTAATGTACAGTGTAATATTAGTTTCAGATGTGCAATATAATGATTCAGCACTTCTATTCAACACCTGGTGCTCATCACAAGTGCAGTCCTTAATCCCCATCACCATTTAACCCATCCCCCATCAACCTCCCCTACAGAAATCCTCAGTTCTCTATAGTTAAGAGTCTGTTTTATGCTGTTTTATGGTTTATTTTTCTCTCTCTTTTTCTTTCTTCTGCTTACTCTGTGCTCAATTTTCTCTTCTTTCTCAGGGTTCTGAAGGTAGAAGCTGAGACGGTCAATTCGAGACCTTTTTTCTTTCCTAATATGGTCATTTAGTGTGATAAATTTCCCTCTGAATAATGCTTTAGCTATATGTCACAATTTTTTTTTTTTAAGAGAGCCAGGCAGAGAGAGAGGGGGAAGCAGGCTTCCCGCTGAGCAGAGAGCCTGATTCGGGGCTCGATCTCAGGACCCTGAGATCATGACCTGAGCTGAAGGCAGAGGCTTAGCCCACTGAGCCACCCAGGTGCCTCTATATTTCACAATTTTTAAAAAAGATTTTATTTATTTGAGAGGGACTGAGAAAGTGAAAGAGATAGAGCACAAGCAGGGGGAGAGGGAGAAGCAGACTCCCTACTGAGCAGGGAGCCTGATGTGGGGCTCTATCCCAGAACCCTGGGATCATGACCTGAGGTAAAGGCAGATGCTTAACTGACTGAGCCACCCAGGTGCCCCAGTATTTCACAGTTTTTGATATGTTGTGTTTTTTATTCAAAAAAGTTAAAATACCTTCTAATTTCCTTTTTAATTTCTTCTTTAACATGGGTTATTTAGAAGTGTGTTATTTAGTCTCCAATATTTGGAATTTTCCAAATGTAATTCTGTTGCAGATCTCTAATTTAATTCCATTGTGGTCAAGGATGTATGTTGTCTGATATGGATCCTTTGCACTCTATTGACTCTTGTTTTTATGGCCCAGAATATGATCCTTCTTGGAAATATTCCATGTATGCTTGACAACAATGTATATTTTACTGGTTTTGGATGGAGTTTTCCATGAATGTCAGTCAGTTCAAGTTGATTGATAATATTCTTGAGTCCTTTTAGTTCCTTTAAGATTTATTTATTTGTTTAATTTTTTAAAAAAGATTTGTTTATTTAGTTTAGAGAGGGAAGTAGAGAAGAGAGTGCATGAGCTGGAAAGGGAGAGAAGCAGACTTCCTACTGAGCACAGAGCCCTATGAGGGACTCAATCCCATGACCCAAGACCATAACCTGAGCTGAAATCAAGAGTTGGTCACTTAACCAGCTGACCCATCCAGCAGCCCCCATCTCTCAAGCAGACTTCCTGCTGAGCTCAGAGCCCACTGTGGGGCTCAATCTGATGACCCTGAAATCATGACTTAGAGCCAAAATCAAGTCAGACGTTTAACTGACTGAGCCATCCAGGCTCCCCTCTTTAAGTCTTCTATATTTTTATTGTATTTTTTTGTCTATTTGTTCTATTAGTTATTGAAAGAGGGTGCTGACAACTCCAACTATAATTGTGGATGTGTCTATTTCTCTTGGAAGTTCTTTTTTGTTTTGTTTTGTTTTTTTTAGTGGACACTCTGTATGTACTATTAATTTGCTTACATAAAGTTCAAAACCATTTCCTCCTCCATCATTCATTTTTTTTTTCTTTTTCAAGTTTTTATTTAAATTCCAGTTAGTTAGCTTAGTCATTAAGCATCTGCCTTCAGCTCAGGTCGTGATCCCAGGGTCCTGGGATGGAGCCACACATCAGGCTCCCTGCTCAGCAGGGAGCCTGCTTCTCCCTCTCCCACTCCCCCTGCTTGTGTTCCCTCTCTCTCTGTGTCTCTCTCTGTCAAATTTTAAAAAATACCAAATAAAAAATAAATAAATTCCAGTTAGCATACAGTGCAATTTTGTTTCAGGTGTAGAATTTAATGATTCATCATTTACATACAATACCTAGTGCTTATCACAAGTGCCTTCCTTAATAACCACCACCCATTTAACTCATCCCCCTGCCCACCTCCCCTCCAGTAACTCTAAGCTTGTTCTCTATAGTTAAGAGTCTGTTTTATGGTTTGCCTCTTTTTTTCCCCCTCTAGATTCATCTGTTTTTTTTACATTTCACATAAGAGTGAAATCATATGGAATTTGTCTTTCTCTGACTGTTTCACATAGCATAATACTCTCTAGCTCCAACCACGTTATTGAAAATGGCAAGATTTCATTCTTTTTTTATGGCTGAGTAATATTATATTTTGTGTGTATATATACACATATATATACACCAACTCTTCTTTTTCCATTCTTCAGGTGATGGACATTTGGGCTTTTTCCATAATTTGGCTATTGTTGATAATGCTGCCATAAACATTGTGGTGCATGTACCCCTTTGAATCAGTATCTTCATATCCTTTGGGTAAATACCTAGTAGTTTAATTGCTGGGACATAGGATAACTCTATTTTTAACTTTTTGAGGAACCTCCATACTCTTCTCCAGAGTAGCTGCACCAGTTTGCATTCCCACCAATAGTGAAAGAGATTTTCACTTTTTCCATATCCTCAGCAACACTTACTGTTTCTTGTGTGTTAACTTTAGCCATTCTAACTGGTATGAGGTGATACCTCATTTCATTTTAATTTGTTTTTCTATGATGAAAACTTATCCTGAGAATCTTTCCATGTGTCTTTTAGCCATTTGTATGTCTTCTTTGGAAGAATGTCTATTCATGTCTTCTGCCCATTTCTTTTCTGGATTATTTGGTTTTTGGTTGTTGAGTTTGCTAAGTTCTTTATAGGTTTTGGATACTAACCCTTTATCAGATATGTCATTTGCAAATATCTTCTTCCATTCTGAAGGTTGCCTTTTAGTTTTGTTGATTGTTTCTTTTGCTGTGCAGAGCCTTATCTTGATGAGGTTTCAGTAGTTTATTTCTGCTTTTGTTTCCCTTGCTTCAGGAGGTAAGTCTAGCAAGAAGTTGCTACTGCCGAGGTGAAAGAGACTGCTGTCTATGTTTTCCTCTAGGATTTTGATGGATTCCTGTCTCACATTTAGGTATTTCATCCATTTTGAGTCTATTTTTGTGTGTGGTGTAAGGAAGTGATTCAGTTTCATTCTTCTGCATGTGGCTGTCCAGTTTTGCTAACACCATTTATTAAAGAGACTATCCTTTTTCCATTGGATATTCTTTCCTACTTTGTTGAAGATTAGTTGACCATAGAGTTCAGGGTCCATTTCTGGGTTTTCTCTTCTGTTCCATTGATCTATGTGCTTGTTTTTGTGCCAGTTTCATACCGTCTTAATCATTACAGCTTTGTAATATAACTTGAAGTCCAGATTTGTGATGCCTCTAGCTTTTTCTTTTTCAAGATTGCTTTGGCTATTTGGGATCTTTTGTAGTTCCATACAAATTTTAGAATTATTTGTTCCAACTCTGTGAAAAATGTTGGCAGTATTTTGATAGGAATTGCATTAAATGTGTAGATTGCTTTGGGTAGTATAGAGATCTTAACAGTATTTATTCTTCCAATCCATGAGCCAGCAAATGTTTTTCCAATTCTTTATGTCTTCCTCAACATCTTTCATCAATGTTTTATAGTTTTCAGAGTACAGATCCTTTACTTCTTTGGTTAGGTTTATTCCCAGGTTATCTTATGGTTTGGGGTGCAGTTGTAAATGGGATCAGTTCCTTGATTTCCCTTTCTTCTGTCTCATTGCTCATATATAGAAATGCAGCTGACTTCTGTGCATTGATTTTATGTCCTGCCATGTTGCTGAATTCCTTTATGAGTTCTAGCGGTTTTTGGGTAGAGTCTTGGGTTTTCTGCATAGAGTATCACATTGTCTGTGAAGTGGGACAGTTAGTCTTCTTTGCTGATTTGGATGCTTTTTATTTTGTTTAGTTGTGTGATTGCTGAGGCTAGGACTTCTAGTACTATGTTGAACAACAGTGGTGAGAGTGGACATCGCTGTCTTGTTCTTGATTGTCAAGGAAAATAACTTAGTTTTCCCCCATTGAGGATGATATTAGCTGTGGGTTTTTTGTATATGGCCTTTATTATGTTGAGGTATGTTCCCTCTATTCCTACTTTGTTAAGAGTTTTTATCATGAATGGATGTTATTCTTTGTCAGATGCTTTTTCTGCATCAATTGAGAGGATCATATGGTTCTTATCCTTTCTTTTATTAATATGGTGTGTCATGTTGATTGATTTGTGAATATTGAACTACCCTTGCAGGCTAGGAGTAAATCTCATTTGATAGTGGTCAGTGATTCTTTTAATGTACTATTGGACTTGGTTTGGGAGTATTTTGTTGATGATTTTTACATCTGTTTATCAGGCATATTGGCCTTTAGTTCTCTTTTTTAGTGGAGACTTTGTCTGGTTTTGGAATCAAGGTAATGCTGGCCTCAAAATAAGTTTGGAAGTTTTCCTTCCATTTCTATTTTTTGGAATTGTTCCAGAAGAATAGGTATTAACTCTTCTTTAAATGTTTGGTAGAATTCCTCTGTGAAGCCGTCTGGCTCTAGACTTTTGTTTGTTGGGAAATTTTTTATTACTGACTCAATTTCTTTGCTGGTTATTAGTCTGTTGAAGTTTTCTATTTGTTCCTGTTTCAGTTTGGTAGTTTATACGTTTCTAGGAATTTATCCATTTCTTCCAGATTGTCTGATTTGTTGGCTTATAATTTTTCACAATATTATAATTTCTGTAGTATTAGTTGTGATCTCTCCTCATTCATTTGTGATTTTATTTATTTGGGTCTTTCTCTTTTCTTTTTGATTACTCTGGCTAAGTTTTTATCAATTTTATTAATTCATTCATAGAACTAGCTCTTAGCTTCATTGATCTGTTCTACTAGTTTTTTCTATATCATTTACTTCTGCTCTAATCTTTATTATTTCCCTTCTTCTGTTGGCTTTAGGCTTCATTTGTTGATCTTTGTCAACCTCCTTTAGGTATAAGTTTGGGTGGTTTTATTTGAGATTTTGCTTGCTTCTTGAGGTAGGCCTGTATGGCTATATACTTCCCTCTTATAACTACTTTTTTCCCCATATTCTGAAACATTTTTAATTTAAATTCAATTGATTAACATGTAATATATTATTGGTTTCAGAGACCTGATTCATCAGTCTTATATAATATTCAGTACTCGGGGCACCTGGGTGGCTCAGTGGGTTAAAGCTTCTGCCTTCGGCTCAGGTCATGATCCTAGGGTCCTGGGATCGAGCCCCGCGTCAGGCTCTCTGCTCCTCGGGGAGCCTGCTTCCCCTCCTCTCTCTCTGCCTGCCTCTCTGTCTACTTGTGATCTCTGTCTGTCAAGTAAATAAGTAAAATCTTTTTAAAAAAATAATAATATTCAGTACTCATTACATCATGCACCTTCCTTAACATCAATCACCCAGTTACCCCATCTCTCCACTCCCCTCCCGCAACCTTGTTTCTTCCTATGATTAAGACTCTCTTAGGGTTTGTCTCCCTCTCCGGTTTCATCTTGTTTTAGTTTTTCCTCTCTTCCCCTATGACCTTCTGCCTTGTTTCTTAAATTCCATTCATCAGTGAGATCATATGATAATTGTCTTTCTCTGATTGATTATTTCGCTTAGCACAATACCCTCTGGTTCCATCCACTTAGTTGTAAATGGCAAGATTTCATTCTTTTTGATGTCTAATACTCCATCATATACACATACATACAAACTTCTTTATCCATTCATCTGTTGATGGACATCTGGGCTCTTTCCATAGTTCAGCTATTGTGGACATTGCTGCTATGAACACTGGGGTGAAGGTTCCCCTTTTTTTGTATCTTTGGGGTAAACCCCAGTAGTATGATTGCTGGGTCATAGGGTAACTCTATTTTCAACTTTTTGAGGAACCTCCATACTGCTTTCCAGAGGGACTGCACCAGCTTGCATTCCTGCCAACAATGTAGGAGGGTTCCCCTTTTGCCACATCCTTGCCAACATCTGTCATTTCCTGACCTGTTAATTTTAGCCATTCTGATTGGTGTGAGGTGGTATCTCATTGTGGTTTTGATTTGTATTTCCCTGATAATGAGTGATGTTGAGCACATTTTCACATGAAATTGCTGTTGGCCGTTTGGATGTCTTCTTTACAGAAATATGTGTTCATGTCTTCTGCCCATTTCTTGTTTGGACTATTAGTTCTTTGGGTGTTGAGTTTGATAAGTTCTTTATAGATTTTGGATACTTGCCCTTTATCTGTTAATGTTTTTTGCAAATACCTTCTCCCATTACGTCGGTGTCTTTTGGTTTTGCTGACTGTTTCCTTTGCTGTGCAAAAACTTTTGATCTTGATGAAGTCCCAATAGTTCATTTTTGCCTTTGTTTCCCTTGCCTTTGGAGACATGTCTAGCAAGAAGTTGCTGCAGCCAAGATCGAAGAGGTTGCTTCCTGTGTTCTCCTCTAGGATTTTGAAGGATTCCTGTCTCACGTTGAGGTCTTTCATCTATTTTGAGTCTACTTTTGTGTATGGTGTAAGGAAATGGTCCAGTTTCATTATTCTGCATGTGGCTGTCCAATTTTTCCAACACTATTTGTTGAAGAGACTCTCTTTTTTCCATTGGACATTCTTTCCTGCTTTGTCAAAGATTAGTTGACCATAGAGTTGATGGTAATCATTACTGGGCTCTTTATTCTGTACCATTGATCTATGTGTCTGTTTTTGTGCCAGTACCATACTATCTTGATGATTACAGCTTTGTAATAGAGCTTGAAGTCTGGAATTGTGATGCCACCAGTTTTGGTTTTCTTTTTCAACATTCCTTTGGCTATCTGGGGTCTTATATGGTTCCATAAAACTTTTAGGATTATTTGTTTCAGCTCTCTGATAAAAGTTGATGGTATTCTAATAGGGATTACACTAAATATATATATTGCTTTAGGTAGCATAGACATTTTAATAATATTTGTTCTTACAATCCATATCATGAAATGTTTTTCCATTTCTTTGTGTCTTCCTCAATTTCTTTCATGAGAATTCTTTAGTTTTCTGAGTAGACAACCTAACCTCTATGGTTAGGTTTATTCCTAAGAATCTTATGTCTTTCAGTGCAGTTGCAAAAGCACTCCTTAATTTTTTTTTTCTTCTGTCTCATTATAACCACATCTTTTTTTTTATAAAAAAAGTAAACTCTACCCCCAACATGGGGCTCAAACTTACAACCTGAGATCAAGAATTGCATGTAGTGCTGGCTGAGCCAGCCAAGGACCCTATATCAACATTGTTTAGAAGCTGCTGAAACTAGGATAAAATCATTCTGGTTGTTTAAAGGAAAAACTAAAACAAAACAAAAACAAAAAGTCAACAACAAAATCACAACAGAATTGTTGAGACTAGATTCACTGGCTTAGTTTTGTCCACCACCTGAATAAAAGAAACAAACAACAACAACAGCAAAAACAAGAGTTTTATAATAATTCATCATTCAGAATCTGTTAGTGTATAGATTTTAAGAGGTTTTGAGTCCATTTCAGTATAGAAATAAGGCCAAAGTGTTTCCATAAAATAATAGTTAAAAATACAGAGAAGGGATCAACCACTCAAATTATAAAAGGAAACCTCATACAATTCACAGTCTAAAAAAATGCCAATCTTTCTAGGTGTTACTTTTGGTAGAAGATTAATTTCTTTAGAACCCAATGCAATCTAATTATTCTGACTACATTGTCCAACACCCCATAATCCATCCTGTGCTAAAATTGGTTGCATCTTATTCTTTCTCCTTCTGGGAAGAGTGTCTTCAAGATCACTCATGATCCATTCAGGCTTGTCTTTCAGTTTCACCTCCCAATATTGTCTGCCAGAATTAAAACCCCTAGAACTCAGAACAGCTGGGCAGAGATAGAATCTCCTTGGGTTATGAGGTAATTTATGCCTTTTATTTCCATATTGCACATTATTTCTATCTTCTGAGACAATAAGCTTACAATGTGCTGTTTCAGGGTCTAGAATTAGATCTAGAATTAGGTCTACTCAAAATCTGTTGTTTCTTTTATTTAAGCCAGAATATTGTGAAAAAAGATGGTAACCATATTCCTTTCGTTGAAATGAAAAAGGTTCAGGGGTTTTTAAGATTTTATACCTATGGTAGATACTTTTAACATCTGTCAGTAATTCCAGCTCTGACATCATAGATTTGCCCTCTATCTCCTTTGATATTTTAATGTGGAAAGATGACTTGAAAATGTTGTTAATTTTTCATTTCGTTTTGTTAAAATATCCATTTTTTCATCTTGTAATTGCTGAAGAACAATTTCTTGCTGGTTTTTGAGAAACAACAAAATTTGCTCAAATTCAGACTTGATTTCTTCTCTCCACATTGTACTTTCTTCTTCAGTTCCAGTGATTTTCTGCTTTGCATAGTTACCACCTTTTCAACTTGTTCTACTCTCTCCCTCCATGGTTTAATGCAATTCTGCAGTCTTTTCCTAAAATAAGGAGCAGCCTTCTCTAGGGCCAAATACAGTGATTCCGGTGATGAGTGGAGAAACCACACTGTGGACATAAAACTTCTAGGTCCTTCTGGCAGAAAAAGGTCAAAACCTATTTATGTTTTCACGTATAAGCTTCTCTTTCTTCCTCTTCCTCTTGCTTCTTCTTACCCATAGTAGCTTAGCAATTTCAATTAAATTGCAAAGATACAGATGTAGTGAAAAGAAGGGCCACCTGTACCCCCTTGTTCACAACAGCAATGGCCACAGTTGCCAAACTGTGGAAAGAACTAAGATGCCCTTGAACAGATGAATGGATAAAGAAGATATGGTCCACATATACAATGGAGTATTATACCTCCATCAGAAAGGGTGAATACCCAACTTTTATATCAACATGGACGGGACTGGAAGAGAGTATGCTGAGTAAAATAAGTCAAGCAGAGAGAGTCAAGTATCATATGGTTTCGCTTACTTGTGGAGCATAAGGAATAACACGGAGGACATTGGGAGATGGAGAGAAGTGAGATGGGGGAAATCGAAGGGGGAGACAAACCATGAGAGACTGTGGACTCTGAGAAACAAACTGAAGGTTTTGGAGGGAAGAGGGGTGGGCGTTTGGGTGAGCCTGGTTGTGGATATTATAGAGGGCACGTATTGCATGGAGCACTGGGTGTGGTGCATAAACAACGAATTCTGGAACACTGAAAAGAAATAAAATGGGAAAAAAATTGCCCAGTTGGGGATTGTTCATGAATTTCCTTTCTGGAGAGTAGTAGTGGCAAAAGGGGCAGGGGAAAGTATCATTTAGATCCTTCCAGAACATACTGATGCAGGAGAGACAGAAGTTATACCCACAGTTGATGGTCATTGGCTCTTTCAAGTAGTCCAGACAGATGGGACAGCTAGGTCCTGTTTGGAGACCTATCAGGACTGTCACAAACTCCACTGAGCCATGAATAAAGGTGGTAGGTAAGGTAATATGTCCTTTAGTAAAGCCTGGCTCTCTACCACACAAAACCCAGCGAACAGTGAATGATATCCTCCCATAGACATTGAAAACTGACCAGCTTTCAGTTTCACTGGATTGGCATATTGATAGCCTATATAAAACTGTTTATCCCCCTACACCTTAGCTCTAGAGTCTGTTGCCAAAAATACTCCACAGACTGAGGTCTGTTGCATTCTAGAACATATTAGCTGGGCTACTGTTCTTCCCACTCAATGTTGTAGAGTCAGGCTTAATGACTTTCCTGTTCAAGAAAGCAGCTGTAGTACCCCTGGAATCGATGACTCATTCAGCACCTCTCCGGCCAGAAACACTGTGGCCCCTCTTATGACTACTTTTAATGCATCCCAAAGGTTTTGTATTTTCATTTTCATTTGTTTACATGTATTTTTTTATTTCTTCTTTAATTTCCTGGTTGACCCATTCATTCTTTAGTAGGATGTTCTTTAACCTCCATGTATTTGTGGTCTCTCCAAATATTTTCTTGTGGTTGACTTCAAGTTTCATAGCATTGTGGTCAGAAAACAGGCATTGTATAGTCTCTGTCTTTTTGTATTGTTGAGGCCTAATTTGTGACCTAGTTTGTGATCTTTTCTGGAGAATGTCCCATGTGTGCTTGAAAAGAATGTGTATTCTGCTGCTTTAAGATGAAGTATTCTGAATATATTTGTTAAGTTCATCTGGTTCAGTGTGTCATTCAAAGCCATTGTTTCCTTGTTGATTTTTTTGCTTAAATGATCTGTCCACTGATATAAGTGGTGTATGAAAGTCCCCTACTATTATTGTATTATTATGAATGAGTTCCTTTGTGTTTATTATTAATTGTTTTATGTATTTGGGTGCTCCCAATTTGAGGGCATAAATATTTACAATTATTAGATATTCTTGTCGGATAGACCCCTTTATTATAATATAGTGTCCTTCTTCATCTCTTGTTACAGTTTTTGGTTTAAAATCTAGTTTGCCTGAGGGGCGCCTGGGTGGCTCAGTGGGTTAAAGCCTCTGCCTTTGGCTCAGGTCATGATCTCAGGGTCCTGGGATCGAGCCGCGAGTCCGGCTCTCTGCTCAGCAGGGAGCCTGCTTCTCTTCCTCTCTCTCTACCTGCCTCTCTGCCTACTTGTGATCTCTGTCAAATGAATAAATAAAATCTTTAAAAAAAGTCTGGTTTGTCTGATATAAGTATGGCTACTCTGGCTTTCCTTTGATGTCTACTTGCATGGTAAATATTTCTCCATCCCCTCACTTTCAATATGCAGTTGTTTTTAGGCCTAAAATGAGTCTCTTATAGGCAACATGTAGGTGGATTTTTTTTAATCCATTCTGACATGCTGTGTCTTCTGATTGGAGCATTTAGTCCATTTACATTCAGATTAATTACTGACAGATATGTATTTAGTACCATTTTATGGTTTGTTTTATTGTTGTTCCTGAAGATCTTCTCTGTTCCTTTCTAGTCTTTGTTGCTTTTGGCCTTTCCTTCCCACTCAGAGACCCCTTTAATATATTTTATGAGGCTGGGTTAGTGGTAATGAACTCCTTCAGTTTTTGTTTGTCTGGGAAACCATCTATCCTTCTATTCTGAATGATAGCCTTGTGAGATAGAGTATTCTTGGCTACATATTTTTCCCATTGAGCACATTGAATATGTCATGCTATTTTATGTGAAAGATCTGCTGCTAACCTTATTGGTCTTCCCTTGTAAGTTAGGGACTTCTTTTCTTATGTCTTACTGTTTTTAGGATTTTTTTTTCTTAATTAGTATGTTTTGCAAATTCAACTACAATGTGTCTTGGTGTTGACCTGCTTTTGTTGATTTTGATAGAAATCTCTGTGCCTCATGGATTTGGATGTCTGTTTCCTTCCCCAGATTAGGGAAAATTACAGCTATAATTTCCTCAAATAAAACTTCTGCTCCCTTCCCTCTCTCTTCTTCTTCTGGGATTCTTATGATATGAATGTTATTATGTTTGATGGAGTCACTGAGTTTCCTGTATCTGTTTCCAAGATCCAAAATTTTTCTTTCTGTTTTGTTCAGCTTCATTATTTTACATAATTTTATGTCATATTCTATTTCCTCTAGAACTAAAGCTTTGTAGAACCTTGTAGTCAATAGACACGGTGTGTGTGGAGGTTTGTGTTGGTCTTCTGGGGGAGGGTTGTTAGGCACACTTGCCTGAGAAAGGCAGTCCCAGCAGAGCGCAGGATGGTAGGACTTGGGATAAGCAGGTTAGGCAGCCATTGTTGGTGCTATACTGTTTACTGAAATTGGTTTATGGTGAGGGGCAAGGGGTGAAAAATGGTGTCAGTCTTCCTCTTTGTCCCTGGAGAGGGGAGTCTGTGCTTACTACTTTCAGAGGAGTAAGTAATTTCCTCTTGTGTGTCACAGATATTTTTCAGAGCACTGATTTCACACTGTCTGTCTTTGGGTCGCTTGCCTGCCTGGAGCAGCAGAAAACACCTTGGGCTCCGCCCTAGCCAGGTCGGCTGAGTTTTAAAATTTCAAATTTTAGGGATCTGGTGTGGCAGACATCTGCTCTTTTCCTGTAGGAAAAGGTCTCACCATGCTAGGATTGATGCAGGTTTGATCCTGAAGAGCCATTGTGGCAGAGTGCAGGACTGTGGATTTTGGAGTAAAGCACAGTGAAGTTCCAATATCCAGGTTAGCCACCCTCAGCAGGTGTCTCTGCACCTATGCTGAAGGATGAGAGAGGAAGATGGTTCCTGCTTGTTCTTTTGTCCCTGGAGAGGCAATGCTGCCTCTCACAGATGCTCTCCAAAAAGTACAATCTTTCCCTATGGCTCTTAGGCATTCCTCAGATCATGCAGTTTTCCCCGGGGTTGTTTGCCTGCCTCTTCTCCAGGAATAGTATAGTTTCCTCAGGTCTCTATCCCACTTAAAGCTGGGGACCTCTAAAACTGAAGTCTTTGAACCCTGCTAGGTGTAAAAACTTAGGAAATTCAGTCCCTTTCATTTTTCCAGCCAAAGGCTTTGGGCAAGTGTTCTCTTTGTGTTTATCCCTGTGCACTCCACTCTCTCTTGACTTTCTCTGTGACAAGGGCTCCCTCCCCTTCACAACACCTGCAATCATTTTCTCTCCTAAACCATGGCTCCATACTTGCTATCTTCCTCAAAGGGGCTTCTTCTCTCCCTCCATTGTGCAGTATATTCTGTCAGTCCTCAGATCAATTTCTTGAGTATTCAGAATGATTTGATAGTTACGTATCTGTGTTCAAAGGACAGGGCAATCCTAGGGCCCTCCTACTACACTGCCATCTTAATTCGTTATCCCTTCTCTTTGAAGTTATACCAGTTTTTATCTAAAGTGTTTTAGACTCACCCAGATACTAGCTAATAGGATCCAACAGCACATTAAAAGGATTCTTCAGCACAACCAAGTGGGATTTATTCCTGGGATGCAAGAGTGGCTCCATATCCCCAAATCAATCAACGTGATACACCACATCAATAAAAGAAAGGACAATAGCCATATGATCCTCTCAATTGACATAGAAAAAGCATTTGAAAAAGTACAGCATCTTTTCTTGATTAAAACTCTCCACAGTGTAGGGATGAAGAGAGAACATACCTCAATATCATAAAAGCCATATGTGAAAAGCCCACAGTGAATATCATTCTCAGTGGGGAAAAACTGAGAGCTTTCCCTCTAAGATCAGGAACATGACACAGATGTCCACTCTCACCACTGTTCAACATAGTACTAGAAGTCTTAGCCTCAGCAATCAGACAAGAAGAAGAAATAAAAGACATTCAGACTGGCAGAGAAGAAGTCAAACTCACTCTTTGCAGATGACATGATTCTATATGCAGAAAACCCAAAAGACTCCACCCAGAAATTTCTAGAACTCATATAGGAATTCAGCAATGTGGTAGGATATAAAACAATACACAGAAGTCAAAGCATCTCTATGCACTAACAGTGAGACAGAAGAAAGAATAACTAAGGAATTGATCCCCTTAATAATTGCACGAAAAACCATAGGATAGCTAGGAATAAACCTAAACAAAATGGTAAAGATCTGTACTCTAAAAACTATAGAACACTTGTGAAAGAAATTGAGGAAGACACAAAGAAATGGAAAACATTCCATGCTCATGAATTGAAAGAATAAATATTGTTAAAATGACTATGCTACCTAGAGCAATCTACACATTCAAAGGAATCCCTATCAAAATACCATTGACATTTTTCACAGAAGTGGAACAGATAATTCTAATATTTGTATGGAATCACAAAAGACCCCAAATAGCCAAAGCAATCTTGAAAAAGAGAACCAAAGCTGGTGGCATCACAGTGCTGGACTTCAAGCTATATTGCAAAGCTGTAATCATTAAGACAGTATGGTACTAGCAGGAAAACAGATACATAGATCAGTGAAACAGAATAGAGAAGCCAGAAGTGGACCGTGAACTCTATGGTCAACTAATCTTTGACAAAGCAGGAAATAATATTCAATGGAAAAAAGTCTCTTCAAATGGTGTTGGGAAAATTGGACAGCAAAAGAATGCAAAAGAATGAAACTGGGCCACTTTCTTACATCATACATGAGATTAAACTCAAAATGGATGAAAGACCTAAATGTGAGACAGGAACCCATCAAAATCCTAGAGGAGCACACAGGCAGCAACCTCTTTGACCTCAGCCACAGCAACTTATTGCTAAATATATCTCTTGAGGCAAGGGAAACAAAGCAAAAATCAAGTTTTGGGATTTAGTCAAAATAAGAAGCAAAGGAAACATTCAATAAAACTAAAAGGCAACCTATGGAGTAGGAGAGGATATTTGCAAATGACATATCAGATAAAGGGCTAGTATCCAAGATCTGCAAAGAACTTAATCAAACTCAACACCCAAAACCCAAAAAATCCAGTCAAGAAATGGGCAGAAGGCATGAACAGACATTTCTCCAAAGAAGGCATCCAAATGGACAACAGACATTTGAAAAGATGCTGAGTTTCACTCATCATCAGGGGAATACAAATCAAAATAACGATGAGATAACACCTCACACCAGTCAGAATGGCTAAAATTAACAAGTCAGGAAGCAACAAATGTTGGCGAGAATGCAGAGAAGGGGAAACACTCTTACTGTTGGTGGGAATGCAAGCTGGTGCAGCCACTCTGGAAAACAGTATGAAGGCTCCTCAGAAAGTTAAGAATAGAGCTACCCTATGACCCAGCAATTGCATTACTAGGTGTTTACCCCAAAGATACAGATGTAGTAATCTGAAGGGGCACATGTACCCCATGTTCATAGTAGCAGTTTTCACAATAGTCAAACTATGGAAAGATCCCAGATGTCCATCAACAGATGAATGGATAAAGAATATGTAGTATATATATACAATGGAATATTACTTAGCGATCAGAAAGGATGAATACTTACCATTTACATCAATATGGATGGAACTGGAGGGTATTATGCTGAGTAAAATAAGTCAGAGAAAGATAATTTATGGTTTCACTCATATGTGGAATATAACAAAGAGTGCAGAGGATCATACTGGGATGGAAGGAAGACTGAATGGGAAGTCATCAGAGAGGGAGAAAAATCACAAGATTCTTAACTATAGGAAACACTGAGGGTTGCTGGAGGGTTACTGGTGGGGGTAGGGTAATTAGACATTAAGGAGGCAGGTGAGGTGATGAGCACTGGGTATTAAATGCAACTGATGAATTATTGAACTCTACATCTGAAACTAATGATGTACTATTATTGACTAATTGAATTTAAATTTAAAAAATAGTGTTTTGGAGCTCTGTTATTAGGTGTATAAACATTTAAGGTTACTGTGTTTTCTGCTTTATCATTATAAAATGACCTTTTTCCCTAGTAATATTTTTTTGCTCTGAAATCTGCTGTGTTTAATATTAATATATCCACTCCAGCTTTCTTTTGATGTGTTGGCATGATACAACTTTTACCTTTTTTTTTTTTTTAACTTATTTGTGTCTTTATATTTAAAGTGGGTTTCTTATATTTGGAATATTTCTTATATTTGGATATATATTTTCTTATATTTGGAATATTCCAAATAGTTCAAAGATTTGGATCTTGTTTTTTATATACAATCAGAAGATATCTTATTTGTAATTGGGGTGTTTATTTCATTTACACTTAATGAGATTTTTGGTATGTTTTGATAAAATCTGCTATCATATTACTTCTTTTTCTGTTTATTTCATCTATTCCCTTTTTTCTTTTCTCCTGCCTTCTTTTGGATTGAGTATTTTTTATGACCCTATTTTGTATCTTTTGTTGATTTATTAGAATTCCTTATTTTGATATTTTAGTGGTTGCTTTAGGAAGTATACATCTTTAGCTGAATTCAGTCCCCCTTCAAGTAATATAAGATCACTTCACATATGGCATAAGAACCATACACTCTTGGTAGCAAAAGCAAAAATAAACTAAAAATCTTTCTCACAGCAAAAGAAATGATCAACAAAATGAAAGGCAACTACAGAATTGGAGAAAATAATTGCAACTCATATATCTGATAAGGAGATAATATTAAAAATATGTAAAGTACTCCTGCAACTCAGTTGCAAAAAAAATCTTGATTTTAAAATGGGCAGAAAGACTGACAAAGCAGACATTCAAATGGCCAATAGGTATATGAAAAGGTGCCCAACATCAGTAATCATCAGGAAAATGCAAAAGTACTCTGGTGGAATTATCACCTCATACTTGTTGGAATGGCTCTCATCAAAAAGACAAGAGATAACAAATGTTGGTGAGGATGCAAGGAAAAGGGAAACGTTGTTCACTCTTGGTAGGAATGTAGATTGGTATATGGAAAACAATGTGGAGGTTCTTCAAAAAATTAAAAATAGCACTACCATATGATCCAGCTGTCCCACTTTTAGGTATATACCTAGAGAAAGTGAAAATAGGACCTCAAAGAGATAATTCCCATGTTCATTGCAGTGTTATTCACAATAACCAAGATATAGAAACCATCCAAGTGTTCACTGATGTTTGAATGGATAGAGAAAATGTAATACACACACACACACACGCATACACATAAAGATAATGGAATATTATGCAACCATGAGAAAGGAAATCCATCAGCAGCATGTATGGACCTTGAGGGCATTATGCCAAGTGAAATAAGCCAGATAGAAAAAGATAAATACTGTATATTATCAATTATATGTGAAATTTAAATGCATGGTGTCAGTTATATATGAAATCTGAATAAGTCTATACATATGTGCATACATAGGTACATACATACATACATGTGTACTGCACAAACACACACACAAAGACCAAACTCATAGATACAGAGACTAGAAAGGTGATTGCCAGGGACTGGGGTGTGGGGGAAATAGAAGTTGGTAAAAGGTTTAACTTTCAACTGTAAGCTGAATAAGGTCTGAGAATCTAATGTAATACGTGGTGACTATAGTTGGTAATACTATCTTGTTTAATTGACATTTTCTTAGAGAGTAGAACCTAAAAGTTCTTACTCCCCCCAAAATTGAGGAGCTGGATGTGTTAAGTAACTAATTGGGGGAATCCTTGCAACGTATGTGAGTATTAAATCACCACAATGTGGGACGCCTGGGTGGCTCAGTTGGTTAAGCAGCTGCTTTCGGCTCAGGTCATGATCCCAGCGTCCTGGGATCGAGTCCCACATCAGGCTCCTTGCTCCGCGGGGAGCCTGCTTCTCCCTCTGCCTCTGCCTACCACTCTGTCTGCCTGTGCTCGCTCGCTCTCTCTCTAACAAATAAATAAATTTAAAAAAAAAAAAAATCACCACAATGTATACTTTAAATATCTTATAATTTTATATGTTCATTGTTCCTCAATAAAGCTGAAATAAAAAGAAAAGAACTTTACAATAGTATGCAGCCATTCCCCGTTCCTTCTCATTGGGCTATTGTTGTCATATATTTTACTTCTACAAATATTGCACAGTCCATTATTTTTTAAAAATATAACAGCTTAAGATAGAATTCACAAATCATATATTTCACCTATTTAAAGCTTAACATTTAGTAATTTTTAGTGTGTTCACAGAGTTGTATCACAATTAGTACAGTCAATTTTAGAACATCTTCATCACCCTAAAAAAGCAACACTGGACCCATTAACAATCACTTCGCATTCCTCTCAAACTTCTTCCCTGCCTTGTTCTTGGCTTTTAGTAATCTATCTGTCCCTATAGATTTGTTCATTCTGGATGTTTCATATAATTGGAATCCTACAATATGTAGTTTTTTGTGACTGTCTATTTAATTTAGCGTAATGTTTTTAGGGTAATTCATATTATAACATATATTAATACTTGATTATTTTTATTGACAGATAATATTCCATTGTATAGGTAGAGCACATTTCATTTATTCATCAGTTGAACATTTGAGTTTCCACTTTTGATTATCATGAATACATTGTTATGAATATTTATGTACAAGCTTCTGTTTGGATGTAAGTTTTCATTTATTGTGGGCATATATATAGGAGTGCAATTGCTGATATGATCATTCTATGTTTAATTGTTTGACCAACTGCCAGACTGTTTTCTAAAATGACTGTATGATTTTGCAGTCCCACCAGCAGTCTGTGAGGTTTCTGATGTCTCCACACCCTTGTCCATACTTGTTATTATCTCACTTTTTGATTCCTAGGCATCCTAGTGTGTGTGAGGTATTCTCTCTCATTTAAAATTTTCATTTCCATGATGATTAATGATGTTGAGCCTCTTTCTGTGTGCTTGTTGGCCATTTGTGTATATTCTTTGGAGATTTGTTTATTCATATGCTTTTCCAGTTTTAAAAAAGATTTTATTTATTTATCTATTTTATTTATTTACTTACTTATTTTAGAAAGAGAGAGTGCAGGGAGGGGCAGGGGGAGAAAGAGAATTTCAAGCAGGCTCTGTACCAAGCCTGGAGCCAGATGTGGGGCTCCATTTCATGACTCTGAGATCATGACCTGAGCCAAGAGCATGACCTAAGCCGAAATCAAGAATTGGATGCTCAGCTGGCTGAGCTATACAGACACCCCACATTTTCCGAATTTTAATAGGTTGTCTTTTTAGTATTGAGTTTTGAGAGTTCTTTATATATTATAGATATAAGTTCCTTATTTTGGATATATGATTTGCAAATATTTTCTGTTGTTCTTTAGTTTTGTTTTGTTTTTTTACTTTCTTGATGATATCCTTTGACATTCTGTGTTAATTTCTTGGCAGGAGGATGAATATTTAGCTCTCTTTCTTCTCTTCTCCCATAAACATGGACATTTCCTTACCTCTCCTTATCCAGTAGGGTTACAACATAATTTTAGTTCGATCAAAATTATTATGATTATCCATTCTACACAGAGTTGAGCTTGCATAACTTTCTGTGTGTTTTTTTCTCCAGAATAAATAACTGTTCTTATATTTGTACGGTTTACTGTGTGCTTTCACTAATTCAGGCATAGATATTTCCACCAGTTATCTAAATATCCTCTCAGTATTATGTTCTCAGTATATTTATTCACTGCAGAAAATCAAATTCAACCTCTTGAAGATGTCTCCTCCATAAGTTTATGAACTGTTCCAATCTGTACTGGTTGCCCCTCTTTGTTTAGTATACAGCTGTGATCCCAAATTTCTCTTCAGCATTTTTCCTGACTTTCTTATGTTGGATCTCTTATTTTTTGTGTCCCTACTAATCTTCTGTTTTGACTTACTCTCTCCTTGTGGAGCACATTCTCTACCAACTTTCTGAGCAAGAGTAGGACTGCATTTGGGTGCCTGGGTGGCTCAGTGGGTTAAAGCCTCTGCCTTTGGCTCAGGTCGTGATCCCAGGGTCCTGGGATCGAGTCCCATGTGGGGCTCTCTGCTCGGCAGGGAGCCTGCTTCCCTTCCTCTCTCTCTGCCTGCCTCTCTGCCTACCTGTGATCTTTGTCTGTCAAATAAATAAATAAAATCTTTAAAAAAAAAAAGTAAGACTGCATTTCTGAAATGTTTTATTATTCTCTCTTAATTTATTGATAGCTTACCTGAAAACAGAATTCTAGTCAGAAAAGAATTTTTCTTCAGAATTTGGGAGACACTTCTCCACTGTCTTGTAACCTATAATGTGCCTATTGAGAAGTTGAAACCATTGAGATTTTCTGAATTTTAGATAAGACTGACATTCCCCCTCGCCCCCCACCATTCTCTGGAAACATGTAAAATTTTTTGGTTTCAACCTTTTTAAAAAGTGAAAATAAAATTTAAATAAAATCTCAAGCCTTCAGAAAATTTGCAAGTATATTACAAATAACTTATTTTTTTTTAATTTTAAGAGTAAGTTGCCAACATGATGCCCTATCACTCCCAAATAAATGAGGATTTCTTAGAAACAAGGATATTCTATTCAACCATAATAAACCTTGAAAGTAAGGAAATTAACAATGATAATACCATTTAATCCTCAGATCCCATTCAAGTTTTGCCAGTTGTGCCAATAGTCCTTTATAAAAAAGGATTCAGTTGAGAATCAAGTATTACCTTTAGTTTTTTGTCTATTTAGTCTTCAGTCATGATCTTGACATTTGAAAAGTATGGGTCTGTGTTGTTTTCTGTCAGTATGGGTTTATCTGATATTTTTCCTCATTGTTATATTCTGGTAATGTATCTTTGGTAGGAATATCACAGAAATGGCGAGTGTTTTTATTATACCTTATCAGATGGCTCATGATTTTGATTTGTCCCACTATGATGTTAACTTTGTGCGCTTGATTAAAGTGGGGTTCTCTAGGCTTTTGCACTGTAAAATTACTATTTTCCTTATATAATTTTAAGTATTCTCTGAGGAGGTAATTTGAGACTCTGTAAATACACTGGTTCTTATCAAATTTTCATTTTATTTAATCTCTATGGACTCCTGGTTTCATATTTATTCAATTGGTTACAGTCCTTTACTACCAACATTTATTTTGATTCTCAAATTGTTTAGATTTGACCAACACAAGCCCTTTTTAATTGGTCTTTCAGTCCTTTGGAAATACGCCCATCATTCCTTGAGAGCTTTATCACTTTTGGCTCAGAAAAATGAACCAGGCTTTCCTTTTACTTTCTCTGCCTAGCCTTTTAGTCAGTCATTTCTCCCAGGAGCCTTGGTTTGTTTCAATGGCATATGGTATTTAGAAATCAAGATCTGGGCACTGGGCACACTCTTTGCTGTTGTCACTGCTCCCAAACCTTCACATGGCTAAGGAATAAGTGTATGTCTATGAGTAAATGGATAAATATATACATGTTTATCTCCATATTAAATATAATTATATATATATATATATAAAATATTTATGTCCATCTGTGCAGTTGAAAACTGAGTCCACACCAGTACCTTCTATTTCAATTCAACATCCCAAGGTTCACTTTAGTCTTCTAACCTTCAATATTAGTATCTCCCTTCTCTGACAATGAGAAACCTGGCTCTTAGTATCCTTAATATATTATCATATTTGACCCCCCGCCATGTGACCAGTCTTTGATTACTGCCACTCTCTATCTTATGCATATGTCATCCTCACTCTTGCCTGTGCTCCAGCATTCCCTGCTAAATCATCTTCCTATCCTCACCTGTCTCAGGCTATGATACTCTGCAGTAACGTGGCCTCCCACACACAGACTTTAGGGTTCTAAAACCTACACCAGACTACCTTGTCTCCTCTTGCCTGGATACCCTCTTGACCTTGTTCAGGTTCATATAATCTGTGCTGGGAAGCCCTTCATTATGGTACTTTCCTTATCCTTCTGTACCACCTCTCCATTCTCGCCATGTTCTGATTTTGCTTCTCCCATACCAGTGATGCTCTCTTCTTCCAGTTTGGACCCTGACAACTGATATTAAATCACGGTGTTCATATTAAAATAAAATTATTTCTGAATATGTGGGAAGAGTTCTTCATTTTACTTTTGGATATACTTTTGCTAGTGTGTGTTATTGACCTTTCTTTTTTAGTTTTTTCTTGTTTAGCAGTCTTTTTGGAGCCATCAAATGTTTTAGGACTTTCAGAGACTTAAAATGAATAATCATTTATGAATATAACATAAGCCACACAGTTAGCCTGACTCGAATGATGTTTTCAAGTGAAAAATATCTTAAATAACTTGAAGAACAGTTTTACTTATGAATGACATATTCTACACAGAAAAATGCAATGTAGTATAGGAATAGGATGTGGCCACTTTATAGTGATAGTTAGTATATATTATAGTTCCCTATTGTTTGTGACAAAATACTATATACACTGTGTGGCTTAAAGCAAGATAAATATATTGTCTCACAGTTCTGCATGCTTGAAATCTGACATCAAGATATTCATAGGGCCATGTTTCCTCTGAAACCCATCAGGGAATCTTTTTATTTTTTGCCTCTTCCTAGCTTTTGGTGGTTTGTTGGCAGTCTTTAGTGTTCCTTGGCTTGCTGCTGCATAACATGCAGTCTCCCTGTGTGTCTTTTGTCTTCACATGGCTATCTTTTACATGACACTAGTCATATTGAATTAGGAGTCTGCCCTACTACAGTGTGATATCATCTTAACCAATTACCTCTGCAATGATGCTATTTGCAAATAAGATCACATTTTGAAGTACTGAGTTTTTAGACTTCAACAAATATTTTTGGGGGGGATACAGTTCAACCCTTAGCAGTACGTCAAAACTTTGTTTCACTTTTATTATAGGAAAGAATCACGAGATTATACCCGAGAGCAGTCTCTTTGTTGTCAACTCATTAATGTTTAGTATTATAGTCATACAACTTCATAATTTAGTGTCACTAGCTGTAAGAATTAGAAACATACATTTTTTTTGCATTAGACTTTTTCTGGTTATATTGAGAAGGAAACATCAGTTTGGCCAACTAGCTCTCTCAGAAATATCTGTGATAAGCCAGTTTCTATAATCAGTTTGACTCTCAGACTTTAGAAAAGTCGTCTGGGGCAGGTTTAAGATAATTCTTTAAGCTGAGAATCTGGAATCCTTTTTTCCTGTCCAAAAAAGGCAATCTATAGCTACTTCCATAAGATTCTTAAGGATCAGTCATAACTGATCCATAGCTGGTAGTCTGTTAACTTCCCATCCTTTTTAGTTTTGGAGGGACTAGTCATAGCTGTAAATACTTTCCTACTTAGTATATCTGTCCTTTGTGGAGGCTTTTAAAATACTTTTCAGATTAACTAACTTCTGAAGAACCCTAAGCAATATATTGACTTCATACATGGTTCATGAATTTCAGAATTCCCTATACTGTTTCTTAGTTGCTGTTTTCTTAACCATCTGGAGATCTACTTTAAATTAGGCTCTTTCCCCATTTGATATAAGCGTATATCTCTTAATTAAACACAATATTCACTAAATTAGTTCAGATTTGTACTGGTTAAATTGCATAATTTGCTAAAACTTGTGAATGAACTAAATGTTTTGTTGGCTGAATTATATGATTATCTTAAACTTCTAAATGAACTAAATTTTCTCTAAAAATTTCCAGTATGGAATTGTTTGCTTAAGATGAATTCTTATACTTTCTTCTTTAGAATATTGATTTTAGAAAATGCTGTTTTATAGGTCATAAATATTCTCTGAGAATAAAACTTAAATTTCTTATTTTTACTAATCTGAAGGTCTTTTCTTATTTATAACCTTACTTCTAATATACTACATTAAGAATGCTTGTATTTTCTATTACAAACATTCAAAATACTTCCTTCAACATTTGGAAATTTTCGTATTAAACAGGTTTTTCTGGGGCATCTGGCTGGCTCAGTCAGAGCATACCACTCTTGATCTCAGGGTTATAAGTTCGAGCCCCACACTGGGTATAGAGTTCACTTAATTAAAGAAAAGACTATTTAAACCTTTTTATTTTTTATTTTTTAAAAAGATTTTATTTATTTATTTGAGAGAATAGAGAGAGAGCACAAGTAGGCAGAGCAGCAGGCAGAGGGAGAGGGAGAACCGGGCTCTCTGCCAAGCAGGGATCCTGATGCGGGGCTTAATCCCAGGACCCTGGGATCACAACCTGAGCCGAAGGCAGCTGCTTAAACAACTGAGCCAGTGAGGCATCCCTCATGGGTATTTTTAATATGTGGCTTCATCTCACCAACATTGTTTGTGAGACTTAATTATATTATTGCATTTAGCTGTAGCTCATTTATTTCTATTGGTATATAATGTTTCACCATATGAATATGCCATTATTCATTTAACTGTTAGACTTTTGAGTTGTTGACAGTTTCTAGAAATTAGAAATAATATTGCCAAACAATATTATAATTGTTTCTTAGTATAATTGTGCATACGTTTTTATTGGGCACATAGTTAGGGTGGAATTTCTGGGTCATGGGGAATGAATATCTTCAACTTGAGTAGATAATGACAAAATATTTGGAAAATGTTTTTCAGAATTATCATTTCAACTTATACTCCCATCAGCAGTGTATGAGAATTCCCATTACTCTTCCTCCAAACCTAATATTATCAGTTATGATATTATTATTATAAAATATTATTATTATAAAATATTATCTCGGCAGAGAGCCATAATGTTTGGTAGCTAATGGTATTTCATTGTGGTCTTAATTTCGCATTTTTCTGTTAATAATTAATGAGTTTGCAATCCTTTCGTATATATATTAACTATTTGGATACCTTCTTTTGTGAAAGTCTTGTTCAACTCTCTTGCCCATTTTTCTATTGGGTTATCTTCTTTTTTGATTTGTAAAGCTTTCTTGGCTCCTTTTTTGATTTGTAGAGCTTTTTATGACTCCTTTATGGTTCTCTGTGTTGCACATATCTTTTCCTACTTTGTAGTTGGATTTTTTACTCGGTATTGTGGAGTAGATGCTTTTGCTGTGCCACCCACATCCTTTGGCATTCACTTTTGTACAGAGAACTCTTACTGTAAGCAGTTGAAACTCTCCACCTGAGGACTTTATCTAGCCACATGAGAAACTGGAGGGAATTCAGGAAGTGACTGCCCAGCAATACTGAACCAATACTTTAAACCAATACTGAACTGGAGTTGGTTAACAAATACACCATTTCCTTACCTCTGGAGATAGCTTCTGAAGTTTACTCTATACCATCTCTGAGAGGACTCCAGCAGGAATGAGCCACAGTACCAAGTAGCAATATCCGGATCATCAGTGTATCTTGTATTGCTGCCCTTTCCTATTCTCTTGCCTGTACTTACTGGAATTACTTTTCAAATAAATTATTTGTCCTCAAATTCTAATTTCTCTGAGTTGGCTTTTGGAGAACCTATCCTAGATCAATGCTGCCTTTTGATAAATAGAAGTTCTTTTTTTTTTTTTTTGAAAGATTTTATTTATTTATTTGGCAGAGATCACAAGTAGGCAGAGAGGCAGGCAGAGAGAGAGAGAGGGAAGCAGGCCCCCTGCTGAGCAGAGAGCCCAATGTAGGGCTTGATCCCAGGACCCTGGGATCATGACCTGAGCCGAAGGCAGAGGCTTTAACCCACTGAGCCACCCAGGCACCCCAGAAGTTCTTTTTTTTTTTTTTTATGATTTGTTATTTGTATGTATTGTAAAATGATTGCCACATTAAGTCTACTTAACACCCATCCCCATATATGCTTAATTTTTTTTTTTCTAGTGGTGAGGACTTTTAAGATCTACTCTTCTCAGCAACTTTCAAATATGCAATATAGTATTATTAACTGTACTCACCATGCTGTCCATTAAATCCTCATTACTTATTTATTTTATAGCTGGAGGTTTGACCTCCTTCCATTTTACCCACCCCCTACCACCTACTTCTGGCAGCCCCATTGTGTTCTCTGCATTATGAGCTTGTTTTTTTGTTTTTAGATTCTACATATAAGTAAGATCCTCATTGTCTTTCTCTGCCTTATTAGAAGTTCTTAATCTAAATGTAGGCTAGTTTATATTTTTTCTTTTATAATGGTTGTTGTATCCTGCATAAGAAGTCTTTACCTACCCCAGTGGCTTGATTGTACCCAGGGGATTTTAATTTACGGAAATGACTAAGTGATGACATGGAAAGGCTGAGGCCATTAAAAGATTTTTATTACTTATAATTTTGAGAGGAGAAATCATGCCACATAGGGTCACACGGTCAGGAGTCAGAAGGAGTGAGGGGAAAACATTACTACAGTAGTGGGTAGTTATTAGGTGGGAATGTCCCCTACTGAGTAGGAAGCAAAACACAGACGTTGGAGTTTGTGATTGCAGGGCTTGTAATATGGTAATCTGTGCATTGACAAAAGCCAGACCATAGGAGAGTTATAAATAACTTTGGCTATTAGTTTGGCCCTGTAATTAATATATGTCAGATCATTAGTTATCAAATTTATTAAAGTTGATAAGACCACCCAGGATAGTGAAGATACTTTTCTTTGTTATATTCCAGATGTTTTATTGTTTTACCTCTTGTATTTAGACCTATAATCCATATGGAATTGGTATTTGTGTTTGGTGTGAAGAAGGGACCACATTTCCTTTTTTTCATACAGATTCATAATCTAACTGGCACCATTTGTAGAAAAAACTGTCCTTTCTCCATTACTCTTTAGTCAACCTTTGTTATAAATGAAATGTTTGGCTGAAATCATATGTTTGAGTCTGTTTCTAGATTCCTTATTCTGTTGCATTGATTGTTCTGCCTCTCCTTATGCTGATACTACCATTTCTTAATTGGTCTAACTTTATTATAGGCTGATATTTATTAGAGTTAGTCCTTCTATCTTGTTCTTCAAAGGTAAAATGGAATTTTTGTAAGATATTCTCCTTTGGTAACAGGGGTGATAGTTGTCTTCTGTTTGGTGAACATTATTTATTTTTAATCTTCCAGTTTCAGAGATCCATTGTAAGAAAGTTTGCAGTAACTTATTTTGGGGCTAGCAAAATTCTTTTTGGTATTTCTTCTAAATTGGTTCATGTAGTCACCAAACAGTCTAGGTATTGTGCAATAGGGATATAGGTCAGGAGACTTCAAAAAGAAAGAACACTATATCAAGTACATTATTATATCATAATGTAATATCCTAAAACTCCTTGTCAGTATTGGTAGATTTGTCCATTCACAAAATATTCTTCATTTCCCAAGGTTTAATACCACTCTTTCGTTCTAGAGATACTACAATCTAATTTTTTTTAAGTTTATTTATTAAATTTTAAATGTTGATATTGCTTTATTTTGAAAACCTAATTAATTTGGACAACTGGAACTCTGAAAATTGTTTTACTCATGCAAACAGGAACCAGTGAGGGAGATTTGTGTTGTTCTGTAACTGCCTGGGAGTTTCAGATTAAGCTTTTCAAATATCATCTTTCACAAATACCGTTTGTGCCTTCTTCAATTAACATTAGTCTCTTAGTACTGCTCAGGATTGAACTCTACCTCCTATCACCACTGTAGGTTAAGCTGGACCCGAGGGGCTGAAGTAGAAATGGAAGTTGAATACAATGAGGTGAACTCTTCTCATTGTCAGACTTCCAGGAAAATAGTGCACTAGGCTTATTGTGATGAGTCAGTAACTGTAACTACTGTCTATGCTGGCGTACTGGGTAGGCTGATAAATAAAAATGTATGAGCATGGTAAGTGTAGAATGTTCAAGAGAAAATCCATTCTTGTATATTTATGGTGTCCACATTTGGATCTTTATTTTAATAGGTTAATGCAGCGGAATCAAAGATAACAAATCTAATATACCTGAAACATACCTTGGAACTTGTGGATCCTTTAAAGGTAATTTATATGGTGTATATTGTACAAAACGTTGGTAGCCTTAATTTTTTAAAAAAAACTTTTTATTTCGAAAAATTTCAAATTTAGGTAAAGTTACAAGAATAGAATAATGAATTCCCAAATTCTTTCCATATACACACAGCACTCACTACATATTATATTATATACATATTATATTATATTACTACATATTATATTATATTATATACATATTATATTCTTCTTCTTATTATTATTATTATTACTCTTATTCAACTATTTGAAAATTGCAGTACCTAAATACTAACATGTGTATATCCTAAGATCAAAGGTGTTCTCTTACATAACCACAATATAATTTAAAAATTTAGGATATTTAAAATTGATCCAATATAGTATATATAGTCCATACTCAAAATTTCTAATTGTTTTACTAATTTTTTTAATGGATTTTTTTTCTTGATACAGAGTCCAGTCCAGGACCATACATTGTACTTAATGTCATCTTTTAACATCTTAATTTAATTTTATTTTTTTCAGTGTTCCAAGATTCATTGTTTATACACCACACCCAGTGCTCCAGGCAGTACATGCCCTCCTTAATACCCACCACCAGGCTCAACCATCCCCCCCTTCCAAAACCCTCAGTTTGTTTCTTAGAGTCCACAGTCTCTCATGCTTTGTCTCCCTCTCCAGTTTCTCCCAATTCACTTTTCCTTTCTTTCTCCTAATGTCCTCCATGTTATTCCTTATGCACCATAAGTAAGTGAAACCATATGATAATTGACTCTCTCTGTTTGACTTATTTCACTCAGCATAATATCCTCCAATCCTGTCCATGTTGATAGAAAAGTTGGGTATTCATCCTTTTTGATGGCTGCATCATATCCCATTGTATATACGGACCACATCTTTATCCACTTGTCTGTTGAAGGGCATCTTGGTTCTTTCCACAGTTTGGCAATTGTGGACATTGCTGCTATGAACATTGGGGTACATATGGCCCTTCTTTTCACTACATCTGTATCTTTGGGGTAAATACCCAGTAGTGCAATTGCAGAGTCATAGGGTAACTCTATTTTTAATTTTTTGAGGAATCTCCACACTGTTTTCCAAAGTGGCTGCACCAACTTGCATTCCCACCAACAGTGTAAGAGGGTTCCCCTTTTTCCACATCCTCTCCAACACTTGTTGTTTCCAGTCCTATTGATTTTGGCCGTTCTAACTGGTGTAGGGTGATATTGCAATGTGGTTTTGATTTGAATTTCCCTGAGGGCTAATAAACTTTTGGGACTTCATCAAGATAAAAAGCTTCTGTACACCAAAGGAAACAGTCAACAAAACAAAGAGGCAACCCATGAAATGGGAGAAGATATTTGCAAATGACACTACAAAGGGCTGATATCCAAGATCTGTAAAGAACTCCTCAAACTCAACACCCAAAAAACAGATAATCATGTCAAAAAATGGGCAGAAGACATGAACAGACACTTCTCCAAAGAAGACATGCAAATGGCCAACAGACACATGAAAAAATGTTCATCATCACTAGCTATCAGGGAAATTTAATGTCATTTTAAAAAAAGATTTTATTTATTTATTGAGGGAGAGTGAGTGAGCAGGAGAGAGCATGAGCAGGGGAGGGGCAGAGAAAGGAGAAGCAGACTCCCTGTTGAGCAGGAAGCCTGATGTGGGGCTAATCCCAGGATCCTGGGATCGTGACCTAATTGGAAGGCAGATGCTTAACTGACTGAGCCATCCTGGAGCCCCTAATGTCATGTTTCTTTATACCTCTTTTCAGCTTAAAGTTTCTCATCCTTTCTTTGTCTTTCATGATATTAACATCTTGAAAAGTATCTGTTATTTTATAGAATATTCCTCAATTTGTGTGGTTATTTTCTCATGATTAAATTCAGCTTATTATATTTAGCAGTAATACTCTATGAGCAATGTTGTATTTTTCTCAGTACCTCACATCAGGATGCACATGATGGCATTCCCTATTCTGGTGATATTAACTTTGATCCATTTCTTCACTGTGAAGTTATTAAGTAATCTGTGGAGAGATACTTTGAGACTATGTAAATATCCTGTTCCTCATTAAACTTTCACTCAGTGATTTCATTCATTGATTACTCTTACCTGAAATATTTCTGATGTGATTTTCTAATATGTTTTTAAATATTCTACTGTGCAAAACCTTTTTTTAAAATTTATTTATTTAAGTAATCCCTTTACCCAACATGGGTCTATAACTCACAGCCCTGAGATCAAGAGTCCCCATACTCTGCTGACTGAGCCAGCCAGGAGCCCCTGTGCAAAACATTTTTTAAAACTTAAGGTGACAAGGAAGAACTGCTTTTTTAAAAGAAAAAATAATGAAAAATCTGGAAGAATTTGTTGTAGATTTCATTCTAAAAAATATATAACTAAAGCAATTTGACAAAAGATGTAAAAAATGTCATCTTTCTTAGAATGAGAGAGGTATAATAAATCATCCCCCAAAATTGATAGATTCAATAAAACACAAATTTGAAGCTTTTTTTAAAAAAAGATTTTATTTATTTATTTGACAGACAGATCACAAGTAGGCAGAGAGGCAGACAGAGAGGAAGAAGCAGGCTCCCCGCTGAGCAGGGAGCCCAATGCAGGGCTCGATCCCAGGGCCCTGGGACCATGACCTGAGCCGAAGGCAGAGGCTTAACCCACTGAGCCACCCAGGCACCCCAAATTTGAAGCTTTGATATGTCAAAGGAAAGTAAAGGCCAAAGAAAGTTAGGAAAAATTTGTAGCGTTTGACAGATAAAATATTAATTTCTGTCATAAAACTCACATACTTTCAGAAGAGAATACTGGAATACCAATAGAAATACAGAAAATGCCCCCAAAATGAAAATCAAAGAGGTTAATAAATAGTACCAAACATGTTCAACCTTACTATTAGTCAAAGAAATACGAATTAAAGTCATTATTTTAATATACAAAAGAAGCAAAGTTTTAGGTTTTTTTGTTTGTTTGTTTTTCCCCTTAATGGATACAATTTACTGCTAATGAGAGAACAGTGAGGCAGACTTCATAGACAGCTGGTAGGAGTACAAATTGTACATACTTCACAGGGAAGTTTTACAACATCTATCTTTTGATGGTGTTACAATACTAGAAATCTGTCCAAAAGAACTCAAGAAATACTGACCATGATTTATGCCCAGTTATGGTCATTGCAACATGATTTATATTAGAAATTCTAAGTAGTATAGACCTCTAATAATTAGGGGAAGAGACTGTTTTCTAAAGGGTAAAATATTATGACTTATTAAAATCTATGCTATTAAAAGTTTCTAATTCTTGTGATGTAGTATTAAGTAGGGGAGAAAAGGAATGTGCAATGATAATTTTTTTTAATTTGAGGAAATGACAGGAAATATACCATAATATTTAAGTAATTTATTTGGAAAGGTGGTAGAATTATAAGCAATTTAAATATTTTTCTTTATGCTTTTATGAATTGTATAGCTTTTATTAGTATTTAAATATTTCCTGTTCATAAGCAAAAGAAAATTATTATTGCCGTTGCCTCAAAGCAAACTAAAATAGTAGGTAAAAGTCAGGTTAATTGACTCTGGAAAACAGTATGGAGGGTCCTCAAAAGTTGAAAATAGAGCTACCCTATGACCTAGCCATTGCACTATTTTAATGTGGTTTTGTTTTGTTTTTACTATTGTAAAAAAAAATTGCACTATTTTACTTTGAAAGATACAAATGTAATGATCCAAAGGTGCATGTGCACCCCAATGCTTATAGCAGTGTCCACAATAGCCAAACTATGGAAAGAGCATAGATATCCACCAACAGATGAATGGACAAAAAGATGTAGTAGATATAGATGATGGAATATTATGCAGCCATCAAAAATGAAATCTTGCCATTTGCAAGATGTGGATGGAACCAGATCTAAGCGAAATAAGCCAATCAGAGAAAGACAATTATTATATGATCTCACTGATATGATGAATTTGGGAAATGAGACAGAGAATCATAGGGGAAGGGAGGGAAAAATGAAACAAGATAAAGCCAGAGAGGGAGACAAACCATAAGAGACTCTTAATCTCAGGAAAAAACCTGAGGATTGCTGGAGTGGAGGGGGTTGGTGGAGGGATGGGGTGACTGGGCGTTGGATATTGGGAAGAGTATGTGCTGTGGTGAGTGCTGTGAACTGTGTTAAGACTGATGAATCACAGACCTGTGCCCCTGAAACAAATAATATGTTAATTATACGTTAATTCAAAATGTCAGGTTAACTACATATGAAAAACCCATGGTGAATATCATTCTCAGTGGGAAAAACCTGAGAGCTTTTCTCCTAAGGTCAGCAACATGACAGGGATGTTCACTCTCATTACTGTTATTCAGCATTGTACTGGAAGTCCTAGCCTCAGCTAGGACAAGAAAAAGAAGCAAAAAGTATCCAAATCAACAAAGAAGAAGCCAAACTTTCACTCTTTGTAGATGAAATGATACTCTGTTGAAAACCCAAAGACCACCTAAAAATTACTAGAACTCATATAGGAATTCAGCAACATGGCAGGATATAAAATCAATGCACAGAAGTCAGGTGCATTTCTATACACTAACAATGAGACAGAAGAAAGAGAAATCAAGGAGCTGATCCCATTTACAATTGCACCAAAAACCGTAAGATAACTTAGGAATAAACCTAATCAAAGAGGTAAAGAATCTGTACTCTGAGAACTATAGAACACGTATGAAAGAAATTGAAGAAGATACAAAGAAATGGAAAAGCTTCCATGCTCATGGCTTGGAAGAATAAATATTGTTAAAATGTCTGTGCTACCCAAAGTAATCTACACATTCAATGCAATCCCTACCAAAATACTATCAACATTTTTCACAGAGCTGGAACAAATAATCTTAAAATTTGTATGGAACCAAAAAGGCCCCAAATAGCCAAAGCATTCTTGAAAGAGAAAACCAAAGCTGGTGGCATCACAGTGCTGGACTTCAAGCTGTATTACAAAGCTGTAGTGATCAAGATGGTATGGTGCTGGCAGAAAAACATACACATAGATCAATGAAACAGAAAAAAGAACCCAGGAGTGGACTGTGAACTTTATGGTCAACTAATCTTCAACAAAGCAGGAAAGAATGTCCAGTGGAAAAAAACAGTCTTTTTAACAAATGGTGTTGGGAAAATTGGACAGCCACATGCAAAAGAATGAAACTCAGCAACTTTTTTATACCTTACACAAAAATAAACTCAAAATGAATGAAAGACCTAGGAATCCATCAAAATCCTACATGAGAACACAGGCAGCAGTCTCTTTGACCTCGGTTGCAGGAACTTCTTGCTAGACATGTCTTCAAAGGCAAGGGAAACAAAGGCAAAAATGAATTATTGGGACTTCAAGACAAAAAGCTATTGCACACCAAAGGAAGCAGTCAGCAAAACTAAAAGACAGCCTATGGAATGGACGAAAATACTTGCAAATGACATATCAGATAAAGGACTAGTATCCAAGGCCTATAAATCCAAGAACTTATCAAATGCAACACCCAAAAACCAAAAAATCCAGTCAAGAAGTGGGCAGGAGACATGAATAGGCATTTCTCCAAGAAGACTTCCAAATGGCCAACAGACATATGAAAAGATGTTCATCAGGGAAATACAAATCAAAACCACAATGAGATACCACCTCATACCAGTCAGGATGGCTAAAATTAACAAGTGAGGAAACAACAAATGTTGGTGAGAATGCAGAGAAAGGGGAATCTTCTTAAACTGATGGTAGGAATGCAAGCTGGTGCAGCCACTCTGGAAAACAGAATGTAGGTTCCTCAAAAAGTTAAAAATAGAGCTACCTATGACCCAGCAATTGTACTACTAGATATTTTTCCAGAGGATACAAACAGTGATTCGAAAGGGCACATGAACCCTGATGTTTATAGCAGTAATGTCCACAATAGCCAAACTATGAAAAGAGCCCGGATATCCACCGACAAATGAATGGAGAAAGAAGATGCAGTGTATATACACAATGAAATATTACTCAGCCATCAGAAACAATTAAATCTTGTCATTTGCAACTGTGTAGATGGAATTAGAGGGTATTACCCTGAATGAAATAAGTCAGTCAGAGAAGGACAAATATCATATAATTTCATTCGTGTGGAATTCATGAAACAAAACAGATGAACCTAGGGGAAGGGAAGGAAAAGTAAAATAAGATGAAAAAGGAGAGTGAAGCAAACCATAAGAGACTCTTAACTACAGGGGACAAACTGGGGGTTACTAGAGTGGAGCGGATTGGGGGAAGGGATAATTGGGTGGTCGTTAAGGAGGACACTTGATGTAATGAGCACTGGGTGTTACATGCAGCTGATGAATCATGAAACTCTACCTCTGAAGCTAATAATACACTGTATATTAATTAATTGACTTTAAATAAATGAAAAAAAATTAAGTTAAAAAAAGTTAACTGTTTTCCTCTTGTTTCTAGTTATTTAAATAGTGACCACTTATAGTTTCCATTAAGCAAAATTAAACTTCTACTTTTGCCATATGAGAATGGAGAAATTGCTCTATTTATAAATATACAAAGCACTTTTTTAGTTTAATGCATATTTAAAACCCACATTTTGGAATGATATGCAGAATACTCTAAATGTACAATGATAGCTGTTTAAATTCCTAACTTTAATAAGTAGTTGAATGCTAAAAATTAGTTGAAAGACAGGAAAAACTAAAGTCATAATTGTAAAGCAGTGGATGCCCTTTATTAGGTGCACTTTATCTGGAAAATGGAAAAGGTACCATCTGTCCTCACCTACATACCTAAAATATCTTTTATGAGTATACAAATGAGATGAAGCACGAAAACTCTTGGTAAACTGCAAGTGTTAAATGTAAAATGTTATGTTTGAATAGTGTTATAATTTATTATTTTTAACCAACTTTATTTTATTTTTTAACAGATTGCTTTGAGGAACTGTAGCACACCTTTATTAAGAGCTTACTGTGGTTCCTTGGAAGATAAGAGGTCTTTGTCACTCAACTGTTAATTAAATACCCATGCTAATTATTCCTTTCTTCCTGATCATGAATGATTTTAAGGACTCTAACTGTAATCAATAGAACAATTACTTGAATTCTGGTTAACAATCTTTATTCATCAAAGTCCTAATTATACATTACATCTTATAAGTACCCATAAATAGGGTAACAGCACATTGAGTTTTTGTGTTAATAGGCAATTAGAATAATATTAAAAATTGAAATCATACACAATTTTGATATTTCTTCTTTTAGCCATTCCCCATGGAAAGACTTGCAAATATGAAAGTATGTATTTCTCTTGTAAATCATAAAGGGCTTGATGTAACCAAAAAATAGTAGGTATAAATATTGAATAAGAGATCTAAATACAGTTTAATTTTAATATTGTTTTTAGCAGTGACATCTAGCTTCTGGACCAAAAAGACTTGTGATACTTAAGAACTGTTATTTTACCGATTCAGGATTCACATCTTTTGTGAGCCACAAACTGAGGTTAATAATAAAACAGAATTACAAATAACATACAGAACAGGATAAAACAGAAGGTTAGGAAAATAGGTGTTACCAGAGTTTTGGTTTGCATGATCCCTGTACTTAATTACTGATTATTGTGAGGTTTCTGTTATACTGTCTTACAATATGTGTTTAGTTTGTCTGGCCCCACCTGAAGGCAAGAACCAAACACTTAATCCTTTGGATCTGTACACCTAACACAGTGATGATCATATATGCTATAAGTAAATGCTGACTGAGTTAATGAACACAAAGCCAGAATTTTTATAACAGTTCTTCAGGGATATATTTTATACTCATAGGGACAGTCAGGGGTATAATTTGGGAGATTTTTTAAAAAAATATTTTATTTATTTGTCAGAGAAAGAGAAAGGGAGAGAGCAACAGCAAGGGGAGCAGCAGGCGGAGGGAGAAGCAGGCTCCCTGCTGAGCAAGGAGCCTAATGCTAGACTTGATCCCAGGACTCTGGGATCATGACCCGAGCCAAAGGCAGATGCTTAACTGACTGGGCCACCCAAGTGTCCTTGGGAGAGCTTTTTATTAGCCGTTACAGAATTGTTCCTGGTGACTTCATGTTACTTTAAGAGACCAGTCCTGATTGACAGAATATTTTAAAATTTTTATAGTCACGGTTCTAATTTATGTAATGTAATATACATATATTGCTAAATTATTTAAATAATTTTCAATAGATTTCAAGAAAAAGTTGTTATATTTAAAATTGTTTATTCCAAGAAAATATGTCATTAACTGTGACTCAAATTACAAATTAAAATAATCATTTGCCTTATTGCCTATAATGTTCTTTTTTAGGTTTGGAATCATACTTGAAAAAATTAAAACCATAATTAATGATGATGCAAGATACATGAAAGGATGCCTGAACATGAGGACTCAGAAGTGCTATGCAGTGAGATCCAACATAAATGAATTTCTTGACATAGCTAGAAGAACATATACAGAGATTGTAGATGACATAGCAGGTAATTTAATTACTTCACTGTATTTTTCTGTTTTTTCTTAAATTAAACCTTTTTAGAACATGTGCTTTTCTGCTGGTGATAACTAGCCACGCATATTTTTAAAATTTTATTACCAAAAGAGATAAGGTTAACACTGTCATTTAAAATATATTAAAATAGGATTTTGAAAATAAGTATCTCTAAGTGTTAGAATGTGTCTCTTTTTTTCTCCAAACTTAAATATAGAGTTTCTTCAAACTTAGAGTTACCTGAAGACCAGGACGTGTTTGTCTACCTTCATATAACATTGTATATAAATTATATGAAAAATGCAGGCTGTCAGTACTAAGTGATTTGAGAGGAAGAGATATATTTGTCTAGAAGAGGTGGCATTTGAGCAACTACCACTGTATTTAATTTCTAGTTAAGTACTACTTCATTTTAACAAATTTATGGAATTTCTTGTAAATATAGACACTGTTTTGGGTACTAGGACTATATTGTGAACAGGATAAAGTCCCTGTCATCATGGAGTTTATGTTATAGTAGGGAAGACAGACAAGAAAGAAATGCATGTGTGTGGAATGTGTTATGTGTGAGTGTGTGTGTGTGTGTGTGTGTGTTCGTATGTATAGATAGATGCGTATATCAGTCACATAGATCGTATAATATCAATGGGTATAAGATACATGATGAAAAATATAGCAGGTTATAGGGGTCAGAGAGTGATTGGGTGTGGAAGCATAGAGGATGGGAATGTTTTTAGTAGACAGAATAGCCTAGAAAGGAATCCCATATACTGGCAATGGTACAAACCAAAGCACAAAGGCTAATGAAACCTCAACGGATGAGGAAGAAAATTGGTTAGGATGGAATGGGGCATTCCCTGACAGAACTTGCAAGAGATAAGATTGGAAATGTAGGCTGGGGACCAGAATTTGTCTTTGAAGACTGGGCGTTTGGGTTTTTTTTTTTCCTTAGAGAATGCAGAAGCACTGAGATGTTTTTGCTCTGTAGAGTGAAATTGATCAAGATTGGTTGAATGAATTTGAGTAGAGCAATGGAGACAGGGAAACCATTTTAAACTATTACAAGCTAAAACATTTGAGTGATAGCAGTGTATATGAGAGAAATGCAAATGTTGAAGGAAGAAATGATGAGTTAATAATTGAGTAGTTATGGCCATAGTAAAGGGAAATGTAGCTATTGGTGCTAATTGAAATTTCTAGCCTGAAAGTGGTGGTATCACTGAGAGAAGCAGGAAAATTGTTGGAAGAACTATTTTGAGGAATAAAAATGTTAATTTTCACAAGTAATTGTTCCAAGCATTAATGATCATCAAGTTAAAATTAAAATTTACAGGGCACCTGGGTGGCTCAGTGGGTTAAATCCTCTGCCTCAGGCTCAGGTCATGATCCCAGGGTCCTGGGATCGAGCCCCGTATCGGGCTCTCTCCTCGGCGGGGAGCCTGCTTCCTCCTCTCTCTCTACCTGCTTCTCTGCCTACTTGTGATCTCGTCTCTCAAATAAATAAATAAAATCTTTAAAATAAATAAATAAATAAAAATTTAGAACTCTGTGGTAAGTTTGAAGTTGATAGGAAAAATTGGATTTTTTAAGTATTTGTTGTATCACCATTTCCTTTTTGGAATATTTTGTTTTGCAAAATATGTTTTGTAGAGAGAATTTCTTACTCTGAACTAATGATTATAATAATTTACATGACTATTTATATTTTAAAAAGTTGAATGAAAACATATTCTAATAGAGTATGAAATAGTTTAATTTTTAAGTGTTTTTTTTTTTTACTTTCAAACTACCTATAAAATGACGATCTTTGTACTACCAATTTTTTTCTTAAAAGAATACTTGACCACCATATGTGTTAGACATTAAAAATCTTTACAGTGGATAAAGAAGATATGGCCTATGTATACGATGGAGTATTATGCCTCCATCAGAAAGGATGAATACCCAACTTTTGTATCAACATGGACGGAACTGGAAGAGATTATGCTGAGTGAAATAAGTCAAGCAGAGAGAGTCAATTATAAGGTTTCACTTACTTGTGGAGCATAATGAGTAACACAGAGGACTTTGAGAGAAGGAGAGGAGAAGGGAGTTGGAGGAAATTGGAGGGGGAGATGAACCATGAGAGACTGTGAACTCTTGAGAAACAAACTGAGGGTTTTGGAAGGGAGGGGGGTGGGTGGTTAGATGAGCCTGGTGGTGGATATTAAGGAGGGCACGTATTGCATGGAGCAGTGGGTGTGGTGCATAAACAATGAATATTGGAATGCTGAAAAAAAGAAAATAAAGTTAAAAAATGTGTAAATAAAGAAAAAAATCTTTACAGTTTAAAAGAGTAGCAAGACCTTCCTATTTACATAGAAAAAAACAAAAAAAGTGACTTTTTAAAAACAGTAATGTTCTCATTAAAATTCTTTCTGTTTTTCTTGTTTCTGGTACTAGGAATGATATCGCAGCTTGCAGAAAAATATAGTCTTCCTTTAAGGACAAGTTTTAGCTCTGCTCGAGGATTTTTCATTCAGATGACTACCGACTATACAGCTCTACCCAATAATCGACTTCCTTCAGAATTTATTAAGGTTCATTTTAGAGTTTTGGTTTGGAAATTATTATTTCTGAAATGCATTTTACATTTTTCAGACATTCCTTGAATTTTACATGCCAAATTTTTCAAATGTTCTGTATATTGCTTTCCTACTCCTGTCAATCTAACAGTTATGCTAATTTAAGAGTGAGTTAGAAACTTCTAATTTTCTTATTTTTGGGGGGAAACACCAAACAGTACATCCCACAGTTCTTGAAGCTTGGTATGTATAAAAAAAAGGAAATTAAAAAAGTCCAAAAGATATTTTGATCAAAGGAATTTGGAAAATATTGTACCATCTCCTGTCTTAGGTATTTCTCAATGCACATTTGCCTATTAAAGGTTTAAAAATCCTGAAATAAAGAAATCTGCTAACTTTTTAAAATCCAATATTGCCATACCTTTGAACCAGGGAAATATCTTTTCTTAAATACATACCCACATCTTCATGATATACCAGTTTGGGAAAAGTCTAACCCACTCTAATTTGTTTTCTCTGCTCTCAGGGGGTAACTTCTGACAAAAACAAACCATTTAACTTTTAGGGCTTTTAAATACACACTGTATTAACAGGTAATGGAGGATGGAAAAAGCAAAGAATCGGTTGAGATATGGTAATGGAATTAGAAATTGAGTGAGATTCAGATATGGGGCAAGGGCTAAGATGGGTCAGAGATGGAGTGAAAATTACTGATATCTGTCATGTGTATTACTGGGTAATAAGATGTACTGTCTGACATTTCTGCAGAGCTATTTTAAGACCTGTTCAAATAGTTGTGCCAAAATACTGTAGGTTAACTTTGAGTGCTTTAACTTTAGAAGTGTTCTTTTCTTTTTTGCAGACATTATTTGAGACTTTATTTGTGATGCTTTATCTCCAAAATTAATTAACCTAAATATCTATACTGTTTAAAATCTGTATGTTTTATTTTATAGGAGTGTACACACATCTTGATAGTTTTAAATTTTGTTTATTAATTTCCTAGCAGATATCTAAAGTGAAAAGTTCTTATACCTTTACATCAGCAGACTTAATTAAAATGAATGAAAGATGTCAAGAATCTTTGAGAGAAATCTATCATATGACTTATATGTAAGCCCATTTGAAATTTTTGGATATTAAATTGGTTCAACTTGAAGCATTATAATAAATTTTCATTAATTGACTTTTTGTTTGATAGTAGAAAATTGTAAAATTACGATTGTTAGCAAAGAAAGAACATTTTCTGGAAGAACAGTTAAAACTTTTAAAGTCTGTCATTGCGATTGGGATTGCTCAGCCTTACAGAAGATTCAGGGCAAATCTATTGCAAAAACAAAAACAAAAAAATCATTATACTTAATACTTCTGTAGTATGCATTCCACCATGATGTAGAATTTGGCACATGATGGGCTTATCTTGGCCTTCATTCAGTTATTCATTTCTTATGGTATGCAAGCCTTGAACTTCATTTATATATGTATATGTATATGTATATGTATATGTATATGTATATGTATATGTATATATGTATACATATATAAAATTACAATAGTGCCAGTCTTTTGCTGATCATGAAACAGTAGCAGTATAGCTGGAAATAAGAATAGATCACTCATGGGTGGGGTGAGGGAGGGCCTAGCAAAATAAAAAATGATCATTCATAATCAATGAGCTGAGATGATAAAGACAAATGTTGGACTTTCAAAACAATTTCAGGCCATAGACCACAGAGATTATGCTTGGGGAACATATTTCTCCTTGTAAGGGAAAAACCAAGACCTTAAGCTAGTATCAAGAGTCAGATGCTTAACCAGCTGAGCCACCCAGGCACCCCTTAAAACTTGTTTTTTGTTTTTTGTTTTTTTTTTAAAGTAATCTTTACACTCTTTCTCTTGAACTCATAACCGGACCAAAAGTCACATATTCTACTAACAGAGCCAGCCAGGTGCTCCAAGGAAAACGTTTTATATTATGTCACAGTGTAACACCTCTGCTACATAAAAGCTTAAATAATTACATTGTTAGGGTGTGTGTGTGTGTGTGTGTGTGTGTGTGTGTGTGTGTTGTGAAAGAGAGAGAATATAGTAACTTTTATGTTGAATTTAACATTTACAAAAAACACAAAGTAATTAGCAGGTGGGGTCTGTTCAAGTATATTGAGGTCTTGTTTGACCTATAAAATAATTTTATTAATGAAAATTAATTTTATTAGTATTTAATAATAGCAGTCATTTCTAAAACATGATGTTAACATACCAGAAGATGCATTCTTGCTACAAATTCCTTGAACTCAAGGAACTTCAATTTCCTAATCTCTAAAATGAGGCAAAAGAACAATAGATTTACCTGTGGAATACAACTGAACTGTGAATGGTATTTTACCTTAGGCAATACATTTGATATTGTTTTACAATTATATTGTATGTCCCTCTTTAAAATCAATACCTGACTTCCAAATGTATACTTTCAGGATAGTGTGCAAACTGCTTAGTGAGATTTATGAACATATTCATTGCTTATATAAACTATCTGATACTGTGTCAATGCTGGATATGCTACTGTCATTTGCTCATGCCTGCACTCTTTCTGACTATGGTAAGTTACTTTCTTTGGAATAAATATGTTGTGTACTGAAATTTGTATTTCATCCAAGCAATTTTATATAACAATTATGGATGCTTTACATTTTTTTACCTGAAATATAGTCTCTTGCCTATGGTCTTAGACTAAGACTTAAAGTAGAGGAAGTAAAATTACTCTTAAAATTTATTTATTTATTTATTTATTTTTAAAGATTTTATTTATTTATTTGACAGACAGAGATCACAAGTAGGCAGAGAGGCAGGCAGAGAGAGAGGAGGAAATAGGCTCCCTGTCAAGCAGAGAGCCCGATGCGGGACTCGATCCCAGGACCCTGGGATCATGACCTGAGCCAAAAGCAGAGGCTTTAACCCACTGAGCCACCCAGGTTCCCTAAAATTTATTTTAAAAGTAAGAAAATTGTTTACTGAGAAATTGACAAGTGAGAAAGAAAATACTGCAAGAAACTTTAAAGTTTCCCCAAATAGGAAAGACTGAAAAGCTTCCTCCTTGGTGGAAATAACAATGATCCAAACTGATAAAGTTCAAATCTGAAGACTCTCCTGAGAAGTAGTGTGACAGAAGCAGATGAGAGAAATGAATCTCCAAGTGAACATTTTCTAAACTAGCTCTTTAGATGTGAGCATCTTAAGATCAGGGATTATATCATATATTTTTAATAGTTTTCTTAGCTATTAAGATATTTGGTGTTGCAAAAAAAAAAAAAGATATTTGGTGTTGCTCCATTTTAATTTGAGAGGGATCATCCTGAAACTCCAAACTTATAAATAATAACTTCTGGTGTTAAAAATACTTTTAAAGTAGTTTAGAAATTATTTTCTAACCAACCTCTCTCTCTTATAATGAATGCTTTTGAGTTTATCCATGTGTTTCCTCTAGAAGCATATAGGATTTTTTTTTTTTTAGAAGCATATAGGATTTTAGTGTTTCCTTGTCCCCATGTCCTGTCCCTTTACCGTGGAAGGTATTCATAGAAACCTGATCTTTATTTATTTCTATAAATTAATCATGTATTTTGTGTCTGTTTTGCCTATCATCTGGGTATTCTTTTTAGACAAAATTTCTGTAAGTTTCTGGACATAAAATTATATTTACATTTGGTTCTACTTTATATCCATACATTACTTGAAAAGCTAAGTATGCCAAATTTGAAAAAAAGCCTAAGATGGGAATTAAGTAAATGTGTAATTTTGTAGTACTGGTAATTAATTGTTATTTTAAAAGTCCTGATAATTCAGGATGCCTGGGTGGTTCAGTTGTTAAGCGTCTGACTCTTGATTTCAACTCAGACCATGATCCCGTGGTCATAAGACTGAGTCCCATGTTGGTCTCCACAGTCAGTGGGGAGTCTGCTTGAGATTCTCCTTCTGCACCCCCCCCCCAACCTCACACTCTCTCTCTTTCTCTCAAAAAAAAAAAAAAAAAAAAAAGTATTATCAAGGTGCCTGGGTGGCTCAGTCAGTTAAACGGCTGCCTTCAGCTCAGGTCATTCATCCCAGAGTCCTGGGATCAAGCCCCACATCAGGCTCCCTTCTTGGAAGGAAGCCTGCTTCTCCCTCTTCTGCTCCCCCTGCTTATGCCCACTCTTTCTTTCTCTCTCTCTCTCTCTATGTCAAATAAATAAAACCTTTTTAAAAAGGTATTATCAATGGCTAGTTGACTCTTTTTAATCTATATAAATGTGGAAATGTTACACAGACTATTTTGGAGCTCAGGACAATGACAAAGAACTAAATCCTAGGGTTCCCTGGAAGTGAATAAAAGTTGTGATGGTGATTAGAATGCGTCAGTTACAATCTAGAGGAATTTTGGTAGAGATTTAAGATAAAATAGTACCTTAATGCTTTGTCCCAAATTGACCCTAGTAAAATCACACATACACACCACACAGACCATTAAACATAAATATATTAATCTTATGAAACCGTTCTTTTTTTTAGTTCGGCCAGAATTTACTGATACTTTAGCAATCAAACAAGGATGGCATCCCATTCTTGAAAAAATATCTGTGGAAAAACCTATCGCCAACAATACTTATATTACAGAAGGAAGTAATTTTTTGATCATAACTGGACCTAATATGAGTGGGAAATCCACATATTTAAAACAGATTGCCCTTTGTCAGATTATGGCCCAGATTGGTAAGTTATGGCTTTACTTCATACTTAGCAATTCTGTTTCCCATTTAAAATGCTTTGTGCCTAATATTTTAGATCCAGGTACCTTAATTAGTTTGGAGTAGGTTTCCTTACCTAAAAATATAATAGGGTCTATTATGTAGATCATAACTTTTACTATTTGGTAGATTAAGCTCCATCCAATTTGGATTGCATTGTACTAAAAATTTTATGTATGATGTAACAGAAGTAAAAACTACCTTACTATAACTGTTAATGTTGTATCAATTATTACTAAACTGAATCATATGTTTATTTCTGATTCAAAACCAAACTTTGTTGTGAGAAAAAGTAAAATAAGTAGAAAAAGCTGCTGCCTTTAATAACTCATTTAAGATTTTTCCAAATTATAACATTGGGGAAAGAAACATCTTTTACTTAACTTAAGGGCTACCAGTAACTCAGGCACAGCACTTGATACACATTATGTGTGCATACGTACACATTGAAATAGCTGTCATTGGCGCCACAATGTCATGTATTTCTTGGTGTAGGGGTGTAACTTAGCTCTGAAAACAAGGTTTCCTTGAGAACTCTATGAATCAGAAATGAGATGATTTGTTCTAATGTAGTGGTTCTCAACCAGGGATGATTTTGGTTCCTCCGCCACTGCACTCCTGGCCCCCAAACTTGGCAATGTCTGGAGACATTTTTAGTTCTTAATGCCGAGGGAAGTATAGAGTCCAGAGATGTTGCTGAACATCCTACAATGCACAAGACATTACTCCTCCCTCTGACATATGTAAGAAAGATTATCTAGCCCAAGTTGTTAGTAGTGTGGTGGTTGAGAAATCCTGGCCTAATGTAATAAACTGTAAGTGGAATACAACAATAATAATATTGGTGATACAGTGCAGATTTACCCTTACTACTGGGAAAGAAAATCAGAGGTGAACGGGTGAAGAGTAACTATTTTATTGGGTTTATAGTTGTACTGGAATGAAAAGGACATCTAATTTCCCTCCTCTTATAAAGAAACTGATTCATATGTGATAATAACCTTATTTCTATTTTAATTTGTGAGTAGCTCTGTCCTTTTAAAAAAAACAAGCTATGCAATTGTTGGACATCTGTAATTGTTAGAGCACTCATTATACTGACGTGAAATCTGACTTTCTATAACTTCTGCTCAGTAGTCCTAATTTTTATCTTCTATGCATCACAGAATAACCTAATCTCTTTTGATAATAGCCCCTCAAATATTCGAAGAAAATTATTCTACTTCCCTTGTCACTCATTTTAAACTTTTAGAATACCTAAAAGTATATACAGTATCTCATATAATGTGGTCATAAAGGAAACAGTAGAATTTGAAAGGCATGGAAATTAAGACCATAGGCTTTGGAGCTAGACCTCGTTTGTCTAGTTACTAGCTCTGTGATCTAAGGCAAATAACTTAACTTCCTTGGTGTTCTTATCTGTAAATGAAAATTATAATAGTACCCAATTCTAAGAATTGTTGTAAAGACAATGAGATAAGGTGCCCTTTGGCTCAGGTCATGATCCCAGGGTCCTGGGATCAAGCCCCCCATGGAGCCGCATCTGGCTCTCTGCTCAGCGGGAAGCCTGCTTCTCCCTCTCCCATTCCCCTGCCTGTGTTCTCTCTCCCTGTGTATCTCTCTCTGTCAACTAAATAAATAAATAAATGAAATCTTTTAAAAGAATGATTAAGTGAGATAATTATATAAAATACTATGAATGTAGGGAAGGGTATAGGAAAGAAGGAGATTTTCCAGGCAGAGGTAAGAACATATTCTTCTTTTTTTAATAATTTTATGAATTTTTTAATAAACATATAATGTATTATTAGCCCCAGGGGTACAGGTCTGTGAATTGCCATGTTTACACACTTCACAGCACTCACCATAGCACATACCCTCCCCAATGTCCATAACCCCAGCACCCTCTCCCTACCCTCCCTCGCCCCCCCCTCAGTTTGTTTTGTGACATTAAGAGTCTGTAAGAACATATTCTAAAGCAAAAACAAACAAAGACAAACCAAAAAAAACCCAGTGTGATGTGCCCACAGAAGTACACGAAGTCCAGATTCCTTTGTAGAGCAAACAGTGTCTGAAGCCAGAGACATGGGCAAAAGCCAGATCATGAAGGCCTTAGGTACTTCACTGAAGAGATATAAACTTTATCCAAAAATCTGTAGGGAACTGTTGAAATTTAAGTAAGAGAATCCCATGATTGTATTTGCCTTTCACATAGATCATTCTGGCTGATATATTGTTAGAGGAGAGCCAGACCAGAAGCAAAATATCAGTGTGTGTGTGGCGGGGGTGGGGGCGTGCTTCTGTAATAATTTTTAGATTTAAAAATGTCAGAGGGCCTTTTTGGTGGCGGTAAATACAAATGAACTAAAGAAAAAGTACGAACATCTACCATATATGCTATATCCTCTCCTTGGTACTTTCACATTTATTTTCCCATTTAATCCTTCCAGAAATCCTGTGAGAAAGTTGAATTTAAGAGATCTGCTTGTCAGGTGCCTGGGTGGCTCAGTGGTAAGCCTTTGCCTTCCACTCAGGTCGTGATCTCAGAGTCCTGGGATCGAGTCCCATGTCAAGCTCTCTGCTCGACAGGGAGCCTGCGTCCTCCTCTCTCTCTGCCTGCCTCTCTGCCTACTTGTGATCTCCCTCTGTTTGTCAAATAAATAAATAAAATCTTAAAAAAAAAAGAATTAAAAAAAAAGATCTGCTTGTGAGGTTACTATTGCTATTATTGTTACTTTTATTTTTATTAACATTATCCTGACTTTTGCTTTCTTTTCCTGCTGTTTCCTTAGATGTTAATGCTACTCTTCATCCTTATCTTGGTTTTAAATCCTGGAATAATCAGGGGTTTGTTTCCTTTATTCTCATTATTTCACCATTTTGTTCTATATGATTGATAATTTTCCCATTCAACTATTTGTGTATTTTTATCCTTATGACTTTAGAATGCCTTTTATGTCCCATTCTGTATAGAGATAGTTGTATTAATCAGATTGACTTGCTTTCAAAAGGTAAATATTTTAGATTATTTAGTATGATAACTTCTCAAGTAGAAAAATCCTCAGAGATGAAAACTCACCTTTTTAAAAAAATTCAATGTTTTGCTTTCATTCTAATTCTGAGTGTTTTGACACATTTCTTTTTTTTTATAATTTAAAAAAATTTTTTATAAACATATAATGTATTATTAGCCCCAGGGGTACAGGTCTGTGAATCGCCATGTTTACACACTTCACAGCACTCACCATAGCACATTTTCTACACATTTCTAATAGATATTTCCTAATACATCATTCTGTAACAGTTTTATCAACTTGAACTTCATAAGCATTTCCTTCGAATTTTCCTATTTTGAGTTTTTTATCTAACCATATTATTTAACATTTTTGTGAAGTTTATAGTAAATCTTTTTAATGTACTTGGATTTATACTGTCTTACTTGAACTTCCAGATAACTTTGTACAATAATAAAGTCAAGTATTTCCATTTATATGTGAGAAAGATGAGACTGGGAGAATCTAATTACTGCCCAAGGATATATGATAAGTGACAGAGCTGGCGCCATGTTGTCTGACTGTATATCCAGTGATCTTTCCACTATGTAATCCTTAGCAAGGCTAATAAATAATCTAAGTCGGTGAAAAGTACAAAATATTAGTACTTATATTTTATAAAAGCATTTCAGTTTACATTGACCTTATATTTTACAGGATCATATGTTCCAGCAGAATATTCTTCCTTTAGAATTGCTGAACAGATTTTTACAAGAATCAGTACTGATGATGAAATTGAAACAAATTCATCAACATTCATGAAGGAAATGAAAGAGGTACCCAAACTAAACTTTTCCTTATGTAAAATACACGTTAAATTCCTCCACTAATGGTCAATTATTATGTAAGAAAGTATCCTTATATTAAAACATGCAGATGTGCTTATGTTCCTCTACAAGAGCCAGAGGGCAGTCAAAGACAGCTTCTAATTTCTTTCTTATGTGGAAATGGGAGAGATGGTTTTATTGAAAAATACAGTTTTAAGGAAAAAGCTAGTATTATTGAACAAAAAAACATGCTTTCATGTTTTTGTATGGGATATATAAAAGACTTTCAGAAAACAATGACCTGTTCAGGACCATTGCATTGTATCTATTGTTCCTGTTAGGTTTGATTTTAAAATAATAGATCACTGTGTTAGAATGCTTTTAAAAATCATCCTCTTGTGTGCCCCTTTAGAATCTTCACTTTGTATAACAAAGTATGTGTCATCACCTTTTTCTGATCTGGGCAAATATCAAATAGACTTGAAGGACTAAATGTATTGAATATAGCTCTTGGGCTGTCTTCAGTGGGTAGGAATTAATGGATCACTGTAGAGTTGGATAACTTTTTGTAAAAGGGCGAGAATAGTTATTATTTGTGCCACCATATGTGACTTTTACATAATTATTTAGTATGTATTGCAGATTTTGGCTCTCTGAGGTGTACTGGGGTAGCTGTGGGAGAATATAGCAATGTACTAGGTGCTCAAGGTATATTTTTAAATGGTCCCAGCTCTCAAGAAGCTTAGCCATATAGAAAGGTAAAAAGCCATGAAATTTACTATTGTGTCAGTACATAACAGGTGTAATTATAATTTTTGAGAAAGAAGTTAATACTCTTCAGTGGAGAAGGAACATTTCTGTCAATTAAAGTCTTGGTCTTTGTTGAGTATGGATTTATATTTACTTGTTTAAATAGGAATCAATGGACTTGGATACTTTTTTCTCAATTTTTCTTTCTTTACTGGCTATCGAGATGTTAAAATAAACCTGAGAAATAGTTTTGAGTATAATATGACGATTAGTCATTTGTGGAGAAGAAAATGACAATCTTTGTGCATTATTTAAACATTTAATTCATTGCTTAGTTTTATTTCACTGTTTCTAAAACATTAATATTTTAGATAATGGTTATTTACTCTTTGTTGTCTCATACACATATGCATGTGTCTGTTACATACATATCAGCTGTTCTATTGAAATTATTAGTCATGAGATTTTTTAAAAGAAAAGCAATGTGCTAGTTTCTACTTAGCTGGATAGCTTTATAAAAATAAGTTTCAGATGAAGTAATTAAGAGACTGGATTTTTCCTCATTTTTTAAGTTGGTAGTGACAGCTGTTTGGTTATAATGAATAATATTAAAATTATATTTTTCAGATAGCTTACATTCTGCATAATGCTAATAACAAATCACTCATATTAATTGATGAACTTGGCAGAGGTACTAATACAGAAGAAGGTATTGGCATTTGTTATGCTGTCTGTGAATATCTGCTGAGCTTAAAGGTATTCTTCTCTGTTTCTTTTAAGTGTATTAATTTTGAGCCCTTTTTTAAAAAAGATTTATTTATTTGAGAGAGAGAGCTCACACATCCCTGAGCAGGAGGAAGGGCAGAGGGAAAGGGAAGGGGAGAGAGAAATTTCCTGCAGACTCCCCACTGAGCACAGAACTTAAATATGGGGCTTGATTTCACAACTATGAGATCATGACCTAAGTGGAAACCAAGAGCCTAGTGCTCAACTAACTGAGCTACCCAGGCACCCCCTTCACGTATCCTTTATATATGTATCATGATTGGATTTTATTGGCACATACAAATAGTTCTTTAAACAATTTTAGGTAATAAAAGTATACCATAGTATTTATATTTTTGTTAGTTGCAGGAACAGCTAGTATGATAGCCATGTAGACAGCTAAAGGAGGAAATCAAGAAATACAAATAATATCAAGACTAGTCACTTGGCTTTAATTTAATCAAATTAAAAGGCAAAACATGAAAGCATTTCAATAATTGTCTCCATGGATAATAACATTGGCTATGATGTTACAACATGAAGTGAAAAACTAGGCATCTGAGGTCACTTTGTGGAAAATTATTTTACTTACCCACCTAAGAGTCATTCCTTTAAAGAAAACAGGTTTTCACAAGTCAAGTAAAAGAGACTATAATTTTTGCTGTTTTATTAAGCTGATTTGTAAAATATCTTTTTAGATAATCTCTCAGAATATATGCAGGTGTGAAAAAACTTAAAATTTTTTTCCATATTTAAAGTACTTTGAAATAGGGTTCTGGGATCGAGCCCCACATTGGGCTGTCTGCTCAGCAGGGAGCCTGCTTCCGCCTCTCTCTCTGCCTGCCTCTCTCCCTACTTGTGATCTCTGTCTGTCAAATAAATAAATAAAATCTTTAAAAAAAAAAGTACCTTGAAATATCCCTAAGATGATCTTCTTTACCTTAAGTGACAGTCCATAATGATTTATTATAAAGAATGAGAAAAATCTTATTTTTGTGATAGATATGTGATAAATCAAAAGTAATATTGAGAGATAACATTAGTCTTTGTAATAGTGAATCTATGTCAGTTGATCTGTGTCAGTTGATCAGAATTTCTCATAAAAATAAGATATATATATTAAGTGTTAGGATTAAAATCTAATTTGTGTCTGTGATGGTTAATTTTGTATATCAGCCTGACTGTACTACAGAGTACTGGATATTTTGTCAAGTAAGATTTTGGGTGTATCTATCAGGGTTTCTGAATGAGATTTGTATTTGAACTGGTAGACCCTTCCTAGAGTGAGTGGGTCCCATCCAGTCAGTTTCTTTGTATGTTTTTTGTTTGCTTTTTTTCATGGGCTTGGTAAATATCAGTTCTTTTTATTTCCTCTGTTCCATTCCAGCTCTAACATAAGGAGGGTTAAGAGTAGTTAATCCTATAAATCATCATTTAAATTAGAGTGCAAAGGAGACACTGCAAAAGAAAATGTCCCAGGAGCAGAAACACAACATATGAGAACTGGGGTCTACACTTGGACGAGAGAAGTCTATATTACAGGGGCAAAAGCTTAGTGCTCTGTTTTTGCATAAGAGTTTAGTTTAAAAGGGGGTGGTGGGTGTTGAGTTGGCAAAGGGATGGATAGAGTGAGCTAGAATGTCTGTTATTGCACAGAACCACCCCTTCCCTTTGAAGTCTCCTTGGCACTATTCTCTGACAGCAGAGAAGCCAGAAACACATATGGTGAATGGCCTTCCTTGGAGAGATGTGGGCTAGAACCTGCCAGGGAGGTTTGGAAGGTAGAGAAGGGGCTGTAATTCACTGTGTGCAGCCTAGAGCATACACAGACCTGGGGTCCAGGACAGCCTCAGAGGGGTTCCTGAGAGCTTCTGGCTATGCTGCTGCCCCCTAAAAGAGATGTCAGGGGCTTTCCAGCTGTTCCAGACAATTGCAGTGGCCCAGTGAGCTCTTGAGAATTGCAGATTTTGGCTCTCCAAGGTGTACTGGGGTAGCTGCAACCCTGACCCTTGCTCTGCCAGCTCTCCCTCCTCCTTTACAAAACCCTCCATACCCAGACACATGCCAGGGCTCCTGTTTTGCTGGCTACAAACGGACCAGCAAACCGGCTGCCTGGTACCACATCTGACCACCATACCTTCCAGGAGCTGTTCCTCTTCAGCTCTGTCCTATGGGATCTGGATCATCCAACCTTATTTTCAGCTCCAGGGATGAGGCCAGACTGACTCAAACTTTTTCTCTGTGCCTCGGTGATGGCTCAGGAGTGGATGCCTACCCAGACTGGCCAGTGAGTATAGGAGGAGGGTCCTGGCCACAGTGACAGTTTCCAAGAGCTTTCTGGGTGACATCTGGGTAAAAAGTTCCCCCTCCTCTGGACACTGTGTCATGGTGGAGGGACCAAGCTGCTGTGGCCACTTGGTTCCAGGAGGGCACGCAACCGGAGGTTCACACAAACTCAGGAACAGCAAATGAGAAGGCTATCGAGAAACAGAACTTGATCCTTAGTCAAACAGACCTTGGAACCCACCCTGCCACTGGATTTTCAATTTCCATGTTGTTAAAACCCATTCAGCCTGGGTTTTTTGATGTAGCCAAAAACATTCTTGACTTATTAAGTATTTTCATAAGACACCTTTACTTGTGGATTTCTTGGCTAAATGTATTAACATTTGTTTCTTCTCACTAAAGGTCAAATTTTCAACAGGGCTGTCCATGTAAGATTGATAGTTTTGTTCCATTTGTTCTTCTGTTGGCTGATGTAAGCCACCAGGTTCTCCATGTACTGCAAGAACAGCTTAAGAACTTTAGATACTCTTAAGAATTTTTTCCATGAACCACATGAATGTTGCAATCAGCGATAAAATTGGACAAAGCACAGGATACAGAAGCTTAATATTACTTCTTTTGCCTGGAACACAACCTTCTTTCTACCCACTGCTGATGTCTCAATTCCGTGGAGTCAGTAACTTGGCTGAACATGGTGTGCAGTGTGTGCTGATGTTTCAAAGCATGATGAGCACTTCCAGAATGGTTCTAGAACTGAAGAGTTAGGATGGGGGTGCCACAGAGTTCACAGATTACCTGGGCCACTTCTCAGCAGGAAGACTGTCCAAGTCACTAACAGCACAGTGATTCTCAGACATGTGGTAATGCAACTCTTACATGATTTTTGTAATTAAAGAGCTGTAGGCATTTGTTTCAGAATTCCTTCTAATCTGGCTGCTTCCCAGCTTCTTCAGGCAAAGGCAGGAGAGGCCAAATGCTTATGATGCTCTTCTCACAGCTTAGCACATTTTTTTTTTTTAAGCTGAGAAACCGGATGGAAGGAAACACTCTAGCCTGCAAGACCAACTAATGATTTTATTACTGCTTTTTCCTTAAGCCTTGATAATGGATCTTCATCAGTGAAGATGAATGAATGAGTAAAAGTACAATGGAAGATGCAAGCAATTGATTTGTTGCTTCTTTTGGAAATTTGGATAAGTTGATTTCCCCATGGCTTAAATGACCTCTTCTATGGAGACTCTCCCGATGGTTCAGGAAACCCCAAAGAAATTCTATTGCAGGAATTTGATTTTTACCATCATTCAAGTGTTTTGCCAGTATTTCCTCACAGGTGGTATAAAGAGCTGTTGACTCAGCAGTCAGAAGTCTTTGCAGACATTTGTTAATGGCAAAACTCTCCTAAGTCTTGTCTCTAGCTGTGTCAATAACAACATGGCACAGTTGGCAAAGCTGTGTAGCTTGAACTTGATTCATGTGACTAATCAGTATAGGAAGAGGACTTTTAATATAACAGTGTATTTCTTCATCACTTCTTCTATTACTGTAAGTACCTCAGAAGTAGCAGCAGGGAAAACAGCCAAATCCTCCAGGTTTGTAAGAGCTAGGAAAGGTCAGTGTGCCAGTGCAAGATTAGTTTGTTGCAGGTAACTCTTCAGCAGCTGACCCAATCCTGCTGTCAACAGTGTCATTACTGAACAATAGTTTGGAAGTATTTCTTGAGGGGACACAAACCCATGCCACAAGATGTTATGTAGATTGAGTCCACGTGGAGATCCAATGAAGATTCGTAGTATATCTGCTATATATTGGCAAGCTCCTCAGATGCAAGCAGATCTCTTAAAAGGGGGTTTCCTGGGGTACCTGTTTCATTGAGCATCCAACTTGATTTTGGCTCAGGTCATGATCTTAAGGTCTGCGATAGAGCCCTGCATGGGGCTCTGCACTCAGGGCAGAGTCTGCTTGGAATTCTCTCCCTCTCCCTCTGCCCCTACTCCCCCCCCCCACATACACCCCGCTGCATGCCCTCTCTCTCTTAAAGGGGGGACATTCCTTCCTGTTCAGTAAAAATATATCACCCGAAGCCTGTTGTAGACATGCTGTCAGTTTCATTAAGCTAAAAGAAATAGCAGGAGATTCAAGGCTTTCCAAAGCATCAGATGTTTCAGGAAATAACTCTACAAAAGCTGTCCACCTCAGCCATGGTGTATATTGAATTTCAAACTGCACCTTGGTCCGAGATAACAAATATGAGTGGACAGCCTCACACACGGCCCAGCAGCCTCACACTTCCCCAGTAATCCAGACTCTGGGCTGATTCTTTGTAAACCACATAGTCTGTGATTGTCTTCTAACATACTTAACCTCTCTTACAGTGCCATTGATAATCACAGTTTTCTGTGACTTCAAACCTGAGTTTACAGATCATATCATAGGACTGAGGGAGAAAGATAAGTGGTAATAGGATCCTCTGTTAGCATACTATATGTTTGGGAATTACAGCCTGGGACCTGGAAGATAAGGGAACTGGCCCCTGGACAATCTGGGGGTAGGTTCAGCACCAAGGAGAGGGAGGGCAAGGGGTATGTCTTTGGGGTCAGGGTCAAGGTGCCTTCTGTAGTTGCCCACTAGGGGGCTGGTAGGCCTACCTGCTTCTGCAGTGATGCAGTCATAGTGGAGGCCGGGGAGTGGTGGCCTAGAGCCCAAATCAGGGCCTGCCTTCCAGCTCACTGCCAGGGCCATCCTGTCAGAAGGGTGTGGCCAATGCCGCACCTCCTCCCACCCTTACTGTACTGGGCCTAAACACACCAGGTGAGTGCTCATGTGTGCATAGGCACCCTGGCTCCCATCTGCTCTATCTCCATGACTTCTAGCTCCGCCCATCCAATCAGTTTTGCATGGAGCCCAGTTGAATACCTGAATAAAACAAAAAGGCTGACCTTCCTGGGAGTGAGAGGGTTACTTCCTATCTGAGTGCCTTCAATATAGAATCATTTTTCCTGCCTTTGGAATAGAATTGAAACATCAGCTTTTTCTGGATCTTGAGCCTGCCAGCACTTGGACTGGAACTATACCATTTGCTCTCCAGTTCTTAGGTCTTAAAGACTCACACTGGAACTATAGCATCAGCTCTCCTGGGTCTCCAGCTTGTTGATTGCAGATCTGGAATTCTTAAGTCTCCATAATCATATGAACCAATTCCTAATAGATAATCTCTCTCTCTCTAGACACACACGCACACACGCGCACACACACACACACACACACACAGTATTCTATTTCTCTGGAGAAGACTGACTATTACAGATTTTGGTATTGAAAGTGGTTCTAAAGCAACAGAATTATTTTTAAATAATTTTTTAAATGTTTTAATAAACATATAATGTATTATTAGCCCCAGAGGTACAGGTCTGTGAATCACCAGGTTTACACACTTCACAGCACTCACCATAGCACATACCCTCCCCAATGTCCATAACCCTACCACCCTCTCCCTACCCGCCCCCCCGCCCCCGCCACAACCCTCAATTTCTTTTGTGAGATTAAGAGTCTCTTATGGTTTGTCTCCCTCCTGATCCTGTCTTGTTTCATTTATTCTTTTCCTACCCCCCAAACCCCCCATGTTGCATCTCCACTTCCTCATCTCAGGGAGATCATATGAGAGTTGTCTTTCTCTGATTGACTTATTTTGCTCAGCATAATACCTTCTAGTTCTATCCACGTCGTTGCAAATGACAAGATTTCATTTCTTTTGATGGCTGCATAGTATTCCATTGTATATATATATATATATATATATATATATATATATATATATATATACTTCTTCTTTATCCATTCATCTGTTGATGGACATCTAGGTTCTTTCCATAGTTTCGCTATTGTGGACATTGCTGCTATAAACATTCGGGTGCACGTGCCCCTTTGGATCACTTCATTTGTGTCTTTAGGGTAAATACCCAGTAGTGCGATTGCTGGGTCATAGGGTAGCTCTATTTTCAACTTTTTGAGGAACCTCCACACTGTTTTCCAGAGTGTTTGCACTAGCTTGCACTCCCACCAACAGTGTAGGAGGGTTCCCCTCTCTCCGCATCCTTGCCAGTATCTGTCATTTCCTAACTTATTAATTTTAGCCATTCTGACTGGTGTGAGGTGATATCTCATTGTGGTTTTGATTTGTATTTCCCTGATGCCGAGTTATGAGGAGCACTTTTTCATGTGTCTGTTGGCCATCTGGTTGTCTTCTTTGCAGAAATGTCTGTTCATGTCCTCTGCCCATTTCTTGATTGGATTATTTGTTCTTTGGTTGTAGAGTTTGATAAGTTCTTAATAGATTTTGGATACTAGCCCTTTATCTGATATGTCATTTGCAAATATCTTCTCCCATTCTGTCAGTTATCTTTTGGTTTTGTTAACTGTTTCCTTTGCTGTGCAAAAGCTTTTGATCTTGATGAAGTCCCAATAGCTCATTTTTGTCCTTGCTTCCCTTGCCTTTGGTGACATTCCTAGGAAGAAGTTGCTGCGGCTGAGGTTGAAGAGGTTGCTGCCTGTGTTTTCCTCAAGGATTTTGATAGATTCCTTGCTCACATTGAGGTCCTTCATCCATTTTGAGTCTATTTTCGTGTGTGGTGTAAGGAAATGGTTCAGTTTCATTTTTCTGCATGTGGCTGTCCATAGAGCAACAGAATTTTAACGATTAGTTTTCTGAATCAGTTCTGGGGTTTCTGGAATTGACTCTTTAATCTGATTAGATTTACTTTATTTTTATTACTTAACTCAAAGACTTGTTTTATTATAGCACATGGGTTGGGACCAATGGGAAGGGGTAGATATAGTGGGCAACTATGGCCCTAATTAGTATTGGATGCCCATCCTGATGGCCGTGAATGTGCTAAAGATGCCACCACTCTGCATTATGGTTTTCCTGATGCCACCCATCAGCTCCCAACCCCACATTCCAACCCTGAGCAAAAAAAAGAACCCAAGAGCACCCCAGCTGCCATGCCCACTGCATAGCCCATCATAAAGCCCATCTACACGTGGTTGAAGCAGCTTGGCTTGGTGTGTCTGTAGGGCCCTATAACCACTGGCATCCTATTAGTGTTCAGGTCCCTGTACCATGGTGCCCCCACCTCACCTCTAATCTGATTAAAGATACTAATGACTCTATTTCTAGTAATAGAGTATAATAGTTTTGTTTGAACCTAAATTTTTTTTTAAAGATTTTATTTATTTATTTGACAAACAGAGATCACAAGTAGGCAGAGAGGCAGGCAGGGGATGGGGGGAAGCAGGCTCCCTGCTGAGCAGAGAGCCCGATGCGGGGCAGAGAGCCCGATGCGGGGACCCTAGAATCATGACCTGAGCCGAAGGCAGAGGCTTTAACCCACTGAGCCACCCAGGCGCTCCTGTTTGATACATAAATTTTGAGGACATTAATGTTATTATGAACATAGTCCTTACTATACTAGTTTACTGAATTTCTTAATTTTTTCTGTTGCTTTATAAATTTGGTTTTATACCCCTTTTAATTTATTAAGTAGTTGAGCCTTTTCATTTTTCTGTCCTGTACCTCTTGCCACACCCCCTTAATGGTTGATGCCATTTGCCAGCCCAAATATTTTCTTTTTAATGTCTTAAGACTTTCTTTTTCCACCAATCACATCTTTAAAGGTTTTTTTTTCTGGTAATATCTTAAAACATAACCAATTATGCAAATCTCTAGTTTAGTAACTCAGGACTGGAAACCATGTGCTGGTCATGTCACTTGAACCATCTGCATCAATATCACCTAAAATACTTCTGGAAAATGGAGTTTTCTGGGACTCCATATTACAATAAGTACCAAGAATTTGCATCTTTAACAAGCTCCCCAGGGGATTACTAAAGTTTGAGAATCATTGTCCTAAGCATTATTCTCTACCTTTTCTTTCTTACTTTTAAGTACCTAACCTAAACACAATGCAAATCTAAAACCTGAAAATCTTTGTGATTTTGAATACCTAAGACAAACCATTGATTCCACTTTCCAAAAAATAGTTATATGGAAGGAAGCTACTTTTAAAGTAAGTTTTTTTAAAAGTTGAGAGAAATGTTATGATTTTATTTGTAGATTACTTTTCTAATAAATGATTACCTCATTTAGCAGCTTTATTTCTGGTAAATCTCATCTTTTGAATATCTTCAGTTTTTTTTAGGATTTTATTTTTAAATTTGTTCTCGTTTTTGTAATATAACATATGTGTGATGTGTAAACATAATAAAATGTCTCTTTCATTGAATATAAATTTGCAAAACATTTTGAAATGAATTGACCAGTATTAGTTTCATTCCTACACTTTTGCCAAGATACCTGAAAAATCAAACTAATTTTTTTTCTAGTTCATTTTAAAAATACATTCATTGTTATATATTCTAGGCATTTACACTGTTTGCTACACATTTCCTGGAACTATGTCATATAGAGGTCCTGTATCCTAATGTAGAAAACATGCATTTTGAAGTTCAGCATGTGAAGAACACTTCAAGGAATAAAGAAGCAATCTTGTATACCTACAAACTTTGTAAGGGACTCACAGAAGAAAAAAATTATGGTATTGCATATGGAAATTATATCTATGTAATATCTATTGAAACACTACATATTCTCATAATTCTTTTCCCCTTTACTTGGCTCTTAATCTAAGCAACTTTTCCTGTCATTCTTTTGACTGTTTATGCTCTAAGACTGTATTTTCTTTCTTTTTTTTTTTTATTTTTTTTAAAGATTTTATTTACTTGACAGACAAAGATCACAAGTAGGCAGAGAGGCAGGCAGAGAGAGAGGAGGAAGCAGGTCCCCTGCTGAGCAGAGAGCCCGATGTGGGGCTCGATTCCAGGACCCTGGGATCATGACCTGAGCCGAAGGCAGAGGCTTTAACCCACTGAGCCACCCAGGCGCCCCTAAGACTGTATTTTCTATGTCAAGCTCACATTTTATGTATATTAAGTTTATATTTAAATTTATATTAATCAGTACTTATGTAGAATTACAACACATTAAAGTCCCAGAAGTATTAGTTTCTATTCTGAGGAAAATGTAATTTAGGTTATATTTGCAAGTTATAAATGAATTGAAAATTGTATATTTCTTATACACTTTTTCAGTAACATCTGTTTTCTTCAGATGTAAGGAACTTGATCATCTAAAGTCTTAAAAGGGAATGTATTACCAAACCATATGATGCTTGTAAACTGGGTTAGATATTTTCTACCTAAATCATTATATGACGTGTAAAATCTCATGGATTCAGAAATTTTTAAATTGATCCATAAATATAAATTTCCTAAAATAATTTTAGCTATGAATGTGACCCTCTGTGGGGCGAGAAGCATCTTTGTTTTGCTATTTGGAATGAGAAATCAACTGCATAACTTAATTTGTATCAGATACTCTATTTTTATAAGCTTTAATTTCATCTATTACATGGGGATAATTTTCCATATATGTAGGGCTTATGAAGATTAAATGAATTATCAAACATCTGTTTAATATAGTACCTAGCAATTAGCAACTTCTCAGTAAATGTGCTAGCGTTTTCTATTGCCTCTAAAGTAGTACATACAATAAACTGTTAACACACAGTAGAAAGCCTATGTGGCATTTATACAACAAAATTAGGCCCAGGGAACATGAGAATACTAGGTAGTACTTTGAATTGCATGAAGAATAGTCATCTATAGTTATATCTTGTGAGAAATCCCTCTCTCAATGATCTGCTAGACAGATGAATATTCAGCTCTAGGGTTATCTCTGTGACTAGGGTTATCTCTCCTCCCTTGCAAAGCTCATATTCTTTGACCTTCTATTAACCAACTGCATTTGTAGTTGGAATTTCATTGTTATTATTCAGTTTTCTAGTTACCTCTTTTCTTTTCCCTATCATGTTTTCCTGTCTCAGATATATGTTGAGAGGTAATTGATATTCTAATTTGTCATACATCTTGGACAACTAATTAAATCTTATGATTGGTAAATTGTCATCCAGAACTTTGGAAAACTTAATTTTGAGAATAGCTAAGTTCTTCATAAATGCCTATAGGATGGAAGTTTAAATCTGTGAAGAAAAGATTATTACTGCTTAAAATAAACATAATACCTGCCATAACAAGCCCATTGTCTATAATTTTAGGATTAAAAGCTGCAGAGGTGTCATCACTCCCATCATCAATTGTCTTGGATGCCAAAGAAATCACAACTCAAATTATGAGACAAATTTTGGTAAGAAACTTTTTAACAATAAGAATTGGTTTTCCAATTCAGGAAAATACTTTTAGTGTACATTATTATAATGGTGTTGTACCTAAGTATATAATAATATTAATGATTAAAACATTTAAAATAAAACCTAATTTAAAAAAAAAAAAGATTTTATTTATTTATTTGACAGAGATAGAGAGCATAAGTAGGCAGAGAGCAGCAGGCAGGGAGAGACAGAGAAGCAGGGTCTCCACTGAGCAGGAATCCCGATGTGGGGCTCAATCCCGGGACTTTGGAATCATGACCTGAGTCAAAGACAGCCACTTAACTGACTGAGCCACTCAAGCCCCTAAAAACCTAGTTCTAAATAAGGCAAATCTTTTTTTTACTTCTCACAATTTTTTTGGTTTGGTCTATTTCAACCTTTCCCAACAAATCAACCAGTAAATTAGTAGACAAAAGTTAAACAGTTCAGTTCCTATAATACTTACTGCTACACTAACTTTATGATGAAAAAATAAGTCTATATAAAGTAAGCATTAAAAATAAAAATCACTCTGATGAATCACAGACCTGTACCCCTGAAACAAATAATACATCATATGTTAATTAAAAATAAAAGAAAAAAATAAAAATCACAGGTTGCCTGGGTGGCTCAGTCAGTTAAGTATCTGACTCTTGATTTTGGCTCAGGTCATGATCTCAGGGTTGTGAGATTAAGCCCCAAGTTGGGCTCTGCACTGGCTGTAGAGCCTGCTAAAGATTCTCTCTCTCCCTCTCTCCCAACCCCCACTCATACTTGTTCTCTCTAAAAAATAAATAAAAATAAAAAATAAAAATTACTATGCACCACACTTTAGCATCTTTTTTTTTAATACTTTATTTATTTATTTGACAGACAGAGATCACAAGCAGGCAGAGAGGCAGGCGGAGGGAGAGGGAGAAGCAGGCTCCCAGCTGAGCGGAGAGCCCGACGTGGGGCTTGATCCCAGGACCCTGGGATCATGACCTCAGCCGAAGGCAGAGGCTTTAACCCACTAAGCCACCCAGGCACCCCACTTTAGCATCTTTTAAAATAGTATTTAAGACTCTTATCCATTATCATATATAAGCCTCCTGACTCTTCATGAAGCAGTTAGGTCTGTCTAGTATAAGATTAATAAGCTGTTACTTATACTCATGTTTTTGCAACTGAGGTTCACAGAGGTTAAGTGTTTTGCTATTGAACTCAAATCTATTGACTCAAAATTTGGAAATATTTTTTTTAATATGTTTGCTTTATGTTTTAAGAATACAGTGTGTTCAGTAAACTAAGCTATGTTCATTATGAAATTTTCTTCAGTAGTAACAGTTTCCTTTGTCTTTCTCTCTTAACCTGCTTTTAATTTTTATTGTATCCCGTTAGTCTCTTGAGCTTCTAGACTATCTTCATGACTTTACTTACCTAATCCTCCATTTGAATCTCTTCAACAATTTTGGCAACGTTGGCTTCTGAAGAATCTCTCATTACCTAGTTCCTTAGTCTTCATCTTGCAAGATTCCAATTATGTCAAACCTTCTTGAGTTGCCTTCTAGGCTTTGGCTTTCCTGATAATGATTCTCAAAATATATTCTAGACAAACTAATCTTATCTACAGCAAATTGATATATTCTACCTTTAGTCAAATATTTTATTGGATAGTTTTTTCCTCTTTTATTGTTCTGTATAGTTTCTTTAACTCTCAAAACATTTCTGCTCTTCCCTAACTTTACCCTCAATGTCCTCCCTCTACAGAAAATTCACTTCCTATATTTTTTGAGAGATTTGAAGTTATCTTGATGAATCCTTGAACTTCTTGAAAACTCTATTTTGGAATACCTGTTTTTCACCCAGTTCTCTTCTTTTCTATCTCAGAGAAAAAGATTATCTTTCAATTTATTCAAGGCTAACTTTTCTACCTTCTTTCCATATCCAATAAGATATAACTTCATCAGATTCCTTTCTTCTCTCTCTCTCTCTTTTTAAAGATTTTATTTTTAAATAATTTCTATACCCAACATGGGGCTCAAACTCACAATCCTGAGAGCAATAGTCACATGTTCTCCTGACTGAGCCAGTGAGGTGCCCCATTTTTTTAAAAAGATTTTTTAAAAGTAATTTCTATACCAAACATGGGGCTTGAGCTTACGATCCTGAGATCAAGAGCCATATGTTCTACCAACTGAGCCAGCCAGGTAACCCTTGTTCCCCTTCTTCTCTTTGCATCCTTAGTGTTTGTTCACTGGCTTTTCCTTTTCCTATGAATATGCTTAGGTTTTTCCTAAGAAATCCTTCTTTATTACCTTACTTCTCAAAAGATATTTCTCTCTTCTTTTTTTACTGCCAACTTCTTAAGAGATTATAATAATGATTTACTTCTTCCGTTTTCCACTTGCAAACTAGATCTTGTCATCATGCCACTGAAACTTTCTTTGTGAAATACCAACTAATGATTAACTCTTAAGGCCTCTTTTTTTTTTTTTTTCTCTTTTCATCTTCCCTGGTCTCTGTGATATTTGATACTACCCTTCTTTCCCTTTTCATAATTCTTTTCTGTCTTGGCTACTGTGAAATGGTCCTCTCCTGGATGTCTTCATTTTCCTACCTCCAATTACCCCTTTTTTTCTTTTTTCACCAGTGCTTTTTTTTGTTCAAATTTTATTTAAATTCTAGTTAATTATACAGCGCAATATTGGTTTCAGGAGTAGAATTCAGTGATTCACCACTTACTTACAATATCCAGTGCTCATCACAACAAACACCCTCCTAATACCCATCACCTATCTAGCCCACCCTCCCTACCTCCTTCTATCAACTGTCAGTTTTTACTCTATTGTGACTAGTCCCTTATGGTTTGTTTCCTTCTCTCTTTTTTTCCCCTCCCTCCTATATATTCATCTGCTTTCTTTCTTAAATTCCACAAATGAGTGAAATCATATTATATTTGTCTTTCTCTGACTGATTTATTTTGCTTTAGCATAATATACTCTAGCTCCATACATCCATCTGTCTTGCAAATGGCAAGATTTCATTTTTGGCTGAGTAATATTCCATTGTATATATATACCACCTCATCTTTATCTGTTCATCTTTCGATAGACATCTGGGCTCTTTCCATAGTTGGCTATTATTGATAATGCACATAGCCCTTCAAATCTGTATTTTTGTATCCTTTGGGTAAATACCTACTAGTGTAATTCCTGGGTCATCGGGTAGTTCTATTTTTAACTTTATGAGGAATCTCCATACCGTTTTCTAGAGTGACTGCACCAGTTTGCGTTCCCACCAACAGTGCAAGAGGGTTCCCCTTTCTCTTCATCCTCACTAACATCTGTTGTTTCCTGTGTTGTTAATTTTAGCCATATATGGATTTTAGCCAAATATATGGATTCATATATTTTTCTTTGTATTTCTTCTTGAAATCTCAGTTTATGTTTTCATTCTTTAATAGGACCAAAATTAAATTCATAATATGAAAAAATCTCATTTTTTTGCTCCTAAATTTCTTAGCGACCCATTATAATCATCTTTGAATCCTTCTTAATCACCTCTCATTAACACTATGCAGTACATTCTCTTTTTCAATCCATCATATATACATATACCAGATTATCTCTTAAGCATGACTTTTATCATGTTTTCCTGTTCAGAAACTTTTGGTTGTTTCTTACGAAATTAAAGTGAAACTCCTTAGCCAGGGACCATCCTAAATTTTTGAGGATTTCCTGTGGCTTAGGGATTTACATTTTTAACCAGTCTTCAGATGATTCTTAAACACACTAAAGTTTGTTAACTACTGCTTTATGATCTCCCTTTGTTTACTACCCCAACCTTAGATAACATTTCTCAATTTAACTAAAACCTACATTTCTGCCACATTGAATTACTTGTCATTTCATCATTTTGACCTGTGTACCAGGATTTCTAATGTGTCTGCTCTTGCTCTTTCCTCCATCCAGAATGCCCTTACTTCTCTGTTCTTCTGTCCATCAAGAGTCATTCCAGGGGCGCCTGGGTGGCTCAGTGGGTTAAGCCGCTGCCTTCGGCTCAGGTCATGATCTCAGGGTCCTGGGATCGAGTCCCATGTCGGGCTCTCTGCTCAGCGGGGAGCCTGCTTCCCTCTCTCTATCTCTCTGCCTGCCTCTCTGCCTACTTGTGATCGCTCTCTGTCAGATAAATAAATAAAAAAATCTAAAAAAAAAAAAAAAAAGAGTCATTCCAAATATTCTATCCTACTTAAGCTTTTCTTGACCTGAGCTGGGAATGAGTTCTCCTTCCTCTAAACTTTGAATCTCTCTCCTGAGACTTATCATAATTACCTAAATCAGCTGCTTATGAATATGTCTCTTTCACTATAATAATATGTCTCTTTCTTTGAGCCTCTTGAGTTCCAGTGGCATGTCGGATAGACATTTTTGTATCCCCAGTAGGCATAAACACAAGGTTGGGGGCCTGGAATATAGATGATAGATACTCAGTAAATGTGTATTATTTAGATAATAAACTGATTGTTGATCATTCAATGTATCAAATAGATGGGTGAATATATGATAATATGATAATTTTACTTCATGGAGTTGGATTCATTTTACTTACAGGGAGAGAAGAAAAATATCTTGAATTGCTTTCTATTGAGAAAGAGTTGGAGGGATTTTATTTCCCTTAGTAAACGGAAACTCACTAACTTTACATTAACAGTTAAGACTGAAAATGGTAATTCTTCTTTTTTTTTTTTTTTTTTTTAAAGATTTTATTTATTTATTTGAGAGAGAGGGAGATCACAGGTAGGCAGAGAGGCAGGCAGAGAGAGAGGGGGAAGCAGGCTCCCTGCTGAGCAGAGAGCCCGAAGCGGGGCTTGATCCCAGGACTCTGGGATCATGACCTGAGCTGAAGGCAGAGGCTTTAACCCACTGAGCCACCCAGGTGCCCCCTGAAAATGGTAATTCTTCTATCTAGCTCAGAAAACGAGGTGGATGAAGAATTTTCCAGCTGTATTCCCATCCCTTTGAATAGTAATTCAAAGACTGACTGAGTAAAGACCTTCTAAAATATTAGAAAATTCCCCTTTTAAACATTATTTCTTGGGCATCCTAACTATAGATTGTTAAGAATTGGCATAATTTCAAGTAGCTATTTATAGCACTTATTTTCAAAATGTAATCTACTCCTCGGGCAATATATTGTCTTAGACTCTAGCAGTTTCTATACATTAAATCTCTCCGAGGGACAAGCAATTTACTGTTGACCCATTCTGTCTACCAGTTTTATCTATTGGGGAATTAAAGTAGGAGATAGCAGAGTAGTACTCTTGGGTGACATTTAAAATGAATACTGAATAGCAATGAGCAATTATGTTGAGTGAGAAATTTGACCTATTTAGCAGATCTTTTTTCATTGAAAAGCGATTTTCAAGAATATAGGAATCCATGATAAAGTAAATACTCATGAAAAATTTTATTCTTTCAAAACAATATTTCTTTATTTTTGCTGGTATGTTCTTTGCTAGTTGAATGGAATTGATGTATCCAAAGGAATTAGTTACCTTTGAGTTCTGTATTTCTATGAAAGGAAAGAGAAAATTGCCAAAATTTTAAAACAAAGTCATACTAATCATATTTTAATTTTTATCTATATTTTTTCAATAACAGCAAAACCAAAGGAGTACCCCTGAGATGGAAAGACAGAGAGCTGTGTACCATCTAGCTACTAGGCTTGTTCAAACTGCTCGAAACTCTCAGTTGGATCCAGACAGTTTACGAATGTATTTAAGTAATCTCAAAAAGAAGTATGAAACAGATTTTTCCAGGGCTGAACAAGTTTCAGGAAAGACTGAAGAATAGTAACAATTTATATCATGTACAAATCAAATAGTATATGTTAATGTAGGGAAACTAGGATTCATTTTTCCTAAGAGCAAAAGAAAATATTTGCTTAATTTTATATCTTAATGGAAAATTATATTACATTATACTAACCTCAGAATTATCATCTATCTATTGTATATAAAAAATATTTGTCATAACTTAAAATATGAAAACCATTGAAAGGACTTTGTTATGTTAGAAAAATGTCAGTATAACATTACAGTTTTTCTCATTTATGAAAATTCATGTTATTAAGTCTTAAGTGTATTTATACCAAGTTATGGTTTAAAATCTTATTGTAAATGCCTTAGTTTTTGGAAAAGAAAAAACCACCTTTTTCTTTTTTCCCAGTCTGGAAATTTATGTGAGTTATTTTGCACTCTCTTTTGAAGCAATAAGACCCTATGGCTCAATAATTGCTTAATTAGTACCCCCAAATTCCAACACTGGATACTTATGAAGTTTATTAAAATGATATTGGAAGTTTTAAAGTATTTTTTTTTACATTGAGTATAGTTCTAAAGGGTGAAAATAAACAAATAGATATTTTGTAATGCAGAGAATGTTTTTGGAAGGGGGAGTTGTCATCACTCACCCTTTCAGTTTTCCAAATATAAGGCATTCCATTTTCTACTCACCAACCCCTTTTCCAAGTTTCAGTTTTGGCATCTTTATTAGGTGAGTAACCAAAGCAGCAAAAAGGTAATATTGATTCATTTGCCTCAGGGAGCATTTTATAGAACTGTTTTTCCATAGGCATGTGGCTTACACCATCATTTCAGAGCTTACCTGAAGGTCATTCTTGTTTCATAAATGGACCAAAAAAAAAAAAAAAAAAAAGGGAAGACAATCGGTTGGTCAGTAACTATAAAGAGCAGGGCTATTGTCTTCTCAAATACCTTATTTCTACAATTCCATCTCATTAGATGACTTATATATATAATCTTAGCACAAAGGCCCAAAATGGGGAAGTTATTCTTTTCTTGGACAATTAAGTATCTGGAACTCAGGGCATACATTCAATAAGCTGCGGAATTCATACTAATTTGGCCAAAAAAATATATTCACAGACTGGTTAGGGCCCTATTTTTTTTGTTAATGTATTTGTATTTTGTAAAATCTAATATTTTTTACTTTATTAAATTCTAAGTAATAGTGAGATATATTGAAAAAGTATAATTCAAATGACATACGTTTTGAAATGTGAATGTAAATTGGTGTTCATATTTTAATTTGATACATGTTAAACATCCCATTAGACTACTTATATTCCCTATTGTCATGTTTTAGAGAGTACCACAATATCTGAATTTGACCATTAACCATGTTTTAATTCACAGTCTTTAAAATGAATTATATTGTATGTAGTCATTCCTAAAAGCAGCTTGATAACTTAGGTTTGCCCCAAATTTCTAAAAGGGACTGAGGATGAAAAGGGCGTGGCAGATTGGGAAGAAAAGGGAAGAAGCAATAAAAGGCAGAAGGGGAGTATGCAGTGGGAGAAAAACAGGCAAGCAGAGATAAGAGCAAAGTATTAAATATGCAGAATATCATTTCCTTAAATATATTAATTTCACTTTAGGTTTAACCCTAATATTAGATTCTACCAGACTTTTAAGAAATTTTTCATGATTTAGAACTTTTGGTGCAGAAACTGTAGCCAACTGATTAATCCCTTTTGTTTTAGTTTAGAATACTGAAATAAAAATAGGTTTATATCTTCTTAAAATTAAATTTTTTTCTTCAGTTGTTTTGTGTGTAGCCCAAACACAAAAAAGCAAATTAAATGAAGATATAATTATTATGTTATGGCACTATAGAATAGAAATGAGTACTAGGGAGATAATTCATTCTTTAATTTTAAGGTCTACTTGGTCTCCTCTTCAGTACCTTTTTGCTTTGCCTTTCTTTAAAATTATAGATCATTATCTCATAATCCAGCCTTTTAAGAGAAATATTCATTATGCTGTAAAAAACTCCTTTAATTTCCACCTCAAAGCCATTCTTTTAATCTGTTCCATCTTTCTCTTCACATAAAGTTGTCTTTTTCAAGTCTAGGGTTAAGGTATGTGGGAGTAGAAGAAAAAGGCAGCTTATACTCATGCTTAGGAAATAGTGCATTTGTTTGTTTTAAAATTTGCATATAATACAATTAACTCTTTTTTTGATGTAAAATTTTATGAATTTAGCACATTTATGGATTCAGGGAACCAGTATGACAATCAGTTTGTTCACCTAACAGTTCCTTCACCTTCACATCATTCCCTTAGTACTGTCCCTTTGTTGTCAAATCCATCCCTGACCCCTAACTTTAACCCAGCAATCACTGGAAATTAAGCATTCCATCCCTATAGTTTTGTTTTTTCCATAATGTTCAACAAATGGAATCATATAGCATGGGATCTTTTGATACTGGCTTCTTTTACTCAGCATAATACTTTGTAGAATTTGTCCATGTTGTTGTGTCCTTTTATTGCTGACTATTTCGTTGTTTGTATGTGCCATAGTTTACCCATACACTCTTTGAAAGACAATTGGGGTTCCATTTTTGGTGATTAAGAATGGAGCTGCGGGCGCCTGGGTGGCTCAGTGGGTTAAAACCTCTGCCTTCGGCTCGGGTCATGATCCCGGGATCCTGGGATCGAGTCCCTCATCGGGCTCTCTGCTCAGCAGGGTGCCTGCTTCCTCCTCTCTCTCTGCCTGCCTCTCTGCCTACTTGTGATCTCTGTCTGTCAAATAAATAAATAATAAAAATCTCAAAAAAAAAAAAAAAGAATGGAGCTGCTATAAACATTCTCGTATAGATTTTTGCATATTAAGTTTTAATTTACCCACGTTAAATAGGAGTAGAATGGCTTTGTCATCTTGTAAGTGTGTGTTTAACTTCATAAGAATTTGCCAAACTGTTTTCTAAAGTGGTTCTTAAATTTTGCATTCCCATCAGCCATGGCTGAGAATGTTCCACATGTTCTCTAACACTTGGTGTTATCAGTTTTTTTTTTTTAAATTTTAGCCATTCCAATATGTATATAGTGAGTAATGCATTTTTAAATTTTAAAGCTGTTCTGCTAATTCTTTAGCAAACAAAAACTATTTTGACTTTTTAAAAAATATTTCATTTAATTATTTGACAGAGACATAGCAAGAGAGGGAACACAAGCAGGGGGAGTGGGAGAGGGAGAACAGTCTTCCCACAGAGCAGGGAGCCCAGTGTGGGGCTCAATTCCAGGACCCTGGGATTGTGACATGAGCCAAAGGCAGACATTTAATGACTGAGCCACCCAGGCACCCACCTATTCTGACCTTTTTAAGCAAATTATATCACTGTCTTATATGCTAGTGTTAAAAAATATTCAAATGTCAATAAATTGTGTGTAGTATGGACTTCCTACATGCTTATTTATGAGCTTAAAATGTGCTCAATTATAATTAAATATACTTTAGTTAAATGTATGAATTCAATTCTATAACGCATTTCTACCTCACAGGAATGAAAATGGAAGGAAAAGAAAAGCAAATGATCTAGTTATATTGCTGCTTTGCTATTTCCATTCTATTATTTAGAAATTTAAATCACACAGTTGTTTATCTTACTATAGGACCAGAATGAAAACCCATTTCGTATAAATTGTCAAAATTTTGAATAGTCCCCAGATTGCAAGTAGAGAGTGAAAATGGCTACTAAGTGCCATAATCTACCAAAATTGATCCTAGAACAGACAGTGATGAGGTGAGAAACAGATTTTATTGTCAAGAACTGTGAAGGTGTAACTATGTATGGTGATGAATATTAACTAGACTTATTGTGGTGATCATTTTGCAATACATGCAAATATTGAATAACTATGTTGGATATCTGAAACTAAAATAATGTTGTATGTCAGTTATACCTCAACTAAGAGAAAAAAAAAAAAAAACTGTGAAGGGTCTGGGATTTTTACCTTACTTGCAAACTAGCAGTTTAGCTTACCACAGTTTCATGTGTGCTATCAGAAGGCAAAAGATTCTTGGGTCAGAAACAAAAGACTTTCTTGCTAATGGCACATCATGCATTGTGAGTTTCATGTTTGTGTTGATTTCAGATATCCCCATCCTCTAAGATATGGAGTGGTCCAGTTAGATATGTACAGAGTGGATTTACACTATAGCTGAGGAACGCAAAGCTAGGGGACCCTTTTATTATATTGAGCTTCTAGCAAACCTGCTTGACTTTTCTTTCAGAGGAAGACATAAGCTTTATTATATTAGACCCTGAAGAAATTTGCCACTGCTCAGAGGGAGACACTATCTCTGTCTTGCAAGGCTGTTCATTATACAAACATCCTTAAAAAGGTAGTCAAATATAAGACAGTGCCTCTACTCAAAAGACAGACAGAAAAGTGAGACACCTGTGGAAAATTGTCTTCCAGTTCTCTTCTGTGTATTGTAGCAGCTTGACCACCTTGTTATGTAGAGAAGTCTAGTACCCTACAACTCGAAAAGAGCTGAAAGATTGCAGTAGAATAAATTTTATTTTTTAAGATAATAAATTTCTTTGCAACTAAACATACAGATTTAATTAATATTTTCATTTTGATGTTATGTTGGATCAAAACTATTCTTTGCTTTCTTTGTATCAAAATCCATATAGTTTAGGCATAGGTGAAATGGGTAAAGGCAGTATACAGGTACAAATTTCCAGTTATAAAATAAATAAGTTCTGGGGATGTAATGCACAGCATGGTAACTATAGTTAATAATACAGTGTTGCATATTTGAAAGTGGCTGAAATTAGATTTTAAGTGTTCTCATCACAAGAAAAATATTTTAACTATGTATGTTGATGGATGTTAACTAGACTTATTATGCTGATCATCTTGCAATATATACATATATTGAATCATGTTATGCACTGGAAAGTAATATATGTCAATTATATCTCAACTTAAAAAGCACTACTGATCTAGTATTTAGAAGTATCACACACCAAAACACTAAAGCTCCATATTGTTTTGGGGGGCTAATTATTTCCAAATATTATCCATTTCTGTCCTTTTACTACTGACCCCTACCCTTTAGGTGACTAATTCTTCACCTTGTATTTGTGACTTCGGCTTCTCAGGGAAGGGATTGCATCTTAATTTCCTTGGCTATTCCTCACCACCAAGCACAATATTTTATTTGCAAAAGAACTCAATAAATACTTGTTAATAGGAATACACAATGTAAAATAATATTTACCTAGCTTAGAACATATAAATAAAAGGAACTTCAGAACATCAATATGACCAAAATTTCCACAGGTAACAATTATGCTGTAACACAAAATAACTTTTAAGAGCAGAGTAAAATGGTAAATCTCAAATATAACAAAAATCTCATAATTTGTCCCATTGTATAGAAAGGTAATGGGCAGAGTCATATATTGATTTAAAATGGATTCATTTAGGGTGTCATGTGAAATTATATATATTTTTTAAGATTTACTTATTAATTTTAGGGAGTGAGCATGAGGGGGAGGACCAGAGAGAGAGGGAGAGAGAATCTCAAGCAGAATCCTGCTGAGCGTGGAGTCCAATGCAGGGCTCAATCTCATGACCCTGAGATCAAGACTTGAGCTAAAACCAAGATTCGGACACTTAAATGACTGTGCTACACAGGCACCCCTGAAATTATATTTTCTAATGAAATATCCAATGCAATGAAAATTTTCATGAAGTTAATAGTTTATTAACTTCTAAACCATACAATGGTGAGTATCCTTAACTCAGGACAAAGATGTATATTAACTTTCTAAATGCAGGTAGTTCTGTAGACGAACCGGTATTAAAAGTGAAAATATTCCATTTGGGAGCATATTGTTGGTCAATAGTTGAGCCCTGATGGTTATTCTGCAAAGATGTAATAGTTCACATGGATCTTTGTATCTTGTTGAAGGAATGTAGTCCAGCCAATTAGAAATAATTGGACGTCTTCCTAAACTTAGCTGCGTCTGAAGAAAGGGGAAATATTTTAATTTTGTAATACTAATCACTGGTTAGTCCAAATTATTAGCATTTTTATTTTGTATTTAAATTCAGAAAATAGATCTTAAATTTATATAATGCTTATAATATTTTTTACAAAGCTTTTTAACGAGGCAATATTTTTATTCCCCTTTTATTCTCACAGTGATACATAAATTTTAAATATGTCTAAGGAAAAAACATTATTTCTTACAACTACGAATCTGTATATGTTTTTCATTTTAGACAGATCACACACTTATGTTTTATCAGCTTCTCCTTCCAGAGTAGTGTTGTCAACTTGGCTATATACCAGAATTATCCAGGGGACTTTAAAATATACAAATGCTAAGGTTTTACTCCAGAAATTTTGATTCAATTCGTCTGAGGTTGGGTACAAACAACATAAATCTTAAAAGTCCTCCCAGGTGATTTCAAACATTGTAGAACAAAATTTCATACTGCTAAACTGTGAGAAGTCTTGATAGGAACCTATCTATATGAAAAGATAAATTTTCAAGTTTTAGTTACGATACCCTTTTAAAGATTTGATTCTAGAAGCTAAATGTTAATTAAGTTGATTTAAGAATAAAGAATACAGACATTTCTGTATTATAGAGATATTTCTCCAGTAGAACCTGTAATCTATAGACTATATGGTACTTTTGCTTAAATGATATATAACTTTATTATTTATTCCATATTTAGCTATTCAAAGAATATCTGGTATTTGCCTTAGCACCTTAGCACCAAGCATTTAGCTCATTGCTTGGGATCATTGCTAGGGTATAAGAAATAGTCTCTGCTCACAGAACTGAGGGATATATATATGTATATATACATATATATACATATTCAAGATTTTATTTATTTATTTGACAGAGAGAGACACAGCAAGAGAGGGAACACAAGCAGGGGGAGTGTGAGAGGGAGAAGCAGGCCTTCCGCTGAGCAGGGAGCCCGATGCGGGGCTCAATCCCAAGACTCTGGGATCATGACCTAAGCCGAAGGCAGACGCTTAACTGACTGAGCCACCCAGGTGCCCCAAGGGATAGATATTTTTAATCGCACAAATATTTTAAGCCTTTATATTTTTATTTCCTGGCATGTGATTATATTTGTGAGGAGAAATGTAACTCATTTTCAAATATTCTGTAAAGAATTCTGTTAAATTTTTCGTTTATGATGTTCTTAAGACATAGAAATCCTAATAAACACTACTGTGTAATTAGAATATAATAATGACATACATCTACTTAATTACTACTAAAAAAACTATAACTTTTTAAATAATTTATTTAGAAGACAAAGTCATGAAATGAAGGACTAATGTTCAACATAATTTAGATTTTACCTATTTTAATTTGTAAGCCTACACTCGAATTTTAATTTTTCACTGGATATAATTCATAGATAAAAAAACAAATTCAATCTTGTTTCACAATTTTATCTTAAAATTATTGTTCAATATTTGAGCCCAAACCCAAAGAACTATTTTGCTTACCTCTATTTCCCTAATTGAAATGGCAGAAAGCACTCTGGAACATAGCACTAAACATGTTTTGGCATCTTCCTGGATGTCTACCAATTCATGATCAATCATTATTCTCACTCTTGAAGGGTAGAGCAATATTGTTATCACAATATTGATGGGGTTTTTTTCTCTTTCTAAGATTCCATATTGCAGGAGTATTTTCAAGATATTAGATTGTCTTGTCTGAGCTACATAGAGTAGAGGTGTGATGCCACTTAGTGGACTTGGACAGTATACTGGTGTGAAAGTTCTGTAAATCAAACAAATGAAAGCTTCACTGAATACAGAATTAAGAATTGTGGTAACCACTTTGTCTTAATAGTAATGGGGATGTAATAGTATTATCTTAAATATTAAATGTTTTAAATGACTTTTAATGCAACTTTACCTTTATGTATGTCTTAAAAAATGAGTTTTCTATTCTATGAATCTAGACCAAACTGAAAGTTAAAAAAAATAAGAAAATTCCTATTACACATTTAAACTTTGCACTTGTAAAAACAAAGATTTAGATGTATGGAAAGTTTATTTTTACTTTTTTTTTCCAGAATATTTTTGTTGTGTTATGTTAGTCACCATACAATACATCATTAGTTTTTGATGTAGTGTTACATGATTCATTATTTGCGTACAACACCCAGTGCTCCATGCAATCCATGCCCTCCTTAATACCCATCAGGCTCACTCATCACCCCACCCCGTCTCCCTTCTAAAACCCTTCATTTGTTTCCCAGAGTCCATAATTTCTCATGATTCATCTTCCACTCTGATTTCTCCCCGCTTCATTTGTCCTTTCTCCTAATGTCCCCCATGCTATTCCTTTTGTTCCACAAATAAGTAAAACCATATGGTAATTGACTTTCTCAGTTTACTTTTACTACTAAACATAATTTTACAATTATGTTTCTCACTGGAGAAATCCTATTGTTATCAGAACCAGTATTATAAAACTGAGGTAGCTCTGGAAAATTTAAAACAGAAAAGGTAAAAAGGCTCTTTTTAATTTCACTTTATTAGTAGAATAGTTATGTGACCATTTTGATACCTTTTTATTTGTTTTCTTCTTGGTCAGTCATGAATTGAGTTTGGAAATTAGACGAGAAAGGAATAAGTGCAACTAACGTAATTTTATTTTTTTCACTTAAATAAACTTAGAATTAGTATTTGTAGGTTTAAGCAATGAAAATTTTATTTTTTTCTAATTTTATGTAGTCCTTTCAATTGAAATAGATATGTTTGCTAATGAATTGGTCTCTATATGTAGATAGGACATGGTATAACCAACCACAGGGATTTTATATTATCAAGTCTTGATTTGGCCGAATAAAAATGTCTTTCAGTACTAAAGAAAGTGAAGTTTTATTCATAATCCTTTGTTTCTGGAATTCTCTTGATTGGTCTAATAAAATACTAATATGTTTTGTAGAACATCATACAAACTATAAATACTGGTTTTGGACAACTAGGAGAGCATTATTCAAAAAGAGGAATTTTAAGATTTCATATATTTAATTAATGAGGGAGGCAACACAGTACAATGTGCTACATTGCTACAATGCTACAATGCTACAAACAATGGAGATTTAGGGGTTCTAGATTCGAGGTTTGGTTTTTCCTAACTAGCTCTATGATGTTGGGTTAGTCAGCTTCTTTGAGTCTTAGTTTCTTTATGCACTTATGTTTTCATTTGCTGATTAATTAATTAATTGAACACTTGCTTGCACAGAGTGTACTGAATACTAGATACAGAGAGATGAAGGATACAGTCCTTTATATCAAGATGCTTATTATAGTCTAGTAAATGAAATGGACAAATAATTCAATGATACAGTACAAAATTATAATTGCTATGATAGAAACATGCTTGGTGACTGTAGAAGCACTGAAGAGAAGCACTTAACTCTACCTGGAATAACCATTGTTCAGAGATTATCTTGGGGCTAAGATTTGAAGAGTTAGTAGGTTTTTATCAATAAAAAAGTTAGAAGTAATGTCTCATTTACAAGCATATAGCAACATCAGAGGATTGTTGAACTACCTATATAAAAAGAATGTTTTGTATTAGATATGTTCTCTGTTGAACTGTATTTAGAAGTCCTAAAACCCCCCCCTGTAGTGATTCCCTTGTCAGAAGCTCCAAAGAGAACAGTTTGAAATCCTTAGACCAACTAGTTTATCTCCAAAGCTTCATTGAGTGTTGAAATGCCAAGATTTTGTGATTAAAAAAAAATAGTGTGGTGTAGTGAAGAGTAGCATCTTAGAAATTAAGAAGTTTAGTTTTTGTTGTAACTCTGCCAGCGTTACTATTTATATCTTTCTAAATTCTGTATATAAATATACACATTCTCTGTTGGAATAATCTCCAGATCAGTATTTCCCCAGACATCTCATCTTTTTCATACATACTTCCAATATATATCCCAAATTGAACTCCTAAACTGCTTCTCCTTCTGCATTCCCTGTCCTGCTTATTGGTATTCACTTTCCCAAACCACCATTGCTTCCAACTTTTTCACAGTTTTTGATTTGTATATGTCCTTTCCCTCCCTTTTCAGTTCTGGCAAGTCTTGCTCATCATATAAGATTCCAATAAAAGACTGCTTTTGACCTGATCTTTCTTTTCTCATGGTACTGTGTACATTGCTCTAGTAAGCCCATACCATTTTGGACAACTTAAAGTCTCTAATCTTTCATTTTCTTATCTTCAAAATAAATGGGTGAGCAATATGTGCAATAAAAATTTAAGCTCCAAACATGCTTTAAAAAAAAACTTAAGCTCCACAAGGACAACAATTTTCATGTGTTTAACCTACTATTATATCCCTAAATGCCTGGAATAATGCTTAGCCCAGAGAAGACACTCAAGTATTTGTTGATTTTTTTTACTATTTCCAGAAAAATATATATATATACATAATTAAATTTATTTTGTGGCTTTTGGACCTAACAAGACTGTTAGTGAAGTGCAATCATTTAAATTTTTCAAAGACAATCTAATTTATTCATCTTGCTCATTCTTTTTTTTAATCAGATATGTCTTTTTATTGAAGTATAACTGATATAACATTATATTAGTTTCAGGTCTGCAACATGATAATTCAATATTTATATACATTGTGAAGTGGTTAATATAAGTCTAATTACCATCTGTCCTCATAAAAAGAAAAAAAATTTTTCTTGTGTTGAGAACTTTCAAGATCTACTCTCAGTGCCTTTCAAACATGCAATAAAATATTACTGACTATAGTAATCATGCTGTAAATTACATTACTATGAGTTATTTGTTTTACAGCTGGAAGTTTGTACTTCTTGACCCCTCTTACCCATTTGACTTAGCCTCAACCCACCTTCACTCTGGCAACCATCTTTTCTCTGTGTCTATGAGTTTTTTGTTTGTTTTGTTTTTTAGATTCCATATGTAAGTGAAACCATGTTATTTGTCCTTCTGTGACTTACTTCACTTAGCATAATACTCTCAAGATCATTCCATGTTGTCACAAATGGCAGAGCTTCATTCTTTTTTCATGTCTGAAATATGTATATACATTGTGTGTATGTATATAAAATCACATCTTCTTTATCCATTCTTCCATTGCTGGACATTAGGTTGTTTCCATATGTTGACGATTGTAGATAATGCTGTAGTGAACAGTGGGATGCATGTATTTTTTGTATTAACATTATTTTTTTTTCAGATAAGTACTCAGAATTGCTGGATCATATGGCAGTTCTGTTTTTAATCTTTCAAAGAAATTCCATATTGTTTTCCATCGTGGCTGTACCAATTTACATTCTCACCAATATTGCATAAGGGGTTTCCTTTTCTTTATACCCTTGACACAACTTGTTATTTTTTGTCTTTTTTTTTTTAAGATTTTGTTTATTTATTTGACAGAGAGAGAGAGAGATCACAAGTAGGCAGAGAGAGAGGGGAAGCAGGCTCCCAGCTGAGCAGAGAGCCCGATGCAGGGCTTAATGCCAGGACCCTGAGATCACAACCTGAGCTGAAGGCAGAGGCTTAACCCACTGAGCCACGCTGGCGTCCCTATTTTTTGTCTTTTTTATAACAGCCATCCTGACAGATGTGAAATGATATCTCGTGGTTTTGATTTGCATTTCCCTGATTACCGATGTTGAGCATCTTTTCTTTTATTTTATTTATTTATTAGTTATTTTATTTTATTAATTTTTTTTTAGAGAGAGAGTATAGAGGGGGAAGGGGCAAAGGAAGAGGATGAGAGTATCTTAAGCAGGCTCCATGCCCAGCATGGAGCCTGATGTAGGGCTCTATCTCACAACCCTGAGATCATGACCTGAACCAAAATCAAGTATTGAATGCTTAACCAACAGAGCCACCTAAGTGTCCCCTTTTCTAAATTTTTAATTTTTAATTAATTGTTTAAGTAGATTTCATGCTGGGCATGGAGTCCAATGTGGGGCTTGAACTCACAAACAAGCCATCCAGGGCACCCCTTGAAACATCTTTTTACATGCCTGTTAGCCATCTAGAGATCTTTTGAAAAATATCCATTCAGATCCTCTGCCCATTTTTTAATAGGATGTTTTTATTGAACTGATGAGTTCTTTATATGTATTTTGGGTATTAGCCCCTTATTAGATATATCATTTGCAAATATTCTTTTTCCCATTCAGTACCTTGCCTTTTCATTCTGTTGATGGTTTCCTTCACTGTGCAGAAGCTTTTTAGTTTATTTTTGCTTTTGTTGCATTTCTTTGGAATCAGATCCAAAAAATACTGCCAAGAACAATGTCAGGGAGCTTACTGCCTATGTTTTCTTCTAGGAGTTTCATGGTTTCTGTCTTGCATTCACGTCTTTAATCAATCTTGAGTTAATTTTTGTGTGTGGTATAAGATAGTGGTCTAGTTTCATTCTTTTGCATCTGACCAGTTTTCCCAACATCACTTATTGAAGAGACTGTCCTTTCTCCATTGTATATTCTTGTCTTTTTAAAAAATAATACTAATTAACCATATATGCATGAGTTTATTTCTGGGCTCTCAATTTTGTTCCATTGATCTGTGTGTCTATTTTTATGTCATACTGTTGTGATTACTATCTTTTAAATATAGTTTTAAATCTGGGAGCGTGATGCCTCCAGCTTTGTTCTTCTTTGTCAAGACTTCTTTCGTTATTCAAGATCTTTTCTGTTTCAGCACAAATTTTAGGATTGTTCTAATTCTGTGGAAAATGCCATTCAAATTTTGATAGAGATTGCATTGAGTCTGTAGATTGCTTTGGGTGATATCAACATTTTAATAATGATTCTTTTATGCTGGCGAGGATGTGGAGAAAGGAGAACCCTCCTACACTGTTGGTGGGAATGCAAACTGGTGCAACCACTCTGGAAAACAGCATGGAGGTTCCTCAAAAAGTTGAAAATAGAGCTACCCTATGACCTAGCAATTGCACTACTGGGTATTTACCCTAAAGATACAAACGGAGTGATCCAAAGGGGCACGTGCACCCGAATGTTTATAGCAGCAATGTCCACAATAGCCAAACTATGGAAAGAACCTAGATGTCCATCAACAGATGAATGGATAAAGAAGAGGTATATATATACATACAATGGAATGCTATGCAGCCATCAAAAGAAATGAAATCTTGTCATTTGCAATGACGTGGATGGAACTAGAGGGCATTATGCTTAGGGAAATAAGTCAATCAGAGAAAGACAACTCTATATGATCTCCCTGATATGAGGAAGTGGAGATGCAACATGGGGGGTTTGAGGGGTAGGAAAAGAATAAATGAAACAAGATAGGATCAGGAGGGAGACAAACCGTAAGAGACTCTTAATCTCACAAAACAAATTGAGGGTTGCTGGGGGGAGGGGGGAAGGAAGAAGGTGGTGGGGTTATGGACATTGGGGAGGATATGTGCTATGGTGAGTGCTGTGAAGTGTGTAAACCTGGCGATTCACAGACCTGTACCATGGGGGCTAATAATACATTATATGTTTATAAAAAAATTTTTTTTAAATTATTGAAAAAATGATGATTCTCAGAGAAAGACAACTATCATATGATCTCCCTGATATGAGGAAGTGGAGATGCAAAGTGAGGGATCTGGGGGGGTAGGAAAAGAAAAAATGAAAGAAGATGGGATCGGGAGGGAGACAAACCATGAAAGACTTAATCTCAAAAAACAGACTGAGGGTTGCTGGGGGGAGGGGGGACGGGAGAGGGTAGTTGGGATATGGACATCGGGGAGGGTGTGTGCTATGATGAGTGCTGTGAAATGTGTAAACCTGGTGATTCACAGACCTGTAACCCTGGGGATAAAAATAAATTATATGTTTATTAAAAATTTTTAAAATTAAATTTAAAAAAGTAAAAAAATGATTCTTTTAGTCCATGAGCACAAAATATCTTTCCATTTGTGTCTTCTTCAATTTCTTTCATCAGTGTCTTATAGTTTTCAGAGTACAGACCTATCACCCCCCTTGGTTAAATTTATTTCTAGGTATTTTATTCTTTTTGGTGCAGTTATAAATGAGATTGTTTTCTTCATTTATTTTGCCAATAGTTCATTGTTAGTATATAAAAACACAACAGATTTTTGTATATTGATTTTTTTACACTGCAACTTTCCTGAATTTATTTAACTATTTTGGTGGAGTCTTTAGAACTTTCTATATATAAAATAATGTCATCTATATATAGTGACAGTTTTCCTTTTTCCTTTCCAATTTGGATGTATTTTATTTTATTTTTTAATTTATTTCAATTTATATTTTATTTGACTAATTGCTATGTCTAAGACTTCTAATACTATGTTGAATAAAAGTGGCGAGAGTGGGCATCCTTGTGTTCCTGATGTTAAAGTAGTGGCTATATTGTTAGTTGTGTGTTTGTCATACATAGTATTTTTGATGTTGAGGTACCTTCCATCTATACCCTTCAATTGATGGTTTTTATCATAAATGGATGTTAAATTTTGTCAAATACATTATCTTTATTAAAATGATCATATAACTTTTATCCTTCATTTTTTAAATGTAGTATATTATGTTGATTGATTTGCAGGTATTAAACCATCCTTACATCCCTGTAATAAATCCTATCATGGTGTATGATCCTTTTGATGTATTGCTGAATTTGGCTTCCTAATACTTTGTTGAGGATTTTTGCATACATGTTCATCTAGGATATTAACCTGTAATTTTATTTTACTTATTTTTTGCAGTGTCCACATCTGGGTTTGCCATTAAGGTAATTCTGGCCTTATAAAATGAGTTTGGAAATGTTCCCTCCTTTTCAGTTTTTGGAAGGGTTTGAGAAGTATGGGTATTAAATCTTCTTGAAGATTTAAGTATTTAAGATTTGTTAAAGATTTAAGATTTGGTAAAACCCACCAGTGAAGCTGTCTGGGCCTGGACTTTTGTTTGTTGGAGAGTTGTTTGTTTGTTTTTTTTTTAATAAAGATTTTTATTTATTTATTTGACAGACAGAGATCACAAGTAGGCAGAGAGGCAGGCAGAGAGAGAGAGGAAGGGAAGCAGGCTTCCCGCTGAGCAGAGAGTCCGATGCGGGGCTCGATTCCAGGACCCTGGGATCATGACCTGAGCTGAAGGCAGAGGCTTTAACCCACTGAGCCACCCAGGTGCCCCTGCTGGAGAGTTTTTGATTACTGATTCAATCTCTTTACTAGTAATTGGTTTATTCAGACTTTGTATTTCCTCACAGGTCAGTCTTGGAGGATTTTATGTTTCTGGGAACTTATTTCTTTTAGGTTGTTGGATTTTTGGTGTATAATGGTTTATAATTGTCTCTAATGATCTTTTTTTTTTTTTTTGGTATCAGTTGTAATTTTTCTTTCATTTCTGATTTTATTTGGACTCTTTCTTGATGAGTCTGGCTAAAGGCTTGTTAGTTTTATCTTTTCAGAGAATCAGTTCTTAATCTCATTGATCTCTTCTATTTGATCTTTTGTTTGTATTTCATTTATTTCTGCTCTGATTTTATTTCATTCTTTCTACTAACCGAGCTTCATTTGTTTTTCTAGCTCCTTTCAGTGTAGTTTCTTTTGTTTGTTTGTTTTAAAGATTTTATTTATTTATTTATTTAATTGAGAGGAAGAGAGAGCACAAGCAGGGGAAGGGGTGGAGGGAGAAGCAGACTCCTGGCTGAGCAGGGGGCCTGATGGGAGGCTCTATCCCCAACCCCTGGGATCATGACCTGAGCCAAAGGCAGACACTTAACCAACTGAGCCACCCAGGCATTTGTAATTTTCCAGTATTATTCTTATTCATTTCTAGTGTCATACTATTGTGTTTGGAAAAGATAGTTGATATGATTTCAGTCTTAGATTTATTGTGAGTTGTTTTGTGGTCTAACATATAATCTATCCTGGAGAATATTCAGGGTGCACTTGAGAAGAATGAATACTTCACTGTTTTTATATGTAGTGGTCCACATATTATATATATTAAGTCCATCTGGTCTAATGTATCAGCTAAGGTTAATATTTTCTTACTGATTTTCTGCCTGAAGTATTAATCCATTGATGTAAGTAGTATATTAAAGCCCCTTTCTATTGTTTTATTGTTGTCAATTTCTCCCTTTAGGTCTGTTAATACTTGCTTTATATATTTAGATGCCTCTATGTTGGGTGCATAAATATTTACAAATGTTATATCTTATTATTGTATTGACTCTTTTATTTTTATATAGTGCCCATTTTTTGTCTTTTATTACAGTCTTTATTATTTTTTAAGATTTTATTTATTTATTTGACAGAGAGATAGAGATTACAAGTAAGCATAGAGGCAGACAGAGGGAGAGGGAGAGAGAGGGAGAAGCAGGCTCTCTGCTGAGCAAGGAGCCCAATGTGGGGCTCGATCCCAGGATGTGAGGCCATGACCTGAGCCGAAGGCAGAAGCTTAACCCACTGAGCCACCCAGGCACCCCACAGTCTTTATTTTAAAGTCTGTTTTATCTGGTGTAAGTGTAACTACTATAGCTTTTCAGGAGGAGGGAGTTCCCATTTGCATGAAGCATCTTTTTCTATCACTTTACTTTCAGTCTGTGTGTATCCTTACATATGAAGTAAGTTTCTTGTAGGCATTAAGGTGGAGGGGTAGTGCAAAGATGGTACGTATCATGCCAGCACTAGCAAAGTAGAGGGAGAATGCTGAAAAGATGTCCACTGGTGCCTTGTTACTGGAAAGTCTCAAAAGGATCTGTCCCTCCAGCAGATACCTTAAGGTTAGCAATGATTCTCTTTCATATATGGTCTAAACACTTTTCAATCTGCTGCTTTTGTACTTGGTCCCAAAGTGAACGTGTTTGCTTGCAAATCCTCTAAGAGTGGATCTCCATTTCCTATAGCACTATTTTTTTCTGAATGTAAGTCCTGTTGGTTTTAAAGCCAGGTGTTTTGGGGCCTTATCTCTCCAGTGCAGGTCCCAAGGGTTGGAGTGGCTGATGTGGGTACAAAACCCTTGCTTCTCAGCGAGAAGCTCTGTATTTGTGAGATCACTCTCGACTCCTTCTGTTTGTGGGCTGGTGTGCCAGGGGTGTGGTTTTTGGCAAGACCATGTCTTTGCTTCCCCTACCCATTTAATGTGGTTTGTTAATTTTTTTTTTAATTTGTTTTTTTGAGTGGGGCTGGAGAAAGGCAGAGGATGAGGGAGGGAGAGAATCATAAGCAGGATCCAGGCCCAGCCTGGAGCCCAGTTCAGGGCTCTGATCTCACAACTTGGAGATCATAACCTGAGCCAAAATCAAGAGTTGGGTACTTAACCAACTGAGCCACCCAGGGACACCAGTCTTTTAATATTTTGCTCTGGATGATCTGTTCAGCTAATTTGGGGTTTTTTTTAAGGGGGAATTGTTGCATATATAGATACAGATTTGTTGTGTGCATTGGAGGAGGTGAGTTCAGGATTCTTCTATACTACTGTCTTGAACCACCTCTGATCTTGTTCACTCTTAAGATATTTGACTAAGAATATTGTTAAGTATAGGCATTCAGGAGACTTGGGGGACAAAGATACCACAAATGGTCCTTGGTAAGATTTGGGGGTATTAGTTGATTTTAAAATATTAAGATTGATACTACCTTTAGAAGTAATTTTGGACCAAAAATGTTGAAAAACATAACTAAAAGTCAAATAGGCTTAAAATGAGATTTAAAAGTCTAATCTGTACCCAAATGACATGATTAATCCTCATGTTTAAAGAGCATGTTACTGTAAACCAAAATTTGCTTAATCTGTACTGACAGTTAATTATAATGGTACTTAAATGGATGGAGTAAGGCAAGCACAGCAAGAATTAGTTTTTAAATGTGAAGTTAATGAACTGAACCCTCTGTATCTGAAAACCTGTCATATATGCTTATGAAATGGGGCATAATATTTCCATATAGACATGAAGAGAATGATTCAGTTTTGTAGCTATACTAATTATTTCTATTTTTCTACTCCCCTTTTAATTTTTAACCACCAAATTTAAGGGATGCTTCTCTATAATTTTATTTCTGATATTTAAGACAGTTGACTTTCTTGGAACCATGTTTTATGCTAACTTAGTAAGGCTATTTTCTCTGTTATCCACCTACCTCTTTGGCTGTTCCTTTTCAACCATCTTTTACTGGTTTCTCTTTCTCTGCCCTTAACATCTAAGTAAAGAAGATTTGGCCTTTTGACTAATTTTCTTTTGACTTATTGTTCTCAGGCAATTTCATCCATGACCATAACTTCCATTACTGTCTATTAATTTATTCAACAAATATTTATTGAATGCATACTGTATACCAAGCTCTGTTTTAGGAGCTTGAGATATGTGAATGAACATAACAAAGATGGCTGTTCAAATTTTAGCAAGGTAAAACAGCACAGAATGAAAATAGGGGAAAAAAAAGCAAATTTTATAATATGTTAGAAGATTTGCTAAGAAAAAAGAAAAAGTAGAGCAGTATAAGAAGTTTGGAAATGCTAGGGGTGTATATGAGGGCATTTTCCAATTTTAAATAGGATTATAGGAGAGGACATTACTGAAAGGTGACATTTGAGTAAAGAAGAAGGAGATGAAGAAGTTAACTATTTAGATATTTAAGGATCCTAAGGCAGGAGTGTCCCTGGAGTGGTGAAAGAGAAGAGTGAGGTAGCCATTGTGGCTGAAAGAGTGAAAAGGGTGAGGACCAGCAGGAAACAAGGACAAAGATAATGGGATGCCACATCATGTAGATCCATGCAGATCACTGAAAAGACTTCCATCTTTTACTCTAAATGGAATGGAGGAGCCATTGGAGATTTTGAACAGAAAAGCAGTGTGATCTTACTTCTGTTGAGAATTTGTTATGTGATAGGCGGAAGAAAATTACTTAGTACAAGGCAATAACAGTAGAGATGGTCGGATTCTGTATATTGTTTGAAGGTAGAAACAACAGATATCCTGACAGATAAGATGCGAATGTAAGAGAAAGACACATCAAGGATGATGCTATCTAGGTATCTACTGTACATGGATATCCCTTAGGCCATGTAAACTCTTATGTCCCAAACTGAATTTTTAGGTCCTTCGTTATAATGTTGATAGATTTGTGGCATGACCATTGTGGTAGGCTGGATAATGGCCTCTCAAATTAGCAAAAGTGATTTTGCAGATGTAATTAATAAAGGTAATGATCTTGAGATGGGAGATTATGCAGGTGAACCCAGTATAATCACAAGGACCCTTATATGATGTGTCAGAGAAAAATAGAATCAGGGTCAGTGAAGGAGCTATGAATCTACAATGCTGGCTTTGAAGATGAGGAAGAGGTCATGAAACAAGGAATGCAAGAAGCCTCCAGAAGCTGGTAAGGAAACCCATTCTCCCATACAGGCTCTAGAAAGAACTAGGCCTGCTGACCTCTTGATTTTAGCCCAGTAGCTTCATTTTGGACTTCTGACTTCCAGAACTAAAAAATAATACATCTGTATCATTTCAAGCCACTAAGTTTGTGGCAATTTGTTACAACAAGAGGAAACTAATATAACTATCAATCAGTCTTAAAATTTAGAAATTCGAAATTAACTCTTTCTCTGATGGTCTGCTTCTAATCACTCACTGTTTTGTTATTCTATTTAATAATATCTCTTCCTTCTCCTATTGTTATTTAGGTTTTTTTTTAAAGATTTTTATTTATTTATTTGACAGAGATCACAAGTAGGCAGAGACAGGCAGAGAGAGAGGAGGAAGCAGGCTTCCTGCTGAGCAGAGAGCCCCATGCGGGGCTCAATTCCAAGACCCTGAGACCATGACCTGAGCCAAAGGCAGAGGCTTAACCCTCTGAGTCATCCAGGCACCCTGCTATTTAGTTTAAGTTCTCATTATGTCTTACCTGAACAGTTGTGCTATCAAAGAATAGTCAGAGTAGGAGAAGATGGTGACAGAGAAGAATTAGTTCTTTCTCTTAAAACTATTATAGATATACATGGAAAACTATTATAGATATACACAAAGAGTGCCTAGTATGCAAATTCAGTTTCAAGCAACTTCTCCAGTCACCTACCTCTTTTCAATAAAATTTTTTCCATAACCCTTTTTCTGTGGAAGTTCTGGAGTTGCTAATGTACCTGGAGTGTTTGAGCAGTCTACTGACTGGTCTCCTTGCTTCTAGTCCCAGCCTCCCTTTCCAGTGTAATCTTCAAATGGGAGCTGATGAATCTTTTCATACTACAAATCTGACTTTCACTGGTTAGGCATCACTTATGGTATAAATTTTAAATTGCTTAGCATGGCATTTCAAGTATTAAGTATTTCAAGATTTCACTTCTAGGCTTCATCTTTAACTATTACCCAATTTCCTATCTTACTTTTTAGCAATTGCAGAATTATCTAGACAATTATTGTTATAGACAATTCTGATAATCACTGGATGCAACATGTTGTTTGTATCTCCTTTGGTTTTAGTCATCTGCCTCTGCCTAGATTACTTCAAGAGCTAAAGGAAGAGAAAACTTCATTTCATCTTTTAAAAATCAATTTAAGACATCTTCTGTTCTGAGAGCTTTCTTAGGTGTCTGCTCCTTTCCAATAGTGTTAACTTCTTTCTCTGTTCTACCTGCACATGCTTCTAATTTTGCATTTATATAGTATATATAATTTTTATGGTTCACTTACTAGTCTGTGGACTTTCCAAAATCAGGAAATATGGCTATTTGGCTTTGTATTCCCCCAAAATAACACAGTGTTTGGCACTTAAGAAAGTGCTTAGTAAATGATTATTGTTATTTTAGCTGAATGGTATCATCTCTCTTTAACCACTTATGGTCTGTCATACAGTGGCATTTAGATTATTATTGCAGTTTTGTTGTAAAAATGAACAAACTTAAGTTCCTTTCCCTCGTGAGTTCTATCTCCTCTCCTCCAGGGACCTATTTACACACTTCATTATTATAATGGCGAAATTATCATGTTGGAGTGTATCCTGGAGATGGTGACCAAAAGATGCTGCTGCTGTAAGAATAAAGAACAGCAGATAATAGGAAACGTAAGGTATTCATTATGGGGACATAATAGCTGTGTTCAAATATTTGAGAGGTTTTCATGTAGGAGAGAAAATAAATTGACTTTGTTCTCTGTAGCTCAGGGTGCAGAATTGGAGAAATGGAGACAGATTTCTGTGCATGATGAATAAGAAGAATCTAATAAAGCTACATAAAAATCCACTTTCTATTTCAACAAAATCTTGATTGAACTCTTGCAATGTATCTATATAGTTCTAGACACTGAGGGTTCAATGTTGAGGAAGTAATCAGGGTTTTTCCCTTCATGGACCTTACTTTTAATGACAATGGATAGTGAGCAAACAAATCAATGAAAAAAAAGAAAACAACAGCAGCAAATGAACATATAGTGATCGATGCTGTGCAGAGAATTAAAATAGTGTGACAGTAATGAATGAGTGGCTTCTTTAGATGAGACCAGAGAAGGCCTCTTTGAAGAGATGACACTTATACTGTATTCCACCTTATAAAAAGGAACTAGTTATAGGAAGATCTGAGTGAAGAGATTTCTAGGTAGAGAGACCAGTTATTATTATTTTATTATTTCTTAATTTTAGTTTTAAAACTTTGAGTATAGTTGGCACACAATGTTTCATTAGTTTCAGGTGTACCACCCAATGACTCGACAAGTTTATACACTATGCCGTGCTGACAAGTATAGCTACCATCTGTCACCATACAATGCTGTTACAGTATCATTAACTATATTCCCTACCCTGTGCCTTTTATTCCTGTGACTTATTCATTCCATAACTGGAGGCTTCTATCTCCCATTCCCCTTCACTCATTTTACCCATCCCCTTAACCCCCTTCCCTCTGCATCCATCAGTTTTTTCTCTGTGTTTATGGGTCTGTTTCTGCTTTTTCTCTATTTATTCATTTGCTTTGCTCTTGAGATTCTACATGTGAATGAAATCATATGTTATTTATCTTTCTCAGTCTGACTTATTTTGCTTGTAGGTAATCGTCATTACAGGACCATCAGGCAGGAATGAAATTGAAGATATTCAAGAAACAGAAAGGTCTGGGTGGCTGGAATATAGTGTTTAAGGGGAAGAATGACATGAGATTGGATTTGGTTGATATAGTGAGAGACCAGATTATGTAGGACTTTTAAAAAAACGGGTATTGAGTTTGAATTTTATTTCACTTGTAGTGGGAAAGATTTGGAGGATGTTAAGCCTGGGTGATATAACATATTTCACATTTTTATAAGGTTGTTCAGGCTTCTGAGTCACGAATAGATTATCGGGGTTGAGAGGGAAGAGTGGAAGATGAAAGACTCTTTATAGTCTATAGCAGTTGTACAGGTAAGAGATGAATGTGGCTTCATCTAGGTTAAAAATGGAGGAAAGAAAAGTGTAATTGGGGTGTGTTTTAGAGACAAAGTCAAAAGGACTTGCTAATATGTTGATGAAAGAAAGAGATGAATCAAGAATAAATCCTGGATTTCTGTCTTGAGTGAAGGATAGAACAAAAGGGACCATTAGTCAGGTAGGGAATTCAGGGGAAGGAGCAGTTTGACAGGGAGAGAGTGAGTTAGATTAATATTCTGTTTTATTTCTGTTAAGTTTGAGATGCCTTGTGGAGATGTTGAGTAGACAACTTTATATAGAAGGAATCCGGAGCTCAGAGGAAAGGTCAGGGCTGGAGAGAGAGACTGGGGTCATTGGCATACACATAATATTTAAAGTCACGGGACTGGGTAAAATCTTTGAAGGAAATGGAACAGGCATAGCTGGGAAACAGAAGGATCCCTGGGCAAAGGAATGGTTTACCTCACAAAATAGGTAACTACCACTAGAATTATTCAAGTAGAGACCATATTAGCATCAGACAGAGATGTTCAACATAGAAATGCTGCCCAGGGTGGAAGTTTGCTAATGAATTCATAGATCCTATCTGAATCTAAGTAAGATTCCATGATTCTGAAAGATTCAGATGATGTTGTGGTCCATAGAATTGGATAGTAATGTATTTTACTGTGTGGATGTATCTAAGTCAAGATTTCTTGATTTTTAAAACTGTCACTTAAGATAGTTGTTAATGGCACTGTCTCATATCCCACTGTGTGTTTCTCTTCATTTCGTTTTCCTTCCACTCCTTTCAGTTTTCCCCTTTTGCTTCCCATTTAAAAGTTTTAAAAATGTATCTTCTCTTCCTCTGTTTTACTCCATTTTTCTTTTCCTTGGGCCTGCCAGGGACACACATAGGCATTACTTAGCCCAGCTAGTGACACTAGAACCTGCTGCTCTTTGCAAAAGTTACAGATATAATGGTCCTTAAGACAACCAAAAGGTGTTATTTGAGGGTTTTATTTACTGATATTCCAGACTGCAGCTATTAGTTCGTGTACTTGGGTGATCATTAAGCAAAGCAATCTAGTGGTTCTCCGATATCACAGTGATACACAATCAAGAGAACAGCTGCTTCAGGCAGAATCTAAATTGGTTTAGACTTTAACTGATCTTATCTGTCTTGTTTTTTACTGCATTCTTGCTCCTGTCATTGTGCTTAGCTAGTATAGTGCCTTATACATAGTAAGGTGGTATATAAATAATTTGTTGAATGAGTGAACAAATAAATGCACATTGGTTCTAATCAAACTATTATCCAATACCATAGAGTGAGTTAGAGATACTGCAAACTAAGTAACTTTAGAATCTATATTATGGAGTTTCCAAAGAGTACATTGAATATTTAATCCAAAAGATCCTCAGTAGTATTCATTAGCTAGCTTGACATTTCAGAGTACGTGAAAATTTTGTTCTAGGACAGACTTAATCAGGTATTTGACTTCATTGTGCACACTCTTGAAGAATTTGGAGTTAAATTTATCAATGTTTAACATACGAAAGGGAATTATTATGTTTAATAACTATTTCTAAGTGAATATATGTGTATATTCTGAATTATACTTTGAAAGTCATGTTATATATACATATATATATGTTATCGGTATGCTCAAGAAGAAGAGATCACAGTATTACCCAAAATAGTGTCTTTGTCTAGTTAGAGAAATCTAAGTTGTTGAACATGCCATTACCTTGAGCACTAACGTGTAAACTTTATATAGCACAGAACCTCTAGAAATTTATTGGTACATAATAATGTGTGTAGAGGGGGAATTATTGAATCAATAATGAAGGAATGAAGGAGCAAACAAATGAATGAGCAATCAAGTCAGGATTCCTTATCCATATATATCCACTATGCATATTCATTTTAGAAAAAAAGAAGTAAAATAATCTCCTAAGGAGAAAATTTCTCCTTTTATGGTGAAAACATGAGATTATTACCTCCATATCAGTGCCAGGTTACAACTTCTGTCTTGAACATAGTCCTTTGTCTTCTTGAGAAGCAGTTCCACAAAGTCAGGGTTACCTTTTCTGGCAAAAACCCAGTACAGAATTGTATTCACACATATTTCAGTAAATTCAAGATTAAAATTTAGTTCAAAACGGTATCCTGATTTTTCCACAAATGCAATATAATCTGAGAGTAGTATGTCAAACCCATCCAAATCGACATACCTCAGAATTTTTGCCAGGGTTCTGTAAATCCTAGGTTCATAACAGTGATATCCCCACTGACCCAAAAACTGCAAGGATGGTCGTTTAACAATTTTGTCAATGAGATTGCAGAATATATTGCTTCTTGGACAAGAAGTCTTACGGCATAATTTAGAAGATTTACTCATTGCTATTTATGGCAACAATATAGAAATAAAATCACAGGCAATCATACTGTAATCCTTCAGTTACATATTTTGATAATGTGATAGGCTTTACTCCGTAGACAGGAAGTGCCCCTTAAACTGTAGCCAGAAAAAATATCATAAGAAATATTACCATAAAGTACTGGCTGACATCACAATAGATGGTGATCTGTCATCAACATAGGCCAGAAATTTGGGATCTTGTATGTGACTGGTGACAATTGAGAGAGACATATTGGACATAAATGGCATGTGTAATAGCTAAGAGCTAATATTTTTAAATCTAAAGCTTCAGCTCAAGCCAGAATATATTTTTGTGAAGTACTGAAAGCACGGTCTATACATTTGACAAAATATTAATAACCAGGTTCATTATTCCTTTTAGGCTGTCATGTTCAGCATGAGTACTGCATGTTCTCACGTAAACCTCATAGGATATTTTCTCTACTTTATAGCTGAGGAGATAGAGACATAGAAAGTTTATGACATCTGCCAAAATGCACTATATTTCTTCTCAGAAAAGCTGCCATTTAATACTAAACAACATTTGGAAACTTTGCTTTAGAATTTAGAAATTTATAGAACTTATTCTTTTAAAAATGAGGCAGAATATACACAGCTTGGACATCAAAGGTGTTTCAAGCTTGATGTGGCATGTGGCATATGGTTGTTTTGTAGTTTGTGCTTCAGCCACCTTTCTGTTAAATTTAATAACTTTTGGTGTATTTATTAGCAATTTTAAAGGTACTTAAGTGTTTTCTTTTTCCTTTTGAATATTTTTCATGAAATCAGAGAAAATAATGTCTCTTTAGTAAACAGAAATTATAGCTTTGGGTTTACTATAATTTACTTCCACTAATAGCGAATTTAGTTCTCTAAAAGCTCTAAACTCTCTTTTCCCAGGATTAACAGGAAAAACTAATAACTATTGCCATCTTTCTGAAAACCAGGAGTATTGTTATTTTTCTCTATTTTTGTTGTCTTTTTATTTTTTCCACTTCAAAAAATATATTTTTTAAGTGAAATATTTTTATTGATTTCTTACATAAGGGTCTTAAAAAATTGCAACATAATAGGACCATTGAAAATTATTCCTGGGGTAATCATGTTGACAGTTTTATGCATAATCTTAAATATTTTAATCTTATATATATAAATAGATATATCATTAGACACTTCACTCTCTTTATACAAATGGAATAATATTATAACTGGTTCTATGAACTGCTTTATATTTATGGAATAATGTATCATTGGTACCTTTGTATGACCATTTATAGTAATAGTCAACTGTTATGTGTTACTTACCATATGCAAGGAACTGTTTTAAGTACTTTATTAACTCCTTTAATCCTTATATCAACCCCACAGATAAGGAAGTTAAGATGCAGAGCCTAAATGACTTTCCCAAGATGATATGTCTAGTAAAGTGGTTAAGTTAGCACTTGAGCACAGGCCGGATGGTGCCAGACCTTTTACCTCTACTTTCTCCGCTTCTCAAAAAAGAGAGACCTACTCTTCCATTTGTATGGCTAGTTTATGAATAGTGGTCATGAAATAAGAGCTCTGCACTTATATTTCAAAAACATAAAGACACAGATAGTAGATTCATGCTGCTTTTGGGGGGAAAAAAAGTGCCATTAACATAGTAACAGTGTATATCTCTGCATGTATAAATTTCACTGATTTTTCTTTGTTTTTCATTTTAATTTTCCTTAAGATTTGAATGTCAATGAATATGTATTTTTTTTTACTTTTTAAAAAAATTAAGATATAATGTATTATTAGCACCAGGGGTATAGGTCTGTGAATCATCAGGCCTACACATTTCACAGCACTCACTATAGCACATACCCTCCCCAATGTCCATAACCCAACCACCCTCTCCCTACCTCCCTACCCCTGGCAACCCTCAGTTTGTTTTGTAAGATTAAGAGTCTCTTATAATTTGTCTTCCTCCCAATCCCATCTTGTTTCATTTTTTCTTTCCCTACCCCCAAAACTCCCACTTTGCCTCTGAAATTCCTCATATCATAGAGATCATATGATAATTGTCTTTCTCTGATTGACTTATTTTGCTCAGCATAATACCCTGTAGTTCATCCACATTGTTGCAAATGGCAACATTTCATTTCTTTTGATGGCTGCATAGTATTCCATTGTGTGTATGTGTGTGTGTGTGCGTGTGTGTGTGTATGTGTGTATATACATATATATATGTGTGTGTGTATATATATGTGTATATATATATATATACTGCTTCTTTATCCATTTATCCATTTACATATATATGTATATATATATATATATATATACACACACACATATATATACCGCTTCTTCTTTATCCATTTGTCCATTTATCTGTTGATGGGCATCTAGGTTCTTTCCATAGTTTGGCTATTGTGGACATTGCTGCTATAAATATCTGGGCCCTTTCGGATCACTGCATTTGTATCTTTAGGGTAAATACCCAGTAGTGCGATTGCTGGATCGTAGGGTAGCTCTATTTCCAACATTTTGAGGAACCTCCATGCTGTTTTCCAGAGTGGTTGCACCAGCTTGCATTCCCACCAACAACGTAGGAGGGTTCCCCTTTTTCTGCATCCTTGCCAGTATCTGTAATTTCCTAATTTATTAATTTTAGCCATTCTGACTGGTGTGAGGTGGTATCTCATTGTGGTTTTGATTTGAATTTCCCTGATGCCCAGTGATTTGGAGCACTTTTTCATGTGTCTGTTGGCCATCTGGATGTCTTCTTTGCAGAACTGTCTGTTCATGTCCCCTGTCCATTTCTTGATTGGATTATTTGTTCTTTGGTTGTAGAGTTTGATAAGTTTTTAATAGATTTTGGACACTAGCCCTTTATCTGATATGTCGTTTGCAAATATCTTCTTCCATTCTGTCAGTTGTCTTTTGGTTTTGTTAACTGTTTCCTTTGCTGTGCAAAAGCTTTTGATCTTGATGAAATCCCAATAGTTCATTTTTGCTCTTGCTTCCCTTGCCTTTGGTGATGTTTCTAGGAAGAGTTGCTGTGGCTGAGGCCGAAGTGGTTGCTGCCTGTGTTCTCCTCAAGGATTTTGATGGAATCTTTCCTCACATAGAGGTCTTCCATCCATTTGGAGTCAATTTTTGTGTGTGGTGTAAGGAAATGGCCCAGTTTCATTTTTCTACATGTGGCTGTCCAATTTTCCCAACACCATTTATTGAAGAGACTGTCTTTTTTCCATTGGACATTCTTTCCTGCTTTGTCAAAGATTTGTTGACAATAGAGTTGAAGGTCGATTTCTGGGCTTCCTATTCTGTTCCATTGATATATATGTCTGTTTTTGTGCCAGTACCATATTCTCTTAATGATGACAGCTTTGTAATAGAACTTGAAGTCTGGAATTGTGATGCCACCAACTTTGGCTTTCTTTTTCAACATTCCTCTGGCTATTTGAGGTCTTTTCTGGTTCCATATAAGTTTTAGGATTATTTGTTCCATTTATTTGAAAAAAAAATAGATGGTATTTTGATAGGAATTGCATTAAACGTGTAGATTAATTTGAACACAGCATAGGTAGCATAGACATTTTCACAGTATTTGTTCTTTCAATCCATGAGCATGGAATATTTTTCCACCTCTTTCTGTCTTCCTCAATTTCTTTCATGAGTACTTTATACTTTTCTGAGTACAGATTCTTTGCCTCTTTCGTTAGGTTTATTCCTAGGTATCTTACGGCTTTGGGTGCAATTGTAAATGGGATGGACTCCTTAAATTCTCTTTCTTCTCTCCTGTTGATGGTGTATAGAAATGCAACTGATTTCTGTGCATTGATTTTATATCCTGACGCTTTACTGAATTCCTGTGTGAGTTCCAGCAGTTTTGGGGTGGAGTCTTTTGGATTTTCCACATAAAGTATCATATTGTCTGCAAAGAATGGTAGTTTAACTTCTTCTTTGCTGACTTGGATGCCTTTAATTTCTTTTTGTTGTCTGATTGCTGAGACTAGGACTTCTAGTACAATGTTGAATAGCAGTGGTGATACTGGGGACATCCCTGCCATGTTCCTGACCTTAGCGGAAAAGCTGTTTGTCCTCCATTGAGAATGATATTCACTGTGGGTTTTTCATAGATGGCTTTTATGATTTTGAGGTATGTACGCTCTATCCCCACACTGTGATGCGTTTTGATCAAGAAAGGATGCTATACTTTATCAAATGCATTTTCAGCATCTATTGAGAGTATCATATGGTTCTTGTCCTTTCTTTTATTAATGTATTGTATCACATTGATTGATTTGTGGATGTTGCACCAACCTTGCAGCCCTGGAATAAATCCCACTTGGTCGTGGTGGATAATCCTTTTAATGTTTTGTTGGTTCCTATTGGCTAATATTTTGGTGAGAATTTTCGCATCTGTGTTCATCAAGGATATTGTTCTGTAATTCTCCTTTTTGATGGGGTCTTTGGTTTTGGGATCAAGGTAATGCTGGCCTCATAAAATGAGTTTGGAAGTTTTCCTTCCATTTCTATATTTTGGAACAGTTTCAGGAGAATAGGTATTAATTATTCTTTAAATGTTTGGTAGAATTCCCCTGGGAAGCCGTCTGGCCCTGGGCTCTTGTTTGTTGGGAGATTTTTGATGACTGCTTAAATCTCCTTACTGGTTACAGGTCTCTTTAGGTTTTCTATTTCCTCCTGGTTCAGTTTTGGTAGTTTACAGATCTCTAGGAATGCATCCATTTCTTCCAGATTGTCAAATTTGCTGGCGTATAGTTGCTCATAATATGTTCTAAAAATTGTGTGTATTTCTTTGGTGTTGGTTATACTCTCTCCTCTTTCATTCATGATTTTATTAAATTGGGTCCTTTTTCTTTTCTTTTTGATAAGTCTGGCCAGGGATTTATCAATCTTATTAATTCTTTCAAAGAACCAACTCCTAATTTCATTGATTTGTTCTAATGTTTTATTGGTTTCTGTTTCATTGATTTCTGCTCTGATCTTTATTATTTCTCTTCTCCTGCTGGATTTAGGCTTCCTTTGTTGTTCTTTCTCCAGCTCCTTTAGGTGTAGGGTTAGGTTATGTACTTGAGACCTTTCTTGTTTCTTAAGAAAGGCTTGTATCACTATATATTTTCCTCTCAGGACTGCCTTTGCTATGTCCCATAGATTTTGAACAGTTGTGTTTTCATTATCATTTGTTTCCGTGAATTATTTCAGTTCTTCTTTAATTTCCTGGTTGACCCATTCATTCTTTAGTAGGATGCTCTTTAGCCTCCCTGTATTTGGGTTCTTTCCAACTTTCCTCTTGTGATTGAGTTCTAGCTTCAGAGCATTTTGGTCTGAAAATATGCAGGGAATGATCCCAATCTTTTGGTACTGGTTGAGACCTGATTATGACACAAGATGTGATCTATTCTGGAGAATGTTCCATGTGCACTAGAGAAGAATGTGTATTCTGTTGCTTTGGGATGGAATGTTCTAAATATATCTGTGATGTCCATCTGCTCCAGTGTGTCATTTAAAGGTTTTATTTCCTTGTTGATCTTTTGCTTGGATGATCTGTCCATTTCAGTGAGTGGGGTGTTAAAGTCCCCTACTATTATTGTATTATTGTCGATGTGTTTCTTTGATTTTGTTAATTGGTTTTATAGTTGCCCACTCCCGTGTTAGGGGCATATTTAAAATTGTTAGATTTTGTTGGACAGACCCTTTAAGCATGATATAGTGTCCTTCCTCATCTCTTATTATAGTCTTTGGCTTAAAATCTAATTTATCTGATATAAGGATTGCCAACCCAGCTTTCTTTTGACGTCCATTAGCATGGTAAATTGTTTTCCACCCCCTTACATTAAATCTGGAGGTGCCTTGGGGATAAAATTAGTTTCCTGTAGACGGCATATTTTTTTTTAAAGATTTTATTTATTTGACAGACAGAGATCACAAGTAGGCAGAGAGACAGGGGGAGGGAGAGGGGGAAGCAGGCTCCCTGCTGAGCAGAGAGTCTGATGTGGGGTTGAACCCAGGACCCTGAGGTCATGACCTAAGCCAAAGGCCTAGGCTTAACCTTTTGAGCCATTCATTTGCCCCGGGTTTTGTTTGTGTGTGTGTGTGTGTGTGTGTGTTTTATCCATTCTGATACCCTTTGTCTTTTGATTGGGGCATTTAGCCCATTTACATTCAAGGTAACTATTGAAAGATATGAATTTAGTGCCATTGTATTGCCTGTAAGGTGACTGTTTTGTATATTGTCTCTCTCTCTTTTTTTATTTTTAAGATTTTATTTATTTATTTATTTATTTGACAGGGATTACAAGTAGGCAGAGAGGCAGGCAGAAAGAGAGGGGGGAAGCGGACTCCCTGCTGAGCAGAGAGCCTGATGTGGGGCTCAATCCCAGGACCCTGAGATCATGACCTGAGCTGAAGGCAGAGGGTTTAACCCACTGAGCCATCCAGGCACCCCTGTCTCTATTCTTTTCCAGTCTTCTACTTTAAGGCTCTCTCTTTGCTTAGAGGACCCCTTTCAATATTTCCTGTAGAGCTGGTTTGGTGTTTACAGATTCTTTTAATTTTTGTTTGTCCTGGAAGCTTCTTATCTCTCCTTCTATTTTCAATGATAGCCTAGCTGGATATAGTATTCTTGGCTGCATGTTTTTCTCATTTAGTGCTCTGAATATATCATGCCAGTTCTTTCTGGCCTTCCAGGTCTCTCTGGTAAGTCTGCTGCCAATCTAATATTTTTACCATTGTATGTTATAGACTTCTTGTCCTGGGCTGCTTTCAGGATTTTCTCTTTGTCACTAAGAATTTTAAGTTTTACTATTAGATGATGGGGTGTGGACCTATTCTTATTGATTTTGAGGGGGGTTCTCTGCACCTCCTGGATTTTGATGCTTGTTCCCTTTGCCATATTAGGGAAATTCTCTCCAATAATTCACTCCAATATAACTTCTGCTCCCCTCTCTCTTTCTTCTTCTTCTGAAATCCCAATTATTCTAATGTTGTTTCGTCTTATGGTATCACTTATCTCTCAAATTCTCCCCTCGTGGTCCAGTAGTTGTTTGTCCCTCTTTTGCTCAGCTTCTTTATTCTCTGTCATTTGGTCTTCCATATCACTAATTTTCTCTTCTGCCTCATTTATCCTAGCAGTCAGAGCCTCCATTTTGGATTGCACCTCATTAATAGCTTTTTTGGTTTCAACTTGGTTAGATTTTAGTTCTTTTATTTCTCCAGAAAGAACTTTTATTTCTCCCAACAGGGTTTCTCTAATATCTTCCATGCCTTTCTCGAGCCCGGCTAGAACCTTGAGAATTGTCATTCTGACCTCTAGTTCTGACATATTACCCATGTCTGTATTGATTAGGTCCCTAGCCTTCGGTACTGCCTCTTGTTCTTTTGTGTGTGTGTGGTGAGTTTTTTCTGCCTTGTCATTTTATCCAGGTAAGAATCTATGAACGAGAGAATAAAATACTAAAAGGGTGACAAAGACCCCAGATAAATGTATGCTAACCAAATCAGAAGAGACCCCAAATTGGGAGGAGAAGAAAAGGGGTACAAATAAGTTTAAAAAATTTTTTTAATTAAAAAAACATATATATGCATTAGACTGGTGAATAGAACAGAGCCACCCACTTGATTTTTGGTGTATTTTGTTCTCTTAGAAGAAAATACCTCCCAAAATTTTAAAGAAAGAAAAACATATACATATAAAAATAAGTGTAAACACGATGAAGGGATAGAATATGACTGTAAAGATGAAAATTTAAAAAAAATTTTCTAAAAAAGGAATTGATAAGATAAGTTGGTTGGAAGAAGAATGAAAAAGAAAGTGGAGAGAATTTGCTCAGGCTGGAGACTAGAACAGAGCCCTGTGCTAGATTTAAGGTATATTTTGATCTATTAGAATAAATTGTATCCCAAAATTTTTTAGAAGAAAAAAACCCTATATGTATACAAAAAACAAAGTTAGATATAATGAAGGATAAAATATGACTATAATAATGGTTTAAAAATATTTTTTAGAAAGGTATTGTTAAGATAAACTAGTTAAAATGTGTTAAAAGAGGAAAGAGGAAATGTTTAAGAAAATGAGAATAAGAAAAAAAAACTTTTTTAATGTAATTAGCTTTGCAAGACTAAAGAATCATGGGGAGAAAGTCATGTATTTCATGTTTTGCTTTCCCTTCCTCTGGAATTCCACTGTTCTCCTTGATCAGTGAGCTTGGTCTTGGCTGGATGTTCTTGCTGATCTTATGGGGGAGGAGTCTGTTGTAGTGATTCTCAAATGTCTTTGCCTGAGGCAGAACTGTGCTGCCCTTGCCAGGGGCCAGCCTAAGTAATCTGCTCAGTTTTGCTCTCATGAGCTTTTGTTCCCCAAATGCTTTCTGTAGAGCTGTAGAGGATGGGAATGAAAATGGCAGGCTCCCAATCTCTGGCCCAGAAGAGCTGAGAGCTCAGAGCCCCACTCCTCAGTGCACCCTTGGAGAAAACCGCTCAATCACTCCCATCTCCCTGGTCTCCAGCTGAAGCTCATCTGGCCTGTGATTGAGTGTTTCTGTCTCTGGCACACAGACCTGTTTGGAGTCTCCAAACCCTGCAGATCCTGCCGCTCTGCTCTTCTGGCAGATGGAGGTGGGTCTCCCCAGATCTGCCTCCTGTGGGGTCCCTGCTTTAGAAGCAGTGATCCAACTGTGCTGCAGATCACAGTTTAAGGTAACCCCAAGCTGAGAGCTCACTTCTTGGCTCCATCTCTGTAGCTGGCTTCCCCTCTCTGATACCTGTGAGCTCTGCTACACTCAGACACCCCCAAACTTTCAGTGATCCTGCAGGACCTGAGACCACACTGTCCCCGCAAGAGCTCCACCCCCAGTTAGCCTCTGGAGAGATGTCCCTCAGTGGAGCAGACTTTTAAAAGTTCAAGTTTTGTGCCCTGTTGCTCCACCGCTTGCTGGGAACTGGCCCCTCCCCCTGTAGTCTATCTTCTCGTAGCTTTGGATTCACTTTTCCACACATCCTACCTTTCAGAAAGTGGTCGATTTTCTGTTTCTAGAATTGCTGCTCTTCTCTTCGATCTCCTGTTGGGTTTGTAGGTGTTCAGAATGGTCTGACAACTATCTAGCTGAACTTCTACAACCTGATGTCATCTCAGTCTGATCCTCCTCCGCCATCTTGACCTGAATATGTATTTTTTAATCAGAAAAATACAAGTCATTTTCACTGAATGAAATAACTGGAACATATTAGGCCAAATAAGTATTGCTTTTTTTTGTTGTTTTAACTTTTTAAAAATTATAGCCACTGCTAATAGTAAACATCAAAGACATATTCAGGAGACAATTTACTGATTAATAATTATAGCTAACATATACGGAGTTCTTATGTACTTAGGCTATACTAGACAGGTGCTTTACATGTAAATACATGTAAATATAAATATTAAATATAAATACATTAAAATACATTGTATTTTACATATAAATACATTTTCTCATTTAATCCTCACAATTCTTTACTATTATGTCCATTTCATGGTTGAGGAATCTGAGGTTTAAATTGGTTAAGAGAGAACTAGTGAGTAGCAGTGATTTGAACCAAAGCTAAGCTCACATGTCCTTTGTCTCTGTGCTTGGCTGCTTTCAGGCTTTGGTATAACTGTAACATCTGTTCCTGAGTATAATTTATACGTCTCATGTTCACAGAAAGCCCTCAGTAAAATCATTTGAAGTCTAGTGACACTGAGATCATGTTCAACAGCTTTAATAAATGTTCTGACTTAAAGAAAAAGGTTCCATATATTACACACAGATAATTGAGAAATTGTGTTTCAAATAAATACCTTACTGTTCTTTTCAGTACTTAAGATTGAATAACCTAGGCATGGATTGCATGTTTGCCACTATGTATTGTGAGTAAGCCAAAAGCTTCTGGATCCCAAATGCTGCCTAAAATTCGTGCTGAGTTGTCTTTCAGATAGATCATTTCAGTCCTAAGCATTGTCTAGAAGGCTTATACTTGAAACCCTTATTCCTCATTAACCTTTAAGTAAATTCATTTTTATTAGATGCCTAAACCCATAATCTGACTGCACCCAGCATAACTACATTTTGTTAAATGGAAAGCATATCAGGATAATCCTAGAGCAATGGCTTAAGGATTAGGAAAGTACAAAGGATGTAGAAAGACAGTAGCAAGAGAGTGACAGGGGAAGTTGCCAGGGACAAATTTGGCTTGTTAGGGAGTTTCAGCAAAGATGAGTTCTATATGTAAGTCATAGATGAGGGATGTTTTTGCATAATATTGGCAAAAGTAAAACAAACTTTGGTAGGTAAGAATGGCCTTTTGGTGGATTCAGTAATAAATGCAATTTCTACACAATAATATAAAATTATTGCTTGTAAAGATTCTAGCTACTCTCTAAAGTTTATGTTAGCCCTTTTGCTAGGCTTTACTATTCATGTCTAATATTGATTTACCTATTTAAAAGAAGATAGAATTGAGAGAAGAGGAATTTTCTGACTTCTAAATATGGTTAGGAACAGTGTATTTTCAAAAAGCAGAATTAGAAGTACATGTCTATATTATGTAATACTTTAAATGTATATTTAATAGCTCTATGCCAGTTTTAAAGGGTATCTTAAAATACATGGCAAATTGAATTTTTACTCTTTTATTCATGAATTGAGACAACCTTCCAGAAACATGTAGACTTATAATTCTGGTTCCCTCAAACTTTGGGTTGCACAGAGCTACAGTTTGTCAGACTTATCTCTACCCCATGGTGTCCACTCAAATTTTTCTCAACATTTAATTTAAATTTTTGAGGTAGTCTATTTTAAGTCATAGATCCCTGGCCAACTTAATATACTATCACTTGGACTGTGTCTACCATTTAGGCTAGTCACCTGTGGCTGGGGTGGCAGACCCCACAAAGTATCTAGTATTACAATTAAAACTTAAATGTATAGATTATTTATATCAAGCATATTAGAAATATGATTACTTACAGAAGAATACTAAGAACATATATGCAATTATAGCCCTTTAAAAATTAAAATCGAATGTTAAGTCCCTCTAATTTATTTATTTGCGAATTAGTCTATTTAAATTTCATCATGGTACATGTTCTAGGATTTTGAGGATATGAGGGCTGTAAACAGATTCTTATCTGTCATTCTTTTGTTGAGCTATATAAAACTCTTTCTGATTGAACATATCTAATAGAAGGTATCAAAGTACATTTTGTTTTATTTTATTTTTGTAGGGGTACCTTATATATTTTGGGTATTAACTCCTTATCAAAGATGTGGTTTGCAGGTATTTTCTCCATTCTGTAGGGTGCCTTTTTACTTTGTTGATTTTTTTCCTTTGCCACACAAAAGTTGTCAAATGTGATGTAGTCCTCCTCATCTATTTTTTTCTTTTGTTGGCTCTGCTTTTACTGTCAAATCCAAGAAATCGTTGTTAAGACCAATGTGTTAAAGCTTTTCCCCTATATTTTTTATAGGAGTTTTAAGTTTTAGGACTTACATTTAAGTATTTGTCTATTTTGAGTTGATTTTTGTGTATGGTGTAAAATAAGGATCCCATTTCTTTTTTGCATGTGGATTTCCTGTTTTCCCAACACCATTTGTTGAAGACACTGTTCTTTCCCCATTGTGTATTCATGGCATACTTATTGAAGATTTTTTTTTAATTTAATTTAATTTTTTTTCAGTGTTCCAAAGTTCATTGTTTATGTACCACACCCAGTGCTCCATGCAATATGTGCCCTCCATAATACCCACCGCCAGGCTCACCCAATCCTCCCACCCTCATCCCTTCCAAAACCATCAGTTTGTTTCTCAGAGTCCACCTTCTCTCATAGTTCGTCTCCCCCTCCGATTTCCCCCAAAACTCTTCTCCTCTCCTTCTCCCAATGTCCTCCATATTATTTCTTATGCAGCACAAGTAAGTGAAACCGTATGATACTTGACTCTCTCTGCTTGACTGACTTCACTCAACATAATCTCTTCCAGTCCCGTCCATGTTGATAGAAAAGTTGGGTATTCACTTTTTTGATGGCTGCATCATATCCCATTGTATATATGGACCATATCTTCTTTATCCATTCGTCTGTGGAAGGGCATCTTGGTTCTTTCCACAGTTTGGCAACTGTGGCCATTGCTACTATGAACATTGGGATAGAGGTGGCCCTTCTTTTCACTACATCTGTATCTTTGGGTAAATACCCAGTAGTGCAATTGCAGGGTCATAGGGTAACTCTATTCTTAATTTCTTAAGGAATCTCCACACTGCTTTCCAAAGTGGCTGCATGAACTTGCATTCCCACCAATGGTGTGAGAGGGTTCCACTTTCTCCACATCCTTTCCAACACTTGTTGTTTACTGTCTTGTTAATTTTGGCCATTCTAACTGGTGTAAAGTGGTACCTGAATGTGGTTTTGATTTGAATCTCCCTGATGGCTAATGACATTTTTTTTCATGAGTCTGTTACCCATTTGTATGTCTTCTTTGGAGAAGTGTCTGTTCATGTCTTCTGCCCATTTTTTGACATGATTATCTGTTTTGTGTGTGTTGAGCTTGAGGAGTTCTTTATAGATCATGGATATCAGCTCTTTGACTGTAGCGTTATTTGTGAATATTTTCTCCCATTCTGTGGGTTGCCTCTTTGTTTCATTGATTGTTTCCTTTGCTGTGCAGAACCTTTTGATCTTGATGAAGGCCCAAAAGTTCATTTTTGCTTTTGCTTCCTTGCGTTTGGAGATATATCTTGAAAGCATTTGCTGTGGCCAGTGTTGAAGAGGTTACTGCCTATATTCTCCTCTAGGATTTTGATAGATTCCTGCCTCATGTTGAGGTCTTTTATCCATTTAGAATTTATCTTTGTGTACGGTGTAAGAGAATGTAAGAGAGAATGTAAGAGTTTCATTCTTCTACACATAGCTGTCCAATTTTCCCAGCACAACTTATTGAAGAGTCTTTTTTCCACTGTATATTTTTTCCTGCTTTGTTGAAGATTATTTGACCATAGAGTTGAGGGCTCATATCTGGGCTCTCTACTCTCTTCCACTGGTCTATGTATCTGTTTTTGTGCCAGTACCATGCTGTCTTGGTCATCACAGCTTTGTAGTAAAGCTTGAAATCAGGCAACATGATGCCCCAGTTTTGTTTTTCTTTTTCAACATTTCCTTAGCAATGCAGGGTCTCTTCTGGTTCTGTACAAATTTTGGGATTGTTTGTTCCAGCTCTTTGAAAAATACTGGTGGAATTTTGATCGGAATGGCATGGAAAGTATAGATGGCTCTAGGCAGTATAGACATTTTAACAATGTTTAGCCTTCCAATCCATGAGCATGGAATGCTCTTCCATCTTGTGTCTTCTTCAATTTCTTTCATGAGTGTTCTGTAGTTCCTTGAGTACAGATCCTTTACCTCTTTAGTTTACTCCCAGGTATCTTGTGGTTCTTGGTGCTATAGTAAATGGAATTAATTCCCTAATTTCCCTTTTTATATTTTCATTGTTAGTGTCTAAGAAAGCAACTGATTTCTATACATTGATTCTGTATCCTGCTACATTATTGAATTGCTGTGTGAGTTCTAGTAGTTTGGGGGTGAAGTCTTTTGGGTTTTCCATATAAAGTATCGTGTCGTCTGTGAGGGGAGAAAGTTTGACTTCTTCTTTGCCAATTTAAATACCTTTTATTTCTTTTTGTTGTCTGCTTGCTGTTACTAGGACTTCTTGTACTATGTTGAACAACAGGGGCCAGAGTGGACATCCTTGTCATGTTCCTGATCTCAAAGGGAAGGCTGTCAGATTTTCCCCATTGAGGATGATATTCACTGTTTTTCGTAGAGAGATTTTTATGAAGTTGAGGAATGTTCCCTCTATCCCTATACTTTGAATCATTTTAATCAGGAACGGATGCTGTATCTTGTCAAATGCTTTTTCTGCATCAATTGAGAGGACCATGTGGTTCTTTTCTCTTCTTGATTTGTTCTGTCATATTGATTGATTTGCAACTGTTGAACCACCCTTGCATCCCATGGATAAATCCCACCTGGTCATAGTGGATAATCTTTTTAATGTACTGTTGGATCCTGTTAGCTAGAATCTTGTTGAGAATCTTGGCATCCATATTCATCAGGGATATTGGTCTGAAATTCTCCTTTTTGATGGGGTGTTTGGGGATCAGGGTAATGCTGGCTTCATAAAAAGAGTCTGGAAGTTTTCCTTCTGTATCTATTTTTTGAAACAGCTTCAGGAGAATAGGTACCATTTCTTCTTTGAATGTTTGGCAGAATTTTCCAGGGAATCTGTCAGGTCCTGGGCTCCTGGTTTTGGGGAGGTTTTTGATCACTGCTTCAACCTCATTACTAGATATTGGTCTATTCAGGTTGTCATTTTCTCCCGATTCAGTTTTGGAAGTTTATGGGTTTCCAGGAATGCATCCATTTCATCTAGGTTGCTTAACGTACTGGCATATAACTGTTGATGATAATTTCTGAATATTGTTCCTATTTCCTTGGTGTTAGCCATGATCTCTCCCTTTGCATTCATAATTTTATAAATTTGGGTCTTCTCTCTTTTCTTTTTTTTTTTTAAGATTTTATTTATTTATTTGACAGAGATCACAAGTAGGCAGAGAGGCAGGCAGAGAGAGAAGAGGAAGCAGGCTCCCTGCTGAGCAGAGAGCCCGATGTGGGGCTCGATCCCAGGACCCTGGGATCATGACCTGAGCCGAAAGCAGAGGCTTTAACCCACTGAGCCACCCAGGCGCCCCTCTCTCTCTTTTCTTTTGGATTAGTTTTGCCAGTGGTTTATCAATATTATTGATTCTTTCAAAAAACCAGCTTCTAGTTTCGTTGATGTGTTCTTCTGTGTCTCTAGTTTCTATCTCATTGATCTCTGCTCTAATCTTGATTATTTTCCTTTTTATGTGTGGGGTTGTCTTAATTTGTTGTTGATTTTCCAGTTCTTTAAGGTGTAAAGGTGTATTCTGGATTTTTCAATATTTTTGAGGGAGGCTTGGATAGCTATGTATTTTCCCCTTAGGACTGCCTTTGCTGTATCCCAAAGGTTTTGGACAACAGTGTCTTCATTCTCATTGGTTTCCATGAATTGTTTAAGTCCTTCTTTGATTTCCTGGTTGATCCAAACATTCTTAAGCAGGGTGGTCTTTAGCTTCCAAGTGTTTGAATTCCTTCCAAACTTTTTCTTGGGGTTGAGTTCCAGTTTCAAAGCATTGTGAGAATATGCAGGGAATAATCTCCATTGTTTGGTATCGGTTGAGCCCTGATTTGTGACCCAGTATGTGGTCTAGTCTGGAGAAAGTTTCATGTGCACTCGAGAAGAATGAGTATTCTGTTGTTATGGGTGGAATGTTCTGTATATATCTATGAGGTCCATCTGTTCCAATGTGTCATTCAATGCTCTTGTTTCTTTACTGATTTTCTTCTTGGATGATCTGTCTATTACTGAGAGTGGTGTGTTAAGATCCCCTACTATTAATGTATTCATATCAATATGACTCTTTATCTTGATTAACAGTTGTCCTATGCAGTTGGCTGCTCCCATATTGGGGGCATAAATATTTACAATTGTTAGATCTTCTTGGTGGATAGACCCTTTAAGAATGATGTAGTGTCCTTCTTTATCTCTGACTATAGTCTTTAGCTTAAAATCTAATTTATCTGATATGAGAATCACTACCCCAGCTTTCTTTTGAGGCCTATTGGCATGAAAGATGCTTCTCTATCCCTTCACTTTCTGTCTGGATGTATCCTTAGGTTCCAAATGGGTCTCTTGTAGACAACATATGCACAGGTCCTGATGTTTTATCCAATCTGCAACCCTGTGCCATTTTATGGGAGCATTTAGTCTGTTCATGTTGAGAGTAATTATTGAAAGATACATTGGTTTTTTGTTGTTGTTGTTGTTGTTGTTGTTTTAAGATTTTGTTTATTTATTTTACAGACAGAGATCACAAGCAGGCAGAGAGGCAGGCAGAGAGAGAGGGGGAAGCAGGCTCCCCACTGAGCAGAGAGCCTGATGCGGGGCTCGATCCCAGGACTCTGGGATCATGACCTGAGCCGAAGGCAGAGGCTCTAACCCACTGAGCCACCCAGGTGCCCTGAAAGATACGTTTTTATTGACACCATGTTGCCTGTGAAATCTGTTTCTGTAGATTGTCTCTGTAAATTTTGTTCTATGACACTCTTGGGTTCTTTCTTCTTTTATAACCCCCCCCCCCTTAATATTTTTTGTAGTGCCAGCTTGGTGGTCACATACTCTTTAACCTTGCCGGTCTTGGAAGCTCTTTATCTCTCCATCCATTTTGAATGACAACCTTGCTGGATAAAGTATTTGTGGCTGCATGTTCTTCTCATTTAGTGCCCTGAATATGTCTTTCCAGCCCTTTCTGGCTTGCCAGGTTTCTGTGGACAGGTCTGATGTTATTCTGATGGACCTTCCTCTGTACGTAAGGAATATCTTCCCCCTAGCTGCTCTCAAAAGCTTTTGTCTAGCGGCACCTGGGTGGCTCAGTGGGTTAAGCCTCTGCCTTTGGCTCAGGTCATGATCTCAGGGTCTTGGGATTGAGCCCCACATCAGGCTCTCTGCCCGGCGGGGAGCCTGCTCCCCCCCCCCACCTGCCTCTCTGCCTACTCTCTCTGTCAAAAAAAAAAAAAGTTCTTGTCTAAAATTCTGATTCATCAGTGTCACAGTCATGCGCCTCAAGGTCTTTCTCGTTGATCTTGGGGAGTGTTCTTTCTACCTCTAGGACATGAATGCTTGTTCCATTCCCCAGACTGGGAAAATTTTCATTGAGAATTTGTTCAACTATATCTTCTAGTCTTCTTTCTTTCTCCTCCCCCTCAGGGATCCCAATAATTCTGACATTGGAACATTTCATGGTGTCAATTATTTCCCTAATTCTGTTTTCATGGTTTCTAAGCTATTTGTTCCAGACCTCCTCCTGATCCTTTTTCTCTATCAGTTTGCCCTCTAGATCACTAATTCTATCTTCTTCCTCAGTTACCCTAGATGTCAGGGTATTTAGATTAGATCAATCTCACTGATAGAATTTTTTAACTTCTTCCCTGGTGGCTTTCACTTCTGCCTTAGAGATCCCATGTTGTCACTAGTGGTTTTCTCCAACCTAGCCATTGCCTGGATAATTGTTACCCTGAATTCTGTTTCTGACATACTGTTCATGTCCATATCCAATAGTTCTGATGGGGAGGGTACAGTCTCTCAATTTTAATTCTGTTGGGTGTTCTTCCTCCTATTTCTTTTGGTGAGAGGTGGTTGAGGGGATGTGTAGCTGAATATATCAACCATGATCCAGGCAAGGTGCACCCTGGAATGCTTCTGAGCAATTGGAAGTCACCACCAAACAGAAAGAAAAAAGAAAAAAGAGAGAAAGAGAGAGACAGAAAAAAAAAAAAAAGAAAGAAAGAAAAAAGAAAAGACCCAGCCAGAATGGGCCCCAAAGGTAACATTTATAAGGTATACAAACAAAAACAGACAAACAAAAAGACCAACAAAAGTATATGACAAGAATTCTGGAACACTGAAAAGAAATTTTAAAAAGAAGTAAAAATTTAAAAAAAATTATAGAGAACAAACTGATGGTTACCAGAGGGGAGGTGGGGGTTGGGTGAAATAGGTGATGGAGATTAAGGAGTACGCTTGCCATGATGAACACAGGGTATTGTATGGAATTGTTGAATCAGTATATTGTACACCTGAAACTAATATAACATGGTATGTTAACTAACTGGGATTAAAATAAAAACTTCAAAAGGAAAAAAAAGTAAATGAGAAGAAAAAAAAACAGCCAAAATGAACCACAAGGATAAGATTTATTTAATACCAGATCAAAAACAAATACACAGAAATACTGACAAAAGAAAAAGATGAGAGGGTGATTATAAATCCTCAATGCGGATGAGGAAGTTTATTTTGATTCTTCCTGGGTGTATCTTAATATCTTTGTTAAAGGACTCAACTTTCTAGAGATAAAGGGAGATTAAAACTGGTTTATATATAGGGGTAGTATTGATTAGGGAAAGAGGATTACCTTGAAGCCTTTATCTATATGTATATTTAAAAAAATAGAAAAGAAAAACACAGGTATATGTATGAAAAAAGTTCAAGTTAAAAGGTTATTATGGAATATGTTGTATTAAACCTCTAGTTATTATGGTAAGTAGGTTAAAAAATTAAAAAGAACAAGAATAGTGAGAATGAATTAAAAGTAAAAGTTGTATCTATGAAATATACAGGTTAAAAAAAAAAAAGAAATATACAGGTTTTAGGGCTATACCGGGAGCTTAATATATTGTTTTTCCCTGATATTGGGGTTTTACACTTTTATGGGGACCATGTGATGGTTGTCCTCTCATTTTTTTGGCTTGCTTTCTGGGAGAGGGGACTGCTGCATTGTTTTTCAGGCAGTCTTGCTTGGGTTGAGTCCTCCTGCCCCCTATGAAGGGGCTGGGCTCTGTGGAAACCGGTTTTTCAGGCTTTTGTTCTCTGGAGGTTTTTTTCCTTTGGCGGCTTTTTGCAGTGGAAAGCAAACTGCACCCAGACCTCCATCTTAGAGAGAAGCCTCAGTCTGCTCTCCTTTGGGTGGTCCAGAACACACAGACTCCCCCTCTGCAAACTCTGCTGAGCCGTGCAACCTCCCACAGGCAGAGCATGTCCCCAGCCACTGTCTCAGGGGTTGCCCGAAGCTCCCATTTGTCTCTGTACCCCTGTGCCACTAAAATCATGAGTGATATTGGTCTAGGGAGCCTGCTTCCATTCGCTTCCTTTACAGGGACTGCTGTCTGGGGTCCAGACCTCAGGTTGCCACCACGGGATCGTGACTTGGCAGGTCCTAGAGACTGCAGGCTAGGGCCTGTGCAGACTTTTCTCAGGCACTGGCGGGAAGTGGATCATACCCCAATCGCGCAGTGTACAAAAGTTCTAGGGAGCACAGGCTGGAGCCATCACCAGACTCGCTCATGCGGGGGCCGGGAGTGTGCCCAGCTGAGCAGTGGTGCAAGTCACGCAACCCTGGGGCTCCGCCACACTCTCTCTGGCATGGGACCTGGGGCTTAGGCCCGTCCTGATTCTACCTGTTTCTACCACCTGATTCTACCAGTTGCCCCTTAAGATCTTTTGCTCTTTTTGAGTGATTTTAACCAGACTCTGAGTTAATGCTGGTCCCCAACCACAGGGCACTTTCATATTGGGGTATTACTTTCCAAAGGGTTGCTTCTGGTAGCTCCCTCCCCCTTCTGTTTATCCTCCAATATCAGTCCGATCATTCCCACTCTGCTTTACATTTTCACTGTTGTCTTCTGCCTCTGTAGAAATCCAGAAGTGTATAATGCTACATCTCAGGTTGATTTCATGGGTGTTCAGAGTGTTCTGGTACATAATTAGCTCACTTTAGTGGACCAGTTGAAACAGGGTCTCCTACTTCTCTGCCATCTTTCCCCACATCCTCCTCCCCTCACTGAAGATTATTAGATCATTCTTAGACTACTTCCTTTGGTCTTTATGTCTGTCTTTATGCCAGTACAAAACTGTTTTGATTACTGTACTGTTATAATATATTTTGAAATCAGGAAGTGTGAGGGCTTCCTGCTTTGTTCTTCTTTCTCGAAATTGTTTTGGCTATGTAGGATCCTTTCTGGTTCCATATGAATTTTAGGATTTTTTTAAAAATTTCTGTAAAAACCAACATTAACATTTTGATAGGATTACATTGAATGTGTAGATTGTTTCTGGAAATATGGACATTTTAACAATATTAGGCCTTTTAGTCCATGAATATAGGATGTGTTTCATTTATTTGTTTCATCTTTAATTTCTGTCAGCAATGTCTTACAGTTTTCAATGTAAAATGCTTTCACCTCTTTGGTTGAATTTACTCCTAAGTATTTTAATGGTATTGTAAATGGGATTGTTTTCTTAATTTCCTTTTCAGATTGTTCATTGTTAATATATAGAAACACAGCTGATTTTTGTATTCAGTATATCCTGCAACTTTACTGAATTTGTTTATTATTGCTATCATTTTTTTGTAGAATCTTTAGGGCTTTGTAAACATATAAAGTTATGTCATCTGCAAGCAGAGATAATCTTACTTCATATCCCATTTTGACACATTTTATTTCTTTTTCTTTACTAATTATCCTAGCTAGCGCTATAGTACTATGTTGAATGGTAGTGGTGAGGGGAGGTATTCTTGCCCTGTTACTGCTCTTAGAGGAAAAACTTTCAGTTTTTTACCACTAAATATGATGCTAACCATATGGGCTTGTCATATGTGGCTTTTATTATGTTAAGGTAGTTTTTCTCTATTCCTAATTTGTTGATTTTTTTTTTTTATATCATGAAAGGGTGTTGAATTTTATCAAATACTTTTTTTCATCTATTGAGATAACAGTGTGGTCCCCCTCACTTTGTTATGTTAATATGGTGAATCACATTGATTGATTCTTATATGTTGAACCATTCTTGCATCCCAGGGATAAATCCCAATGGGCCATGGTACTATAATTCTTCTAATGTGCTATTGGTTTTAGTTTGTTGGTATTTTTTGAGGACTTTACATTTATATTCGTAAGAGATATTTGCCTGTAATTCTATTTTCTTTGTTTGGTTTTGGTATCAGGGTAATACTGGCTTCATAAAATGAGATTAGAAGTGTGCCCTCTGAGACAGACCAGACAGAAATCAGTCCCTGGGACAGCCCCCCAAAAAGTCAGAATGTTGGATATATTCTCCAACTTTTTCCTTCAGGGGGCAGAACTCTGGAAAGTGGGTGCCATGTTTTTTTTCCATCAGCTTCATTGCAGCTGGTTTCATGCTTGCATGTGGTATAGGAGTTTCTTGTTTCTGGATTTCTCAAAAAGGAAATTGGTTTGTGTATTGTTAAGTCAGTGTCTCAGTGGGGAAAGAAGAATTTAGTGCTTCCTCTTCAACATCTTGCTGATAGAACCTCTTACTTCTTTGTCTCATATCAAGCACTTACCATAATAAGTCAGCAGTTTAAAGAATTTAAGCATGAAATTATTGGGACATAGCACATAACCAATAGTCAATTGAGAGCTGATATTTAAAAGAGAGAAAATTCTAAGGGACAAATTCATGATATATTTCTTCAGGTTATTCTAACATTATGTCTGCATTTTAAATAAGCAGGAATTAAAGGTTCCAGATATTTTGTTAAGGTACTATTGTATGGCTCCTGTTGATAATGGACACTAAATAGTGTTAACAAGCAATTTTTTACAAATTGAAATGTAATTCATATGTTATAATATTCACTCTTTTAAAGTATAATGGACAATGTTTTTGGCTAGAATTTTATGAAAATCCCCAAACTTTATATATATAAATTTATGTGTTTATATATGTGTACATGAATAAAATTTGTATATATTTAAAATTAAATATATATAATATTATTAAAATATATATGTATTTCTCACTTAACTGAGATAGGCTAACCTATCCAAAACCTAAGCGTGAAGTGAAAAAAAGTTTTTTCAGTATCAAAAAAAAAAAAAAAAAAAAAGAGTCCCTTATAAAGCCAGTGCACTTTAAAATAGTCAAAGGCCAGATAACTTACTATACAAAACATTAAGGCTAATGACTTAAAAAACTTTATTTGTTGTTCTCAGGTAACTTTCATGATTGACTTATTTTCCAAAATTGTAAATTATATTATGGTGGCAGTAAGTACAGCCAGACAAGTATCACTGGAAGGTTCTGCTTATATAGGTAGAGCTAATATATAAGAGACTCCAATTATTAGAGAGGTTGGGGTTGTTTATTGTGGAGGAAAACACAATTATACCTTGAAGCTATTTTGTATTATATAATAACTGATACTGATATTTATGATAATTATTTCTTCATAGGCTCATTTTAGCTAGTAGATATATATATATATTATATGTATAATATATATGTCTATACATTATTTATTTATAACTCTTGTGATTATAAAATTAGTCTCTGTCATAGTATGAAGGAAAATCACCTACAGTTCAACACCAGAGATAACAAAATGGCTTGAATATAATCAGGTATATATCTTTTGAAAAATATGTATTATACTATATGTATGAAGTGTTAAGTGCCTGACAAGCTCTTTTGATTGTAATATAAGTGCCTGATGTTAAGCTTTTGATTGCTGAGGCATCCTTTTCAAAGACCTCCATCTTGGGTACACCTGGATGGCTCAATTGTTTGAGTGTCTGGCTCTTCATTTTGGCTCAGGTTATGATCTCATAGGTTCTGGGAAGGAACCCCTCCTCAGGCTCCATGCTCAATGGGCAGTCTGCTTGAAGATTCCCTCCCCCTACACTCCCCCACTCACTTTCTCTCAAATAAATTAATAAATCTTAAAAAAAAAAAAGACCTCCATCTTGAATAAACTTATTGCTAGCAATATGACACAGCTACTAGCTGAAGAACTACTAGCTACTAGCTGAATAACTAGATAAAAACAGGCTACCCTCACCCATGAAGTTCCCTTTTAGGAAGCCCTGGTTGACCTAGGTAAGTGACAGCTTGAGTGAACACTTTTCCCTTCCCACACCCTAATTCCTGCACTTACGTTTAAAATTTACCATTAAAGAGTAAACCTGTAAAACCCTAGGCACCTCACTCTTGACCCTAATAAAGGTAGAACCCCAGGTCCTTGCTTTTTCCTTCTCCCTGTGTGACCCTCAACTATGCCAAGACTTCTGATATAATAAGCCTTGACTTTTTAAAGTTCCCTAGTAGTTGTTGCTGAGGTCCATCTTAGATCCATAACTAGAGCCACAAATGTAGGTTCAGCCACAATGTTGGCCCTGGTCAAGAAATATATGTAGGGGCTTACCACAACTAGTACAGGCACAGGTGAGTGCCCCAGGCATTCCTAGCCAATACAACCACTAGTGATAGATTGAGACAGACATGAAACTGTGCAGTTTGTAAACTATTTTTTAATGTTATTAACATATAATGTATTATTTGCTTCAGGGGTACAGGTCTGTGAATCATCAGTCTTACACAATTCACAGCACTCACTATAGCACATACCCTCCCCAATGTCCATAACCCAACCACCCTCTCCCTACACCCATCCCCCCAGCAACCCTCACTTTTGTTTCCTGAGATTAAGAGTCTCTTATGGTTTGTTTCCCTCCCAATCCCATCTTGTTTCATTTTTTTCCTTCCCTACCTCCCACTACCCCCCACCTTGCCTCTCAAATTCCTCATATCAGAGAGATCATATGATAATAGTCTTTCTCTGATTGACTTATTTTGCTCAGCATAATACCTTCTAGTTCTATCCACGTTGTTGCAAATGACAAGATTTCAGCTTTTTTATGGCTCCACAGTATTCCATTGTATATATAATATATGTATCTCATCTTCCTTAACCATTCATCTGTTGATGGACATCTAGGCTCTTTCCACAGTTCGACTATTGTGGACGTTGCTGCTATAAACATTCGGGTGCACGTGCCCCTTCGGATCACTACATTTGTATCTTTAGGGTAAATACACAGGAGTGCGATTCCTGGGTCATAGGGTAGCTCTATTTTCAACTTTTTGAGGAACCTCCATGCTGTTTTCCAGAGTGGTTGCACTAGCTTGCATTCCCACCAAAAGTGCAGGAGGCTTCCTCTTTCTCCACATCCTTGCCAGTATCTGTCATTTCCTAACTTATTAATTTTAGCCATTCTGACTGGTGTGAGGTGGTAACTCATTGTGGTTTTGATTTGAATTTCCCTGATGCTGAGTGATGTGGAGCACTTTTTCATGTGTCTATTGGCCATCTAGATGTCTTCTTTGCTGAAATATCTGTTCATGTCTTCTGCCCTTTTCTTGATTGGATTATTTATTCTTTAGGTGTTGAGTTTGATAAATTCTTTATAGATTTTGGTTACTAGCCCTTTATCTGACATGTCATTTGTGAATATCTTCTCCCTTCTGTCAGTTGTCTTTTGGTTTTGGTTCTGTTTCCTTTGCTGTGCAAAAGCTTTTGATCTTGATGAAATCCCAATAGTTCGTTTTTGCTCTTGCTTCCCTTCCCTTTGGTGATGTTTCTAGGAAGCGTTGCTGTGGCTGAGGCTGAAGGGATTGCTGCCTATGTTCTCCTCAAGGATTTTGATGGATTCCTTTCTCACATTGAGGTCTTCCATCCATTTGGAGTCAATTTTTGTGTGTGGTGTAAGGAAATGGTCCGGTTTCATTCTTCTGCATGTCCAAACAGCATTTGTTGAAGAGACTGTCTTTTTTCCATTGGACATTCTTTCCTGTGTTTTGAAGATTAGTTGACCATAGAGTTGAGGGTCCATTTCTGGGCTCTTTGTTCTGTTCCATTGATCTATCTGTCTGTTTTTGTGCCAGAACCATACTGTCTTGATGATGACTGCTTTGTAATAGAACTTGATGTCTAGAATTGTGATGCCACCAACTTTAGTTTTCTTGTTCAACATTCCTCTGGCTATTCAGGGTCTTTCTGATTCCATATAACTTTAAGGATTATTTGTTCCATTTCTTTGAAAAAAGTTGATGGTATATTCGTAGGGATTGCATTAAATATATAGATTGCTTTAGGTAGCATAGACATTTTCACAGTATTTGTTCTTCCAATCCATGAGCATGGAACGTTTTTCCATTTCTTTGTGTCTTCCTCAATTTCTTTCATGAGTACTTTATAGTTTTCTATGTAGAGATTCTTTGCCTCTTTAGTTAGATTTATTCCTAGGTATCTTTTGGTTTGGGGTGCGATTGTAAATGGGATGGACTCCTTAACTTCTCTTTCTTCTGTCTTACTGTTGGTGTATAGAAACACAACTGATTTCTGTGCATTGATTTTATATCCTGACACTTTACTGAATTCCTGTATGAGTTCTAGCAGTTTTGGGGTGGAGTCTTTTGGGTTTTCCACATAAAGTATCATGTCATCTGAGAAGAGTGATAGTTTGAATTCTTCTTTGCTGATTTGGATGCCTTTTATTTCTTTTTCTTTTCTGTTTGCTGAGGCTAGGACTTCTAGTACTATGTTCTAGTACTATGTTGAATAGCAGTGGTTGATAGTGGACAGCCCTGCCATGTTCCTGACCTTAGGGGAAAATGTCTCAGTTTTTCCCCATTGAGAATGATGTGTACTGTGGGTTTTTCATAGATGGCTTTTATGATATTGAGGTATGTACTCTCTATCCCTACACTGTGAAGAGTTTTGGTCAAAAAAAGGATGCGGTACTTTGTCAAATGCTTTTTCAGCATCTATTGAGAGTATCATATGGTTCTTGTTCTTTTATTAATGTATTGTGTCGCATTGATTGATTTGTGGATGTTGCACCAACCTTGCAGCCCAGGAATAAATCCCATTTGGTCGTGGTGGATAATCCTTTCAATGTACTGTTGGATCTTACTGGCTAATATTTTGGTGAGAATTTTCGCATCTGTGTTCATCAAGGATATTGTTCTGTAATTCTCCTTTTTGATGGGGTCTTTGTCTGGTTTTGGGATCAAGGTAATGCTGGCCTCATAAAATGAGTTTGGAAGTTTTCCTTCCATTTCTATTTTTTGAAACAGTTTCAGGAGAATAGGAATTAATTCTTCTTTAAATGTTTGGTAGAATTCCCCTGGGAAGCCGTCTGGCCCTGGACTTTTGTTTGTTGGGAGAGTTTTGAGGACTGCTTCAATCTCCTTACTGGTTATGGGTGTGTTCAGGTTTTCTATTTCTTTCTGGTTAAGTTTTGGTAGTTTATACATCTCTAGAAATGTATCCATTTCTTCCAAACTGTCAAATTTGCTGATCTATAGTTGCTCTTAGTATGTTCTTATAATTGTTTGTATTTCTTTGGTGTTGGTTGTGATCTCTCCTCTTTCATTCATGACTTTATTTATTTGGGTCCTTTCTCTTTTCTTTTTGATAAGTCTGGCCAGGGATTTATCAATCTTATTAATTCTATCAAAGAACAGCTCTGAGTTTCATTGATCTGTTCTACTGCTCTTTTGGTTTCTATTTCATTGATTTCTGCTCTGATCTTTATTTTCTCTTCTCCTGCTGGGTTTATGCTTTCTTTGCCATTCTTTTTCCAGCTCCTTTAGGTGTAGGGTTAGGATGTGTACTTGAGACCTTTCTTGTGTCTTCAGAAAGTCTTATATTGCTATATACTTTCCTCTCAGGACTGCCTTGCTATGTCCCAAAGATTTTGAGCAGTTGTGTTTTCATTTTCATTTGTTTCTGTGAATTTTTAATTTCTTCTTTAATTTCCTGGTTGACCCATTCATTCTTTAGTAAGATGCTCGTTAGCCTCCATATATTTGGGTTCTTTCCAACTTTTCTTTTGTGATTGAGTTATAGTTTCAAAGCATTTTGGTCTGAAAATATGCAGGGAAGGATTCCAATCTTTTGGTATCAGTTGAGACCTGATTGTGACCCAGGATGTGATCTATTCTGGAGAATGTTCCATGTGCAGTAGAGAAGAATGTGTATTCTGTTGCTTTGGGATGGAATGTTCTGAATATATCTGTGATGTCCATCTGGTCCAGTGTGTCATTTAAAGCCTTTATTTCCTTGTTGATCTTTTGCTTAGATGATATGTCCATTTCAGTGAGGGGGGTGTTAAAGTCCTCCACTGTTACTGTATTACTGCTGATGCGTTTCTTTGATTTTGTTATTAATTGGTTTATATAATTGGTTGCTCCCATGTTAGGGGCATAGATATTTAAAATTGCTAGATCTTCTTATTGGACAAATCCTTTAAATATGATATAATGTCCTTCCTCATCTCTTATTATAGTCTTTAGCTTAAAATCTAATTAATCTGCTATAAGGATTGCCACCCCAGCTTTCTTGTGATGTCCATTAGCATGGTAAAATTTTTCCACCCCCTTACTGTAAATCTGGAGGTGTCTTTGGGTCTCAAATGAGGTTTTTGTAGACAGCTATCAGTAGGTCTTGTTTTTTTAATCCATTCTGATACACTGCATCTTTTGATTGGGACATTTAGCCCATTTACATTCAGGGTTACTATTGAAAGATTTGAATTTAGTGCCATTGTATTGCCTGTAAAATGACTGTTACTGTATATTGTCTCTGTTCCTTTCTGGTCTGTTACTTTTAGGCTCTCTCTTTGCTCAGAGGACCCCTTTCAATATTTCCTGTAGAGCTATATTTCGTGTTTGCAAATTCTTTCAGTTTTTGTTTGTCCTGGAAACTTTTTATCTCTCCTTCTATTTTCAATGATAACCTAGTTGGATATAGTATTCTTGGCTGTGTATTTTTCTTGTTTAGTGGTCCAAATATATCATGCCAGTCTTTTCTGGCCTGCCAAGTCACTGTGGATAGATCTGCTGCCAATCTAATATTTGTACCATTGTGTGTTACAGATTTCTTGTCCCGCTGCTTTCAGGATCTTCTCTTTGTCACTAAGACTTGTAAGTTTTACTTAGATGACAGGGTGTTGACCTATATTTATTGATTTTGAGGGGAGTTCTTTGTGCCTCCTGGATTTTGATGCTTGTTCCCTTCGCCAAATTCTCAGGGCAATTCTCTGCTATAATTTCCTCCAATATACCTTCTACTTCACTCTTTCTTTCTTTTCTGGGATTCCAATTATTCTAATATTGTTTCATCTCATGGTATCATTTATCACTTGAATTCTCCCTTTGTGGTCCAATAGTTGTTTATCTCTTTTTCTCAGCTTCTTTATTCTCCATCACTTGGTCTTCTATATCGCTAATTCTCTCTTCTGCCTCTTTTATCCTAGCATTAAGAGCCTCCATTTTTTATTGTACCTCATTAATAGCTTTTTAAATTTCAACTTGGTTAGATTTTAGTTCTTTTATTTCTCCAGAAAGGGATTCTCTAGTATCTTCCATGCTTTTTTTGAGCCCAGGTAGCAACTTGATAATCATCATTCTGAACTCTAGTTCTGACATCTTACTAATGTCCATATTGATTAGGCCCCTAGCTGTCAGTACTGCCTCTTGTTTTTTTTGGGTTTTTTTTTTAGGTGAGTTTTTCTGCCTTGTCATTTTATCCAGATAAGAATAGATGAGTGAGAGAACAAAATACTAAAAGTGTAGGAACAACTCCAGAAAAATACACACTAACTAAATAGGAAGAGACCCAGAATCAAGGGGAGAAGAAAGGATATAAAAGAATCTTTAAAAATATACATATATTAGACTGGTGAATAGAACAGCCACTCACTTGATTTGGGGTTTATTTTGGTCCTTTAGAAGAAACTGCCTTCCAAAAATTTAAAGAAAGAAAAATTATACACACGCACACACACACACACACACTACATATGTATATGTGTATGTGTGTGTGTGTGTGTGTATATATATATATATATGTATATATATATATTACATTTATATACACACACACACAAAAAAATAAGGGTAAACATGATGAAGGGATGGAATATGACTATAAAGATGAAGATTTAAAAAGATTCTAAAAGAGGAATTGATAAGAAGTTGGTTGAAACAAGCAAAAAAAAAAAAAAAAGAAGAAGAAAAAGAGGAAAGAATGTGATCAGCCTGGAGACTAGAACAAAGCCATGCACTAGATTTAGGGTGTATTTTGATCTGTTAGAAGAAACTTTATCCCAGAATTTTAAAGAAGGAAAAGCCTATATGTATATAAAAAATAAGGTTTAATGTAATGAAGAGAAAGAATATGACTATAACTATGAAAATTAAAAAAATTAAAAAAGAGTTTTTAAAAAGGCATTGATAAGATAAAATACTTTTTAAAGTTTAAAATAGGAGAGTGGAAAATTTTTTTTAAAATAGAATAAGAAAAAAATAAAATAAATTTAACTTTGAAAGACTAAAGAATCATGGGAAATGAGCCATGAATTCTGTGTTGCTTTCCCCTAGCTCTGGAGTTCTGCATTTCTCATTGATTGGTAAACTTGGTCTTGGCTGGATGTTCTTGCTGATTTTCTGGGGGAGGGGCCTGTTGCAGTGAGTCTCAAATGTCTTTGCTCAAGGTGAAATTGCACTGCCCTTGCCAGGGGCCAGGCTAAGTAATCTGCTCGCATTCATTCTCAGAGCTTCTGTTCCCCAAATGCTTTCCGTACTGCTGTGGAGGATGGGAATGAAAATGGCGGCCTCCCAATCTCCCTCCCAGAGGAGCTGAGAGCTTGGGTCCCCACTGCTCAATGTATCCTCAGAGAAAAGAAGTCAATCCCTCTCATCTCTCGGTCTCTGGCCACATTCGGTGATCACCCAGCCTGTGACTGAGCATTTCTACCTCTGGTGCACAGCCCTGTTTGGAGTCTCCAAACCCAGCCAATTCCTGCAGCATGCTCCCATGCCACTCCTCCCAGAGAAGGAAAGTGAGTCTCCCAGATCTGCCACTTGTGGGGTCCCTGCTCAAAGAGCAGTGGCCTAACTGTGCCTGTGATCACAGTTTAAGATAACTCTGAGCTGAGAGCGCAATCCTCGCCTCTGTCTCTTTAACTTGCTTCCTGGCTCCAATACGTGGGAGCTCTTCCCACAGACAGACACCCCTGGTCTTTTTGTGACCCCACGGATTCTGAGACCACAGTGTCCCTGTGATGGCTCTGTTCCCCACTTAGCCTCTGGAGCAACGCCCCTCAGTGAAGCAGACTTCTAAAAGTTCCAAGGGGCTACCCCCCCACCCAGGTCTATCGTCCTGTATATCATCTCAGATTCACTTCTCTGCACGTTCTACCTTCCAGAAAGTGGTTGCTTTTCTGTTCCTAGAGTTGCTGTTCTTCTTTTTGATCTATTAGATAGCTGAACTATCTTCTTTAAAAAAATTTTTATGACAATTTTCCAAGTTCTCTATATTTTTTCCAGCAGGTAATTTGTAACTACCATGTTGCATGTTTTTATTGAGGTTATATAATGGTTTATTTATTAATTCCCCTACTGTTTGACACTTATGTAGTTTCCAGTTGTTAATAACTATAAATAGTGTTGTAGTGCATGCAATTTATTTAGCTATATGTATTCTCTTTGATATTTTCTTTAGGATTAGTTCCTAGAAGTTGCTCTCCTAGAATAACTATAATTTTAAAGTTTTCCATTGCTCTTGTATGAGTTTCCTGTTGCTGCTATAACAGATTATTGCCACAAACTTGGTTTAAATTTTTAAAAATGTATTGTCTTCTAATTCTGGAGGTTAGAAGTTCTGATTTCAAGGAGTAAGCAGGGATGCATTCCTACGGGAGGGTTAGGGAAGACTGTTTCTTTGTCCTTTCTAGCTTCTAGAAGACACTTGGGATTCTTTGACTTGTGACACCTTCCTCCATCTTCAAAGCCAGTAGTGTAGCATCTTCAAATTCTTTGATCTCTGCTTTCCCCCCTCATCCTGTCTCCTTCTCTGATTTTGATTTTATTACCTCCATCTTTCCTTAGGATCCTTGTGATTACATTAAGCCTACATGGTTAATCGAGGATAATCTCCCCATCTCAAGGTCATGAATTTAATTATACCTGTCAAATCCCCCTTTTACATGTAGAGTAATATATTCACATGTTCTGGGGATTAAGGTGTGAATATTTTGGAGGACCATTATTCTTTCTATAAACATCTTCCAAAATGTTTTACCCATTTTTTTTTTTTAAAGATTTTATTTATTTGACAGACAGATCACAAGTAGGTAGAGAGGCAGGCAGAGAGAAAGGAAGGGAAGCAGGCTCCCTGCTGAGCAGAGAGCCCGATGCGGGGCTCGATCCCAGGACCCTGGGATCATGACCTGAGCCGAAGGCAGAGGCTTTAACCCACTGAGCCACCCAGGCGCCCCTGTTTTACCCATTTTTAAAAAAACTTCATTATAGTTCACATACAGTACTATATTAGTTTCTTTGCCTAGACAAGACTTCTCTTTCCTATTTTTTCATTGTTTTTTAAAATTTCATTTTTTAAAAAAAATTTAATCCCAGTGTAGTTAACAGATAGTGTTACATTAGTTTCAGGTGTACACTATAGTGATTCAACAATTCCATATATTACTCAGTGATCATCTTAATCCCCTTCATCTATTTTACCCATCCTTCCAACCACCTCCCCTCTGGTAACTATGTTTGTTCTCTTTAGTTAGGAATCTGCTTTTGGTTTATCTCTTTTTTTCCCCTCTTTTTTTCCCCTTTTGTTCATTTGTTTTATTTCTTAAATTCCATGTATGAGTGAAATCATATGGTATTTGTCTTTCTCCAACTGGTTTATTTCACTTAGCATTATACTCTCTAGCTCCATCCATGTTGTTCCAAATGGCAAGATTTCATTCTTTTTTCTTGGCTGAATAATATTCCATTGTGTATATATACTACATCTTTATCCATTCATCTATTGATATACACTTGGTTAAGTTTCCGCTCCCCCCCTTTTTATTGATAGATACTTGGGCTGCTTCCATTATTTGGCTATTGGAAATAATGCTGCAGTTAATATAAGGGTGCTTATATCTTTTCAAGTTAGTGTTTTTGTATTCTTTGGGTGAATATCCAGTAGTGCAATTACTGGGTCATAGAGTAGTTCTATTTTTAACTTTCTGAGGACACTCCATAGTGTTCTTTTTATAGATTTTGGATACGTACGCTTTATGAGATGTCATTTGCAGATATCTTCTCCCATTCAGTAGGTTGCCTTTTAATCTTATTAATTTTCTCCTTTGCTGTGCTGAAGCTTTTTATTTTGATATAGTCCCAATAGTTTATTTTTTGCTTTTGTACCCTTTGCCTCAGGAGACTTATCTAGAAAAATGTTGCTACTGCTGATGTCACAGGAATTGTTGCCTATGCTGTCTTCTAGGAGTTCTGTGGTTTCAGGATTTTGATGGATTCCTGTCTCTAGTTAGGTATTTGTGTATGGTGTGAGAAAACAGTCCAGTTTCATTGTTTTTCATATGGCTGTCCAGTTCTCCTAATACCATTTTTTTTGAAGAGACTGTCTTTTCCCCATTGCATATTCTTGCCTCCTTTGTCAGAGATTAAGTGGCCATATAATTGTGGATTTATTTCTGGGCTCTCCATTCTGTTCTATTGAACTTTGTGTCTATTTTTGTGCTAGTCGCATACTGTTTTGATCACTACAGCTTTGTAATGTATCTTTAAATATGGAATTGTGATACCTCCAGTTTTGTTCTTTTTCAGGATTGTTTTGACTTTTCAGGGTCTTTTATGGTTCCATACAAATTTTAGGATTGAGTGTTCTAGTTCTGTGAAAAATGCTCTTGATTTTACATACTTATTTCATTATCAGATAACTTTTTTAAAAAGATTTATTTATTTATTTATTTATTTGACAACAAGAGAGACAGCGAGAGAGGGAACACAAACAGGGGGAGTGGGAGAGGGTAAAGCAGGCTTCCTGCTGAGCAGGGAGCTTGATGTGGGGTTTGATTCCATGACCCTGGGATCATGACCTGAGCTGAAGGCAGATGCTTAACAATGAGGCACCCAGGCGCCCCTTGTTATCAGATATCTTACTAGACTCTCTTACTAGTTTTAATCTTGTCTTCCATTTTTAGTTGGATAATGGTATCATATGAAAATAAAAATAATTTTTACCGTATACAATAGCTATATGTCATATTTTGGTGTTTTGGCTTATTTATTGTACTGGCTTGAAATTTCAAGTCAGTGTTTAGTAACTGTCACTATTGGACTTCCTTGCTTTGCTACTGACTTTAAGGAAACTGTCTTCAGTGTATCAACAAGGACATTTTATTTTATTTTTTTTAAAGATTTTATTTATTTATTTGACAGACAGAGATCACAAGTAGGCAGAGAGGCAGGCAGAGAGAGGGAGAGAAGCAGGCTCCCTGCTGAGCAGAGAGCCTGAAATGGGGCTTGATCCCAGAACTCTGGGATCTTGACCTGAGCTGAAGGCAGATGCTTTAACCCACTGAGCCACCCAGGAGTCCCAACAAGGACATTTAAATGCTCCAGTCATACTCTTCTCTTTTAGTTTACTCTTTCTGCCACAGGGCATTTTCATAAGCTGTTACCTCAACCTGGAATGATATCTGCCTCTTCATTTCACCTAAATAATACTAATTATTTAGAACTCTTAGTTTAACCATTATTCAGAGAGATTTCATTGACACCCATATGGGGAGATCATGGCACTATTTCCTTCTGAATCTGGAAGAAGCTTAAGATTCTCCTTTCTAGTACTACTTCTGTTAGCCACTACCAGGTGGTTGAGGCATGGCTGATAAAATCTTTCTATATTTATCCTCTCCTCTTGTTCTGTTTCACTATAAAGTATAACTTTAGCTATAACTAGTCAATGAAATTTTTTTTGAGATTTTTGTTTTTTGTTTTTGTTTTCTATGAGGGACATGTACTAGATTTGCATCAAATGTCCTTTCCTGTGCATCTATTGATCTCACTATATGGTTTTTCTCTTTTTGCCTGTTGAAACTATATTACTGTATTTCTTAAATTTTCTATTCTCTTTGGATTTCTTTTTTTTTTAAAGATTTTATTTATTTATTTTACACAGAGAGAGAGAGACAGCAAGACCAGGATCCTGGGATCATGACCTGAGCCGAAGGCAAACGCTTAATGACTGAATCACCCAGGCACCCCTATTTTTGAATTCCTGAGATAAATCCTACTTGGTCAGGGTTGGTTATTTATTTATTTATTTACTTAAACAGGGGGCAGTGGCAGAGGGAGAGGGAGAGAGAGAATCCTAAGCAGGCTCCACTCCTACATGGAGACCCAACTGTGAGATCATGACTTGAGCTGAAATAAAGAGTTGGAAGGTTAACTTACTGAACTACCCATGTGCCCAAGGTACATTATTCTTTTAATATTCTCCTATGATTGAGTTGACAGATTTCCATTTAGTATTTTTACTGCTATGTTGATAATTGAGATTGAATTGTTAAGATCTTTTTTTGGTATTATATTTGTTGTCTCTAGTTCTTAAAGCTAGATTATGCCAGCTTTACAAAATTGTATTTGTTCTTTGAATGTTAAAAGGATATTTTGTAGGGGCGCCTGGGTGGCTCAGGTCATGATCCCAGGGTCCTGGGATCGAGTCCCGCATCGGGCTCTCTGCTCGGCAGGGAGCCTGCTTCCCCCTCCTCTCTCTGCCTGCCTCTCTGCCTACTTGTGATCTGTCTCTCTGTCAAATAAATAAATAAAATCTTTTTTAAAAAAAAAAGGATATTTTGTAGGGATCATATTTGAAAAACTTTAAAAAATTTTCCCTGGCTATTGGATTATTTTTCTTTGTATAATTTTTTTTAAAAGATTTCATTTATTTACTTGACAGACAGAGATCACAAGTAGGCAGAGAGGCAGGCAGAGAGAGAGGAAGGGAAGCAGGCTCCCCGCTGAGCAGAGAGCCCAATGCAGGACTTGATCCCAGGACCCTGGGATCATGACCTGAGCTGAAGGCAGAGGCTTTAAGACTGAGCCACCCAGGCGCCCTCTTTGTATAGTTTTTTTATCATTTATATATTTCTAGGAAATTATTGATTTACATGAGATTTTAAAATATGGTTACATAGACTTACATTTAGTGATCTCTGACAATTTATAAAATCCTTTTAACATATGTTCTTTCCTTTTTTCATTCTTAATTTTGTATATTTGTAGTTCTTTTTATATGTGGATTTAAATTTCTGGGAAGTTGTATATTTTATTGTTTTTTTTTTCTAATACTTCTTCCATTCATTTATTTACTTATGTACTCATTCAATGTAAATGTCTTTAGCTGATACTATATGAAAACACTATATAGTGCACTAGAAGTTCTGTGGTGAAATAGTCAGATATGGTTCTTGCCCTGATGAGTTTATAATCTAGCATTGAACAAGTAATCAAAGGTGTGATAAGCACTAGATTCTGTAGATACATACTTGAGAAAGAATTAACCCATATGGTTGTCAAGGAAATCTCTCTGAAGAAGTGTTGTTTAAATTGAGATATCTAAAGACTTAGTATTATTTAGGTGAAAGGAAGAGGCAGTTACCATTCCAGGTTGAAGAAACAGCTTATGAAAATGCCCTGTGGCAGAAAAAAGAAACTAAAAGGACCAGTATGGCTGGACTATAAAAAGTCCTACTGTTGTCTTTCACTAATATTTTGATTTCTACTTTTATTAGTATTATCCCTTTACTGTAGTTGTTTTTTAAATAGTTTCCTGCCTACTAATTTTTCTTTATTATTATCTTTTTAGTTCAGCTTACTAAAAATATTTAAGATTATACATTTTCCTTTGAGTACAACTTAGCCTGCAATCATAATTTTTAATTTGATGTATTCTTGTTATTTTATTTTCTAAACTTTTTCTATTTGTAGTCTTAGTTTCTTATTGTATTAAGAAATGATTAGCAAATAATTTAAGGTGATACATGTATTACAAAGAATTTATGGTGAGAAAATACTACTGGCCCAGCTTGGTAATGTTTTGTGGGTATTTACCTGAATCTACATAAAATAAGAGAGATCTTCTTTTTAAAACTGTTTTGTCTGAGATGGCTAAATTTTTTTTCACAATTTATCCTTTTAGACCTCAGAAAGCTTTTGTTGTGCCCCCTCAGATAATCCTTAACTACAAATTTTCATTGTTGCCAACTAAAATAATTACTGAACTATTGTATCTCTATATTTTTATCACATTAATTCACATGTGTATACTGATATTATACCAAATAATATCAATTATTGGATAACTTTATAAGTTTTTAGATTTTTCAAAGAAAAATTGTCATTATATAAAGGTAAATCTAGTGGACCATTATATATACATGAACCATTTTTGTTATGTTAAGTAATACTAAAATTCTTTTCCTTTTTCTACTATGAATGAAAAGAGATAACTTCAGTGACTTTTCTATTATAATTCAGTGAGAAGCTGGCTTTAAGCTATGTTTAAATGCAACTCAATGTGATGTGCCTGCCTGAGGCAAATGACATTTCAAATTGTGATTCTTTTCACCCCAAAAGCAAGAAGGTCTGTTCTTTACTGTGGCAGGACCTATTTAAATGAAAATTTAAGAGGTCAGAATCCAACTTATGACTTCTCAGATTCTTTCATTTGCATTACAAATCATCTGAGAGAAATGAAGCAATTGACTAAAATATTGAAGAAAGACTAGAGTAAAATGTTAATTTGAAATCTCTTATTTTTGAATATCTGATCATCTACACAGAGGGAATACAAGACATTGGACAAAATAATTTACAGTGAAAATCAATAAGTTTTATAGGGGAGACTAAATTATTCATTCAAGCAGACTTTTTAAATAAAGATTTTATTTATTTATTTGACAGAGATCACAAGTAGGCAGAGAGGCAGGCAGAGAGAGAGAAGGGGAAGCAGGCTCCCTGCTGAGCAGAGAACCCAATGCTGGGCTTGTTCCCAGGACTCTGGGATCATGACCTGAGCTGAAGACAGAGGCTTTAACCCACTGAACCACCCAGGCACCCCTCAAGCAAATTTTTTAATCACTATCAGGACCTGAGAAGCAAGTACCAGTTACATTATGCCCAATTCATACTGAGTTACTACGCCTTGTTTTGCAGGACAGGGAGTAAAAGAAGTGAGGCTAGTGAGTCTTGGTCATTTGGTGTCAAGTAATCATTTTATTGGTCAGGTTCACTGGTTAAATAGAGCCTTGAAGCCATAGATTGCACATTACCTAACCTCAACCAAATATAAAAATTCTTCAGTTAAACTTAGTTTCAAACCAAAATATTATATTTTGTTAAAATAATCTCCATGTTCACATGACGTCCTTCCCTCTGTGTCTGTGTGTGTTTAACTTTTTATCATTTTATAAGTATATCAGTCATTGAATTAAGGCCTCCATAATTCAGCATGATATCATTTTAACTTGATTGCAGCTATCAAGACCCTGTTTCCAAATAATATCACATCCACAGATACCAGATTTTAGGACTTGAACATGTATTTTTTAGAGTCACACCTCAACCCACAATAGCACCCATCCTTATTTTTTGTTTTTTTCCTCCCCATAGCCTTCCTGTTTTGTGGGTATTTCAGGTATTTCAGGATATTTCTCTCAAATTTGTCCTCTTTCTTCTTAGTGACCTTGTCCAGGTATCATTTTCTTTTCATGTCTTTAAACTTGATCTCTTTTCTGGCTATTTCTCAACATATAATCATATTCAAGACTCCTTCATCTTAGAAGCAACAACAGATCGCACCTATCTCACCCGTACATTTCTTCTTATCTCCTTCTCCTTCTTTCTGCATCCCAGAAAATGTGTCACATATCTCCTCTGAAATCTGGCTTCTGTCCACTGAGCTTCCACCACTGAGACTGCTCTTGTCAAGATTTTTTTAAATTAATTTTTTAATTTATTATTATTTTTTTATAAACATATAATGTATTTTTATCCCCAGGGGTACAGGTCTGTGAATCGCTAGGTTTACACACTTCACAGCACTCACCATAGCACATACCCTCCCCAAAGTCCATAACCCCACCCCTCTCTCTCAACCCCCCTCCCCCCAACAACCCTCAGTTTGTTTTGTGAGATTAAGAGTCTCTTAGGTTTGTCTCCCTCCCAAACCCATCTTGTTTCATTTACTCTTCTCCTATCCCCCTAAGCCCCCATGTTGCATCTCCACTTCCTCATATCAGGGAGATCATATGATAGTTGTCTTTCTCCAATTGACTTATTTCACTAAGCATGATACCCTTTGGTTCCATCCACATCGTCACAAATGGCAAGATTTCATTTCTTTTGATGGCTGCATAGTATTCCATTGTGTATATATACCACCTCTTCTTTATCCATTCATGTGTTGATGGACATCTAGGTTCTGTCCATAGTTTGGCTATTGTAGACATTGCTGCTATAAACATTCGGGTGCACATGCCCTTTCGGATCACTACGTTTGTATCTTTAGGGTAAATACCCAGTAGTGCAATTGCTGGGTCATAGGGTAGCTCTATTTTCAACTTTTTGAGGAACCTCCATGCTGTTTTCCAGAGTGGTTGCACCAGCTTGCATTCCCACCAACAGTGTAGGAGGGTTCCCCTTTCTCCAGATCCTCTCCAGCATCTGTCATTTCCTGACTTGTTAATTACAGCCATTCTGACTGGTGTGAGGTGATATCTCATTGTGGTTTTGATTTGTATTTCCCTGATGCCGAGTGATGCGGAGCACTTTTTCATGTGTCTGTTGGCCTTCTGGATGTCTTCTTTGCAGAAATGTCTGTTCATGTCCTCTGCCCATTTCTTGATTGGATTATTTGTTCTTTGGGTGTTGAGTTTGCTAAGTTCTTTATAGATTTTGGACACTAGCCATTTATCTGATATGTCATTTGCAAATATCTTCTCCCATTCTGTCAGTTGTCTTTTGGTTTTGTTAACTGTTTCCTTTGCTGTGCAAAACCTTTTGATCTTGATGAAATCCCAATAGTTCATTTTTGCCCTTGCTTCCGCTGCCTTTGGCGATGTTCCTAGAAAGAAGTTGCTGTGGCTGAAGTCGAAGAGGTTGCTGCCTGTGTTGTCCTCAAGGATTTTGATGGATTCCTTTCTCACATTGAGGTCCTTCATCCATTTTGAGTCTATTTTTGTGTGTGGTGTAAGGAAATGGTCCACTTTCATTTTTCTGCATGTGGCCGTCCAATTTTCCCAACACCATTTATTGAAGAGACTGTCTTTTTTCCACTGGACATTCTTTCCTGCTTTGTCGAAAATTAGTTGACCATAGAGTTGAGGGTCTATTTCTGGGCTCTCTATTCTGTTCCATTGATTTATGTGTCTGGTTTTTTGCCAGTACCATGCTGTCTTGATGATGACAGCTTTGTAATAGAGCTTGAAGTCTGGAATTGTGATGCCACCAACTTTGGCTTTCTTTTTCAATATTCCTTTGGCTATTCAAGGTCTTTTCTGGTTCCATATAAATTTTAGGATTATTTGTTCCATTTCTTTGAAAAAAATGGATGGGATATTGATAGGGATTGCATTAAATGTGTAGATTGCTTTAGGTAGCATAGACATTTTCACAATATTTGTTCTTCCAATCCAGGAGCATGGAACATTTTTCCATTTCTTTGTGTCTTCCACAATTTCTTTCATGAGTACTTTATAGTTTTCTGAGTATAGATTCTTAGCCTCTTTGGTTAGGTTTATTCCTAGGTATCTTAGAGTTTTGGGTGCAATTGTAAGTGGGATTGACTCCTTAATTTCTCTTTCTTCTGTCTTGTTGTTGGTGTAGAGAAATGCAACTGATTTATGTGCATTGATTTTATATCCTGACACTTTACTAAATTCCTGTACAAGTTTTGGAGTGGAGTCTTTTGTGTTTTCCGTATATAGTATCATATCATCTGCAAAGAGTGATAGTTTGACTTCTTCTTTGCCAATTTGGATGTCTTTAATTTCTTTTTGTTGTCTGATTGCTGAGGCTAGGACTTCTAGTACTATGTTGAATAGCAGTGGTAATAATGGACATCCCTGCCGTGTTCCTGACCTTAGCGGAAAAGCTTTCAGTTTTTCTCCATTGAGAATGATATTTGCGGTGGGTTTTTCATAGATGGCTTTGATAATATTGAGGTATGTGCCCTCTATCCCTACACTTTGAAGAGTTTTGATCAGGAAGGGATGTTTTACTTTGTCAAATGCTTTTTCAGCATCTATTGAGAGTATCATACAGTTCTTGTTCTTTCTTTTATTAATGTGTTGCATCACATTAATTGATTTGCAGATGTTGAACCAACCTTGCAGCCCTGGAATAAATCCCATTTGGTCGTGGTGAATAATCCTTTTAATATACTGTTGAATCCTATTGGCTAGTATTTTGGTGAGAATTTTCACATCTGTGTTCATCAAGGATATTAGTCTGTAATTCTCTTTTTTGGTGGGATCCTTGTCTGGTTTTGGGATCAAGGTGATGCTGGCCTCATAAAAGAGTTTGGAAATTTTCCTTCCATTTCTATTTTTTGGAACAGTTTCAGGAGAATAGGAATTAGTTCTTCTTTAAATGTTTGGTAGAATTCCCCTGGGAAGCCGTCTGGCCCTGGGCTTTTGTTTGTTTGGAGATTTTTGATGACTGTTTCAATCTCCCTACTGGTTATGGGTCTGTTCAAGTTTTCTATTTCTTCCTGGTTCAGTTGTGGTAATTTATATGTCTCTAGGAATGCATCATTTCTTCCAGATTGTCAAATTTGTTGGCGTAGTGTTGCTCATAGTATGTTCTTATAATTGTTTGTATTTCTTTGGTGTTAGTTGTGATCTCTCCTCTTTCATTCATGATTTTATTTATTTGGGTCCTTTCTCTTTTCTCTTTGATAGGTCTGGCCAGGGATTTATCAATCTTATTAATTCTTTCAAAGAACCAGCTCCTAGTTTCGTTGATTTGTTCTATTGTTTTTTTGGTTTCTATTTCATTGATTTCTGCTTTGATCTTTATTATTTCTCTTCTCCTGCTGGGTTTAGGATTTCTTTGTTGTTCATTCTCCAGCTCCTTTAGGTGTAGGGTTAGGTTGTGTATTTGAGACCTTTCTTCTTTCTTGAGAAAGGCTTGTATGGCTATATATTTTCCTCTCAGGACTGCCTTTGCTGTGTCCCACAGATTTTGAATTGTTATGTTTTCATTATCGTTTGTTTCCATGAATTTTTTCAATTCTTCTTTAATTTCCTGGTTAACCCATTCATTCTTTAGAAGGATGCTGTTTAGTCTCCATGTATTTGTGTTCTTTCCAACTTTCCTCTTGTGATTGAGTTCTAGCTTCAGAGCATTGTGTTCTGAAAATATGCAGGGAATGATCCCAATCTTTTGATACCAGTTGAGACCTGATTTATGACCCAGGATGTGATCTATTCTGGAGAATGTTCCATGTGCACTAGAGAAGAATGTCTATTCTGTTGCTTTGGGATGGAATGTTCTGAATATATCTGTGATGTCCATCTGGTCCAGTGTGTCATTTAAGGCCTTTATTTCCTTGTTGATCTTTTGCTTGAATGATCTGTCCATTTCAGTGAATGGAGTGTTAAAGTCCCCTACTATTATTGTATTATTGTAGATGTGTTTCTTTGATTTTGTTATTAATTGGTTTATATAGTTGGCTGCTCCCACGTTAGGGGCATAGATATTTAAAATTGTTAGATCTTCATGTTGGATAGACCTTTTGAGTATGATATAGTGTCCTTCCTCATCTCTTATTATAGTCTTTGGCTTAAAATCTAATAGATCTGATATAAGGATTGCCACCCCCGCTTTCTTCTGGTGTCTATTAGCATGGTAAATTGTTTTCCACCCCCTCACTTTAAATCTAGAGGTGTCTTCGTGTCTGAAATGAGCTTCTTGTAGGCAACATATTCATGGGTTTTGTTTTTTTATCCATTCTGATACCCTATGTCTTTTGATTGGGGCATTTAGCCCATTAACATTCAGGGTAACTATTGAGAGATATGAATTTAGTGCCATTGTATTGCCTGTAAGGTGACTGTTACTGTATATTATCTCTGTTCCTTTCTGATCTACTACTTTTAGGTTCTCTCTTTGCTTAGAGGACCCCTTTCAATATTTCCTGTAGAGCTGGTTTGATGTTTGCAAACTCATTTAATTTTTCTTTGTCCTGGAAGCTTTTTATCTCTCCTTCTATTTTCAATGATAGCCTAGCTGGATATAGTATTCTTGGCTGCATATTTTTCTTGTTTAGTGCTCTGAGTGTATCATGCCAGTCCTTTCTGCCCTCCAGGTCTCTGTGGATAGGTCTGCTGCCAATCTAATATTTTTACCATTGTATGTTACAGACTTCTTTTCCCGGGCTGCTTTCAGGATTTTCTCTTGTCACTAAGACTTGTAAATTTTACTATTAGGTGACGGGGTGTGGACCTATTCTTGTTGATTTTGAGGGGGGTTCTCTGCACCTCCTGGATTTTGATGCTTGTTCCCTTTGCCATATTAGGGAAATTCTCTCCAATAATTCTCTCAAATATACCTTCTGCTCTCCTCTCTCTTTCTTCTTCTTCTGGAATCCCAATTATTCTATTGTTGTTTCGTCTTATGGTGTCACTTATATGTCAAATTCTCCCCTCGTGGTCCAGTAGCTGTTTGTCCCTCTTTTGCTCAGCTTCTTTATTCTCTGTCATTTGGTCTTGTATATCACTAATTCTTTCTTCTGCCTCACTTATCCTAGCAGTAAGAGCCTCCATTTTTTATTGCACCTCATTAATAGCTTTTTTTATTTCAACTTGGTTAGATTTTAGTTCTTTTATTTCTCCAGAAAGGGCTTTTATTTCTCCCGACAGGATTTCTCTAATATCTTCCTTGCCTTTTTTGAGCACAGCTAGAACCTTGAGAATCATCATTCTGAACTCTAGATCTGACATATTACCAATGTCTGTACTGATTAGGTCCCTAGCCTTCAGCACTGCCTCTTGTTCTTTTTTTTGTGGTGCGTTTTTCCGCCTTATCATTTTGTCTAGATAAGAGTATATGAAGGAGTAAATAAAATACTAAAAGGGTGACAAAGACCCCAGGAAAAATGCACTTTAACCAAATCAGAAGAGACCCGAAATCGTGGGGGGGGAGAAAGGAGATAAAAAGAAATTGAGAAAAAAAAAATTAAAAAAAGAAAAGAAATAAAGAAGAAATATAAAAAAGAAAAAATATATATATATTAGATAAACTAGTTAAAAAACGTTAAAAAAGAAAAGGGTAAAAGTTAAAAAAAATTTAGCAGAAGAAAAAAAATTTTTTTTTAATTTTAATTAACCACAAGACTAAAAAATCATAGGGAGAAAGCCATGAGTTCCGTGCTTTGCTTTCTCTTCTTTTGGAATTCTGATGCTCTCCTTGGTAGGTGAACTTGGTCTTGGCTGGATTTCTTGTTGATCTTCTGGGGGAGGGGCCTGTTGTAGTGATTCTCAAGTGTCTTTGCCCGAGGCAGAATTGCACCGCCCTTACCAGGGGCTGGGCTAAGTAATCCGCTCAGGTTCGCTTTTGGGAGTTTTGTCCCCTGAATGCTTTCCATAGAGTTCTGGAGGATGGAAATGAAAATGGCGGCCTCCTAGTCTCCCGCCCAGAGGAGCTGAGAGCTCGGGACCCCACTTCTCAGTGCGCCCTCAGAGAAAAGAGCCCAATCACTCCCGTCTCCCTGGCCTCCAGCTGCGCTCCGAGCTCACCCAGCCTGTGACCGGTTCAAGGTAACCCCAAGCTGAGCGCTCCCTCCTCTGCTCTGTCTCTGTAGCTGGCTTCCCTGCTCTAATACCTGGGAGCTCTGCGACACTCAGACACCCCGGTCCTTCTGTGACTGCATGGGACCTGGGGTTACCCTGACTCCGCGTGGGCTTCCCCCCGGTTTAGCCTCTGGAGCAATGTCCCTCAGTGGAGCAGACTTTTAAAAGTCACGATTTAGTGCTCCGTTGCCCCGCCACTTGCGAGGAGCCAGCCCCTCTCCCCACGGTCTGTCTTCCCGTCGCTTTGGATTCACTTTTCCGCATGTCCTACCTTTCAGAAAGTGGTCGATTTTCTGTTTCTAGAATTGCTGTTCTTCTCTTCAATCTCCTGTTGGATTTACAGGTGTTTGCAATGGTTTGATAAGCTATCTAGCTGATCTCCTGCTACCTGATGTAGTCTCAGCCTGCTACTTCTTTGCCATCTTGACTCCTCCCCCTCTTGTCAAGATTTCTTAATGCTGCCTTTGTTCAGGCAGTTGAATCAATGGACATGTCTTAATTCTTCTATTACAGGGGCACCTGGGTGGCTCAGTGGGTTAAAGCCTCTGCCTTCAGCTCAGGTCATGATCCCAGGGTTCTGGGATCGAGCCCCACATCGGGCTCTCTGCTCCGCAGGGAGCCTGCTTTCTCCTCTCTCTCTTTCTCTCTGCCTGCCTCTCTGTCTACTTGTGATCTCTGTCAAATAAAAAATAAAATCTTAAAAAAAAAATTCTTCTATTACAAAAGTTAATGCCTCATTAGATTTTTTTTTATCACTCCTATCTTCTCCAAACCAACCTCTTCAAGTCAAATCCCTTGATTTCTACAGTATTTCACCTTCCAGATGTTTCTTACTTCTCTGCATGCTTAGCCTTCCAGGAAGGTTTTCTTCCCTACTCTATAAATTTTGATGTCCCTTTAGGATTAATTGATCTTTTTCTCCTCAATCTAAAGATTTTTTTTTTGATTAGTCCTATCTCTTTACATGCCTTCCATATCACTTATATTGCTAATCATATATTTTACAACTGCCTGTTATAAATCACCTTTTGGATGTCTCATGAGAACTTTGGATGCAACAAGTTGAAATTGCATTCACCAGTTCTTTCTTCTGACCTTACTCCTTCTTTTATATTATTTTCTTTCTTAATGAGTAACACTACCTAGTCAATTACCCTATTGGGAAACCTTAGCATATCTGTAAGCTTTTTTCTTTCTTTTTTCTCCTCCTCACTCCTGTATTCAGTTTTCCTCTATTATGCCCCCATAATCTCTTCCAAATTAGTCCTTTTCCTCCCAGCATCACTTGCCCTTTATAGTTTATTTTTGGATTCTTTAATTATTGTAACATATCTAATTCAAACCGTTTTCCATGTGTTGCCAGTTTGATTTTCTAAAATGCAATCTGATGATGGTAGTCCACTGAAAATCTTTTTGAGCCTCATCATAGCCTTTAAGATAAAGTCTCAAACTCTTTTATATCCTTCCTTAGTCCTGTCTCTCACTGTTTCATCTCTGTAAACTTCACCCATGTTGAAATATGTGCACCAGCTTAAATGTGCCAAACTACTTCTGTGTGGAAAATCTTCCCTCCTACTCTTCATCCACTAATTCCTATTCTTTTCTTATGTCCTTTAAGGAAGAAAGTCTTCTCTGACCCTAAATGCCTCCATATGATTAAGCTTTGGTGTTCTTTGATGAGATTTTTATATACCCCATAGAATCAGGTGTTTGCCTCTATGTAGCAACATAGATGAGATCTTATTTTTAAAAGTATCTCCAGAAATGAGCACAGTGTTTGTCATGTAAAATCCACTCCATTTTTTTTTAAAGATTTTATTTATTTATTTGAGAGAGAGAGCATGAGAGGGGAGAAGGTCAGAGGGAGAAGCAGACTCCCCATGGAGCTGGGAGCCTGATGCGGGACTCGATCCTGGGACTCCAGGATCATGACCTGAGCTGAAGGCAGTCGCTTAACCAACTGAGCCACCCAGGTGCCCCTCCACTCCATTTTTTTAAGTCATGGATATGGCGAAGATTGAACTGAATATAAAGTAATAAGAGGTGACAAAGATTGAATTCTTAAAGGAAGACAAACATTAGGCAGAGGAATAAACTCTGTTATAGAGACCAAAAGGTTGTCAAAAGTTCCCCCAAAGAGAAGAGAACCAGGAGATAGTGGCACTACTTGATTTATGTGCCAGTGTGTAGGACAGTGCTGAATTATGCCTGCTTCTGATTCTTGTCCAGTTTAGCAATGTTCCAGGTTTTTCATTTTCAATAGGGAATTATTATGAATAGTTGCACTGAGATAAGCTGGAATGTGTTTGGAGAAGTAGTATGCTGAAGTATGCCACTCCGATTCCTCCAAGAACCAAAGCACCTATTTCTCCAGCTGCTAAGAGTGGTTAACAGATCTCTCTCAACTGAATTCCTTTCTAAACGCTTAAAATATAAAATTTATTAACTTAATTCCAAGACTTTTCCTCAGATACAGCCACCTTACCTCATCCAATGATTGATAAATATGATCCCATTTTAGGTACTACATCCAATGACTGATAAATGTAGAGGTCTGTACTCTCCTCTAATTTTTTACATTCATAAGAACCATCCCAACTCCAAAACTGCCCTTGGGATCAGCCAGGGCCTTTGTTGTGACTGCATTGCTTCTCAGCTCTTCCTCAGCCCAGTGGTATTTCTTTTACCTCTACCACATGTTTTGCTTCCAAGAATACAGTCCTGTAAACTTCCTGTGTACTTGGGAACCTGGGTTGCTCTGTGAGTTAAGTGTCCAACTCTTGATTTCTGCTTAGGTAGTAGGATTGGCCCTGCATCAGGCTCTGCTCTAGGTGCAGAGTCTGCTTGTCCAACTCCCTTTCCCTGCTTGTGTGTTCTCTCTCTCTCAAATAAATAAATTTAACCTTAAAAAAAAAATTCCTGTGTACCAGTCCTCATCTCCCTGTCTGCTTCATGAGTAAACTGATCAGTGGCAGTACATCTCCACTTTTCACTTCCATGGTTTCATCTAGTAGTATATGGGATATATGTGTAGTTAAAAGATTTCTCACTTTGACACATAGCAAAATCCAAAAGATGGCCAGAGATAACTTGAGTCTGTATCTTGACCCTTCCCAAGTGCAACAAAATAGTACTTCCCTTTCCAAGATAGCATAATGGTGCTCACTGATAAAATGAAACATTTCAACACATGATTAAATCTATTTCCCTGTAGTCTAGAAACAGGTAACTCTTTCTTGGCACTGGTGGTGGTATTCAATGATAATGCCCCTGACAACACCTAGTTTCCAGCCACTTGTGATGTCACTTATGCTACAACATGCAAGACATCCAAGGCCACTAAGGCACTAGTAGACACAATTAGTTCGCTGGGTATTAATGAAATAAGTGCATTAAATAGAGGCTGATTAGTCTTATTCTAGAGCAATAAGACCTATGAAAGCTCTTTTTGTTATTGTTTTGTCATTTATTGTACAATGAAATTACTTTCTAATTTGATTAATATAATATTTTCCAATGCACTTTTTCAGCAGTAATGATCTAAGTAAAGTACATTCCTTATTTAACAGTAAATGAAATACAAAATTTCCATTTCTCAAACTGATGATCAGAACGTATTGTGCACAAAATGGTTGTCAATATTATAACCCACATGGGGGCCATGTCTTGTCACTTGAGAACCAAGAGACACAAATCTGCTGAAGAAGCAGTATCATTTATTTCAAAAATTAGTAGTTGTGTGAAGGAGACCATGTCCAAAGTTGATGGCTTTACACATGCACTTTCAGGACGTGCATTTATATTTCACCCTAGGAAGCATGATTCTTTCATCTAGTTCAAAAAGCAATTTTTCAGGGCACCTGGGTGGCTCAGTCATTAACTGTCTGCCTTTGGCTCAGGTCATGGTCCCAGGGTCCTGGGATTGAGCCCTGCATCGGGCTCCCTGCTCAGCGGGAAGCCTGCTTCTCCCTCTCCCACTCCCCCTGCTTGTGTTCCCTCTCTTGCTGTTTCTCTCTCTGTGTCAAATAAATAAATAAAATCTTTGAAACAAAAAACGAAAAACAAAAAACAATTTTTCTAATATAACTTACTATTTTTTATTCCATTTTATGTGTGGGTATGAAAAGTGAAGTGATAGTTTACTTTGTCAGTGAATAGTATTAGAGACTTAAAAGTAAGAAGCTATTCCTCATTATTCCAATGTAAGATCAGTTAAATTAATTAGAATGATGGTTCACTTTTTCATCCAATTCATGGAATTAAAGTAAAGCTTTTGGGAATTTATTTGTTAAGGTGAAATACTACAAATGTTCTGGTAAGGTCAATAGTAAAAATTCTCATTAAAAAGAAAATCATCAGGTTTATGATGGTGCTGCAGATTTTATTAAGAAGTATAGCCTTTTGGTAAAAACAATGTTCTTAGTAAATTAAGAATCCTATGGAATAGAAATATACTAGAAATTTGTTGTGGAATACACATTACATGCAATTGCATCCAAAGAAAGCTCTGATATTCGAATAGTCTAAATAGAAGCTTTGGTGCCAAAATGTAGACATACCTGTGTACACAAGGCAAATAACTTACAGTTTTTGTGATGAATCCCTGTGTTGAATTATAAAACATACTTCAGAAGGTATGCATTCTCTTGAGCTATCACCAGTGAGATTTTAGAAATGCTCAAGGATTTGAAGAACTATTTTATAAATCAACCTAAGCCACCACAATGATATTGGACAGTTTTTAGAAATAAGACTTCCAGGATCACCTGGGTGGCTCAAATGGTTAAGCATCTGACTCTTGATTTTGGCTCAGGACATGATTTCAGGGTCATAAAATCTAGTCCCGTGTTGGGCTCTGTGCTCAGCATGGAATCTGTCCTCCCTTTGTTCCTCCCCCTGCTCACACACACTCTTTCTCTGAAACAAACAAATAAAATCTTTTTAAAAAAATAAATAAGCTTTCCAATTTTTGTTGCATTTATTCAAAATCAGTTTAAGTTCTTTATTTATGGGATGCCAGGGTGGCTCAGTTGGTTAAGTGTCTGCCTTTGGCTCAGGTCATGGGGTCCTGGGATCTAGTTCTGCACCTGGCTCCTTGCTTGATGGGGAGCCTGCTTCTCCTTCTGCCCACTGCTCTCTCTGCCTTCTGCTCCCCCTGCTTGTGCTCTCTCTCTTCTCTCTGACAAGTGAATAAATAAAATAATTTAAAAATTTTTTAATCTTTATTTGCTTATGTATTTATTTTAACATATAATGTATTATTTGTTTCAGGAGTATGGGTCTGTGATTCATCAGTCAGTTTAAGATCTTTAATGAAAGCATTCAATGAACGGAGGACTCAACAACTCCAGTTTTTGAAGCTTTTAGAAAATTGCAATTATTAAATAAAAAAAATTACACAATGGAAGATGTTAAACTTTACCTTCGCCAGCAAGGGAAAGTACTAAACAAATTAAACAAGGACAGGTCAGTGTATGAACTTTGATTTATAAATTACGTAACTCCACTATGTAAAGTTCAACTTTTGGGAACTTTAAATTGGATAAATTTATTATATGTCTGGAAAAAAATAACATTTAGAAGGCAGTTTGCAGCATCTAAATATTGTGAAGTATTGAGAAGAGTCATTAAGTGACTTATTTGACAGTTGTAATAGAAAGATACTCTGACTGGTGGCAAAAAGATGGTGTTTGTGGAAATGTTTTGACTGAAATGTTTATGTATTTGTGGTGGCCATGAGTTGTGCATCCTCTCTCAGCCTAGGTCCTTCCCTCCTCTCTTTCATTCAGCATTAGACTTCCATTGCCAGTTCTCCCAGCCTTTTTAAATCGTCCCCCAATTTCTATCACAGTATACTTTTTTTTTTTAAGATTTTATTATTTATTTGACAGAGAGAGAAAATACAAGGAGGGGGAGTGATAGGCAGAGGGAGAAGTAGGCTCGCCGCAGACCAGGGAGCCCGATGTGGGACTCAATCCCAGGACCCTGGGATCACAACCCTATCCTAAGGCAGACACTTAACCTACAGAGCCACCAGGTGTACCTATGGTTAAGAAATTTAAAGTGTTGAGAACTTTAGTCAACTTTTTTCATAAGCCAAAATATTAATTAAAAAAATACTCTAAGGATGCTAAAACACCTGATAAACTCAGGGCAAGAGCAAAGTATACTAAATGGAAGATATTGTCAGTTCTATTTTTTAAAAATGAAATGTGTTAGTCCCAGTTCTCTAAGAAGCAGACATCAATATGAGATTAAATTTGGAAAGCATTTTTTTTGTAATTTTAAAAAAGATTTATTTATTTATATTAGAATGTAAGCAGGGGGAAGGGGCAGAGGGAGAGGAAGAGAGAGAATCCTCAAACCAACTCCCTGCTGAGTGAGTGCAGAGTTCCACATGGGGGCTGATCCCAGGACCCTGAGATCATGACCTGAGATGACATCAAGAGTTGTTTGCTTAACCAGCTGAGCACCCGCCACCCCAAACATGGGAGTGTTTTATTAAGGGTATATTGCTAGAGGGTTCCATTGTCAAGAACACTCTATCTGAGATCTATCCTCTTTATATATTTTAAAGTGTGCAATAGCATATTGTTAACCAAAGGTACTATGTTGTACAACAAATTTCCAGAACTTACTAATCTTGCATACAGAAACGTTATATTCATCAAAAAATAATTTCCTATTTTCTCCTCTCCCAAGCCCCCAGCAATGACCATTCTATTCTGTTTCTATGAGTTTGACTATTTTAGATACCCTATATAAGTAGAATCATGCAGTATTTGTCCTTCTGTGACTGGCTTATTTTACCTACTCTAATGTCCTCCAAGGTTCATCCATGTTGACACAAATGACAGGATTTCTTTAACTGGAATAATATTCTATTGTATTGTATAGACCACATTTTCTTTATTCCTTCATTGTAGATGGACATTTGGATTGTTTCGATATCCTGGAATAATGTTGCAATAAACATGGGTGTGCAGATACCTCTTTGAGATCCTTATTTCAAGTCTTTTGAATATATACCCAGAAGTGGGATTGATGAATTAAAAGCACAATATGAAATATCATCTCATACTTATTAGGATGGCTGTTATATAGATTTTTTAAAGTGTTGGCAAGGATGTGAAGAAATTGGCACACTTGTGCCCTGTTGGAATGTAGAAGGGAACAGTCACTCTAGAAAGCAGTATGGAGGTTCCTCAAAACATTAAAAATAGAACTATATAGTGATTTTTGAACATTAGAAAATAAAAGCAGAACAATTATATTTGATACATATTAACATTTTTCAGAGGAGGAAGGAGCCAAGGGAGAGGGAGAGAATCTTAAGCAGGCTCCATGGCTAGCACAGAGCCTGACACAGAGATTGATCTCATAACCCTAAGATCATGACCTGAGCCAAAATCAAGAGTTGGACACTTTATCAACTGAGCCACCCAGGTGCTCCCATATTAACATTTTTGAATAGTTTCTGAGACTTACCTGTTGCTGAAACTATATCAATCATAAATGTTTTAGCATAAGTTTTAATGCCTGCTCCTCGGAACCCTGAGAATCTGTAATTGTGGTTCAAAGGCCACTGCAGGGAGAAGTAGATACCAACAAGAGTATGTCTGGGGCCTGCTCCCTATGGTTTGAACTAAAGCAGCCCCCTTCATGTGTTTTATGTGTCAGTTTGTACGAAGATTTTTTTTTTCAAAATAAATTCTATTTAAAATATTTAAAAACTACTGACCTAGTGTTCTTTTGAATTTTAAAACAAAACCCAGTGTTTAAAAATATTCTACAATAATACTTTCAACTCTTTGTAAAGTAGGCTGGTTTTTGGAGTTTTTCCTCTTCTTATTCTAAATTAATTTTATTATTTGGGGTTTTTTTTAAAGATTTTATTTATTTATTTGACAGACAGAGATCACAAGTAGGCAGAGAGGTCAGGCAGAGAGAGAGGAGGAAGTAGGCTCCCTGCTGAGCAGAGAGCCCGATGAGGGGCTCGATCCCAGGACCCTGAGATCATGACCTGAGCTGAAGGCAGAGGCTTTAACCCACTGAGCCACCCAGGTGCCCTTTATTATTTGGCTTTTATACCTACTTAAATGAGATGAGTTAGAAGGCTTCAAAATGGCTTTATAAAGGCAGCGACTTATAAAAATAATAATGTGTATTTTAATATAGGAATATAGTGATAATGAAAAGAAAACATGTGCTCATGAAAATTAGTACACAGAGACTTACGGTGGTATTATATTCTATTTGGAGAAGGTGGCAATACTAGAAAGAACACAGACCTTCATGTTTTAAAATTCTGTGAAATTCTGACTACCAAACAGTGTTTAAAATAAGAGATAAACTCTACATATAGAAATATTAAAGCAAAAGAAACAATATAATCACAATTAGAGTTTTAAAGAGTAACAGAAACTGATATTGGTTATTTCTTTTTTAATGTGGTTAATGATGATTTTAATTTTTTTATCATTTTTTGTTCTCTAAATATTTTCCCAATGTGCATCCATTTCTTCTGTAATCAAGCAAACAAAACCAAAATAATTTTATTTTTAAATCAGTATTGTAACTTTTAAAAAAGATTTTATTATTTATTTATTTTGAGAGAGAGAAAATGAGCAAGGGGGAGGGCAGAGAGAAGAGAAGCAGGCTCCCCGCTGAGCAGGGAGCTGGATGTGGGGCTTGATCCCAGGACTCTGAGATCATGACCTGAACCAAAGGAAAACACTTAACCGACTGAGCCACCCAGGCACCCCGGTGAATTTTTTGTTATACTGTGGTATGTAAACAAATAGAGCTGCAATTGAAATGTTCAACAGTGGTATCTGGATCAGGTTAGGAAGAAGGAGAGGTCAGGAAATGTTTGGACTGGGAGGAAATGGGACTAAATTTCTCCATGTCCAAAGATGAGGCGAAGCAGAGTGAAGGAATGAAAGATCTGGCATGATAGATAGTTGGGATCAGAGAGTGCAATATTGAAGTTTAATATATTTGAGGTAGAAAAGTTCTACTGAAGACAAGAATCTGCACTAGAGTCTGGGAGTAGAGTTAAGGTTTATACAGTTTAAGAGTCGAGCGATTTTAAGACAAAGTCATTATATGAGTTGTCCATGTTGATGTTGATATGAAGATTGCAGAATTCAGGGTAGATAAAGAATGCCAAGTAAATTTCCAAAATCTTCATTAGTAAAGGGGAGTAGAAAGGAGGTCAACACATGATGGCAATGAAGAATGGCTTAAATTTTAGATAAGAGTGATTTGTCATCTTTTATATATATATGCATATATATGTAAGTCTCATTTTATTTATTTGTTTTATTTACCTAACAATTCATAGAATAAAAAGTGTTGATAGAGATAGTACTTATGTAAAGCTTTAAGGAAAATAAGGCTATACTTTCTTGTTGCTTAATCAGTACTTTTACCAAGATGTATAGACAATATATTAAAAAAAACAGGCTGCACACAAACACATGTCAGCAGTATGCATCCAGCATTTCCTAGAGTGTTGTGAATCTGAATTACATGAGCATAAAGATCTTTAGAGTCTGTCTCTGTTATGAGGCAGGAACTTTTCATCAGGTTTCATCAGACTATACCCCCTGGATAAATCCTTTCTTTGTTCTAATTCCCTGCTAAGCAATCAATTTTCAGACTACTCATTCTCCTTTCAAGTAGTCAATTCTGATATAATGCCTTGTTTGAAAGTGTGAACTTGTTCCGACACAATTGATACATTAAGGAAAAAATGAAATTAATGTGAATTATGAATTTCACATTTAGTTGCATGTGATATTATCCCTGAGAAACACTAGATCCACCCTCTGGCCACCTTCTTGTGATAGTTCACAACCCTTTCATGTGAAACATTTACTCATCCCCACCTGTAAATCCTGCCCCTACCCCCACCACCAAAGTATTATCTCATTACAGCAACAGCTCGAAATTAAGGATCTTGCCAGCTAATCAGGTCTGGGTATAGAAGGGGCTCTGAGGGTGTGGTTCCTTAAGTACCTTTCCTTTGAAGACCTGAAAATTAATGGGATTATTTTTCTGAACAATGCACTTAACATACACTGGGAGGCACAGGAAAACCCCTTTTAGATAAAGAAGGAAAACAGAAGGCACACAGCAGTTACTGGTCCATAGCACTTCTGAAACCCAGCCAGGCACGTATTGCCAGTTGTTTGTTTGTTTGTTTTTTAAATAAATCTCAGTCTTAATTCCTGGAAGTTGTTTTGTTTTGTTTTTGTCATGACTCTCGGCTCTATCCCTGAAATCATGGCTCCACTCCTGCCTTTTGAGTCATCCCTCCTTTTCCATAAGACCTTGTCTCTGTTTGCAACATAGCCTGTTCTTGCCATCTTATATAGGTTTTTTTGAAGCATGGAGTTCAGGGATTGGTGAATTTTCACAGGTATAAATGGTCACCTGTGACATCATCTATAGAAGTAGTTTGTAATAGTCCAAACACTTGTTTTTCACTGTCTCTTTCCCTTTCAATCAGAGCTGGTAAAATTGTTAAAAACAAAAACAAAAACAAAAACAAAAAAACACTGTGGGATTTTAATGTATCAATTTATAGTCTGCTTCTTTAGATAAAAGAGATAAAAGCCACAAACACACTTATTTTGAGACGAGCTCTTCTCTTCTTCGGGCTCCTGTGAGATTGTTGAGGGGAAAGCCTTTAAGATAGTTAGAAGTCTTTTCTCTGTCTGAAACACCCTATGAGATATGGTTTTAGGTTTTTCTGAGGTCTTAATAAAGGTCTTACAACCCTACTCTGGATTCAACCTTAGCCTAGAAGCTAGGGATGAGAGACAGTTTTATCTTCAAGCCCAGTGAATCCTGTATCCTTTATATTTAACAACTTATTATTTAACTCATTTATTATTTATTATTAACTCATTTAACTCATTTATTTCCTTTCATATTGTATCACAGAAGTCAGGTGGCATTTTTAATACTCTTCCTGGAAATCTCCTTAATTAATATTATTAAATTCTCCATGTACATTTCGATATATATTTGGTACATTTCTATGCTACCAAACTTTCTAATACTATATTAAAAGCGTTTCCCTTTCATCCAGATTCCAGTAACATATCCCTTACTATCCTTTGAGTCTTTATTAAAACCCTCTTTGAAACTAACTTTGAAACTAAGTGGCTACTAACACTCTCCTCAAAGCCATTCAGCTTTTATCTGGTCCCAAAGTCAGCGCCACATGTTTTAGGGTTTTGGTATGAAAATCTCCACTTCCAGGCTTAAAATTTTTTCTAGTTATCTTTTGCTGCATAACAAAGCTCCTCCAGACTTAATGATATAAAACAGCCATTTTATTATACTCATGGATCAATCAATTGTCATTTGGACTGCCTCTCTATCTTGACTATTGTAAATAATGTTGCTATATACATAGGGGCCAAGTGTTTAAGGCATTAGGCTGAAGATCACTGCTATTTACATAAAAGATATGGTCTTTCTCTGCTTCTCAATCTCTGGGGACTCCTCTGGTAAGGCTTAAAGCCTGAGGGTGTCTTGACAACCAGGGAATGGAGTCATCTTGAAGTGTCTTCAGTCACGTCTGGCATTTGATGGTGGCTATTGCCTGGCAAACCTACACGTGGTCTGTCCTTTTAGCCTGGGCTTTTTCACAGCATGTGGCCTCAGCCCTCCTACATGATGGTCTAGGGCTCCAAAGGTGAGTATCCTAACACAAGTTGGAAGTGCATGTCATTTTTATTACTTAGCTTAGAAAGTCAAACTGTTTCACTTTTCTTGTATTAGCTTATCAAAGGAGTTACACAAAGATCTTCCCGGGGTTCCTGGGTGGCTCAGTCATTAAGCATCTGCCTTTGGCTCAGGTCATGATCTCAGGGTCCTGGGATCAAGCCCCAAATGGCATCTGGCTCCCTGCTCAGTGGGGAGTCTGCTTCTTCCTCTTCCTCTGCTCCCTCCACCCCCGCAGCTCATGCACTCTCTCTCAAATAGATAAAATATTAAAAAAAAAAAAAAAAAGATCTTCCCCAGTTCAAGGGAAGGGTACATAGATCCATCTCTTGATGGTAAAAGTTTTAAGGCCACATTATAAGAACATATGAGATGTGTTATATTGCTATGGCCATCTGCAGGAAAATAAAATCTGCCACACCCTATCAGCCTCAATGAGGAGCTGAACTATTGACAACCTATCATTGACCCCTGAATATGGACGAAACAAAGTGATTGTTCACAAATGAACAAGACAGTTTTTGAAGGATATCCTAGGAAAATATTGACTAATCATCTTTTTCACAAATGGATTGCCAGTCTAAAGGATCTTCATAAGACTAGCTTCATGGGTGTATAAACTGGGCAGTTCCACAGGGCTCCATGCTTAGAGAAGCTCCACACTTGCTTTAATTTTCTGTTGTAGCTATCTTGAAATTCTTAATTTTTAAACTTTTTCTTTTTCTCTGTCTCACAAATTATTTTGTTAGTTCTGGACTTCCATCCGTTAGCAGTCAGGGCCACCTTGGATTTTATTAAGGATGTATTAGGCCTACATCTCTACATATTCTTCTCAAACACTGTGTCATACACTTAACAGAAGCAAGGCAATCTAGGGACAAAACAAAAACATATGAAACAAGACCATCGTACATCTAGACAGACACATGCACACACACAAAGAAAAAAATAAACAATGGAAAAATAAGTAGGTGAATGACAAAATATTAATCAAATGTGTATCTTTACAGTGAAAAGGTCTAATTACTTTATTACAATGGCATACTTTTAATTCCTTTATTTAAATCTGATTACAAATCCTAAAGAGAAAAATTTGCATCAAGAGCTTAATGAAATTAGAACTCAGATCATGGTAGACCTACCTGGCAACAGAAGGCAAAGCAGTATGGGCACAAGGGGACCCAGTGAGTATTTCTGTTAGCCGGTGGTCCTTTGGAGTGTTGCCAAGCGAGAGTCTTCAAAATGATCTTGAGGGAGGCTTAAAGTAATGTTAAATGATGAGGAGGCCACAATAAAATCTGAATAAGGAGAGAAAGCTGAATTTCTTGCTTACTATATGAAATCTATGCTGGTCAGAAACAGTCACTCAGTAGAACAGACTGCTGATTTTATACAGGGCTTTTGGGGAAGCTTTGAGTTCAAGGATTGATGGACTTTCAGAAGTGCAACAGCTGACATAATCTGCAGAAGCATGGCTACTTGGGTGAGACTGTTAGTTGTTCGGCACTCAGAGACAGTTTCTTATTGTCTGTTCCTGACTAGGTGGCTTTCTGAAGCAAGCAGATTGGTTGCTTTGAGAAAATATTTTCACTGACGCATATTGCCATTGATATACTGAAGAGGTTTAAAACTGGTTCTGGTGGCTACTTATTACTTTCTGCTTGCCACCCCCTGACAATCTATTTAGCCATTTCCCCTAGGTCTAATCTATTTCCTACAAATTCTGAATTCCTCCAATTTCATTGGTAAGATATTTCATTTGTAGTTGGCCTCAAAGCTTTCATCCCTTTACACAAACGGAGAGGCAGCCATCCTTGCATCAAATCCCGATCTACAGTCTGATGTAGTACAAAGGATCAAATTGTCAGATCAGACTCACATGAATCAAAGATCTTGTCCAGAATCAAACTTTACTAATAATTTCAATAGGCAATCAAGAAGCAGTTCTAACACATGGAAGGTGGCTCCTCCTGCATGAGGTAACTGCACAAGACCTTACGGCTGGGCCAAAGAGTTGCATGTCTGCTGTAGGAAGAAAGCATCTGAGAGCCATCCTCAACTGCATGGTTTTTCTTCTTTGATTTATTAGCATGAAAAATATTTTACTAAATTCCTAATGATTGAACTATGTTTGCTTAGTAATGATATTTTAATATTTTTAAGTGTTTTTATTTTCTTTGAATTTTTATGATTTTTTATTTATTTGAGAGAGACAGAGTGAGAGAGAAAGAGAGTAGGAGCAGAGGGAGGGGCAGAGAGAAAAGCAGGCTCCCGACTGAGCAGGGAGTCCAAAGTGGGGCTCTATCTCAGGTCCCTGGGATCATGACCTGAGCTGAAGGCAGACGCTTAACCAACTGAGCCACCCAGGATCCCCAAGTGCTTTGAATTTTTGAATTAAAAAATTATTACTGGATTTATTATATATTTGTCTGAGAATATGACTCATTTAGTTTTTGCTTTTTCATATGTCTTTTGGTTATTTTATTGGCCAATTTATAAGCAATATTTTCTTGACTCTGCTTTGGTGATAAAATGTACTGTTTTAGATTCACATTGTTGTTATTTCTATTCTGTATTATCAATGTTATGTAACAATTTTACTTTTATGTGTGTTCTCTAAATCATTACTTCACTACTTCAGACTTTTTTATGCCTTACCATTATCTTTTCAATAGCTATTTAGACAATATGTATTTAATTGGTGTTAATACCCTCCACAAGTCTTTTTTTGTCTTCTCAATCCTGATTTCACTATTCTAAAATTAAAATAACCCCTAAAGTAAACTTCTTTTAAGTAAATATTTTTAGGAAAGTTAAGTTTAGGGGTATATGTTCCATATCTTTGTATAATTAGGACTATCTTTCTCTTTGTACATAAACAATAATTTGGTTGGGTATTGCATCATCTTTCTCTCTCAAAGTAGGGTGAATCCTGCACAATTGTCTTCTGACATTACTTCTGGACAAATATTTCAGATCACATTTTGTTTGCTTTTGTATTTTAGTTTTCTAAATACTTTAGGATTGCATTTTCACCCTTGAAAATCTTAAATGTCATTGAATTGTGGCTAGATGGTTATTATTTCTCTGTGAATTCACTCCTGGTCTCACTATTTGCCTACAATCCTCTTTTGTTCTAGGATTTAAGAATCTTCTCAAGTCTGTCCTTTACTTCATTGTTTATTTAGCCAGTATGTATTGAATGCCAACTATTTGTCAATGTACTAAGTCTTGGGAATAAAATGAGTAAAACAGATATGATCCCTTTCTCTTGGATCTTCACTTTGGGTAGGGGAAGTATAGAGATATACGGAGAGAGTCCTTCCTTTACGTAATCAAAGATGCCATGTCCTCATCATCAAAGATGATGTGCAGAGACACAAAAATGGGATTGGGTCTAATTATTTTACAGGGTTTTTCTCATTCAGGTTTTCTGCCTCAGGACCCTGGCTGCATTTTGCTTTATGGAAATTCTTCCTGGGTTCCAGTAGATTATAAAGCATCACTGTCTTTTCTTTATTATATCATGAGAAGATGGTTCTAAGCAAATCTACTATCTCTAGCTATCACCCAGTGTCCCTATTTGGTTATAGTTTTAGTTGATTTTTTCATCTCAATAATACAGTAAGAACTATGATTTGATTTGGCGTATCAGTTCGTCTATATACCTGAGACTCAATCAGAGGACAGGTTTTTGAGCTAAGTGGGGAGTTTGAATATTTGCAGATCTATGACTATCCCTTCTGACTGTTGGTTACAAAGCCTGTATATTATTTAGGCTTCTTGTTTTCTCTTTTTTGTCTCTCCAGGTCACCTTTAAAAATTTATTTTAAATTTTATTTTATTAAATATTTATTTAATACAATATTTAATACAATATTAAAATCAATAAATATTTATTTAATACAATACTTAATAAAATATTAAATATTGTATTAAATAAATATTTATTGACTATAGGAAGCATCTAGTAGAGAACATAAAATAGAATCAATATGTTTGGATGCTTTCTTAAAGCTAATTTTGTTTTAAAAATAAAATATTTGGTCAAAAGTGTATTATAAGTATATTCTTTGGTGAAATATCACTGAGTTTTGTCAATTCTTGTTATTTCAGTGCATAAATGAGAAATGATCATATGTATGTATTTCTAAAAATTGTCTTGTAAACAAATGGAGGAACAAAAACTTGCTCTCTCTGAAAACAAGCAAGCAAGTAAACAAAATTTCAAGCCAGTAACTAACAAATAAGCATGTCCACAGCTCTAGTTAGCTCCCTGATGAAAACAACATGAGTTAGAATTTTAATTGTGTTAGGCTTCTTTTTTTTTTTTTTTTTGTCTACCTGTGTTTGAGTAAGTCTATCATATTGTGGGTATGTATTCATGTACAAATGACCATTCCCTCAGTATTGAAAAGAATTGAATATCAGCTGTGGAGGGAGATAGAACAACAGTAATGGACAGACTATAAAAGTTTTAGGCTGTGGATTATTGTACATCTTTGTTCTTGTTCCAGCTTTTCATTACATTTGTATTTTTCTGGGAGACGGTATACAATTTTATAATTAAGAAGGACAAGATAGAATCCTTTGTGTTTTCTGCTGTGGTTTTCTCAGTTGTGGTTTTAATTGTTGGACCAATAGGAAAAAACAAGTCTTTCAACTTAATTTTAAAGGATTGAAAAAGCAGTTAGCAATACATGGATGCAATGAGATTGGGGCTGGAGATGCTTCTCACTGAGCAGAGAACTAATCAGCCCTCACACATATTTCCAGCCAATGAATAAAACCCACTGGTAAAAGATAGCCAAGAAGGAGCATTTCTTTCCATATCTCCTATATGGTTAGTTATTTTTGTTTTCCCATTATATATAGCATCTGTCCCTACTAGTGGAAAGAGCTTAGTAGTGGGAATAAGAAAACCCAAGCATGGTCTGTGGTTAATTAAATGTAGTTTTGTGCAGGTCTCTTGTAAATTCCCTGGGCCTTAGTTTGTTCTTCTGTAAAATGAATATATTATACCACATGCTTCTTAATTCTCCAGTTCATCTCTAAGTCATCTGGTATATAGTACTCACACAAATTTCCCCAAGTCTAGATGTGGTTTTAGAACTTTTGGAGAAATACAAATCCAGTAGAAATTCATACATGGCATTTAATTATTTGTTTCTTTGAACTTTGAAACAGTTTTCCAACTCTAAGAATATTCCATATTCTGCATTTGTCGAATTGTTCATACTGAGATTTAACTTATTTATCTTTAAAAATTTCATATAATCTAACTTTATTAGATTCAGTATAAACATCCTGGACAAGATTTCTTTATACATGATATTGAAATATGTTTTGCATCATACCAGAAGGTACATTATGTTGGAATATATGTTATGTCTTGAATCTCCTAAATGTATATTTATACTATCAGTAGCTGCCAGATAAGTCTTCTAATTACTTGCATTATTTTTGTGGGTTAAGTGCTCTTAGTTTTTTATTAGTCTCTAAAATCCTGGAGTGCCTAGGTAGTTCAGTTGATTGAGCGTCCTCTTGGTTTTGGCTTGAGTCATGCTCACAGGGTCATAGAATCAGGGCCTGCCTGGGGCTCTGAGACTGACACCTTGGCCCAGAGCCTGCTTCTTCCTCTCCCTCTCTCCCTCTGATCCCCAACCCTCCTCTCCACTCATGCTCTCTCTCTCTTTCTCAAATAAATAAATAAATAAATAAAATCTTTTAAAAAAAATAAAATCCTTGAGCTGATAATCTCAAACACCTTATATTTTTTAGTCCCTCAGCAAGGCCCTTTCTGCCCCAACTAAGTTTGTTTGATTTTTATCTTCTACATATGATCTTGTCATTCCACCCTTTATCTCCTATATCCTATTGTCTTCCTCTAAAATCTGTATTATGATTTCTGCTGGTTTATGTTTATCTCGCTTTATGATTTATCCTGCACCACACAAATCATTCCCTTTGTTTTGTTTTGTTTTTAACTGATCACATATTTAATTTTTGGCATACACTTTTGTAATTTTCAATACAATGTTTTTTCTTTCCCCCAACTGGAAATAACAGCTTTTCTTTTTTTTTTTTTTTTTTTTTTTTTTTTTTTTTTAAAGATTTTATTTATTTATTTGACAGACAGATCACAAGTAGGCAGAGAGAGAAGGGAGGAAGCAGGCTCCCTGCTGAGCAGAGAGCCCGATGCGGGGCTCGATCCCAGGACGCTGGGATCATGACCTGAGCCGAAGGCAGCGGCTTTAACCCACTGAGCCACCCAGGCGCCCCTGGAAATAACAGCTTTTCAATACAGGGATTATGTTGATTCAAAGTTATAGTCATTGAAAAGCTGAAAAAAATTTTAAACATGTGACAAACTTATTTAAAGAATAACTTTTTTTCTTTTGATGTCCACAGCCACCATCTATTAGATGAGAATGTGAGTCAAACATCATAATGATGACTGAAGGTACAGCTTTTTGTAAAGTCAAAGAAGCCACCCTGTGAGACGAGGCTATTATTCACCAGTGTTGGGAGTTTTCTCTTCTAATTTCAGGTAAGGAATGATTTTTATGTGGCCTATATTTCTGGAATTGGGTAGTTTGTTCCAGATGGAGCTTTTATGGCTATGGTTTGCTAGGATATATTGCTGTGCTTACAGATCATTCATTCACTGATAAACTGAATTGACTTTCTCATGTATTTAACTCAGTTTTTCATTGTGATATAGTGAAAAAATACTGGATTTGGAGCCAGAAGACTTAGGTTTAAGTACTGGCTCTGCCACTTACCTTATGTGTGACCCTGAGCCAATCTTTAGCCTCTCTGAACTTTGTCTTATCTGCAAATGAAAAAAAGAAAATCCTATCATACCTACTTCACAGGGTGTTTATCTTGCAAGAGATAAATTAGATAATATGTGAAAATCCCATGTGACTTATAAAGCACCATCCAAATGTAAAGGATTATTTTTAAACTTATTAAGGAGATAAATAGCTTCTTCTAGGAAAAATTTTCTATCTTCTACCTAAAAATCATATTATATTTTTCTCTTTTTTTACTGAGAAAGATATGATTATGTTTTTTAAAAGAAATAGTATTAGAAATGAAGAGAAAAAGAGAGAATTAATTTTTCTTTTAATTCTTTCTACTCATATATTTTGCTCATTTTCTCTGTTATCCTCATTTCTTTTGTATTATGGTATTCTGTCTTTTTGGAGATACCCAGTAGAATCTTGCTAATTTTTTTTTTTTTTAAAGATTTTATTTATTTGACAGAGATCACAAGTAGGCAGAGAGGCAGGCAGAGAGAGAGAGGAAGAGAAGCAGGCTCCCTGCTAAGTAGAGAGCCCGATGCGGGGCTCGATCCCAGGACCCTGAGATCATGACCTGAGCCGAAGGCAGAGGCTTAACCCACTGAGCCGCCCAGGCGCCCCGCTAATTTTTTTATACTGATTTAATTCCTGGCTTCAGGGCTAGTTTTACCCAGTTGAACAAACCTCTCTATTCTTATATTCTTTTCTCTTTGTATCATTTTTTGCTGTAAATCATGTTCCATCTATCAATCAATCACACAACCAAAACTTATGACATACCTGCTATGTAAAAGTCACTCTTCTTTTTTTTTTTTGTTTTAAAGATTTTATCTATGTATTTGACAGAGAAAGAAATCACAAGTAGGCAGAGAGGCAGGCAGAGATGGGCAAGCAGGCTCCCTGCCGAGTAGAGAGCCTGATGCAGGGCTTGATCCCATGATCCCAAGATCATGACCTGAGCCAAAGGCAGGAGCCAACCCACTGAGCCACCCAGGCGCCCCTAAAAGTCACTCTTCTGTTATTAACTTAAAATTTTAGAATGTGTAATATCTGTTTTGGATTTCATTTATTCAAAAAATAAGCAATTTTGGTCACCTACTATATGCAAAATATCATGGTTGTATAGAAATGGCTCCTATTTTCAAGAAGTCTTCATATTATTCTGGGAGATGACATAGTAATAACTTCAACAATAAAATTGTAGGCATGGAGAGGAGAAATGAAGTATTTACAGAGAAGGGATCACTCATGAGTTGTCTCAAATGAAGGGAGAAATGTGCTTTCAGTAACACAAGATTCTGATTTGTATTTAGGAATAGTATTATGATACTGCTTTGGAAGGAGATTTGTCTATTGCTGTGGAACAAATTACAATAGACAGTGGAAGTCCATTTTATCTCTTCTTCCATTTTCTGTTGATTAGAAGTGAGTCGGGGCAACTTGTGACTCTTGATCTCAGGGTCATGAGTTAGAGCCCCATAATGGGTGTAGAGATTACTTATATAAATAAATATTAAAAAAAAAGAAGTGAGTCATTAAATCGAACCCACAAAGAAAGGGAGGGGAATCAGTTTCTACGTTTGGAAGAGAGAAGTATTAAAGAGTTACAGACATGTTTTTAAACCAGTGCACTCTGCCCTTCAGCCAAAAATCAGTTACATTCCTCCTACATGCAGCATATACTCAGTCACTCCCAGATCCTCTCCACAAAGACTCGTCCTTTACAGCATCACCTTAGAGTCTAGGACCCCACCATCTATATTACATCCAGGTATAGATGAGGCTTCTCTGGTGTAGTTCCTTAAGTACAGTTCCTCAAATATAGCTGCTCTTGACCTGAAGACCTATGAACCAAAGAGACAAGTTATTTGTCCCACAAATGCCAAACACACAGTGATGGGGCAGGCATAGAATAAGTGCTTTAAATACCCACATTCTGGAAGACTGAAAACAGGAGGCTTACAAGGAAGTCCATAGAAATTCCATATTCTAGCAGAGCACTAGTTGGTAGCTCCTTGACTTGGGAATCTAGACCTGGGACTCATTCTCCACACCTGTTGGCCTGCATCCTGGTCTCTTGGTTTCACCTTCTGAGTCATTCCCTTTTCCGTGAAAGGTAGCCTATACCTGTAGTTGAGTAGTCTCATAAGCCTGCTTCCTGCAAGAGGTTTGGGAACCCAAAGATCTCTTTTTATTGTTGTTAAAGGAACAACAAAATATGTTGTTCCTTTAAGACCATGCTGGTAGTATTCCTGCCCTGTAATTCTCTTTAAAACTTGTGGGTCTCCTATGATTCTTGTTGAGGGTTCATTCTATTGACAGAAGACACACCTCTGAACATTTTTGAGATATGCTCTTTTTTACTTAGTCTTCTGCTGAGACTGCTGAGAGAACAGACCTCAAGTTTCTTAGAGGCCTTATTTGTTAAGTAAAAGGTTCTCTGAAGCAGCTCCCTACATCTTTTTGAGCTTCAGTCAAAGGCTTTTATGGCCACTCCCTCAGCTTCATCGTTACCAGTTTTTCTGACAGTGTCCTGGGTTTGATGTCTACCTAGGGACATTTCTTTAATTTTAGTATAGTTTGCCATCTGGAGAGATTGGGAATTTTCAAAACCAGCAAGTCCTGATTCCTTTATGTTTTAATAGTCTTTTTCTGAGCTTATCTCTCTTCTCTCACATTTGATTATAATCAGAAAAAAAAAACAGGTGATACCCTCAAAACTATTTCTGGAGATCACCTTAGTTAGATAATCCAGTTCATTAGCACATTTTCTACTTTTCACATAACTAACTGCATGTTACAGTGTCTGTTAAGCTTTCGGCTACTGCATAATAAGGATTCCCTGTCCTCCAGCCTCCAATAACATTTTTCTTACTTTCCGTTAAGCCTTTGCTAGTAGCCTCCACAGAGGTCATCAAGATTTTGCTAAACCTGCCCTCAAAGTCCGCTCAACTTCTTCCTGCTTCCAGGTTCTAAAACCTTTCCCACATTTTAGGTCTTTATTACAGCATCATATAATTTCTAGTACTAAAATCACCATTAGTTATCTATTGCTGTATAACAAATTGCCCAATGTGTACCAGCTTAAGACAAAAATAAGCATTTATTATTTTTGAATTTCTGCTGGTCAGGAACTCAGGAGTGCCTTAGCTAGGCAGTTCTAGCCCAGGGTTTCTCAGGAGGTTTCAGTCAAGATGTTGACCAGAGCTACATTCACATGAAGGCTTGACTGGGGCTGGAGAATCTCTTGTCAAATAGCTCACTCATGGGGCTGGTGACTTGATGCTGGTTGCTTTGTTGGAGGCTTCCATTCCTTGCAATATGAGCCTGTCCACAGACTGCATGTGTGTCCTTATGACATGGTGTCCAGTCTCATCTAGGGTGGGAAATCTAGGAAAGCAAGATGAAAGCGACAATGCCTTTTATGATTCAGTATCAGAAATCACAAACTTACTTCTCCCCCATTCTATTCATTACAAACAATTCACTGTGTCCAATAGACAATCAAAGGGAGGTGAATTTGGCTCCACCAAGGATCTTAGGGCAGCTATAGCATTCTTATCATTCCAGGCTTGTGAAAGAAAAGCCCCAACATATATATCCTATGATATTTACTTAGTAAAGTGACTCTCCCCAGTAGTACAGTGGCCGGCCAGTATAATGCCCTTAAAACTGATCAGATCGTAGCAGCAGATACCTCTTCTTTCACAGTATAGCAACTTGGGATAGGGGGAGGGCAACAGGTAAGATTAATATTCCCCCACTTTTTTGTTTTTTATCCTATTCATCTAGTTGACTTAACCACATGAGGGGTCAATCTAGAATGTGTTCATGGCTCTCATGGGGGAAGGATTAGCAGCACATTTAGGTAAGTCCCAATCATACCTTTGTGGGACTCCTTTAGCAACAACAATTGAGAGCTAATGTAAGGGGAATCTGGGCCCCAAGTTCTTTTATGAGTGTCTCTCAGTGTTGCCCCTAGAAGTTTCTGAGATGGATTAACTTGGAGATGAAATTTATCCCAAAACCACCATATGCCCTAGGCTGAGATTTCATTCCTCAGTGAAATCCTTCATTCATTCCTGTCATCTCAAAAATGGTCTACCACACTGGACCAGCAATGTTAAAATAAGCAACATGAAAAAAGAAAAAAAAATAAGCAACATGAAAAGCATAATGCCAAATACAGTTATACAATAAAAATGCTCCAAATTTATTGCCACCATAATAAATCTTAAAAATCCCTTCTCTTAATCCACTACTAATTATTCTGTTGCCAGGGCCTTTTCCAAGGGGTATTTGCCCTGACCTACAGAAGAAGCTCCAGCTCCAAATGCCCACTAGCCTGTGGCAATGGCCAAGACAAGCCTCAGATAGCATGTTTGAGATCCTAAGATACAATAGTTCATAATTTAACGAGAAAGTTTAAACTACTGCATTGTAGGGAATATCAACTTTCAAGCTGGAGTCAAGGGGGAACCCTGCTGCCCACAGCACTCCTTAATTGAGCAAATACTATACTTCAGAGTCTGTCGTTTGCAACATCCCACTTCCACATACCTATTTCCATGTTAATCATGACACCTGGTTACAATTCAGAGACCCAAGTCGCTAGATGAGAAAAGGGAAAGGAAACAGATTTACCAATTAATATCTCAGTCCCAATTCAGTGCTTAGAAATCTAATCTTGTTATTAAGATCTCAGTCTCGTCTCCAGCAAGTTTTCTATCTCCACCTAGTGAGTAGGTTCTGTGAAGGACACAAAAGGGTGTGGCCTCCTCCCCCTCCATCACTCCCCACCCATCTTATGTGATTAGGCCCCTCATGGCATAGATGGGGTTGGAGTAGGGAGAGAGAGGAATACACTTAGGTGATTGCTTATACCTTAAAGATAAGGAGGTGAACCCCTTTCTGTCAGCTAATTTTGCTTCTTCCTCAGACGCTTAGTGCCATGAGAGTTGCTCATATCCCCAGATATCTCCACCTGAGTGTGGTAGGAAGCAGGCTCCCCCTCGTCCATTGGTCTTAGTATAGGTGTGCCCCTGATGAATCTTCAGACCAGGGGAATCCCAAGAGGAAAACGCTCCCATCTCACTTCAGTCCCCCCACTCAGCAGAGTGTACCACTTACCCCCTCCAGCTAGGCAGGTGGCTATCCTAACAGAATGATGTTTCTCTGAACTCGTCTCCAAATCCTCAGTACCAAGCAGTCAGGAAACCTTCTGTTTCTCCTTTTTGGGGCCACAGAGTACTCTGAATGCTTTGTATCAGCTCTCAGCTACTCCAGACACAAAACAGGCCCTTCCCCCATGACCTGGAATGATCCCCAGACCCTGACTGATGGTTCTTCTGGAACTGCAAGCTTTTTCCAGGGTGAAAGAGGGAAGCAAATGGAACATCACCTTTTCCACACCCTTCTTCACCATTAGGAAAAAGGTAAAATGGAGAAAAGATCAAGTATATAGCTGTAATTCCTTCCCCAACTCCCTTTTTTCCCTCTCCGCATGTCTAGCTCTCTTTATACAGTTGATAAAGGAAGTACTATTATCAAATAGTTTCTGCTAGAAGACCTCAGTAAAGCAAATCATGTGCTGGGTAGTCTAGCACTAACAGACTAGTCAACTTGAAAGGTGAAGGAGGTATCTTTTGTTCTTAGCAATAGGTGTTATTAGTATATTTTAAACCATCATATTGGATTAATACGAATGAGTTAGGTGACCCATCTACAATGCTGTGCTTGACACTGAAGAGCTGCCATATTCTGAGCACCATCTATCACATCTGTACTGTTCTTCCACCTATCCCCTCTTTGAATCACAAGAAGCATCTGTTTGCTTACCACACATCATGCTGTTTTTATCCACTGGCATCTTTTCATGCTTTCCTTCTCCTTAAGACCCCTGTTCCATCACCTCTCCTGTTCTGTCTATCACCATGACAATGTTGTTTCTCATGTTATCCTTATGTTCCAAGCTGAGAGGACCAGTTCTTCCTCATCACTTCAATACATTGCGGACTCCACATTGACTGGAACCTAGACAGTGATCTCCTTGAGGTCAGAGAGCACATTTCACTCACCCTTATACACCCAATACCAACACCGTACCTGGCATAAAATAACCGTGGGATACATAGTGAACAGAATTGAGTTTCTTTTTTTTTAATTTATTTATTTTTAAATTAACATTAATGTATTATTTGCCCCAGGGGTACAGGTCTGTGAATCATTAGGCTTACACATTTCATAGCAGTCACCATAGCCTATACCCTCCCCAATGTCCATAACTCAACCACCCTATCCCTATCCCCCACCCAGGAATCCTCAGTTTGTTTTGTGGGATTAAGAGTCTCTTATGGTTTGTCTCCCTCCCAATCCCATCTTGTTTCATTTTTTTCATTCCCTACCTCCCATTACCCGCCACCCTGCCTCTCAAATTCCTCATATCAGATAAATCATATGATAATTGTCTTTCTCTGATTAACTAATTTGCTCAGCATAATACCCTCTAGTTCCATCCACGTTGTAGCAAATGGCAAGATTTCAGCTTTTTGATTGCTGCATAGTATTCCATTGTATGTATATGTGTGTGTGTGTGTATATATATATACCTCATCTTCTTTAACCATTCATCTGTTGATGGACATCTAGGCTCTTTCCACAGTTCGACTATTGTGGACATTGCTGCTATAAACATTTGGGTGCATGTGCCCCTTCGGACCACTACATTTGTATCTTTAAGGTAAACATCCAGGAGTGCGATTCCTGGGTCATAGGGTAGCTCTATTTTCAACTTTTTGAGGAACCTCCATGCTGTTTTCCAGAGTGGCTGCGCCAGCTTGCATTCCCACCAACAGTGTAGGAGGGTTCCCCTTTCTCTGCATCCTTGCCAACATCTGTTGTTTCCTGATTTGTTAATTTTAGCTTTTCTGAGTGGTGTGAAGTGGTATCTCACTGTGGTTTTGATTTGTACTTCCCAGATGCCAAGTGATGTGGAGCACTTTTTCATGTGTCTGTTGGCCATCTAGATGGCTACTTTGCCGAAATGTCTGTTCATGTCTTTTGGTCTTTTCTTGATTGGATTATTTGTGTGTGGTGTAAGGAAATGGTCCAGTTTCATTCTTCTGCATGTGGCTGTCTAATTTTCCCAGCACCATTTGTTGCAGAGACTGTTTTTTTTCCATTGGACATTCTTTCCTGCTTTGTCAAAGATTAGTTGACCATAGAGTTGAGGGTCTGTTTGTGGGCTCTCTATTCTGTTCCATTGATCTACGTGTCTGTTTTTGTGCCAGTACCATACTGTCATGATGATGACAGCTTTGTAACAGAGCTTGAAGTCTGGAATTGTGATCCCAACCACTTTGGTTTTCTTTTTCAACATTCCTCTGGTTATTTGGGGTCTTTTCTGATTCCATAACAAATTTTAGGATTATTTGTTCCATTTCTTTGAAAAAAGTTGATGGTATTTTCATAGGGATTGCATTAAATGTGTAGATTGCTTTAGGTAGTGTAGACATTTTCACAGTATTTGTTATTCTAATCCATGAGCATGGGATGTTTTTCCATTTCTTTGTGTCTTCCTCAATTTCTTTCATGAGTATTTTATAGTTTTCTGAGCACAGATTCTTTGCCTCTTTGGTTAGGTTTATTCCTAGATATCTTAGGGTTTTGGATGCAATTATAAGTAGGATGGAGTCCTTAATTTCTCTTTCTTCTGTCTTGCGGTTCGTATATAGAAATGCAACTGCTTTCTGTGCATTGATTTTATATCCTGACACTTTACTGAATTCCTGTATGAGTTCTAGCAGTTTTGGAGTGGAGTCTTATGGGTTTCCACATAAAGTATCATATCATCTGCAAAGAGTTAGAGTTTGACTTCTTCTTTGCTGATTTGGATGCCTTTCATTTCTTTCCATTGTCTGTTTGCTAAGGCTAGGATTTCTAGTACTATGTGGAATAGCAGTGGTGATAGTGAACAGACCTGCCATGTTACTGACCTTAGGGAAAAATGTCTCAGTTTTTCCCCATTAAGAATGATGTTTACTGTGGTTATTTCATAGATGGCTTTTATGATATTGAGGTATGTGTCCTCTATCCCTACATTGTGAAGAGTTTTGATTAAAAAAAAAAAAGGATGCTGTACTTTGTCAAATGCTTTTTCAGCATCTATTGAGAGTATCAATATGGTTCTTGTTCTTTCTTTTATTAATGTATTGTATCACATTGATTGATTTGCAAAGGTTGCACCAAACTTGCAGCCCAGGATAAATACCACTTGGTCATGGTGAATAATCCTTTTAATGTACTGTTGGATTCTATTGGCTAACATTTTGGTGAGAATTTTTCCATCCGTGTTCATCAAGGATATTGGTCTGTAATTCTCCTTTTTCTTTTTTTTTTTTTTAAGATTTTGTTTATTTATTTGACAGAGATCACAAGTAGGCAGAGAGAGAGGGGGAAGCAGACTCCCCACTGAGCAGACAGCCTGATGCAGGGCTCAGTCCCAGGACCGCAGGATCATGACCTGAGCCAAAGGCAGAGGCTTTAACCGACTGAACCCCCCAGGTGCACCTGTAATTCTTTTTGATCGAGTCTTTGTCTGGTTTTGGGATCAAGGTAATGCTGGCCTCATAAAATGAGTTTGGAAGTTTTCCTTCCACTTCTATTTTTTGGAACAGTTTCAGAAGAATAGGTATTAATTCTTCTTTAAATGTTTGGTAGAATTCCCCTGGTAAGCCGATGGGTCCAGGGCTCTTGTTTGTTGGGAGATTTTTGATGACTGTTTCAATCTCCTTACTAGTTATAGGTCTGTTCAAGTTTTCTATTTCTTTCTGGTTCAGTTTTTGTAGTTTATATGTCATTAGGAATGCATCCATTTCTTCCAGATTGTCAAATTTGCTGGCCTGCAGTTGCTCATAATATGTTTTTATAATTGTTTGTATTTTTTTTGGCATTTGTTGTGATATCTCCTCTTCCATTCATGATTTTATTAATTTGGGTCCTTTCTCTTTTCTTTTTGACAAGTCTAGCCAGGGGTTTATCCATCTTATTAATTCTTTTAAAGAACCAGCTCCTAATTTCATTGTCTGTTCTACTGTTCTTTTGGTTTCTATTTCACTGATTTCTGCTCTGATCTTCATAATTTACTTCTCCTTGTGGGTTTAGGATTTCTTTGCTATTCTTTCTCTATCTCCTTTAGGTATAGGGTTAGGTTGTGTACTTGAGACCTTTCTTGCTTCTTGAGAAAGGCTTGTATTGCTATATACTTTCCTTTCAGGACTGTTTTTGCTGTGTCCCAAAGATTTTAAACAGTTGTGCTTTCATTTTCATTTGTTTCCATGAATTTTTAAAATTCTTCTTTACTTTCCTGGTTACCCATTCATTCTTTAGTAAGGTGCTCGTTAGCCTCCATATATTCGAGTTCTTTCCAACTTTCCTTTTGTGGTTGAGTTCTAGTTTCAAAGCATTGTGGTCTGAAAATATGCAGAGAAGGATCCCAATCTTTCAGTACTGGTTGAGACCTGATTTGTGACCCAGGATGTGATCTATTCTGGAGAATGTTCCATATGCACCAGAGAAGCATGTGTATTCTGTTGCTTTGGGATGGAATGTTCTGAATATATCTGTGATGGCCATCTAGTCCAGTGTGTCATTTAAAGCCTTTATTTCTTTGTTGATCTTTTGCTTGGACGATCTATTTCAGTAAGGGGGGGGGATGTTAAATGCCCCCACCATTACTGTATTATTGTCAATGTGTTTCTTTGATTTTGTTATTAATTGCTTTATATAATTGGCTGCTCCCATGTTAAGGCATAGATATTTAAAATTGTTAGATCTTCTCATTGGACAGACCCTTCGAGTATGATACAGTCCTTCCTCATCTCTTATTATAGTCTTTGGCTTAAAATCTAATAGATCTGATATAAGGATGGCCACCCCAGCTTTCTTTTGATGTCCATTAGCATGGTAAATTATTTTCCATCCCCTCACTTTAAATCTGGAGGTGTCTTTGGGTCTAAAACGAGTTTCTTGTAGACAGCATATCGATGGGTCTTGTTTTTTTATTCATTCTGATACCTGTGTCTTTTGATTGAGGCATTTAACCCATTTACATTCAGGTTAACTATTGAATGATATGAATTTAGTGCCATTGTATTGCCTGTAAAGTGTATATTGTCTCTGTTCCTTTTGGTATGTTAATTTTAGGGGCTCTCTTTGCTTAGAGGACCCCTTTCAATATTTCCTGTAGAGCTGGTTTGACGTTTGCAAATTCATTTAATTTTCTTTGTCCTGGAAGCTTTTTATCTCTCCTTCTATTTTCAATGACAGCCTAGCTGGATATAGTATTCTTTGCTGCATATTTTTCTCGTTTAGTGCTCTGAGTGTATCATGCCAGTCCTTTCTGCCCTCCAGGTCTCTGTGGATAGGTCTGCTGCCACTCTAATATTTTTACCATTGTATGTGGCTAACCTCTAATCCTGAGCTGCTTTTAGGATTTTCTCTTTGTCACTAAGACTTGTAAGTTTTACTATTAGATGATGTGGTGTGGACCTATTTTTATTGATTTTGAGGGGGGGTTCTCTGTGTCTCCTGGATTTTGAGGCTTGTTCCCTTTGCCATATTAGGGAAATTCTGTACTATCATTTGCTCCAACATACTTTCTGCCCCTCTCTCTCTTTCTCCTTTTCTGGGATCCCAATTATTCTAATATTGTTTTGTCTTATCGTATCACTTATCTCTCGAATTCTCCCCTCATCATCCAGTAGTTGTTTGTCTCTCTTTTGCTCAGCTTCTTTATTCTCCATCTTTTGGTCTTCTGTATCACTAATTCTCTCTTCTGCCTCATTTATCCTACCAGTAAGAGCCTCCAGTTTTTATTGCACCTCATTAATAGCTTTTTTAAATTTCAACTTGGTTGGATTTTGGTACTTTTATTTCTCCAGAAAGGGATTTTTTTTCTCCAGAAAGGGATTCTCTAATATTTTCCATGCTTTTTTTGAGCCCAGCTAGCACGTTGATAAATCATTCTGAACTCTAGTTCTGACACATTACTAATATCCATATTGATTAGGTCCCTAACCATTGGTACTGCCTCTTGTTCTTTCTTTGTGTGTGTGGTGAGTTTTTCGACCTTGTCATTTTATCCAGTTAAGAATAGATGAATGAGACAAGGAGATACTAAAAGGGTGGCAAAGACCCCAGAAAAATATACGCCAACCAAATCAGAGACCCGAAACTGGGGAGAGAAGAAAGGGAAAAAATAAAAAATAAAAAATATATATATTAGACTGGTGAATAGAAAAGAGCCACCCACTTGATTTTGGTTGTTTTCTGGTGTCTTAGAAGAAACTACCTCCCAAAACTTTAAAGAAAGGAAAACTTACATATATACAAAACTTACATATATACAAAACACGATGAAGGGATGGAATATTAAAGATGAAAATTGAAACAACTCTAGACAAGGAATTGACAAGATAAGAAGTTGGTTGGAACAAGAAAAAAAGAGGAGAGAATGTGATCAGGGTCAAGATTAGAACAAAGCCACACACTAGATTTAGGGTAGATTTTGATCTAGTAGAAGAAATTGTATCCCAAAGTTTTAAAGAAAAAAAACCTATATGTATACAAAAAATAAGTTAAATATAATGAAGGGATACAATTCAACTATAACAGTGAAAATTTAAAAAGATTTTTAAAAAAGATATTGATATAATAGTTTAAAAAGTTAAAATAGGAAAGAAGAAAGTTAAAAAAAACAGAATAAGAAAAAATAAAATTAAAAAAAATTAACTTTACAAGACTAAAGGATCATGGGGAAAAAAAGCAATGAATTCTGTGTTGCTTTCCCCTAGCTTTGGAGTTCCACTGTTCTCATCAATTGGTGAACTTGGTCTTGGCTGGATGGTTCTTCCTGATCTTCTGGGTAGGGGCCTCTTGCAGTGATTCTTTGCAAATGTCTTTGCCCGAGGTGGAATTGCACCCTCTTGCCAGTGGCCAGGCTAAGTAATCTGCTCGGGTTTGGTCTTGGTAGCTTTTATTCCCTGAACTCTTTCCATACAGCTTTGAAGGAGGGGAATGAGGATGGCAGCCTCCAAATCTCTGACTCTGTAGGAGCTGGGAGCTCAGGGCCCCACTCCCCAGTGCACCCTCAGAGAAAAGTAGTCAATCCTTTCCGTCTCCCTGGTCTCCAGCTGCACTCCAAGGCCACCCAGCCTGTGACCGAGCATTTCTATCTCTGGTGCACAGCCCCATTTGGCGTCTCCAAACCCAGCAGATTCCTGCAGCGTGTTCCCACATCTCTCCTCCTGGAGGAGGAACGTGAGTCTTCCCGGATCCACTGCTTATTGGGTCCATAGCCAAATAGCAGTGGCTTAACTGTGCCTTGGATGATGGTTTAAGGTAACCCAGAACTGAGCACACACTCCTTGGTTCCATCTCTGCAGCTGGCTTCCCCACTCCAATATGTGGGAGCTCTGCCACAGTCAGACATCCCTGGTCTTTTTTTGACCCCGTGCATCCTGAGACTACACTGTCCGCATGAGGGCTCCACCCCTAGCTTAGCTTCTGGAGTGATGTCCCTCAGTGGAGCAGACTTCTAAAAATTCCAATTTTGTGCTCTGCTGCTCTACCACTTGCCAAGTTCCTGCCCCTCCTTCTCTGGTCTATCTTCCTGTGTGTTGCCTCGGCTTCACTTCACATGTCCTACCTTCCGGAAAGTGGTCAATTTTCTGTTCCTAGAATTGCTGCTCTTCTTCTCTTCTATCTCCTATTGAGTTTGTAGATGTTCAGAATGGTTTGATAACTACCTAGCTGAATTCCTGGGACCTGATGATATCTAGGTCTCCTACTCCTCTGCCATCTTGCTCCTCCCTCTGACTTGAGTTTCTGAAGGAAATTTGTTCATTGGTCTTGCAAGGACTCCTATATCTACTCTTCTGTTTTTTTCTTAGAAGTTTCATTTTGGGAACAGGTCATTTAAGACCACTTACATCATGTTCTGTCTGTATGCTCTAATTGCATACCTTTCACAGTAATATTTTATAAACAGTAATTATTCTGTCACTCTTTTGATATAGGTTAGTATCACTGTATTGATTGAATAGCTTATTTATCGAGCTGCTATTTGTCTCAAAGACTCTCTTTCTTTCAGAAAAATTCAGGTTTAAAAGATAAAGGACTTAAAGTATCTGTATATGAGCAAAGTGAGAAAAAAGAGATAGTTGGCTGCTAAATTCCTGACATCGTAATAAGCCAACTTTCATAGCGTTGATTTAAGAACTAACCCAAGATAGATCTTAAAATCAGCCAATCTGTAGTTTCTTTGAAACAAATAATTCAACCAACGAAGCCCCATGAAATGAATGATAAGCAATGATGATCAATGCTATCATATTCATTCTGTGTTTTGAGTCACAGAAGAATGGTCCTGGAATATTCTCTCTTCATAAAGAGGCCAAACCAGTTTATGTAATATGACTATTATGAGTGAGGCCATTGCATAGTGGTTTGTGCTACTATGTGCTGGCACCCTACTAAGTAAATACTTTATTTCATTGCCACATTTAGATCTTACTACCCTCTTGTATTAAGGTTCCCCAGAGAAACAGAACCAATAAGATATATACACATAAGGAATTAACTCACGTGATTTTGGAAGCTGGCAATTCCCAATATCTGCAGAGTGGGTTGGCAGGCTGAAGACTCAAAGAGTTGATGTTTTGGTGTGAGTCTGAAGGCAGGAAAGAAGCTGATGTCCCAGTTCAAAGGCAGTCCCAGGCAGGAAGAATCTTACTTGGGGGAGGGTCAGTGTTTTGTTCTCTTCAGGCTTTTAACTGGTTGGACAAAGCCCACCATGTTAGGGAGGGCAATCTGCTTTACTCAGTCTACTGATAAAAATGTTAATCTCTTCCAAAAACAACCTCACAGACACACCCACAATAATATTTGACCAACTATCTGAGCATCTTTGGCCCAGTCAGATTGACATATAAAATTAACCATCACACTTGTGTAGTAGGTTCCATAACTCTCCTGCTTTTTAAATGAGGTGAAAGAGAGAGGTGATATAACTTCCTTATCATATACAACTGGTAAATGAAAGAGGCTCAGACCCATTCTTTCTCAACTTTATTATATCAATTACCCGAGTCTGACTGGGCAAAACATGGTATTTTAAGTAACTTTTTTTTTTAAAGATTTTACTTATTTATTTGTCAGAGAGAGTGAGCACAGGCAGACAGAGAGGCAGGCAGAGGCAGAGGGAGAAGCAGGCTCCCTGTGAGCAAGGAGCCCAATGTGGGACTCGATCCCAGGACCTTGGGATCATGACCTGAGCCAAAGGCAGCCACTTAACCAACTGAGCCACCCAGGTGTCCCAAAACATGGTATTCTAAAAAGAGGACAAGATTTGGAATTTAGACAGACCTTGGTTTGTATGAGAATTAAATTTTTTTAAATGAATCTAAAAGCACCTATCACTGTGCTTGGTATATAGATTCAGTATATATAACTAACATTATTAGTATTAGTGGTAGTACTAGTATTATTATTAAAAGGATTATGATTATAAACAAACCTTTGTCCTTAGAATACTTTGTAGTGAAAATGCCAGAATGTACTTTAAATGAAGATATATTTGACCTTTATTATTCTCTGTTCTTTCCCTTGGTTCTGTGATATAAAGATAAAAAATAGTAAGTGACTAGATAGTTAATTTCTCCAACATATCCTCTTGCAGAAATAACATTACCTTTGGCAGAGACATACCTTATTCCTGCTGATGTCATTAGAAAATGGCAAGGTCAACCAAAATGAGAAATTGACAACATCTCTGTCTTTCCAGTTTTTAATAAGTATTGTCAAAAAAAATAATAATCAGATTTGAACTTGTTTGTCCTTGAAGTGCCTTTTTCTAAAAGGCCTCCTAGCAAATCTAATGTAAGATCAAAAGCAGCTAGGAAAAAGTAGAAATCACTTAAATGTACTTCTTTACTTTGTTCTCTGGGATAAAAATAAAATACTTATTCACTTTCAGTGATTCAGGCACTGGGGAATTTGCCTCCTTCTTTTCCTGGGGTGTAGGGAATGTTGATAAAGGGAGCTCTAATGAAGTAATAAACCAGATTTTCCAATATGTAAATAAAATATAGACTTCTAGGGAATAAGTGGTATTTAAAGGCTTAGTCCCCTACACCCCTCACCTCATTTCTAGGGCAAAACTCCAAGCAAAATTGAAATTAGTTCTATTTTTTTCCTTCTTTTTCTTTTGCCATGAGGCCTCCTATCTTCCATCCAAAATCCTCATGTTCTTTCATCTCCACATTTTGTGTTCTTAGCAAAGGATGAGATAAACTCACAGCTATTAAGATACAATGACTTATAAGAATTATTGTGCTCTTTTTACCCATCCCCTTTAGAATTTAAAAAGCTTCATAACTTAAAAAGGTTTAATTTTAGGTATCAATGCAATTGAGGAGGCATTTACTACAATCGGAGGGACCTTGCTAGAGTTGCTGAAATCATACCATGTAGAGAATGGGATCTCTCTGCTTTCCTAGATGTTAAGGGCAACCTTGCTGTTTTCTCATCTTCTCTCTAATGTGGGCTCTAATTCCACCCATACTAATCACAGTGCTAATCTCCCTTACCTGATTCCTCCTAGTGCTCTCCTCATTCTGTCTCTGTATGATGTTTCAGTGCTGTTGTCTCCACTCAGAATGCCTTCCTCAACCCTCTTGGGCAACCCATGCCTCTGACTTCACATGAGCCCAGCTTAATCAAAATTCTCTATTCAAAGTATAAGGTTCACCTGAGGAAATGAACCATCCTCTAAAGAAACAACGATGAAAGAGTATAAGATAATATACAACTAATAGCCATTTGTGCATGCGCTGGTGATAGAATCCTAAGTAAACATCGTCCTGCCCCCAAGGAACTTAACTTCTTGTGAGGGACAGAGAGAAACAGAAAAGTAACACACAGTGAAGATGATGCAGTAGGAGCAACAGGCACAGAGCATTATGGGGAGGGGAAAGGAAGGTACTCATCTGCAAGGGAGCATTGTTGTCACCTGGGTGGCACTGAGAAACTGCATTATCTCAGGAGCTGGGACACACGGTTGCCACACAATTTAGTTTTTTGAACTTTGCCAACTAACCACTACATTCCTGGGGGAGGAGGATGGCAGGGGAGAGAAACATTTTACTGTAGTAGAACCAATGAAAACACATATCAGAAGGAATTTTTCCAGCAAAGGGCAGTGGTCAGAACTTGAGCACCATTAGATGCTAGTAGCTCTTCATGTCACTGTTTCACGCTAAATGAAGGAATGGGCTGCTGGGTCACTTTCCTGATCACATGCATCCAGCTTCCTCCACTTAGCATGGAAAAGTGCTCACTGAAGATTCTCTCATGCCGGTGAGCCAGTATGCTGCATTTAGCGCATACTTGCATATGGTAACAACCATACGAAGGGTTAAAATTCCTAAGGCAATTGGAGATTATAGAAAGCAGTGGTTAAGAACCAACCTGCTTAGGTTTGAGTCCAGGCTCCACAAGTTACTAATGGTTTGATGATGGGAAAGGGGCTTAAACTCTTGATGCCTCAGTTTCCTAGTCTATGTAATGGGAATAATAGCATTACCTCATAGGACTGATATAAGAATTAAACGAGATAGTAAGGTTAAAGTTCTTCACATTGCACCTGAAGAGTTTTAGTTACCTAGGGCTATTGTAACAAATCACCATAAACTGCTTGGCTTAAAACAACAGAAATTTATTCTATCACAGTTCTGGAGGCTAGAAATCAGAAATTAATGTGTCAGAAATAAATATGCTCCCTCTGAATAATTCCTTGTCTCCTAGCATCTGGTGGTTGCTGGCAATTGTTGATGTTGCTTGGCTCATGACATATCACTTCAATCCCTGTCTCTACTATTACATGTTGTTTTTACATGTTCTTTTCCTTGCGTGTCTCTCTGTGTCCAACCTGGCCTTCTGATAAAGACACCAGTAATTGCATTTAGGGTTCACCTTAATCCAGTATGTCTTCATCTTAATTTAACTACTTATACCTACAAAGACCCTATTTCCAAATAAAGTCACATTCACAGGTTCCAGACAGACATGAATTTTGGGAGAACACTATTCAACCCAGAATACCAGTAAGTATGTAATAAATGTTAGTTAAAAACACACTCACCCATTTTACCACACACACCCACAAACATAAAACATAAAGCACATACTCACAAACACAGAGGGGATTCTGGAAAGATTATGGTTTCAATATGGCTTTATTCTAACTCTTTATTCTCAACTCTAGTCTCTGTCTATTTCTGACCCAAGTGGTTGGGAGCTTTCCAGAAGAAGGCTTTGAGGATTGGCATGCACCCGTTTGAGAGAACATGTGCAGGAATATCTTCCCTCTGGGTCAATCCCAGGGGAGAGTTGATACCAGGTTCCATAGTTTCCTGGATCTTAAGGAGTTGAGGAGTAGTTGAACAAATGGGCTGAATCTTCTTTATTCCAGAGAATGAGCAAATGGGAGGAAATTAAAGGCAGAAATGATGAATGGAGACTGACTGCCTGCGTGCTGCACCCTAAAGAGCAGAGACCCGTGTGTCTTCTTCTATTTTCAGACCTTTGGCCATGTAAGGTACCCCAGCAGCTGCATCTGAGCCCTACTAAGCAGGCTAAGGAAAATAAGGCACATCAGGCACCCAGGTAGAGAGAACAGGACTGAGCACGACTCTTGGATTGAACTGCTATTAAAATATAGCTGCTGGAGAAGGTAAAGAATAACAGGAATAAAACAATGAAAAGAACACTCAAAATACACACGGAGAGCACAAAACAGACTGTCTGGAACTAAAATGTGGCTTATAAATGAAAACATTCGGGATGCCTGGGTGGCTCAGTTGGTTAAGCAGCTGCCTTCGGCTCAGGTCATGATCCCAGCGTCCTGGGATCGAGTCCCACATCGGGCTCCTTGCTCGGCAGGGAGCCTGCTTCTCCCTCTGCCTCTGCCTACCACTCTGTCTGCCTGTGCTCGCTCGCTCTCTCTCTCTAACAAATAAATAAATTAAAAAAAAATTGAAAACATTCAGTAGACGAAGAAGAACATCATTCCAGTCAAGAGCTGTGTATTGGTCTGAAAGATTAAATTTATCAGCACAGAGAAAACTTTCAAAGAGATGGAAATTATAATGGATAAGAGAACAGACTTTTTTTTTTTTTTAAAGATTTTATTTATTTATTTGACAGACAGAGATCACAAGTAGGCAGAGAGGCAGACAAAAAGAGAGAGGAAAGGAAGCAGGCCCTCCGCCGGGCAGAGAGCCCGATGCGGGGCTCGATCCCAGGACCCTGGGATCATGACCTGAGCCGAAGGCAGAGGCTTTAACCCACTGAGCCACCCAGGTGCCCTGAGAGAACAGACTTTGAGGAAAGATATATGAAAAACCTAATATGGGTATTATAGGAATTCAAAAAAAAAAAAAAAGAAAGAAAAAGAAACAGAGGGATGAGAAAGCTAAAGAAAGTCCTGACTATAGTTTGGAAGTCCATACCATGCACAGAGGAGGCAAGATCTATTTAGGCAGATCCTGCTGAAAGTCCTAAAAACCAGGATAAAGAGAAACATCAGAATTCCCAAGGAAAGAGCAAGGTGGTTAGAAAGACAAAATAGTCCTACTGACTTTGAACTTCAGCAGTATTTGAAGTGGTAGATGACTTAGAGAGAAGGACTAAAACCCAAGGATCCAAGGCAGAATCAAGATATAATTTGTTTGTCAAGCTGAAAGTAGGATGTCTGTGGCTCTGCCCCAATAAGGAAGATATATGAGAAAGAACCCCAAGCAAACAAAGGAACTAAAACAGAAACTTCAACATAAAAGAGGATGAAAGAGAGAGAAGAGTGTTTAGAGGTAAGGAGGCTTAAGTGCAGTTTCAAAAGATACTATAGATACAGTAAAGAGAGAATACAATGTGCTATTTTTTTAATTTTTTTAATTTTTTTATAAACATATAATGTATTATTAGCCCCAGGGGTACAGGTCTGTGAATCGCTAGGTTTACACACTTCACAGCACTCAGCATAGCACATACCTTCCCCAATGTCCACAACCCCACCCCCCCTCCCTCCCCCCCTCCCCCACCACCCTCAGTTTGTTTTGTGACATTAAGAGTCTCCTATGGTTTGTCTCCCTCCCAATCCCATCTTGTTTCATTTATTCTTTTCCTACCCCCAAACCCACCATGTTGCATCTCCACTTCCTATCAGGGAGATCATATGATAGTTGTCTTTCACCGAATGACTTATTTCGCTAAGCATAATACCCTCTAGTTCCATCCACGTTGTCACAAATGGCAAGATTTCATTTCTTTTGATGGCTGCATAGTATTCCATTGTGTATATATACCACCTCTTCTTTATCCATTCATCTGTTGATGGACATCTAGGTTCTTTCCATAGTTTGGCTATTGTGGACATTGCTGCTATAAACATTCAAGTGCACGTGCCCTTTCGGATCACTACGTTTGTATCTTTAGGGTAAATACCCAGTAGTGCAATTGCTGGGTCATAAGGTAGCTCTATTTTCAACTTTTTGAGGAACCTCCATGCTGTTTGCCAGAGTGGTTGCACCAGCTTGCATTCCCACCAACAATGTAGGAGGGTTCCCCTTTCTCCGGATCCTTGCCAGCATCTGTCATTTTTTGACTTGTTAATTTTAGCCATTCTCACTGGTGTGAGGTGGTATCTCATACAATGTGCTATTTTTTGGCAATACAGCAGTCCCTCCTTATCTGTGATTTCGTCTTCTGCAGTTTCATTTGCCCCTAGTCAACCATGGTCTAGAAACATGATCCTCCTTCTGTCATTAGAAGGTCAGTAGTAGCCTAAGGCATTGTTACAATTCCTACGTTAAGCTCCTCACTGCATGTCATCATGTAGGCATGTCAGCGTCTCTCATCATCACAAGGAGAAGGATGAATACAGTACAATAAGATATTTGATAGAGAGAGACACTACATTTACATAACTTTTACCATAGTATATTGTTGTAATTGTTCTATTTTATTATTGTTGTTGTTAATCTCTTACTCTGCTTCATTCATAAGTTAAATTTATAATAGGTATGTGTATATAAAGAAAAATATCCATAGTATATATAGGGTTTATTACTACCTGCAGTTTCAGGCATCTGCTGGGAGTCTTGGAACATTTCCCTTGCAGATAAGGGGGGGATTCCTGTGAATTTGAAAACCTAGTGAAAATAAGTGTTTTTCTAGTAAAATACAAATCACCAAAGTTGGCATAAGAAGAACTGGAAAATTTGAATAGAACAATGTTGATAGTAGACATTGGAAATATGGCTAAAGATTACTATTTTAAAAAGACAATGGAATCAAAGTTTCTCAGCTGAATTTCAGCTGATTTTTAAAGAACAATTCCAGTGTTTTAAACTATTCCAGACATAGAAAAAGACAGAAAGTGCCAAAAGACAAAAAGACAGAAATTCACTTAACACTCATTTTATGAGTACCACTTAACTTTGATATCCAAACCTAAAAAAAAAAAAATAGTAAAAGTAGAAATAGATAGGTAGATAGATAGCTACAGACAGACAGACAGGTAGACAGACTGACTAACATAGTCCCTCCTATGGTAGATGGATGGTTGAATGGATGGATGGATAGATTTTATTCACACTTTCTGAAAGACAATAAGATATTTATTTCTCAGCTTATTGGCTTTTATTTTTATTTTTAACATAATTTAATATAAATATCATACTCCTGCTTTAAAATCCTTCATTTATTCTCCATTTAATATGTTTTATGAAAATTTAGTATGTTTTATAAAAAGATCATAGACATCTATTTTTTCTTTTTTTGAGGTTGTAATAATTTTTTAATTTAAATTCAATTTAGCTAACATGTAGTGTAGTACTGGTTTCAGGAATAGAATTTAGAGATTCATCACCTACATGTAACACCCAGTGCTTATACAACAAGTGCCCTTCTTAATGCCCATCATCCATTTGCCCTATTCCCTCACCCACCACCCCTCCAGTAACCCTCAGTTTGTTCTCTATATTTCAGAATCTCTTATGCTTTGCCTCTCTCTCTCTCTGTTTTTATCCTATTTCATTTTTCCATCCCTTTTCCTATGTTCATCTGTTCTGTTTCTTAAATTCCACATATGGGTGAAATCATATGGTATTTGTCTTTCTCTGAATTACTTCACTTAGCATAATACACTCTAGTTCCATCCATTATAGAACATCTATTTAATTTGGCAAGTTATTTGATAGTTGTAGGAATATGAGGTTTTGTACCATTTTATATGTATTCTGTTTATTTTTAAAAACACTTCCTTGACGTTTACCTTGAACCACACTGTACTAAGTACTTTACATTCATTAATGCATTCAGTCCCACAGTAATCCCCCGAGATTTGCACCATCATTGCTTCTGTTTTAAAGACAAGGAAACTGAGGTTTGGAGAGAATGGGCAGCTCACACAGGTCTGCAGAAGAGCCAGGCTCTTCAAGTCAACATCTTACTGTTTATGTGTCTCATTTCGTGGTCCAGACCAGAAGGTCCTTTGGGAAGAGGCTGTTTTATTTTGTGTTCCACATGGCACCATCATAGTTCTTCGAACATATCTAAGTACAAGTAAGTATTTGTTGAAATTAATTGAATGAGTGGTACTTTTTGTTTGTTTTAAGGTAGGGAAAACTTGGACATGTTTCAAGGTATCAAATATGGGTCAATGTAGTTACTGAAGATGCCACAGAGGAATGTATTAATGGATCATGGTCAATTCATCAATAAGTTTATTGACTATCTTTTCCTGCCTAGTAATAGAAAGACAAAGTAGCACAGAGCTCACAGGAAAGCGTAATCTTCTGAGAAAGATGGACATTTCTCTTCTGAGAGCACAGGGGCAAATAGACAAGGAGAGTTGAAGCAACATAGATATGCAGAGAAAAACATAAGCAAGAGGAGAGCTGAGGGCCTGCCCAATCTGTTATCAGAACCCAAAGGAAACTATTGGGGAAATATTTTCTAGACTGTCAGACCTTATCTTTGCAATTTAGTAAAAACAGCAACTGAAAAATCCACCTGCTGACATGACTTTCATTTACAATTAAGGTCTGGGGGCAGGAACTGGCTTGAATAAGGCCTTTGTTTTACTGAAACAACTTGGTTGTTCTATATTGGAGTTCACTGGTAGGTCATATACTGATAAACCAGTAAGCTCCCCAAACTTTAAATGATTGCTGATCTAGAAATTGAAATAGAAGTAGATTTGGAAATGGTCTGAAAACGAACAGTGAGAAATATTCTGTGTCAGTTTTCAGATAAGCTTGACTGTCTATTAGCAACTCTAGTCATTTAGTGAAGCTGGGCTATTGCCCTAGAATGCTTTCTCTGCAGGGTCTTTGGAAAAGTGAGCTGAGAGTTCTGTATGGTTGAATGAGCTGAAGAGTAAAATGTCCATTGTCTACATGCCCCAAGTTCATCTGCAATGTCCAGTTTTCCACCTGACCACACAGAAAATGGGTTGCCTATAAATTATTGTTTCAGTGTGGGCAGATAAAGTTATCATGGAGCATATTTCTTTTATCCTGGGTAGAGTTGTTTTTTTTTTAAAATCTTTGCATAGTATATTTCTTTTTTTTTCTTTTCAGTAAATACTGGAAGCTTGGAATTACAACATCCTCTACTTTTTTTTTTTAAGAATATTTCCAATTTCTTGCTGCATTTCATGAGAGTCCTAATATCCTCATCTAGTCACAGTACAATGATTTTCATTTATAAAATAAAATTGCGCCCATAGCACCAAATTAAATTCTTTTTAAATGAAATCAGTGGTTAGAAAAATTAACTCTCCAAACAATAAAAATGTATATTTCCTATATATGTAATAACTAACCTGTATTTAACAAATCAGTTTTTAGTGCCTATTTATGAATGTTTTAGTAAACTGTCACTACTATTCTGTGAAGGAGGTGTTATTGTCTTTTCTGTTTTAAAGATAAGAATTGGGTCCCAGAAAGAATAAGTAACTTGCCTGTGATCACATACTAGTAACTGGTGGAAATAGAACTCATGCCCATTTTTTCAGATTCTAAATCCTGTGTCTTGTCTTCAGAGGGAGAAGTCCATATTGATTCACTCATTTTTCATTTACTCAAACATTCAACTAACATTTATGAGCGCTATGTTGGCTCTTGAACAAGGGTAAATAGGACATAATCCCTGCTCTGATGAAGCCTACAGTCTAATGGGAGAAGATAGTCAAATAAATAGGAAGGAATAATATAGGATGATCTGTGCTCTTGTTAGGAAAAATATAAGAAATGATGAAAGCCCCAGTGGAGTGGGGAGGGGGCAGTATAGGGTAGTCAGGGAAAGCTTTCTAAAAGAGGTGATGCCTAAGGTGAGACAGAATAAATAAGTAGGAATTTGTGATGGGGAATGGGGAATAACGTTCTGAACTATGAGAACAGCATGTGCAAAGGTCCTGAGTCAGGGCAAATCATGGGTTGGAAGGAAAATGTTAAATAGTGGCCCCTTCAGCCACTAGCTCAACACTGAGTGTTGGAGAGATGAGGGAAAACTGAACAAGCTGGGTCTTGGAACTAAGAACAATCTTGGAAAATTTCTAAACTGGGAAATAGTGTGTTGTTTTATTACATTGAAAAAGTCACTCTGGCAGGAGTGTGGAGAATGAGAGAGAAAGTAAGACTAGCATAAGGAAGGACAATTAAGAAGTTATAATGATGAAAGAGGTGATGGATAAGAGTGGCCTGAAACGGGGCACCTGGGTGGCTCAGTGGGTTAAGCCTCTGCCTTTGGCTCAGGTCATGGTCTCAGGGTCCTGGGATGGAGCCTGCATTGGGCTTTCTGCTCAGTGGGGAGCCTGCTTCCCCCTCTCCCTCTGCCTGCCTCTCTGCCTACTTGTGATTTCTCTCTCTCTCTGTCAAATAAATAAATAAAATCTTTAAAAAAAAAAAAAAAAGAGTGGCCTGAACAGCTGCGTGGTGGCCACATCTGGGTAACTGTGACAATTCCATTTGGAGAGTGAAAGACAGGGCTGCCTAAGCACTCTCTGAGGGTAGCAAAGAAACCAAAGGACTCCAGGTACTTAAAACAATGACAACAACTACAGGACCCCCAGTTATGTAAATTCCACTCAGTTGGCAGGCCACTTAACCTGTCTTTGTATTGATTGACCCACACTCCTTGATGGTATTTCCCCTCCTTGGTTAAAAGCACGCTACTGATATGCAGTAGACATCATAGCCACTCTGACTGGTTTTATTTGATTGAGTTGTAGTTATCTGCGGATTAGACAGATATTGATTCATGTCATGTTCTGTGCCTTGGATTCTCATCTAATCAAAACATTGCCAAAACATTGTCTCCTAAATGTGAAATTACTCAGTGAATAAATCATAATGTGAAGCTTTCAGGCAAGCCCTGCTTAGAAATGAAATTTAAGTAGGAGAGATTACAAAAGGAATAGGGCAAACAATTGCTATTCTGAAGATAATCATTTACCTTCTCCTGGTACTTGGCAGTGGGGCAGCAAGGTGGCAAATAGAAGGAAATGCAGATTGGGAGAGTCTACTCAATTAACGGGGCTATCATTTGCTGCTCTTTACAGAGGACAAAATCTCACCCGTTTAGCATGGAATACAAGGCCTTCCAGGATTGTTGCTTGCTAGTCTGTTCAATCTCATTTTTCCCACACGCGTTTTCCTCTTCCTGGAATGCTCTCTCCTTGTTTACCTGTAGATCCAATTCCTGTTCACATTATAAGTCTTCGCTAAATATTACTTCCTTTCTGATGGCTTTTCTTCCTTGGGCCATCCCCACCCACCAAATTCTTTTCTTCCTCTGCATTCCCATTGTACCCTGTCTGGGCTTCCGTTACAACATTGGTGTGTTATGGATATAATACACAGTCTCCTCATTTATTCACAGTTCGATATTAGTGAATTTTCCTACTTACTAAAATGTATCTCTAATCTGCAAATCAATACTTGTGGACCTTTCATGGTCACTTGTGGGTATATTCACAGAAGCAAAAAATTTGAGCCACTCATTGTGAATGTTCCCAACTGAGGTGACACTAGCAATGCTTTGCCTTCTTGTTTCAGCTCCCATACTGTGAACAAGTATCCTTTTGTTGGTATAATCTGTAATATATTTTCATGTTTTTGTGCTTTCTTGGTGATTTTATTGTTCGAAATGCCCCCCACCAATCATAGTGCTGAAGTGCTGAGTAGTGTTCCTAAGCACAAGAAGACTGTGATGTGCCCTACAGAGAAAAACACGTGTATTACATAAGCTTTGCCAAAGATTGACCCATGAGTTCGATGTTAATTAAGAAACAATATATATTGAGTAAGTTGTCTTGAAGCAGAAACACACATAAAACAAGGTTACGTATTAACCAAATGACAAAAATACAACCAGAGGCTTGCAGAAACATAACCCCGTATTTCTTAGGAGCCGTAGCTCAGTATTCACTAAGTCAGTGTTTGTGGTGACTTTATAGAATGTACTAATGACAAATAATGAGAATCAACTATATTTGTTTGTTTAGGTATCTGTAGAATTCCTTGAGAAATGAGACCATCATCTTTGTATACTTAACACCCAGAATGATGGCTAACATTAAGAATATGGTTGGTGCTTAATACTCTTGACAATAGTACGAAAGGATATTTCAAATATAATTTCACTGGTAATTTAAGTGGATTCTTCCTTATTCCAAGTCAACTAAGAATGCCTGCTCAAAGGCCAGATGCTTATAATTCACTTTTTAGTATTAGTTTGAGCATTAACTCCTAAGGAACTGTGAATGGTCTTAAAACATTTATTGACCTAAAGGGATTGTGGGATTATTGCATTGAAGTTATGTAACTCTAAGAAAAATCAGAGCATATTATGTGGCATACTCAACAGAAATAAGGCTCCTTGAAACCAGATTTGCTAAAGCAGTGAGTTTCAGTGGTAGGGCTTAGGGATTTGGATTTGAAAATAGACTCTAGTGGTTCTAATATAATGTGTTCAAATGCCACATTATGAGAAATACTGCTATTCCAGGAGTTTCTTACCTGGAAATTATTCTCTCTGGGCATCCCTAAAGGGATCTTTAACTCAGTTCTTTTTGAAGATAAAGGTTTTTGTTTTGCTTTGTTTTGTTTTGCTTTGCTTTGGTAATGAGTGGCTCCCTAAACTGTATATCTTTTACTACAGATGTACATTTACAATAAACTCAAGCCTATTTCACCTCTTCTTTCCTAAGGAGCAGGTGCTGATCAGTGTGCTAATGAAGAGTTCGGGTTCATTTTAGGCTGCTCTTCTCACACATAGTCCAGTCTGAGCTGGGATACTAACTTCTAGTTTCAGGGCTCTCATAATGCCAAGTTTTAGGGTATTATCAGAGTAGGCTTAGGGTACTATCAGAGAAGGTTGGTAACAAACAACCTTCAAACTCTGTGTTTAGAACAACCAAGTTTTCCTCTCCCCCACCCCCCAATATTATATATACTAACTTGTATTGGCAGGGGACAGTGTTCTCAATGGTCATCCAGGGGACCAGGCCCATGAAGGCTTTATTAACTTCTAACATTGCTATTTCAACACAAGTTCTCAGGGTTTGCCTTGACAGGGGAAAGAAGCATGGATG